>NC_132897.1:8062320-8709820 GCF_030463535.1 Salminus brasiliensis | reverse complement strand
TCGGGTTGAGTCTTCAGAAGTTTTTACTCTCCTAGTGTCCAGAGCTAAGAACGGATGGGTTAATTGGCAGTACCATTAATATTCTAGCACCCCTTTAGGGCAGAGGCCTAGTTTAGATTGAGGTAGACTGAATGAGTTTTATGAATGTTGCCCTTAAATTAGGGTGATGCTCTTTTAGCCTCTGTCTGTCAGAATGTGTTAACAAATGTTGTTCTTAACTAGACCTGTGCTCTATACGGTCTGTTACATGATAGGAATGATGGCTTATAACAGTGTTGTAAATGGAGTGCAAATGTTCTATACATTCACTGAAGGGCACCAAATATATATATATATATATATATATATATATATATATATATATATATATATATATATATATATATGTAAACTGTATATATGGAGGGGAAAGAAGCAATCCAGTGCATATAAGCTCTCTTCTGCTCCGTCGAGCAGACGGCAGCACATGCCCGTGCATCATTGGCCCTGCGGCCATTAAATCTGGCCTCACGCGCACGGATACAAATGCAGCTGGTCCACAGTGCAGAGGTGTGTGACGGCCGCCGGAGTCAGAGCCGTGAGAAACAGCTGTAGGAGTGTGCATGGTGTAGCTGGACGCACAGAGATGCATCTGAGACCAGCACGCAAATTAAGTCCTGCACTAGCAGCTGCCTGCTGGCTGGCATGCGGAGAGCTGGACTGGGGGGAATCCCGAGAGAGAGGGGGAGAGAGAGACAGAGACAGAGAGTGGGAGAGAGAGAGTGCTCTATTCCTCCCTTGGGCATTCTGAACGCACTGGCATTCATCCATTCAGTGCAGGCAGGGCCCCAGGCTACACTGTGTTGCTTTGGTTTCCCCGGATTCAATCGTTATTGTGCCCCCCTCCCCTCCTCCTCCCTCTCTTCCCCCCACCATCACCCCCTACCCCAGCCCACCCCCTGCCTCGTTCTTGCAGCAGCGACTCATGTTTTCATTGATCACAGCAGTGGACGAGAAAACACACACTCACACACACACACAGATAAAACTCTGAAAATCTCGGCCTTAGGAAAAACTCGACCACGGTGGTTCTGCTAGTGTCCAGAATAACGGAAACAGCTGATCCTCTCTAAGAAGCAATGAATAGAACTGGACAATGCAGGGATTCCAGCCAGGGCATGTGTGTATGTGTGTGCGTAACTGTGGGTGTGTGTGTCTATTGGTGTGTAGCCTCTATACATATACATACATATATATATGAGTGTGTATGCACATGCACTACTGGCTGCTTGCATCTGCTTGTACATGTGTATTAGTGTATGTGTGTGTGTGTGTGTATGAGCGCACAGGAGCGAGATTTGGGAGCCGATTTCCAGTTCCTATAGCAACCGTGATGTAAGCTGAGAGGGGCAACTGCGCCCCATCACCCACCCTCACCACCCCTCCACCCCCATCCACCCCCATCCATCCCCCTCTCCCCTCCTCCCCCCCTCTTTTCTCTCCCTTTCTCTTCCTCTCTCCCCCTCTAAAAGAGACACAAGCCCACTCACAGGAAAGGCTGGGTGTGTGAGAATGGGAAGTGCACCACGTTTTGCTGGATTATAAAGCGCGCTCCATCGTTTATTCATTTTCCTGTCTAGCGTTGCGGAAGAAGATTAGCAAGCTGGAAACCACTGCTCTATAGCAAACACGTTTGGGTGTCGGGCGAGCAAGGTGTGTGTGTGTGTATGTAATGTCTACCTAGGAATTCATTCGGTTCAGTGATTGGGCTGTGGCTTCTGAGGCTATGCTGAGCTAAGGCAGCCCCAGTACAACCCAGTGCAGTTTTTTTCTCCTTTCTTTCTACATAAAAATAGAGTTGCACACGTATCTGTAAGGGCAAACATCATTTATCATGTGGTTTTTCATCTGACCTCTGTTTTTGAAGGTGTTTCTCGATCTTTTACGATGACTCGAGTGATATTAGCAGAACTTCATGTACTGTTCTCAACCAAATGCAAACTAGCATCAGGTCTGTGTTCATTTGTCAGTGTTGCACTTGTTTCAAACTTTGCTGGACCTCATTCATCGCACCATGCCAGCTCTAACTAGGTTGTTCTGTGTGACCTAGTTTTGGTGTTGGTGGTGTGAACAACTTTTCGGGCCTTTGCCGGCATAACTTAGAAGAAGCTGATTGTCTTTGTACCAGTTGCACCAGTCCTGTTATGTAAAGATTAAGTAACATTATCCGGAATGAAGCTACAGTGCTGGATGTCAGGTGTTTGTGATCTCTTCCTTATTGACACAGAAGCATAGCATAGCATTGCCGAGAACGTCCTCACATGGAAAAGTACATTATAGGCCTGTCACGCTATCGACTTATCGTACAGTATGTGGGCATGACTATCAGTATTTTTTGCTGACCCTGGTACTGCCCATTATGGTTATTGAGTGAGAAGAGCCCATTAAAGTGAGTTAGCCAGTATGTTGACTTTGTTTAACCAGTGGCTTTATTTTATCTGTTTTATTTATTTAGGAAAGTTTTTTTTTTCATTTTTATCTTCCAATTTCAATGTTTTAATGTTTTAAATAATTAAAAGTTCACTGCTCTTTAAAAAGGTGTAAATGCATTGTCATGCTATATTATCACTGTATAATTGGCATGAAATGGTCTTAAAATGACATTAACATTATTTTAAATATATATCGTCAGAATATCAGATAATTAATTAATCCTGGCTTTTTCCCCCTACTGTTATAACTTAGAAACAACTCAGCCAGTTTGCATTGCTTTTCATGTAGTTCTCGATTAGTAATCATTAGGGTATGATAAAGGTCACAGAGCATAAGGGGTTAAAAAGTAGTTCATCAGAATCAGAATCAGAATCTCTTTGTTTCACCAAGTATGTTACACATACAAGGAATTTGTCTTGGTAAGAGCAACACGTATGACAAGTAACAAAAACACAGAACACAGATTATTTACAGTATTAAACTAAAGGACAATTACTCTAAACAATAAATAGGGTAGGGGATCAATTAAAAAAGTAAAAAGTACTAAAGGTAATAAAGAGCTGAAGAAGCTGAGAGATGTGAAACAGATTTAGTTGAAAAATATTACATATAGAAAGTTACAGATGACCTGAATATTTACAGAAAGAGAACATCTGTACAGGTAACATAGCATAGCATTGCCGAGAACGTCCTCACATGGAAAAGTACATTATAGGCCTGTCACGCTATCGACTTATCGTACAGTATGTGGGCATGACTATCAGTATTTTTTGCTGACCCTGGTACTGCCCATTATGGTTATTGAGTGAGAAGAGCCCATTAAAGTGAGTTGGCCAGTATGTTGACTTTGTTTAACCAGTGGCTTTATTTTATCTGTTTTATCAAAACATCATGTCTTCATAAATTTGACCTTATCCCAAATGTTAGTTGAGCAACCATGACATATTTGTTGTCTGAAGTTTGCTTTTTTCATTTTGCTAGGATAATCTTGAGTCCTTCATGCTGCCTGCCATCAGCAGCCGGAGCCTGAGAGAGCACAATTGGCCTTGCTCTCTCTGGGTGGGTAGGTGGCTCTCTCGCATATGTTGGAGGAGGCGTGTGTCAGTCCTCAACATCCCAGTGTCTGGAGCATTACTTGGGATTGGGGGAGAGTAGATAGAGGGGGTTGTGTGTTGGCAATCTAAAATGGACGAGAAAAAATGGTTAAAAAAATATCTATCTAATATTCAGAACACAAACTGTTAAATTAGTCTTGTTGCTCAAGGGAAAAAGGAAATAAGGTAATTTTTGCTAATCCATTCCTGTAGTCCTGAAATCTGTCCATTGGGCCTATAATGTTACTGTCAAATGAATCCAACCAACCTGCATTAAACAAGTCATTAAATATTTCTACTAATGCATAATGACACGTTTATTCCAGTCAGTTACATGAGCAATACTGGACTTCATGAACTGCATGCTCTTAAAGTGAGTGTGATACATAATGACCATTATACTTGTTAAACAATGGTAATGTGACAACATGCTGCACTTTAACAGAAATTACAGCAGCTACTGTGAAACCGACAGTTCCATTAGAGGTAATGGATACTGCCCCGAATTTAGTAAGCCAATATCTGGAAATCTAAACGGCCATGCCAAACCGTGTTTAACCATTAAAACTCTCAATTAGTCTACACTTAGGCTTCATCTGGGTCTGGAAAGCTGGCCTGATTATGCTTAGAAGCACCAGCACACTGGAACATTTCTTAATGCTAGAAACTGCCTTCTTTTATATTAGCCAGCAGAGCGGGGTGTTTTTCATTATGCTCCAGAAGACTCAATCCTAATTAGTTCCACTAAGCCCCACTGTCCTTTTCTAGTTGTCTCACTTAACTTACCATATTCTTCTTTCTCTAAAGCCAAGGCCAGGGCTCCTCTAATGAGGACTGCTTCCTCGCAGTCCTCTGCGAGTCTACCAGCGGACGCATGGAGAACCGGCACGGTCAGCACCCTCCGCAGCCCAACGGCCAGCCACGAGAGGCCTCGTCCGCAGCCCAATCACCTGGGCGCCAGTCACCACTGCTCTCCGGAGCCACCTCCCTCATCTCCCTCACCCAGACTGAGGAGCTCTTTGACCTGATAGCCAGCTCCCAAAGCCGCAGGTTGGACGATCAGAGGGCCAGTATAGGAGACCGCCTGGGCGTAACAATAGCACAGAACAACGTCGGCCATCTCTGTGAAGCCTGTAACCCACAGGAGCCGAGCGATGAATTCTTTAATATGCTCATAAAGTATCAGGTAATATATCAAAAACACTGAACACAGTAGAACACAAACACACACATATAAGCTATACAACTAATGTGTTCATTGACGTTCACTGATTCCAAGTTTACTAAAGTCTGTTCTTATTAGTACGCTCCTAAAAATAGGAGCCATGGTCTTTAAACCATTTTTTGTTGTATCTCTATGTTTTGTGAGTTCCTCTATACTGTTTTGAGAAGCACTGCCCTAAAGTACATACACCATATGAACACATTTAGCTACTTTAAATTGCATCCATTGCTGACACAGGTGTGCAAATGCAGTCACACACAGCTTGCCTAGTCCATGTAAAAAGGTATGGCCAATAAAATAAGAACATATTGGCACCACGGCTAACGCCATCCGTGGACTAGAGGGGTAAAAAAAAAAGGCTCCCAGCAGTTAGCTGTGGAGCAGTATGACTGTGTTCTCTGGAATAGTGGAATGGTGGTGCTTATACTTTTGAGATGAGTTGGGGAGTTGGGGATGAGCTGGGGTGGTGATTATCCAATCAAATCCTCACAGCGATTCTCGAGAATCTGGTAGAAAGCCTTCCCTGGACATCTTTGTGTGTCACCTTTCGGTGTCCCAATACTTTTGTCATGTAGTGTATTTTTGGTTTACTAAATGCACATTCAGTGGTGAGAGAGAGCCAGTCATGAAAACGAGATGTCTTAGTGTAAAGAACTTTTCTAAAGTTTTGAGTACCTCGGCCCAATTAAAAGGTTCTGTGGAGAACCCTTAAATTAGTCATAGAACAATTTACTGTGAATGTACTTTAAACATCACATATCTCCTTTTCAAAGGGGTTCAGAACCCTTCATTTCAAGAGCAGTCATGCTCCTCATACCACAATTTAGAAGAGCACCTGTGTAGGGATGGTTAGCAATTGTCTGAAAAGTCTTTAGCTTAAAAAATGAGCAAAGCACCTAATCTCTCACTCAGTTTGTCCTACTGTGTCTCTCTTCCCTTAGTCCTCTAGGATCAATGATCAAAGGTGCTCCCTGCCTCCAGCTCCAGATCCAGATGAAGACTTTTTCAGTCTCATTCAGAGAGTGCAGGCCAAACGTATGGATGAACAGCGGGTCTCCTTCCACCCTGATGAGAAGGATGACACGGACTCTGAGCCTAAGTCCAAGCCTTCTGAAGAAGACTCCAGTTAGAGACTGCTGCTGCACTTCAGTTTGACTTCCACTGTTCTCTTAAGCACTGAATCTGAGAGTATCCTGGAGGGATATATCTCAGCCGTTGGTGGAACTGCTTTGTGGCATAAAGTCTAGACCATTCTTCTCCAGTCCTGGTCCACTAGTGCTCCTGCACTGCATATTTTGACTCCACCTTCGTGTAGGCTTGGGGGATATGATGATACCATTGCAGTGTCTCAGCTGTATTCTTTTTGCACTGATTGTAATCTGCAATTTGAAGCCATTTGCAGATACAACCAATCTTTGTTAGTTTGCGCAAACAAAAAAAAAAAAGTCCCAAGTACACTACAGTGCTTGAGCTGGAAGGAATGCATCAAACAGCCACAAGATATATTGCACAGGAAATGGTTAGGTTTTGCACAGTGGTTAAAGAAACCAAAATTAACACTGCAGACTATAAACACTGCAGGGATGTGCATTTGGACTATTTTTGATAATCAAATACCTGTAATTGGTAATGAATAGATATTTGGAAAACTCAAACAAGAGGCTGATTGACATTAGTTTATCTTAGTTCATCAGAATACACATTAGGCCTGGAAAATAGGGCAATGTTATCGGACATCAGCAATTACTGATGTGTAACGCCACAACGTTGCCTCAGTGGTGTGATTGCCATGCTGAGAAGAAATCTGGTAGGGAACTAGACTAATTTAGTTTTGAACACCTTTCAAAATAATATACTTATAAATAATATGCACATGTAATATTTAATTTTTATTTTACTGTTAAAACAATGGATAATTGTGGGGCTTTAATACGCCAGTATGCAAAGGTACAGTAAATTTCCCTCTATCCAGAGCACAACTGTCTCAGCTATGTTCACACAGCGTGTAAAAGTGGCCCAAATCTGACCTTTTTATTGTCATATGTGACACGGCTGTGTTGTCTGTGCGGCTGTGTAAACTACATAAATGAACACTGAACACTGAATTGAACATCGCCAGTTCAAATCTGGACCACTTTTATATGTGGTATTGAAATCTGATACATATCCGATACATGGCAACGCGACTCAGTCGGAACATCCAGATTGGAATTCATGCAACGTTAATCCAACTTACATTCCTCATAAATGCACACTCAGGAGAACAGGAAATAAATGAAAGTGCAAACTGCTCAGATGATGTCAGATATAGGTCTCAATAAACAATAGCATGAACAGCCTTAAAAAAAGCTGATTTAGTGAGAAAATTGGATCCGGGCCATTTTACCCGCTGTGTAAACATAGCCTTAATGGCCGTATGTTTCGGATGAGTTGGAAAATCATCACACTATACTTCATGGCATTCCACCACCATCTACTACTGAATTACTTGATCTATAACTGTAACAACCATGAAAAACAGCTTAACGAGAAAGCTCATGATAATTTTTTTAGATATCGCCTGGCCTACTACACACACAGATTACAGTGGTGCACTGGTGCGAGCAGGCTAACGAAATGTAGCTCAAAGATAAATGTAGCAGCAAACAGAGGTGTATACATTTAAGAAGATCCACTGGAACATATTGAATGACTAAATGTTAAAAGAGTACAATGGTAATATAGTTTGTTTTGTAAATAAGGCTTCAATATTGGAGGCTGCTTCAGATGAGCTCATGCACTAATGCTGAAACTAGAGCTAACCAGTACAGCACTAGGTGCACAACTGTGCGTCAACATCCTGGCAGCTAGAGGAGCGTTAGTTAGCCTAGTTGCCTTTAGACCCATCCTCATGTAAGTAGTAAAGCGCAATCTGGTGAAACTCACATGCTTAAGCGAAAACATAGCAGAACTGTTATGAAACTTACAGAAACTTTACAACCCCGTCACATTGAATTGTTGGCCTGTATAACTACACTGCCCAGCTTTTAGAGATAGCGAAGTAAACAACGGAACAGTGAATTCAGTATTCAAATTCTTGTAAACTACAGTCCTTTAGATGAGTGTATCTTTTTGTTTGAACATTAGCGATAGCATCGTGTACTGGTATACTGAAAACAAAAAAATTTCTATGTGGTGTTGCCCACTATGACATGTAGCTTCTTAATTGTAAAATTATAAACCTTTAAACACTGAGAATTTGACTCGTAGCAATTTGCAATATTATTGTGTACTGGTATACTTTTTAAAAAATCTATCGTCCATTATGAAAAATGAATATCGGCCAGCCCAATCTTTATATGCTAGCACGTTCATCTACATGAGCTAAATAACAATGTGTTAACCAGTGTATATAAATATGTAGAGCAGGGGCACCTTAGGGCCACAATGGGGAAACACTGGTCTAGACTGCTTAGGCTCTGGTCAAGAGATATAGAGGTGGGCCCAAATGTAGACAATTAGACCATAACTGCTGAGAGAACAGGAAACTTTACCTGTGCTCCTTCCAGTAGCCACACTATAAATGTGTATGTTCAGATTCCCAATCAACAACACAGTGGAAAACGATTAGCATATTGATGTTTTTTTAAGGGTAATGGAACTAACTGCTGTCACACAGAACAGCGTAGATCAGTGTCAGCTGCTGCTCATCATTTACAAGCAGCAAGATTTCCATTGGATGCAAGTAGGAAAAAAATGTTTCACTTGAATATGAAGCTGTTGATTTTCAAGCAGATGGGATGTGTTGTATTTGGCATATGGTTGTGTATATCCATGGGACATCCAACTTACTGGATTCAGTAGGCTGATTTCTTAGATGAGTCAGATAAATAAAACACACTAATAACCACTAAGAAAAGCATACTCCCATCTGAACTGATTAGGATAAGCTGGGATGGTGATTCCTTTACAAGAACATATAGATTCACGTGTGAAATGGGTCAAAAATCACATGTAATTACAAAAAGCCTTTTTTTACATGTGAAAACATGGATACATATGATAATACATATTTTCACAAGTGAAATAGATAGTTGAAACCATATGTGTCTTATTCCCATGTTTTTTTCTCTAAGGGTTTTAAGTAAAATAAAAAAGTGCATTTTTTGCTCAGTAAAACATGTTAATAGAGGATTCTTTTAAATCACAATATAACATTTTTAAAGTTCCAATGAATAAAATGAGTGTTTTTAGAATGCCTGCTTATTTTTGCAATCACCTTATGTGCACCTTATGATTTTTCTACACAGACTGCATTCGCAGTGCCTAATTCATGAATGTTTAATAGTTTTTGATCACATTAGGCCAAAGCAGCTGGTTTGGTTTTCACACTCTTACTCATGACTACACTGAGCCAAGGTTCATGAGTCTCTTTTATCAGCTTAAGTGAAAAACAGCAAGCATTGGATATAGCCATCACCCTCAGGTTATTAGAGCCAAGATGCAACACACACACACACACACACACACACACACACACGTTTGTGCTCCTGATGGATAGCAGTGGGAATTTCTATTATCTTCCATTGCCAAATGCAGTGGAAAGTAATTAGACCTAACCTTATCTTAACCTCAGGGACCAAAAACAAGTCCAGTGAAATGTCTCTATAAATTGTCATATTATTTGGGAATGCCTGGTCCCCACAAAGAGCTAAATACATAATCACTTACTCACTCATTCACACACAGGCATGTTTGTATTCCTGTCTTAGTAGGGTATTTCCAGTGCCTCCCATTGCTACATGCTACCTAACCCAACCAGTAAAACTGCAATTGCCTTGGAACGTCTGGTCCCCACAAAGAGCTAACTACATATCCTACACAACAGAATAGCACATTTTGATGTTGTTGTTGTTACAATATAATACTAATGTTTTATTAGTCTTAGCTATCAATATGTTTTAATTGTACACGTTTGGAATAATTATAAACTTATATAAAGACATTTCCCTCATGGGAATCAGTGAAATGCCCTACAAACTAAGCTCTTTTTGGTTTAGCAGTGGCGGGTAATTAGAGCGGGCATCAAACCCCTGTATATGAGGGACATAATGGTTAAGCATTTGACCTTGATATGTAATGTTGCACACTATAAAATGTAGCTTCATGATAGTAAAATCATAAACCTATTAACATTCGTCAAGTGCATTCACTGTCCTGTATTTCTCTGTAATGAGCTCCCATGAGTTCATCAGTCACTGCCTGTGTTAGCTGGTTAGCTGCTGTTGATCAGTATTACATAGCTGTATTTTTCCAAAGGAGGTTCATCCAGACTTTGCTTTACTCCGCTCTCTAAATGACAAAAATGTATCTACTTCATTTATTATGTAAAGTCTGTCACTCAACCAGTTCAGATTTACAGTGTTTACAGAACTGTAATGTCTCTAATTCCGCGTCCGTCTTTGTCCCCTTTTTTGTCCCCTTTTTGTGTGTTAATAATTATCTCCATGTTAAAAAAGCACTTCCAATGTGAACTCCTGTTGAACATGGTTCTTGTCAGGATACTTTTGGGCAGCACAGTTAGTTTTTTTGCCCACAGCAACACTGGGAACTGACTGGCTTTCCCCATGTGCGTTAGTCAGACTGATGGACTTTTTACACCTGGCATTAACAAGCTGGGTTTTGGTGATCGGGTCACGCTCAGATTTCACTTCATGAAAAGCCAGGTGTAAACACCCACAAGATAACCTGTAGTCTGATTACAACTGGATCACTCAAGCCACATTTGGAGGTAATCAGAGACGGATCCACATTTAATACAAGCTGGATCTTTTTTACTGGTTGCTGTTTAAACAGTCCATCTATTGTTCCACCGCTCCTCTAAACTGTTCCTGTATCCTGAAGCTGCACCACCTGGGTGAGAAACCATTATTTACAGGAAGTAAAATGGAAATTAAGTTTGTGAAATGTTTTTTTTTTTTTTTTAATCCGGTCAAAGTATATGCAGATATTATCCAGAGACAAAATGCATGTTAATGCCAGCTGTAAGGTTTAAACAGGGTTTCTCAGGCACCTAATACATATGCTGATGCCATTGCTAAAATAATCATTTATACATATTTACAAAATACATAATAATAATATAATAATATTATTATTATAATAATATATATAATATATTATTATAATAATATATTAATTCCCCTCAAAAAAGTGAAATGTCCCCTATAAAATTATAGCTAACTGCATGTATTCTTCTCTATGAAGTCCCCACAAAGGGCTAAAAACATGATGCACGCATTCACACACTACACTATAATGCGTTTTTGCAGTAATAACCTTCCGATTACTCTGGCAAACCTGGTCCCCACAAATATCTAATAACATGGCAACACACACTCACTTCTACTTACTCACACACACGTACGAGCGCACGCGCGCGCGCAAACACACAAACAGGCAAACACACAGCTGCTTTGAAGGCTGAGACCAGCAGAGAGCACAGCATCCCCGCGCACAGGGCGGCGGTTTCCTCCACACGGATTTGGGCAGGTTACCTGAGGCAGCTACAGCCGAGAGGAACGATGAACACCAACGACGCCAAGGAATATCTCTCCAAAACACAGATCCCTCACCTTTTCGAGGTACGGTTCACAGCCACGGGCGGGAAACTTAACCGAAGTTGGTGTTTTAAAGGGTTAAATCGTTAAAGGACGAGTAGAAAAATGGAGTTGGGCAACAAGTTGCTATTGTGGGTAAAAGTCGCCCTGCGCTCTCTGAGGAAGAAGTAATGGCCTGAAAGTGGCGCTCAGCGCTGGTCTGCTTAGCTTATGTCGAAGCAAAAGTGAAAGAGTGTGAAAAGTCAGTCTTGTGAGTTCAGTGAAATCTAGGCTGATTTGATTCGGTTATCTAGTTCTGTGGGTGTTGTGGTTCTTTTTCCGGAGAGGAAGATATCTGCTGCCTTTTCTTTACATAAGCTAACATCTCACTGCTTTTATGCCTCAATATTTACATTATAATCGTGTATTTACAGCGTACAGACACTCATTTATTAGTCCTGGATTTAGAATATGTGATGGTTTAGCTACTTATTGAGAATAAAAATGGATTAACAGTCAACTTTAAATTTGCTGGTTTAGTGAAATGCTTTATGCATAGTGTACTATTACATTATACTACTATACTATTACATTATACTACTATACTATTATATTATACTACTATACTATTACATTATACTACTATACTATTATATTATACTACTATACTATTACATTATACTACTATACTATTACATTATACTACTATACTATTATATTATACTACTATACTATTACATTATACTACTAAACTATTATATTATACTACTAAACTATTATATTATACTACTATACTATTACATTATACTACTATACTATTACATTATACTACTATACTATTATATTATACTACTATACTATTACATTATACTACTAAACTATTATATTATACTACTATACTATTATATTATACTACTAAACTATTATATTATACTACTATACTATTATATTATACTACTATACTATTACATTATACTACTAAACTATTATATTATACTACTATACTATTACATTATACTACTATACTATTACATTATACTACTATACTATTATATTATACTACTATACTATTACATTATACTACTAAACTATTACATTATACTACTATACTATTATATTATACTACTAAACTATTACATTATACTACTAAACTATTACATTATACTACTATACTATTATATTATACTACTATACTATTACATTATACTACTAAACTATTACATTATACTACTAAACTATTATATTATATTACTAAACTATTATATTATACTACTATACTATTATATTATACTACTATACTATTATATTATACTACTAAACTATTATATTATACTACTATACTATTATATTATACTACTAAACTATTATATTATACTACTATACTATTATATTATACTACTATACTATTACATTATACTACTAAACTATTACATTATACTACTAAACTATTATATTATACTACTATACTATTATATTATACTACTAAACTATTATATTATACTACTAAACTATTATATTACTAAACTATTATATTATACTACTATACTATTATACTACTAAACTATTATATTATACTACTATACTATTATATTATACTACTAAACTATTATATTATACTACTATACTATTATATTATACTACTAAACTATTATATTATACTACTATACTATTATATTATACTACTAAACTATTATATTATACTACTATATTATTACTTTATACTACTATACTATTATATTATACTACTATACTATTATATTATACTACTAAACTATTATATTACTAAACTATTATATTATACTACTATACTATTATATTACTAAACTATTATATTATACTACTATACTATTATATTATACTACTAAACTATTATATTATACTACTATACTATTATATTATACTACTAAACTATTATATTATACTACTATACTATTATATTATACTACTAAACTATTATATTATACTACTATATTATTACATTATACTACTATACTATTATATTATACTACTATACTATTATATTATACTACTAAACTATTATATTATACTATGAAAAAAATATTATATTATACTACTAAACTATTATATTATACTACTATACTATTATATTATACTACTATACTATTACATTATACTACTATACTATTATATTATACTACTAAACTATTATATTATACTACTAAACTATTATATTACTAAACTATTATATTATACTACTAAACTATTATATTATACTACTATACTATTATATTATACTACTAAACTATTATATTATACTACTATACTATTATATTACACTACTAAACTATTATATTATACTACTATACTATTATATTATACTACTAAACTATTATATTATACTACTAAACTATTATATTACTAAACTATTATATTATACTACTATACTATTATATTATACTACTAAACTATTATATTATACTACTAAACTATTATATTGTACTACTAAACTATTATATTACTAAACTATTATATTATACTACTATACTATTATATTATACTACTACACTATTATATTATACTACTAAACTATTATATTATACTACTATACTATTATATTATACTTCTAAACTATTATATTACTATACTATTACATTATACTACTAGACTATTACATTATACTACTATACTATTATATTATACTTCTAAACTAATATATTATACTACTATACTATTATATTATACTTCTAAACTATTATATTATATTACTATACTATTATATTATACTACTATACTATTATATTACACTACTAAACTATTATATTATACTACTAAACTATTATATTATATTACTATACTATTAAATTATATTACTATACTATTATACTACACTACTAAACTATTATATTATACTACTATACTATTATATTATACTACTATATTACACTACTAAACTATTATATTATATTACTATACTATTATATTATGCTAGCATACTATTTTATTATACTAGTATACAACTATATTGTACTACTATATTAATACTACTATTATATTATACTACTATATTATACTAGTATACTATTATACCATTATACCACAGTACTATTATACTACTATACTAAAATAGTAGTATACTATAAGTTTTTTGTGTGACGGTAACAAAAACTACAGTATGCAATAATATACTACTATATGCAATTCATGTTGTACAAATATACTATATCCTGCAGTACAGTTCAATTGTTAGACACTCATAAGACAATTATCCCTACAGTTCTTCATTTTGGTCATGTAATGATTGTCTGCATTTAATGTAATGTAATATAGTGTTTTATAGGCGGAGCGCACTTATTAGTGAGATATATAATTTTTTTAAAAGAACAGTTTTAAGAGAACAAGCTCTTATTTCCATAATGAAGATCTAAAATAATCTGTTCCTATATGATTTATGAAATCTTTTAGTAAAATTATAGCATAGTCTATTACTGAAGTATTAGGGCCTGTAGATTACTACTAAGGCAGTACTACGGTAATATTAGATGTAGATAAGACTTTTTGTAGATTATTATGGACATTTTTCACAGAATTGTTTATAGTGTTACTTTTTACCTACTTTTATGATGGGACTCTTACAGATCTTACAGAAGTATCATTTGAGGAAGGGAGGCCAGCAGGCAGTGAGGAACAGGCTTACGTCTCTTTATCTTGGATATTTACATAGGAAATTAGATCCTTGAATCTGTCTCTATGGTGATCCTCAAGTGGGATGCTGTAATTGCAGGCCAGCAAGCCTCAAGTTTGTCTGCAAGTGGCAAGTTTCTCCTCCGAGAGTGTCAAGCAGGGCTCAGGCTACAAGTGGTGTTACTCAGCTGCATACAAAACACCGTCAATGAATACAGAGCCCCGAACACCTCGGATAAACACCATATTGACATGTGGAGCATGCACACGTTCAGGTGTGTGATTGAAAAGCTCCCCTCAATGCCGTACACCGTGCCGACAGGCAGAATGGCATTTTCAAGAGAGATACACACAGCAGTTGTGCTCCTTCATGTGTCTGTGTGTGTTGTGTGAGAAGCACTTGCCCAGACAGGCCAGTGGTTCGCATGGAACGTAAACATGTGAGAATTTCCCCTTCGGCGGTGGGGGATAAGCTGAAGTTTCGGCACATGTAGCCCACACTGACTGTCGCCAAGGCAACAAGCAGCTCCCTATTTATTTCAACTGACTCATCATACATACAGACCAGGCGTTGGGGACCTTGAAAGAAAAAGAGATGGAGAAAGAAACAGAGAGAAAGAGTGAGAGAGAGAGAGAGTGTGAAGGGAGGAGGGGTTGGGGGGGGCGCAGTGGTCTGGTATTCACCACAGGTTAATGAGATGAATATATGCAGACTCAAATAGGTCTTATTGACCCCAGAAAGTCTAGGCTTATTCATTCAGTTATTCATGGAAAGGTTTATTGTTCAGGAACTAATCTGATTTATTCAGGATTTTTTTGACACAATTTCAATCTGGCAGTTGTTCTTTACATCACGTCCAAATTGTGTGATGAATGGACCAATAGAAATGCTCCAAAATGACTCGAAATAAAATCTTTCTACACTGACTTCCATTGAAAGTTAGGAACATTTTTTTCTTCTCTTGTAAATTTGCCGTTTTGAAGATTGCATGACAGCGAGTATATGCATTTATCTGAATTCATATAAGAAATAAGGTAGCAGTGGTACACCGCTGTTAGGTATACCATGGTATTAAAAATGTATGGTTATCGTACCGTGTACATTGGATTAATACTGCTACTAAAAATGCATACTGATTAATGGAGAAAATAATCTGCAGATTAATTCATCCATAATAAAAGTAATCATTAGCTGAAAAAAGAGCTCCATGTCAGATGCAGCTTTCTTATTTATTTTATTTCTTATTGCAGTTTTTAACATTTTTACATTGTTGGTGCATTTTGTATACATGACCAAATATTGGCATAAATATCGTGATTTAATTTTTACCATATCGCCCAGCTCTACTGTACAATACCAGTAAATCTAAGAGGCTTATCGTCTGTGAAAATCTCATAGTGTTGCAGTCCCAGTCAGAAATGGGAGTTTCAGGAAAAAAACAGTATTCACATGTTGTTTCACTTTTCCTCTGCTTTCTAATGGTCCTTTAGTAGTGAAGATCTATCCAGTCTATACAATAGGGTGTTGTACAAGCTCCCATTATGTATGGAGTGCATGGGAAAAAGATGTGTGTTCTCCATCTTTAAATTTCCAAATCAAAATTGTGTTTACTCAGACCACTTCCTCAGGAAGCAATGAGTTCAGCAAGGAAGCAAGCCACTATTTTTACATGAAATTCAGTGACCTCATGAGTGCTTAGGGAGCTAGACTAAGCTTTCCAAAAACAAATTAGTCTAATATTACAGATTACACATAACCGATCCGGTTATAGTCCAATCCAATTGTCTAACAAACCTAACCTGACAGTATAACAGATAAACTCGTATGAAGCAAAGTAGGTGTTGTAATAGCCATAACCACATGCCAATAGCTCAACTAGTTTCCCATATAATGACTTACTAGTTTGATATGACCATCTTAAGTGTCAAATCTGAGCAGTATTTACATCAGCAGTGTAATAGAGAATTACAGCCCACAGCTGTACGAGGAGCCAAGTAGCAAAACACCAATTAGGTATGGTGCCTAATAGGTTCATGTTTATCTACTCCAGACAGTCCTATTCTATTGGCAGTACTTCTTTACAGGGACTAGACAAGCTGTGTGTGTACGTTTGCACATCTGTGTCAGCAGTGGGTGCAACTTAAAGTAGCTGAATGTATTCATTAGAAGAGGTGTCCACAAACATTTGGACATACAGTGTATTTCATGAATGGGTAAGCATAATGTTGAATGAAAATAATAGTATTTACAAACAATATTATGCCATCTCTGTCTAAAATGAATGACTAATCGCCACATAGACGTCCGTAGTGTTTCACAGCTTGCCCTAGTTTCCTTTCCCCCTTCAGTCCGACCCAGACATTGCATTCATAACTTTGTCGTCTTGTTCAAATTGTAGGAAACACATTACATGAAACCTTGTCGAAACCTGTTTGTGAAGAGGAAGGAAACCTGTTAGCCTGCCACTGAGTTGATATTAAAAATACAGTCAGCTCTCCTGTCCTACACTGTTGCTTTATTTAGTAACTGATTATTTCCTGAGCTGTGTGCTGTGCAGATTGACATGTAAATGCACAGTGTCTATATTAGCATCATAAGAAGAAAACGACTGATTAGTGCTGGTTTAGTCCCCCCCTCCTTGTGCAAGCCGAGCGGTCCGCTGCACGGCCGTGTGGGCTGAATAGAGTGGCCATTTGCAATTATCCTTTTTCTACAACATGCTATTCATTTCTTTCTTTTCATCTCACCTGTCCATCTAGAATGGTCCAGGAATACGTACGTTTGCACCGGTTGGGAAAGGCTTGTATGTGTGTGGGCGAGATCTAGCCGCTGCCACATTGTGCTTTGAGATGTGAAGTAAATAAGGTTACAGATAATTGTGTTAGGGCTTCACTCTAACTAATAAACATCAACATGATGCATTGGATAATGTGGCTCGGAATAAATGTGTGATTTGAAGCTGACCAATTTGTCATGAACTTGATGTTTCCTCTAAACTCCAAACCTTTGATGAATGTGTGGAGAAGCATTTTATTACCATCTGGAAAAGGTGGTATTATACTGTATTCTAAGCTCTAGTTTTTCTGTTCTTGCTCAGAGCATGTTGACTGGCTTGATGTACCACCGACCTGAGGATCCTCTGGGCTTTCTGGAAAACTGCCTGCAGAAAACACGAGAGCTTGGTGGTCCTGAATCTGTGGCCTGGGACACTTTCATCACGCCTGACAGGAAACCACTACCACCTATTACCACTGTTCAGGGGAAGAAAGCCCCCTGCAAACTTGGTAGGTCCTGTCAGAAACAGTAACATAATCAGATTGGCTGGTGATATTTGAGAGAATTTCTGCCAGAAAATAAAAAACTATAAGGTAATCGAACATTAACATTGTAATCTATAAAAGAATTAGGGATGTACAGTCATGAAACTTCCAGTGTAATAAAAGCATTGGCATTTGTGGCATTTGGCTAACAAGACCGTAGGTACCTAAATCTGAATCATGTTAGGTGCACAGTAAGATGTAGCGTTAGATGTCCTGCCCAAGGATTTTTATTGGCGGGGTGTTGTGTGCTTGCCCAGCCAGGACATTGAACCCCAGTTTGCCACAAGAAAAGCAGTGTTGTTAACCACTATACAACCCCAGCCATTGCAATTATAATGATCAATAATTAACATTTTGCTGCAGTCACTACTCACCACACACCAGTAATTTAATTTTTATATTTGCATGTTGACACACGATTACACGCAGTAATCTGTAAGACAGTCATTCCAAGTGATTTGTGATGTGAGAAAGTTTCCCGTTCAGAAATGGCGATAGAAACCAGTCATGCAAAAAAAAAAACTGATAAGCATTAGAATGAGTTATTTTTGTCTAAAACATTTCACACATAGGATTACACCATTAGAAATCTTCATAATTCAATGGTTAAGATGTAAGAAACAAATCCAGCTCATTCCAGGTGATTTGCTCAAATCAAAATGATTAATAGTTTTAGAGTTAGGAACCAGACACCCAAATATTGTAATGTCTCTGTTTCAAGATAGTATTTACTACTTTAGCAGTGTTAAGATTCGAACAAACATTTACATGTAGTGTATTTCATTTATGAGAAGGCATAATTATTCCTATGAAAATAATTGTAGTCACGGTTTACACCTTGTCATACCTCAAAAAAAAATATCATAATACATTTAGTGTTTCCTAAAAATGTTTTCAAGTATTGTGAGATTATATTGTTGCCACTTCGCCCATCCCTAGTATTATGCCTGTCTAATATTAATAGACTAATCTCCACATCGACTTCAACAGTGTTAAGATACATACAAAATGATTCATAGTTTTAGGGATAGAAACCAGACATCCAGTATTTTAATATTTTAATGCATCACTGAAATTTCAGGTAATGTTTGTAAATATCCTGGCGGATGTGTTGTTTCATGATAGTTTTCACTATTTACATTACAATACTTCAGTAGTAATTATTTTGTCATGTAATTATGCATGCTAATATATGTATTTATATCAGCTGCTGGTACTGTATATTGTGCACCCCTAATAAGAATATGATATATTAGCACATACAGTACAGAGATTATGTACTGCATGCCATATTTCTCTTTCGTAGACAGTGGTCCTGGTCCTGGGCCTTACAGACGCTATGACAGACTGCCCCCTATTCAGGCTCAGTTCTCCATTGAGAGTGATTCTGACATGACTGAATCTTCTGGACTCATACAGGAGTATGATGTCTTTGATCCATCAAAACCACGCCCCCACATCATATTTGTCATAGGTGAGTGGTCACTCTTGACGTTTCTGGGTAATTCTGGGACACACCGAGTATTTTTGGTCTTATGGTCTATTGGGCTGATGATCTGTTGGTTGTTAAAGACTGTGTTCAGTCTCAGCGAGTTCTACTGAAATTTCTCAATTTTCTCAATAGCTTTATTGATTGATCCGATTATCATGAATAGCATCTCATCACAGTCTGACAATCATTCTGATCGTGTTCATTTCTTTTGTCATCTTTTCTCCTAAGGTGGACCAGGCAGTGGAAAGGGCACACAGACAGCTAAGATTGCAGCTCACTATGCCTTTGAGTGTGTATCTGTGGGGGAAATTTTGAGGAACCAGCTGCTGCACCATGCACCCAGTGACAGGAAGTGGGAGTTGATTGCCCAGATCATCGCCAACGGAGAACTGGCACCTCAGGTACGGCTCTGTGAGTGCCTTTACTTTTTCAGCCTAGGGCTCACGTTATATTTACATGCATTTCATAAGCAAGTGGACTCAACAAGTGTGGCAACTAACCCTGCTCCTGGAGATACACCTTCCTGCAGACAAGATAATAGCTTTCCATGAGGACCGTTGGTAATTGCTGGACAACACATTTTTAATAATACATTCTACATATATTAATAAAATACAGTACTTTCATTGTTATCCATATTTGTATTGTATTGTTCGAGTAATACTTTTCACATAAGGCCATTCAAACACTCAGGCCTGGAGCTGCTAAATTATAATTAATTAATTAATGGTTTGCATTAGGTTGTTTATCCTTAGAAGTTATTTCCAAATCAGTATTAATGTCATAGTTCTTATGTATTTACACATTGCTTACTGAAACAACCTGAAAAATTATGTAATTAAAGCTGGGGTTAAACTACACAATTTTTACCCCTGCTTCTGCTCTAGTCTGCAGATTCATCAGTCGAAACCAACAGTAGCAGAGAGAATTAACTAGTGTGTGAGGAGCGCAGACTCAGACTTTTGTCCTCCCAATCGTGTTTTTAAGACCAGTCAAAGCATATCAGTCATATTTGACTTTTTTTTCTGACCCCAACGTAATCTAGTAGTGAATACTGGTCGTCCACACAGTCTGAACAGTCCAGTCAATAGACAATGATAATTGAGCAAGAAAATTGTTTTTTTAAGCAGTTTCTTATTTTAACGTCACGTTCCACCTTAATTGTCTGATACTACTGCACCATTTTAGGTGGAACGTAAATTGTATAAGAAGACAAAATCTGCCTTGTATGTAGGGAAGCCACCAATATGTGCTGTGCAACTCACCTCCAGCTCCCTCTTCAGTCTGTACAGACCATTTTGACCCCATCTTTCAATTCACAACCTCACCCAAAGGCAATTTCATAGATGTTTTTGTTTTGGGTCATCACAAATGGTGTGTACTCACTGGCCCTAGTTCACTAGTGTGTGTGTGTGTGTGTGTGTGTGTGTGTGTTCACTACCACAGATGGGTTAAATGCGGAGGACACATTTCGCTGTGCGGTGTACACTGCACAGTGACAAATACGTGCACCTTAACCTTTACCTTTTAATGTGAGACACGTATGTTTTGAGGTGTGTTCAGTTCGGCTCAGCAGCAGGTTAATGTAGTGGATGGTCATTAGTCATTTGATATGCGATGGACATTTTTTCATTTGCCATAAAACCAGCAAATCTCAGTCGAG
Organism: Salminus brasiliensis; assembly: GCF_030463535.1. Taxonomy (NCBI): domain Eukaryota; kingdom Metazoa; phylum Chordata; class Actinopteri; order Characiformes; family Bryconidae; genus Salminus; species Salminus brasiliensis. The sequence continues at coordinate 8,688,333 of NC_132897.1, read as the reverse complement.
AAGTGTGAGATTCAGTCTTTTTTAATTTGCTACAACTTTAAAAATCGTGTGGTGTACCCAGGGCTTAAGTGTGGATTCTAAACTTTCAATCAATACCACATTAGTGTTCATAAGTATGAGATATGTTATTATAATTTGAATTTGATGGAAAGTTATAGTCTCATTTTGTGGAAACAATGTGGATGCAATTAAATGTAATACCTAATTAATACAACATATGGCAGAATTTCAATGACAGTATAGAATATTAATATTAGAAAAAAAGAATTATTATACTAGGCTAGGTTTAGGTTAAGTTTTTTTTTCAGCCTCACATTTTGCTTCCATGCAGCACAGTTTGTCCAAAGTACTTCTCAAACATACTTTACAAGTTATTAGGAAACATATTGGATAATAATTTAATGCCGGTATCAAGAGGAGCAGAGGAGCAGAGTGGTCCCAGGTGTGAGCCTTGTTTGCAGATGCAATATCTTGTTTTCCCCCCTTTTTTGATCATTAAAGTAAGATAGGTAGATCCATATTTAGACAAATTTGTATAGTTTTAAAAGAATACAGCAGAACAGATGGTGAAAAAGATATATATATATATATATATATATATATATATATATATATATATATATATATATATATATATATATATAACTCAATTACGCTTGCCTTGATCTCTTACTGACATCAAATTCCATAGGAGACGACAATCGAGGAGCTGAAGCATCAGTTCATCAAGAAACAAGATGCCAAAGGCTTCATTGTGGATGGATTCCCACGGGAAATATCACAGGCATTCACGTTTGAAGAACAAGTGAGCAATTCAATAAAGCAATGTAATAAAACCTAGCAATAAAGGGGTATCAGCTTACTGTTATCTCTTTAGAGACCTTTACTTGTATATTAGACCATCGTCTGCAGAATTACTGGATCGCCTCTGGTTTTACTTTAATTTAAGATATTCAGCACTTGTTTACAAGCATAATATGGTTTCCTCTGTTCAGTTTTCTGCATATATGACATTTTTTATTGTTTATAGTGGTTATTATTCTTATTTGCAGAAACCAATTCTTTCACTGTATAATATGAACATGAATATGAAAAGCATTGAGCTGTGAAGCAGTGAAAATGTGATCTCTGGAATTATGGCGCTTCATCCTATACTTTTGAGATGATCATCCAACATTCTGACCTTACTAACATTTTCAGTAATGCTTACAGCAGTGCTCCAAAATCTAGTAGAAAGCCTTACCTGGACAGTAGTGACAGTTCCAACTGCAACAAAAGTAGGACATATTATTTTTTGAATATACTTGATTTCAGAAGAAACAATGACTGAGCAAGTGTCCTGATACTTTCGTCCATATAGCGTATGTTTTGTTTGTATAATTCTGTGCTGTATCTTAAAACCAGCATGTTTTGTATTCGATTCCTCTTCTAGATCTTTTTGCAGCAGTTTAATTTTCCTTACTCTGCTCAATCAGATTGGCTCCCCAGACCTAGTGATTCTGCTGGCCTGCTCCAATCAGCAGCTCCGCCAGCGCCTGGAAAAACGTGCCTCGCTGCAGGGGCGACCTGACGACAACACCCACGCCATCGAGAAGAGACTAGAAACTTTCAAGCACAACATAACTCTCATAGCCAAGTACTACCAGGAACGAGGACTGATCATTAGGGTAACAGTTTACATCATGGTCCATAGGCCTGTACAATCTATTAAAGGCTACATGGCTAATGTCATCTTTTGAATACTGGTCTCTTAGTTTGCATAAACAAACATCTTTTAGCTGTTGGATTAGATATAATGGACGACTTTGTGAAAATTTAGTATTGCTTATCATGATCAATGCAAAGCTGTTTTTGTGTTGTTGTTGTTGTTCCTCGTCAGGTTGATGCAGATCGGGAGGAAGATGACATTTTCACAGATATCAATGCTTTAGTGAAAGAGAGACTGTTCCCTAATGAGATGAAGGAAGAGGGTATGTCTTTAAAAGCTTTCCATGATGTTACAGTACTTTGATGAGAAGCCATTTGCGTGAATGAAGGCCTCTAATTTTCATTTCATACATTCCATCAGAGCCGTGCTGACGAACTCCAGGGGGATTTTGACTATCACTGAACTTTAAGGTGAATCAGTTTCTCTGCGATGGACAGCTCTCTTTTATTTAAATCTGTTACCCCCAGTGGAGGAGAGGGGGGGGTGCAGGTTATCTCTTCTTACAGCCAGTATGCTGTAGTCTCTCTCTCTTTATATATAATCATATCAAAATATTAAGACTAAGCCTGGATTGAAATGAGCCCATTTTATCAGCTCCACTCACCAAATAAGAGCACTTTTTAGTTCTATAATTACAGACTGTAGTCCACCTGTTTCTCTGCATACCTTGTTAGCCTCTTTTAATCCTGTTCATAATGGTCAGGGTTAAAAAAAGTATTTGGGTGGTGGATCATTCTCAGGACTGCAGTGACACTGACATGGCGGTGGTGTGTAAGTAGTGTGTGTTGCGCTGGTACAAGTGGATCAGCCACAGCAGTGTTGCTGAAGTTTATAAACACCTTAGGGTCATTGCTGGACTGAGAACAGTCCACCACCCAGATATATCCAGCCAACAGTGTCCTGTGGGCAGCGTCCTGTGAGTACTGATAAAGGACCAGAGAATGACCAACACAAACTGTACACCAACAGATGACCTTCTGTCTCAGACCTTGTCTACACAGTAGATCAACTAGGTAGAAGTGTCTAATAGAGTAGACAGTGAGTGGACACAGTATTTAAAAACTCCAGAAGCACAGCTGTGTCTGATCTACTCAAACCAGCATAACACACACTAATCCACCACCACCATGTCAGTGTCACTGCAGTCCTGAGAATGACCCACCATCCAAACAATACCTTCTCTGTGGTGGTCCTGTGGGGTCCTAACCATTACAAACAGGGTAAATGGAGGCTAACAAAGTAGGTAGAGGAACAAATGGACTTCAGTCTGTAATTATCTAACTACAAAGTGCTCCTATATGGTCAGTGGAGCTGATCTAATGGGTTCATTCCATATACATATATATATATATATATATATATATATATATATATATATATATACACACACAGTATATATGGCGCAACATCTGTTGAAAAAAAACAACAGTATATGCCTTGACCATTCGAGAGCTTTTGGGCATTTGCTTGGGTTCTTTCTTCTTCCTGTCTCTTGCTGCTTTACTCTGTGCCTCTGTTTCTTTGCGTCCTTCCGGTTTGATGCTTTCTTGTTATTTATACACATAAATTATCTTGGGTGATTCCCAAAAAGGAAATGGAGATATGGAGAGGTGTGTTTCAGGACTGTTTCCTTTAAGAGACATTTCTATTTAAGTACACACTTCCTCAAGCTGTCAAGTGAAAGAAAAAATGATAGGGGAAATAACTAATCAATCATCAGCTGGCTTATAAACAAGCTTTGCTTGCTGTATGAAGGACATGGTGTATGTCTGACCACAGGCCATAGAATGTCAGGAAGCACCAGAATGAGGATGATATGGACAAGTACCCTGAGGCTTTACGCTCATTACTGGTCCTCAGTCCAGCTGGGCCTCTTGCTCTCAGTGGACGGCCGGTTAACATTCACTCTTGCTGACAGACATTGATCACTTGCATGAAATGTCAACACGAGACATGCTCTGAGTCTCCAGATTTCTCAAGACATCCTAAATTTACATCTTGTTTAAGCATGACTTCAAACAGTTGATATAGGCCTTGTTTAATGATTTGTATATCCTATTTACATTCCCATACTAGTAATTACAGCCATGCAGAGCACTTAAAAACCTACCCCCCAAGTCCTACTAGCCATATGACAATCACACAGATTTGTGTCTGTTATAAAGTATACCACTAGATGGCAGAATCTTCCTTTGCAGAAAAATTACAGAACTGAAGTCATAAACGCTGCATACATGTGTTCATGACCTCGCTAGTGGTTAAACGTTTTAATGCAAGGCATAAGACTGATTTCAAGACATGTTCCTCAGGATATTCAGAGAAGATTAGCCCATCTAAAAACTCAGATGGGCAAACCGACAAAACATCCCCTAAAATCAGGTTGCAAATTGCATCACACAACTTGCTCCTGCTTGATGTAGATATCATTGTCCGCCTTAAATGAGTTTTGGCATGCTTCATTTGTTCTGTGTGCCCCGAGAGCACTCCATCATTGGTGTCCCAATGAGCGGAGGAATGTGTCTGCATCTCAGAATAGTATCCTCCTTATCATTGTCTTATCACTGTGGCCTGTCCGCCGGCTAACTGGTGCAAATGACACCACTGGCCACCTTCCCACCACAGAAACCTAATCAAGCTTGACTCGTACTGCCAAAAAAATGTCTGTTTTTATATGATTGTGCGTTTCCTATTTATATGCTAACATGATGTCAATGTACTGTATAAAATGTTGTAAAGAAAGTATATACAATAAAAAAACGCCACATGGCTTCCTGTGCATATTACCTTCCCCATTCCCTCCTTATCTCCACATGCCTCATAGCACCTCCTTTTGTCAGCAGTCTGAAGGAGCACAGTTGACCCCCAAGAATAATTACACATTTAGGCCTCTGTTTTCTTTGGCACATGATGTACTGTGAGCATTTTATCTTCAAAACGACCAATATAACTTATAATTATATTAAATGCTGCGCTGGAGTGGAGGGTTCTTTGATTCATAGCAATAGTGGAATTATAAAAGGTTCTCTAGAAAAACATGTACATCAGGTACTTGAAGAGGTATTTAATCAAATAAGTAACCATTGATGTACTCAAATGGTTTTTATGTGTTGTTATGATTTTGTATACACTATATGTCCAAATATTTGGACACCCCTGGTAATGAATGCATTCGGTTACTTTAACTTGCAAGTCCCATTGACACATATGTGCAAATGCACTCACACAGCTTATCTAGTCCCTAGACAACTAAACATGAACCTATTTGCACTATGCCTAATGCCAGGCGTGGTCTAGAGGGGTATAACACCCCCCCACACACACACACAATATGTTCTTTGGAATTATGGAGCACCATTCAATACTTTTAGGATGAGTTGGAGATGAGGTGGGTGGGGAACTTTCCCTGGACAGTAGCAAGAGTTACTCCAGCAAAGACTACTTTTAATATTCCTTAATTTCAGCAGAACCCCTTTCAGGAAGTGCATAGTAGCTATCAGCTAGTATAGTGTAGCTATCAGCCATTCTTATACTATCTAAACTATGAAAATGATAATGGAAATGCAAGGATAGCATGCAGACCTGTAAAATGTAGAAAGTTGTTATGCTGGAGAAATGCCAAATTTATTAAAAATTTGTATTCCTTATTTGTACTGGGATGAGAAATCTCATTGGATGGATGTGCCCTCTAATAGATGGGAGCATTCCAGTGAGGCACGAGTGTCACTCCAGTCTATTTCCATTCACCTCCATTTATAGTCTGCCAGTTCTGCGTTTCTGATAAAGCTTATCTCACACTCCGGCATGGCTGTATAAAAGCACAAAGCTGGCTCAGAGGACTTGCTTTTCACTCCCATCTTCCAGTTGCTAGTGCCGGCTGCTAGTGTGAGCACCATGGCCCCGAAAAAAGTCGAACCCAAGAAACCAGAGGCTAAAAAACCAGAGCCTAAGAAGGAGGAGGCTCCGGCTCCAGCTCCTGCTCCTGTCCCAGAGGTGCCCAAAGAGCCCCAGATGGATCTGAAGAGCATTGTGTTGGAGTTCACCCCAGACCAGATTGAAGAGTTCAGGGATGCCTTCACCTTGTTCGACGAGACGCCAACGGGTGAAATGAAGATCAGGTACGCCCAGTGTGGAGACGTCATGAGGGCTTTGGGCCACAACCCCACCAACGCTGATGTCCATGTGGTGCTGGGTAAGCCGAAGCTGGAGGAAATGAACAGCAAGATGCTGGACTTCGAGACCTTCCTGCCCATGCTGCAGCACATCTCCAGGGCCAAGGACCAGGGCACCTTTGAGGACTTTGTGGAAGGCCTGAGGGTCTTTGACAAGGAAGGCAATGGTACGGTAATGGGTGCTGAACTTCGTCACGTTCTGGCCACTCTGGGAGAGAGGATGACAGAGGATGAGGTGGACCGCCTCATGGTTGGACAAGAGGACACGAATGGCTGCATCAACTACGTTTCGTTCATCAAGCACATCCTCTCTGGGTGAACTAGAGATTGTGTTCACGGACGGTTGGATGGATTTCAACAACTAGAGGACAAATGGAAAACTGAATGTTGGTGTACGTAAAATAAAGATACTGATTTCTCAGCTATATTCTGTTTGTCATATTGTCTTCTGTCTGTCATTGGTGATATTTTGGTGCAGTCAGGTTGAGTATATTAAAAACAGACAGTATGTGGTTACAGCAGTGACAGTTTACAGAGCATGCAGTATTTGTACTGATGGGGGAATATGTGTTGCATACAGGCTATGATATGCAATACACTGAAACTGGGGCGAGTGGATCGATACTGAGTAACTGAGATACTTAAAAAAAATGACAATACTTGTAATACAGGACAAATGTAGGAGATACACTATATGGACAAAAGTATTGGGACACCTGCTCAGTCATAGTTTTCTCCAAAATCAAGGCTATTAAAAACAAGCATTTATCCTGTATATGTTATGGAGTAACTTGTTACTGTCCAGGGAAGGCTTTCTACTAGATTCTGGAGCATTACTGTGAGGATTTGATTGCACTGAGCGATTGATGAGAGCGTTAGTGAGTGATTACTGTGTCGGTAATTGGACTTGAAGTTAGAGTAGCTTAATGCATTCTTTTAACAGGGTGTCTACAAACATTTGGACATGTAGTGTATGCCCTTGAACCTCAGCAATAGCCAATGAAAAATCATGTTTAACATGCAGCACTTATTTGTAGCATGGCCAAGAGAAACCAGTTCAGTTCTGTTCGTATCAAGGTAACACTATCAAACATCTAACCAAATACACAGACATCTGTTTGTAAGTCATGCGTTCTCCCCCTCAGTAAAGAACACCACCAAGTGTCCCAGCTTGTCATAAATGTAATCACTGATGTAACTGTTCAGAGCTGAGAGTGAGTTTTCTCTCAGGTCAAACAGTACAACTTTAAATTTGATTAAATGTAGCCCATCAGCACACAGAGTGCTGTAGTTGCATGTTAGTGCATTTCTTTGTGTGCTTATAGGTTTGCAAAGGCCAGGTCTAGCATGGTGCATTCAGCTGTGCTCTAATTGGGTTTAAGAACATTGTGGATATAACATAGCTCCACTAAATAAGATACACACTGTACTTGACCCGAATCAATATGGAGTTCCATATCAGCCCCCCAGCGAAGGGGCTCTGGGGATAGGGGAAGTCATACTGCTCAGCTAATGTGATTTCAGAGATAGAGGATATAGATCACACATCCTTTGCTCCCCAAGTCAAAACCTGAGCACTTCCTTATTGACGGCATTCTGGTCTTGTAAGTAGGCCTCCAGCCTGTATTTTTATGAGCCTCATTTCTGAGCTTGTATTGAGGAGATGGTCTGTGTCATGACCATCAGGTCGCTCAACTAAACAGAAAATCTGAGCTTGTTGACAGAAAATACAGGAAAACTATTACTCAAGTCTTAAATGAATAATCCAATCAAATGAATATGATTTATCACTCATAGTTTTCTGTGAGATTTGGCATTTCTTGTTCCTGGGCTCCCCCTGGAGTCGGGAAGTGAAATTTGCACTTCGAGCCACCACAAAGCCTACGTTCACATTACCAGGCCGAAGTGACTCATTAACATGTGAGAACGAGAAAAGTACGAGACTAGGAGCAAGAGGGAGAGAGAAGCCCAGATCCACAGTAATTATTAGTCATATTATTCGTTTTTTTTGCCTGCAAACTTTGTTTACACTTGTATTAAATATGGACGAGGTCCGTCTCTGACCACCCTCAAATGTGGTTTGAGTGATCCGATCGTATTTCAATCACAATGTTTCTTGGGGGTGTTTACACCTGGCTCTTCATGCGGACAAGTGAAAAAACGCTGTTAATGCCAGGTGTAAGCAGGCTCTTTCATTTATGAATGTGAACCCTCAATCAGATCTGAGCTCTGAATTGATGAGGCTTGCAGTGTGAATGTAGCCTAAGGGACACACCTTTCACATGCATTTTACAATGTGGGTGATGCAGAACTGGCATCTAAAGAGAATCGTAAAGTACTATTACCGGCTCTTTCATGAACTTACTGTATTTTTATAAAAATACAGTTGTAGCAATGATAGCGGTGCTATTCTTTCTAAAGGTCTACAGGTCAATGGAGCGTCAACATGATTTAGTAGATTGGACTATCCCTAATCAATCACTGTCTGCTCCAAACAAATGAAGATCAGGAAGTAGAGTAGAGCCCCTCACATCACCTTACCCTACCTCAGCTGAGGTATGTCTTTTGTGTTTCTTAACACCTGCTACTTCGAATAGGGCGTGGCAAAATCACATTATCCTTTGTATGTTTTCTCCAACTGTTCTGATCAGATCAGAAATGCCATTTTCCAGCTGCACTGCTCCAGCACTCACCGAACAGTTAGCCTCTGAATTATTCTTGGCCCCATCCTTGGTGGATTTCCCCACCAGTGTCCTACCACGACGAGCAGAGCAGCACGGCAGGTAAGTCCAAGGAAGGATAGGGTTACAGTATTTCCTAGAGAATGCGGAACGTGTGTGTTTGGTGATGGAGGGTGTCCTGGTATGCCCTCTTCTCACCACATCTGTACTTCCCCTGCTCCACTGCCTCTGTTACACCCCAAACAGAGCAGGCGAGCCACCATTCATCAATCAAACCCCCATTACTGCGACCACAGACACCATGTCTGCCAACCACAGATCCTTACAGAGAGCCGGTCAGACAGGGACTTGCCGCTGTGTGTGAGCTGCCTGCTGTCAGTGAGATGTACCGCTGACTGGCCTATTCAGAGGCCTCCCTCGGACACAAAACTGATGTCTGATGTTCCGGACACAGATTAAGGCTAGTTAGGGGGTTAAAAAAAATCCAACAAAGAATCCCATTAGTGAATGAAATTTGGCCCGGGGCTAGACTTAGTCTGTCTCCTTGAAAACAAAACCTTCTAAAACCATTTTGGCACGCAGTTGAGTGTTGTGGTGACTGCTGGGTGACATGTTTTCCTGTTCATTTTGACAGGCCCTCAGAGGGATTTTTGAGCCAAAGAGGAATTTCAGCCAAAGCCTCGATTCTTCAAGATCTCTTCACTGCAATCACTCACCAAGACTGAGTGAGTGTTTTTCTGGCACAGCAGAAGTATAAATAAGAGCAAATGGTGTGGCATTTAGCAGTTATGATGTAGCAATTAGCATAGCCTCTTCTGATTTGTAATGTGTTACTTGTCCTGGTGAAGGATTTATATCCACAGCCTTTCAGGATGACTATAAAAGAACAATACAAATACAACCGCTAATCATGAGGCAAAGCCAGCGGATGTTAATGCAATGCAAACGTGATGGCCATACTGTTTAGTGTCAGCCTCATTAGCTATTTTGAGGGTTCTTTTACACAATAGTCTCTTTGACAGATTCCTTTTTACTATAGTTAGAAGGAATAATTTGACCAAACATGGTAACATGTTCAATACAGTTATAGAGCCACTAATTAGCAATCAGTAAAATGTCCTACACTGCCAGAACAAAAGATACTGTACAGATACATGTTTGTGTCCTAAAATAGAAAATTAAGATAGACATTTTTAAAAATATTTATATTTCAGAGGAATATTTTATGTGCGCCAACTAAAGGCATCACAACAGCACTTTTTAGTCCAGTTAAGTCGGACTGCATTTTGTTTGGGAAGTTGTGAACACAGTAATCGCACTCAGATGCGAACCCTTGAGGGGAGGTGGTCTTGGTCCGGTTCTAAACAAACTCTGGAGTATTTTGTTTGTGGTGAGAACCTGATCTTACCTTGATCCGATCTATCTAGCAGGTGAAACACACGGTACCACAAATGCACCATGGAGAGTTTCATCCCAATGACAGCATTTGCACCCACAAATGAACAATTTATAATTTTTTCACACTTGGATGCAGACTAAATCAAATGCACTGAGACCCTTGAGAGGAGGTGGTCTTGGTCCATTCCTAAACAAACACTTCCACAGCCTGGTGTTAACATGGCATACTGCCCAGAAAATTTGTGTAACTACAGCTGTGAAAAAATGACGTTGCTTCTGTTGCTCCATGTTATAGTGCACAGAAATCGGGACTCATCCAGGACCTTTTTCCTGTAATAACTTGCCTGATCCCGCCCCAGACAGGTCTGACCAATAAGCGGTGAAAACGTTCTTGCGTGGTTTGTTGTGACACATTTTAGTGCGCTTGGATTTTTCCCTGTGTAGAAACAAACCAAACCAAACGCTCCAAGTTTACAAAGTTTTTAGCTGATTCAGACTAGAGCAAACCAACTACAGGCAGGATTTCTTTTTTTTTGTAGCAGAACTGACCTTTTCTACTGCATGCCTTTACCTTAAAACCCCTGACACTGGTGGGCCCCTGCTCCTTCTGGCCTCATGTGGAAACAGGTTCATTTCAGGTCATTATTTGACAGAAAAATTTCTGAGAACACGAAACCTACGACCGCTGTGAGGACATGAGACTTCCGTGGACAGTTCTTTGCTTTTCTGAAAGAACTTTGGCAAACGTTCAGGGCAGCTTGGCTCCAAAAAACGAAAAGACAAGTCATATGTTAAATATCAAATAACAGTTTATTATTCGCCTGCGCCTGAATGTTTCATCCTTTTCATTTAGCGCAGACATGGACACTAAAATACGACAAGAGTACATCCTGTTGCGGGGACCTCCTATTGGCAAGCATTCTCTCTAGGAAACTTGATATTTGTATGGACAAAAGTATCAGGACACCTGCTCCTTTATTGTTTTTCTGAACTCAAGGCTATTAAAAAAGTTTCTCCTGCTTTTGTTGGACTGCCTCTACTGTCCAGGGAGGGCTTTCTACTAGATTTTTAAGCTTTGCTGTGAGGATTTGATTGCTTTTAGCATTAGCATCACCACCTACCTCATCATCAACTCCCTTACTCTTCCCGAAAGTATTCGATGGAGCACCATCCATCATTCCAAAGAAAACAGTTCCACTGCTCCGCGGCTCAATGCTGGGGGCTTTATACCCTACTAGCTCATGCCTGGCATTAGGCATGGTGCCAATAGGTTCATAGGTTATCTGCTCCAGAGAATCCTATTCTATTGCCAGTGCTTCTCTACAGTGACTAGACAAACTCTGTGTGTGTGTGTGTGTGTGTGTTTGCATTTGCAAATCTCTGTCAGCAATGGGTGCAACTTAAAGTAGCTGAATGCATTCATTAGAAGGGGTGTCCACAAACATTTGGACATATAGTGAACAGAGAGAAAGAGAGAGGGAGGGAGGGAGGGAGGGAGGAAGAAAGAGCGAATTACAGCACACATTTCATCGTAAATGTCAAGGAACAGCACTGTGCTTGTACCCTGATGTCTAGGGCTCAGTTGAGGTCCTAGAAAACCTCCTTAAAGGTCTTTTTTCTTCTTCTCTCCCCTTCAGTCAGTAAGTTCAAGCAGTAGATAAATGGAAATCAGTGCATTCTCAAATATACAAGTGTGGTTAAAACATGCATAGCTGGTATGAATGCCTGCACCACGGATGTTTTTACAGTTCCAGCATCACCCTGTTCATCGTCGTGTTCCGTGTATTATATGAGCGTGGTTTTGGTGTAGGGATCTACACATAGAGAGAAGGAGCCAGAGAAAGGAAGGATGTCGTAATCGTTAGAATTAAGGTCTCTCAGTGCACCAGCCCTCAAGTCTGCACAGAATATTCCATACAGAGGGGGAGGGGTTGTCTATAGAGATGACATCATCGCTTAGAGTCAGGTGCAGTGCTTGTGTCTAGCAGTGGAAGGATGTTCTTATGAAAGAGGACATGGTCTCCAGAGCTGCACGGAAGCTAACCAAGCTGAAGACAAACACCAACATTACATTTTAGGTTAAAAAAATAGGAATTTAAAAGTTATGGATCAGTTAAAGGCTGAATATGCTACACATTCCACTCCATGTGAAATTGATGTAGTGAAAAAGGAAAGCCACTAGGGGGCATCCATGCTGTTTTCTTTGTCAGTTTCAACAGGACATAAGCTATGCAGGGTTTAATGCATAGATAAAATCCATTGTGTAAGCTGTAGGAGAAGATACACACACACACACACACACACACACACACATACTCTGCTTGGTTCAGGCTTTCAGTCACATATTGCAGAGAAGCTTGGTTCAAAATGGAAGCAGACTTCCTGCTGTATGTTAGCGTGGGTCGGCCTCAAACGGCCCTACTTTCAGTCCAGATTTACAGTTTAATAACACACTGATCTGTCCACGACCCACATATATCTCCTGTCAAATATATGAACCTTGCGTATGTACGCCTCCGTCGGTCATTACAGGCGAGAGCAAGAGCGCAACCCAACCCTGTGCTAATCGTGACCTGCCGTAACTCAAGATATGATAGAAAAAAACACCATGTGGCCATAAATCCCAGTGACCGTGACTGTTGTAACCGTATTCACAGAGCCATATGGAGTTCCTGAGGTGTCCGTAGGGATGTCCCCTGGTGCCGTCAATTCCACAGGAACTGAAGGCAACGCAGCATGGGCCTATGGAAGGAGCATTGCGTTGAGACCTGAAGCTGGAGGCATGGCTGCTTCTGCAGAAGCTATGTGGCTCGGCAGGCTGACTTTATCCGCACTGACATGGCCACAGGAACCTGCCAGAGGCCATTAAAATCTCCCCCAGTCAGGTGTCTCCTCCGCATCGCTCCGCACCAGTCCCCCTCGGCTTCCTGCCCATGCACTCCGCTCCCGGAACAATCGATATGTAAAGGTGGGCGCCCGGGACAGGACACGCGGCTCCGACTGCTGGGGCGGGGGTTGAACTTCGTCCTCAAACAGATATCATAGTGCGCGGGGACTGCCTCAGATGAATCGAGGCAGCTTTAAGTGCTCTGCTGCAGCCCGAATAGGGCTGATGCTAAAGATCTAATAGGAAACAGCAGGTAGCCGTGATCTGAGTTTTTTTTCCCCCGAAAATGTTTGGATCATTCGGGGCAATGTGAGCTATGCTGCAGATTTATGTGTTTGTTAGACCTAAGGCCATCCATATGCTGAATCTAAGCCTCTTTTTGGCTACACTGGGGGTTTTGAGGTTTTTGAGTAGGCTAGCGGGGGTGAAGACCTCATAGCCAGGCATGGTTGCAGTCTATATATGCATTTGTGGATAAATGTATCTTATTTGATCAGGGAGGCCCTGTCTCTGGTCCATGCCAGTCAAAAAAAGACTAAATCTAGTTATTTGGGTATTGAGCCATGAATTAATGCTCACAGGGGACTGAGTGGGGACCACTGTGTTTATTTTACTCCTTGACTGAAGCCAGATGTAGACGTCCAGTACAGTAGGCACTGTAAATGCTTGGGATATCCACAAGCAGACTGGACATTGTTGTGGTGGACTGCCAGTTGTAGGCAAATGGCCACTTTAGAATAGCTCCAGCAGGCTGATGTTCATGACCTTCAGCATTTGCTTGATTGCTCCACTCTCATGCAAATGCTCTACAGTTCTGCAAGTATTCCAGTATCTTTTTAATATCTCTTCCACTTTGTCCAGGGTTGACTGGCGGTGGTTAAAATATTTTTGCTTTTTTTTATTTATTTTTTTTATACCTAAACTCAAAATTCTCTCTAGATTCCATCAGAAGACAGGAAATCGTGCTTCCCAGAACACAAAGTCCACTAGGCTCCGAGGCTCAAGATTCAAATAAACTCAGATTTGACATCAGTCTTCTGGCCATCCTTTTATTTGTGCTGTTTGATGTTTCGTTTCATGCCACTTTATGATTTTTATAAGAACAGAGAGCCTCCAAGTGTTCAAAATGCTGTAAAAGCTGAGCTGATAGGAAGCAAACATCAGAAGCAGCAGAAAAAAAACCCTCCACATTTGACCAAATGAAAATGCTTCTTGCAGAAATTCTTCCACAACATACCTTACTACACAAATGAATGCGCTTCAAGCAAAGGTGGTTCTTTGAGCAATGCCATAGAAGAATCACCGTTGGTTCTATTAGGAGCCAAAGAGCAAGTGGTTCTTCTGTGGCATATCTTAAAGAACCATTTAAGACGCCTTTATTTTTAGTGTAGTGTGGCTAAACGTACTTACACATATAGACCTCAGTGTGATTAGAAACAGCAAACAGTGCCAATGAAGCCTCCAGGTGTTTAAAATATACAATCTAAAAGTAATAGCTAAATTGTTGATATCATGCAAAAACCTTGTTGTTCCCTTTTCGACATACACATTTAGGTCCAAATATTTGTGGACACCCCTTCTAATCAATGCATTCGGCCACTTTAAGTTGTACCCATTGTTGATATACATACATACAGCTTGTCTAGTCCCTGTTGAGAAGTATTGCCAAAACTATAGGACTCTCTGGAGCAGATAAACATAAATCTATTGCCATGCCTATTATGAATATAAAGCTGAGCTGTGGAGAAGTGGAACTGTGTTTTCTGGAACGATGGTGCTTCATCCAGTACTTTGAATTGGGGAATTGAGAATGAGGTGTGGTGGTGATCATCTGACATCCTGACCTCACTGATGCTCTTAGCACTGAGTGCAATCAAATCCTCATAGCAATGCTTGAAAATCTAGTAAAAAGCCTTCTTCCCTGGACGGTAGAGACCATTACTCCAACAAAAGGAGCATGTTTTTGGAAGAAACAATGAATGTGCAGGTGTCCAAATACTTTTGTCCATGTAGGGTTTTTTTTTTCATCCGGCAGTTGTTCTTTGTATTGTGTCGAAATTCCATGATGAATGGATCAGTAGAAGTGCTCCAAAATGACTTGGAACAAAATCATTTTACATCGACTTTCATTGACAGTTCAGAAGTTTTTTTTCCTTATCCTGTAAAGTTGCCAGTTTGGAGATCCAGGTTTTTTGCATGACAGTGACTAAATGTTGCTACACTGCAAATAAGTATATTTTGTGCAGTGTACACCTAAATTAAATCTTATATATATATATATATATATATATATATATATATATATATATACAAACACACATATATTATTTGTATATATTCAACTCATTTCTAGCTGTTTTTAGCTGTGTGTTTTTAGCACATCTAGTGAATGTGTATTTTGTATTGACATTATTTTGCTTGTTTTAAGATAATTTAACTAACAAGTTAACTCATTGGACACTATGTTCATGTGTCAATCCATGAAACTATTATTATTATGATATTTGTTAACCATTTAGCATTTTTGTGAAGTCCCACAGGGTTCTATTTAAGGGTCTATAAACCTTTTTCAATTATTAAAAAATGATATATGTCATAATGTAGGTACCAGAGAACTAAAGTGTGGGTCCAGGGTTTAATGGGTTAAATAATAAAATATTAGAATATTCTTACAACAATCTTAAAATGCAAATATTAGAATAAACTAGATAATAGATCATTTGACTTGCTATAAAATAAGCTTGCTACAGATGATGATCATCTACAGCTTTGTCTAACCGTGATTGTTTTGATGAGGGTTGAAAGAATTACTCGCATTGAAACATCCCAACAAATACTTATTCAAACCATTTTCCCCTTTAGCTTGGAGCGGTCACACTTCCTAGCCGCTCCAAGTTGTTTTTTGCCCGAGTGCTTTGATGTCCTTGTTTTGGTCGGGGGCTTCGGAGTGTGAGAGAGAAGGGACTCTGTTTTGATGGGCTTGTTTTGAAGGCTCTGGGGTGGGCAGGGCCAGAAAGCATTGATCTGGAATAGAGACATCCCATGCCGAGCCCCACGTCTGAGCTGAAGGTCAAGGGGTGCTTGGGGAGAGCATCGCCAGCACAGAGGGGCGAGGGCAAGGGGGTCAACCCTCCAGAAGGGTGTCGGAGTGTGGGGGCTGAGAGGAGGGTGGTCTCATGAGAACGCTTAGCGAATTAAGATGCAAACGTTAACGAGTAACTATGGATACTGGAACACAAGCCTGGAATAGCCAAGGACTCGCAGCAAACATACACAATCGCACAACAATAGAGGTTCTCCCCGCTTCCTTTCGCTGCTTGCTTTCGGTGGTAAACATGGCAGCTAAGGCGAATACACAACACTCCATCTACTGTAGACTTATGGAGGGCAAACAATGCAGTTGATGGATCAGTGCTAGTAAATTCAGCAAACAGACTCACCAGTTAGGCTGTGGTGCTTCCTAACTGGAGATGCAGCATGACGGAGCTTCAGCATGATGGAACTTCAGCTATATCAGGAAGAAATAACCAAATGAGTGAGATACCTAGCAGTAGAGGCTTCCTTTGAGTCATGCGTAATGACAATGGAACACCCAACGCCTTGTGGAAAGCTGGCGCGGTTTAACATAACATAAAAAGTAATGACAAAACATGAAGATGAGACGGGGAGAAGGTTTGCAAAGGTCACCCTAGGATATTGCAAGGTCAATGGAGAAGTGAAGGAGAGGATTTGAGAAGCGGAACTGGTGGGGGGCCCTCACTGTGGCATATGGGCAACTTCTGAGACCTTGAGGTCACATCTCAACTGACTTGTTGCATAATAGTTTAAATGCAGTGTTACTTGGTGGAACAGACTGGACTTATTGTGTCGCACTCCTAAAAAAATGGTGCCTGAAAGGATTCTTTGGAGTGACACCATAGCAGATCCACTTTCATGAAGAACATTTCAACGGTATGCTCTTCAAAAAATTGCTCAGGAATGAGAAATATGAGTGTGAAGACCTTTTTTCAAGCTTAGAAGAACCTTCTACACGATGTGAAGGTTCAAAACCAGTTGAATGTTTTTCCCCCCAGAACCTGCGAAGAACCTTTACTTCCTAAACCCAAGAACCTTTAGTGCATGTTTCAGAATATGAGGCACATTCAGAAACATTCAAAAAGCAATGGGAAAAAATGATGTAGCAAATAATACGGCCTCCCACAGCCACCACCAGCAAGATCTGAGGATTATGTAACTAATTACAACACTCCAACGCCATTAGATGGACAAAGAATGTGGAAGAACTCAGAGCAGCAGAAGAACACTTTGAGGTAAACACTTGATTCCAGCAAGAACCACTTAGAGAGTATCCGTTACTCCAAATGTGATTTGCGGTGAAGTGAATTCATTTATTGATGCAAGGCTCATCCCATTGTCTTCCCCAGCTTCGCACACAATACCTTAGGGAGGAGTAGGGAGGGGGGGCATCGATTGACCTCCCTCCGTGTGGATAAGCTATGATCTCCGGTCTATATCCTCTCACCCACATCTGTCAGACGTCGTCGCTCGCTGTTTGTATGATGGGGATTATTCCCCTGGAATAATCTTGTGAGCTTAATTGAAATGAATTTGAATAACAATTCTGAAATTGTGTTTGTGAGAACCTATATGGAGCATGTTTACACTTCTAGTTGTTTACAGGCTGCCAGGATTACGGTGATCAGTTCGTCGCCTGTCAGTGCTGGTGGAAATGCGCTGGGGCTGTTCTGAGACCTGTTTGTGCTTTCTCTGGCTCTCTCCAGTGTTCAGGTTGGGTGGAATTTGGGGTAAAGTTGATTGTACACCAGCGTAAAAAAAGGGCCTCAAGCTCATTTATTGTGAGATCATTTATTTATGGATTGTGTTGTTGATCAGTGTTTGAATGCAGCTCTTTATATTAGTGTCCCATAAAACCTGTACATGATTTTGTATATTATTATT
Source organism: Salminus brasiliensis (assembly GCF_030463535.1). Taxonomy (NCBI): domain Eukaryota; kingdom Metazoa; phylum Chordata; class Actinopteri; order Characiformes; family Bryconidae; genus Salminus; species Salminus brasiliensis. Next base: position 8,670,531 of record NC_132897.1, on the reverse strand, counting down.
AGGCAGTTTCATGATCAGCGTAGTGTCCTTTCGTTGCTGCATCAGGGTGTACCAAAAGCAAAACAAGAAATCCTGAATGTCTGCAGGACTGTTTTTCATTTCAGGAAATAAATGTTTCTGTGTTTCAGTATTTGACTACAAAAATGAACTGGCTACTCAGTGCCTATAGGGTTAGCTAGTTTTTCTCCTGCTCTCATGAGTGCAGTGCAACAACAAGCCAGCTTTGTTAAATAATGCATACTTTAACATAATACATAAAACATACTTAAACATAATTGTTTTTATAGTAAATTTAACTGACCTTGTTTCATTATCCATGAACCATGAAGCATGTGATGTTAAACACCGTAAATAATTGATATCTTAACTAACTGAAGAAGCATCATAAGGTGTCTTAGAGTCTTATGTTGTTTTAACTTTGAATTTTATCTTTAGAAGTTTGGCTTTGATCTACCTTTCTTTCAAGAGTTTTTATTTACTTTCTATTTTTTCAGTATTTTTAGTATGAAGATAAGGTAAAAGGCACTTTTAGTGACGTTTGTATTATAGCTCCCAAAAGTGGAAAATGATTATAGTTATTAGTTATTATAGTTATAATGATTATATCAATTAAAGTAATAGATTAATTCTCTATGAACTGTACAGACTCTATAGTCATCATTGTATCTACGTTTTTGTCGTTTTCCCCTTTTCAACCTCATGTTGAATTTTAATCCTAACCTTAAACTCAAACCAAAAACCTAATCCCAACTCTCATCCTGGCCCTAAACCTAACTTTAAAATAATCCCAAAACCTAATCCCAACTCTCATCCTGGCCCTAAACCTAACCCTAAAATCATCACAAAAACCTAATCCTAACCCTAATCCTGGCCCTAATCCTAACCATAACCTGAAAAACTAACCCTGCTCCTGGCCCTAATCCTACCCTTAACATAAACCCAAAAACCTACTCCTAACCCTAATCCTGGCCCTAATCCTACCCTTAACCTAAACCCAAAAACCTACTCCTAACCCTAATCCTGGCCCTAATCCTACCCTTAACCTCAACCCAAAAACCTAATCCTGGCCCTAATCCTAACCTTAACCCGAAAAAACTGCCCCTAATCCTAACCTTAACCTCAGCCCAAAACCTAATCCTAACCTTAACCTCAACCCAAAACCTAATCCTAACCTTAACCTTGACCTAAAAGCAGGTCTATAACAGCTGGTTGAGGATGTTGAGATAGTCTTCTACAGAGTTGAAATAAAGTGAAGAACTCTTGATGATCTACTGATGATCTACTATTCATTTATAATCTCTTCTCCTGCATAATATCTAGGTTTTTATCATTATTATGATAAATTAGTATTATTATTGGCTCATTTCCACTGAATTCCACTGAAACTAGATACACAAGCAGAATCATTACAGGCAGTCCACTCTTAAAAATAAAGGGTCCTCAATGGTTCTCCACTCAGACGTTTGGTTTGAGGGAAAACATACATTTAAGTGTTATAGAACGTTTACATTACATGGCGGTTCTTTAAACTTTTAAGAAGGCTCTTTACACACTTCATTTACAAAGAAGGATTCTGTAAGGAACCATCCTTGGAAAGGTTGTTTGTGACCCTTTTGGGAACCCTTTTCAGCTTCTTTTTAAACAGTATACTGAAAAAGGGCAGAGGAGACTGAGAGTAAAGGAAAGGGGCTGAGGGGGGAACTGCCATGGGCGGTTAGGGGGCAGTGGTAGGTGAGGGGGGCGAGAGGGGTATGTAAAGGTGAAGTTAGTAGCAGGGAAAAGGAGCGTAACAGTATCCTTTTCCTCAGCAGGCACAAACGTTTCCTCACATTGGCCTTTCGGGGCTGCGGAGGCCTGTTTATTTGAATGAAATGTCATTCCGGGGTTCCATGTGGAACTGCTATATCCTTCATTTTTATGTGGTCTGTTTGAATTTAGAGTAAATAAATAAATAAATTCGGCGAGAGCTGTCCCGCACTGAGATTTAGCTGCAGGCTAAGTTTGAGGTCTTTATAGTTTCCTATAGGTATTCTTTCCAGGCCGGTTGGGGGGAACAGGCTTTTGTGTAAGTTGGCAGAGGTCCACCACGCCGTCTTCTCCGAGTTGTAGAAACAGCCAGAGTCTGTCCAGCGCCCTAAAAGGGCCACTTGTTTGTTGCCTTTGAGCATGACTCCTGTTAATATGTGCCACTTAAGCACTTGCCACTTCTGCGCAAAGTCTCCTAAAACCTCAACGTTAAAAACACAGATCGTTTTTGACTGGAGAAAGACCTTGGAGTCAAGTTTCCACTGAATACACAGATTCCCTGCCCCTTCAGCAATATACAAAAACAGCGGGGCTGACAGCCAGACACACGCCTCGACTTTTCATACTCTCCGTTTGTGAAAATCGCTGAATTACGCTCAGAGTCGAAGCATTTGTTATGGTTACATGGAAAGAAAACCACCCTCAGTCGTTTTCAGGACGGGAGCAACTGGTGATAGCACTGAATGCTTTTCTTTTCCCTTTGCCTGGTTTTCCAGTTCCTTTTGTAATGTAAATGAAAACACAAGCTAGCTTTCCCTTAACTCTCATTTTATGGCCTAGTGCCGATGCTGTTTGCGTTAAACCAACACAATTATGGATGGGCTGCATCATCGCCTGCCTTGAATTACTGCAGCTTGTGTAAAATGTCTGCTGACAGCACACTATGTTGGCATTAATTAGCTCGTTATTCAGTAAACGCAGCAGCCGCTGCACGAGCTTTTGGTGCCTCCGGTTCACGATGAACTTGCTTGACACTACACTGGCTGTAGTTCATACTGTAGTAGTTCATATGGGTCCAAATGTTTGTGGACAATGAATGCATTCTGCCAGTATTAAAGTATTTAGTTGCATCCATTGCTGACATAGATGTGCAAATGCACACACACACACACACTCTGTAAAGAGGAATTGCCAATAGGACTCTCTGGAGCAGATAAACATGAACCTATTGGCACCATGACTAATGCCAGGCCTGAGCTAGTGGAGTATAAGTACTCCCGGCATTGAGCTGTGGAGCAGTGGTACTGTGTTCTCTGGAATAATGGTGCTTTATCCAGTACCTTTGAGTTTTTTTAATTAGCTGGTGAAGTGTTGGGGACATGGAGGGGGGTGGACATTCTACATCCTGACTTTACTAACTTGTCTTGTGGCTGAATGCAATCAAATCCTCACAGCTATGCTCCAAAATCTAGTAAAAAGCCTTCTTCCTTTGACAGTAGGGACGGTTACGCCAACAAAAGCAGGATTTTTAATACCCTTGATTTCAGAAGAAACAATGAATGAGCAGTCCCAATACTTTTGTCAAAAACTTTTATCTTTATTATAATGGCATATTCATAAATAAGCAAGCCAACTGTGAAATTATTTGTAAAATTTGCAGATTATTAATAAAGGAGAGGCACACTGGTGCTTGGCTTCTATCTTCTGTCTCATATGACCAGCCTTTAAATGTTGGCAGGCTTGACAGGGAATGCAATTGTCTTTTGGCTAGATATTGCTCTGGTGATGTCAGGAACTTTAAAGAGATGTCAAACTGATGGACCAATTGCTTCAAACTCCTTCACTGTGCCAGAAAAGAAGAAGAAGAAAAAAAAAACTCAAATTGCTCAACAAGGCTAGCACTGGAAGACTAGCCACACTGACTCATTACTTATCCAGCTTATTCCATTCTGTTTGATTACACTGGCCATTTCATTATACTATAATTTAATTGAACTGTAAAGGTAGCCTGATGGCATTACTTCAGAGGCCTATGAAAGATATTGCATGCATGATGCCATTACTGATTATCATTTTATTCATAATACTTTTAGTTTAATGTAAAAGTTACTGGATTAATGTGCACAAATCTTCGAGAAATGTTCATCTTAAATTGTTTGGGATGTTTCCTTCTCTTTTAAAACTAGATGTCAAAAAGAGATCTACATTGTTGCAGGCTGTATCTTGTACCTGCTAGCGGGCGTTGCCCCTCACATGGGGAGACGGTGATTTTGTTACTTGTTGTCATATTTCAGAAACACAGAAGAGCATTATGGACCTTAAGAATGTCAAAAACTTTCTGTCATAAAAAAAAAACTGCGAAACCACAAAGTGAGTTTTGAGTGTGGGTTTTGGGACTGGCCATTGGATGTAGGCCTCCAGGAAGAAGGTTAGTGACATCGTTCATGAAAAAATTTTGTTTCCTGGTGGAACATTTCAATAGACAAAAAAAGATGTAAATGCAGTGTAAATGTGTGTCAGTCCTAGGGACCTCTGACCTCTTCTCCAGCATCATGTAGCATTTTACCTTAAAACCACAGCTTTAGATGCTCCACTGACTGTAATATGCTCAATAGCAATGCTATCGTTGCTACATTGTTCTGGCTCAGCATGCCAAAAAAAAACACTTGTGAGAGCTTTGTTACGCTGTTTAACCTGAGCCATATTTATATATTTATTCATATATTATATATATATGAATATAATATATTATTCATATATTATAGTCATATATGTGAGATTACTCTACTGCCTCAGTCCACATGCTTCTTTCACTTTCAGGTGGTTCATGGTTCAGTATCTTTAAGCTTGTCCAAAAAGGTGCAAACCATACTTCTTGCCAATTCTTGCATAATGCTGCTTTAAAGAACCAACACATAATGTAAAGGATCTCAACCAAAGGTGTGTATAATCCTCCTGTATTAAATTGAATGTATTTACAGTTGCAGTCAACAGCTCCACAACTCCAAATACTGTCAAAAGAACAATTACAAATCTGAGCTACAGTGTAGTCCCTTTTTGTCCAGAAAATAATTCTTACTGACTGGCCTTGTCCTTACAAGTACACCGTGCATTCCTGTGGGGATCCCTTTTCATCATTCTCATTTTCATGCTGTTCCAGAAAGCAGACTAAAGACTGTCTAGCTGAACAGTAGGAAATTTTACTGCTGCTGCTGCTGTTCGCAGTCAGATCTCAGGTTTCTTAAGAGCTCGTGTATCATAATAATGTGTTCTAAAGAGCCCCTGGATGGTCAGGAAAGGGCCAGGGTTCTCTGGGTGAAATGGAGGTAGTGGCAAGAGCAGAGGACAAACTTGTCATTTTTTCTGAGCACATCTTCAACTTGGCTGTCGCTCCGCTTGCAAAGAACACAGCGTTCCCCAGGCCAGTGTGCCCTGGCAGTGCCAGAGAGGAACATAAACCTGTACATCAAGCAGAAACGGACACAGGTTGCATTCATTCACTGCCCCAATTTAAGGATTAAAAGGACAAGAGGCACGGAACTGACAAGGGAGGGATCTGAATGCGAAATCTGTTCGTGCGTTTGGTTTGGTGAGGTTTGCAATTTTGCTGAAATGTAACGAGACGGCACCATAGAAAAAAAACAACGTAAATGTGCCAGCAATTAGGATTTTTCACATATTCATTTTAACACAGTCTACACAATGTGTCCAAATGTTTGTGGACACCCCTTCTAATGAATCCATTCAGCTACTTTGTACAGCTACTAAGTTGTAGCCATTGCTGACACAGTATAACTGTGTTCTCTGGAATAATGGTGCTCCATGCATTGCTATTGGGATGAGTTGCAGTGGTGATCATCATCCAACATCCTGACCTCACTAACGCTCTTGTCGCTGAATGATATTAGATCCTCACAGTAGTGCTCCGAAATCTAGTAGAAAGCCTTCTTCCCTGGACAGTAGAGACAGTTACTCCAACAAACTCTTTTAATCCCCTTGATTTTGGAAGAAACAATGAACAAGGAGTAGGTGTCCTAAAACTTTTGTCTGTACCAATTAAGTGTACCATTAAGTGTACATCACTCCTATGAACACATAAAATACTAAGTTTTTACTACCTCTGAAGAACCATTTTGGCTGATTTGCTGGATTAAGAATAGTCTTGGATTGAACTGCAGTGTCAGTGGTGAATCTCCATTGAGAATTGTTTTAGTCTGGGTTTAGACTTAATCTGGGTCTAGGAAATGGGTGCCAAAGACTTTTGTATGATATTCAAGATGATTTAACAAAGTTATCAATGCTAAATTTATGTATAAATGTATTGTTGCTGTTGCAGTTTCGTTTAATATTAATGTCTATGTTTTACACCATAAGGGCGTAGATACAGAAAACAATATGGTGCTTTAGGATGTGACCATTAAACCACTCTAGGTATCATTGTTTTTATCAGCTATCTTATATTCTTTGACAACATGAAGAAAAGCTTCTATTTCTTGGTCTGTCCACTGGTACCTGCTTCTGTCTGCTTTTAACTGATGAGAAAACTGGGGACAAACACAAAAACAGACAAAAGTATATAAATTAGAGTGTGTTTTTAGTCATTTTAGTCATTTGCTTTTATTTTGGTGTGTATATTCCATCAGGTCTTTTTGAAGTATTATGACATTTATTATAAAAAATGTAGGGAGGAGGAACAGGCCTTAAGCCCCTTCTTTCAATCTATCATCCTATAAACACCTAGCTCTACCCTGTTCACATGTCCATGAAAACTCTTCGCAACCCTCCACCACCCCGTCACCTCCCTTTAACTCTGTCAAATCTCTCATTCCTAGCTCCACTTATTAGAGAGGAGGGACTGGCTTCCTACCACAAGCAAATGCCACCTGAACTCCAGCCCACAGTTCTCTGAGGTATCTCCCCTCTCTTCAATCTTCTCTCAAATCTTCATATGCTGACGGCATGGTCTGAATTAGCAAGTTTACCGAATTTTCTTTAATTGGTCAAAAGTTTACTCACCTTAGTTCCAGAGTAGTGCAACTGTAAGCATCAGCTCTATCATCAGGAGATTATGAGTTTTATCCTTGGTCAAAAGTCCAGTAGAACATGATCAGCCTCACTTTCTGCTGGTGGAAAGGATGACCCCTCATCTCTCCTAAACACTCACCAGTGTGATGCTCACCAGAAGGAGCTTGTACCTTGGCTTAGCTGATATGTTGCGCTTTTAGCAGCAGGTCCAAAAAAGATGTGGTGGCGCTTTATGCTGACACAGAGGCATATGCTGGCCTTCAGCCTCCCTGCACTGATAGCATTGTGGGATAGGGCAGCCCTAGTTAGCAGGGGGGGAATTGGAAATGGCTATATTGGAAAAAACAGACAAAGAAAAAGTGATGCGATTTTGATGTTCACAGGAAATGATTTTACTCCAGCAGTAGTACAGTAGGTAACTGGTAGGTAAACCCATCAATCAAGTTGGCTAATAAGATTGCTAACAATTTAGGTTAATAAGGTTAATAAGGTTAATAATTTAGCATTACCCAGCCAGCATGCGCATGTGTGGTGCCTGTGGATGGAACGTGTGATATGCGAGTTCCAGGTGGGCATGGGCTCTGAGTGGGTTTGTGCATGTGTTGTTACTGGGCCCCACTGTTACAGCCCCACTTAATCTCACACGGGCATGTTATCTGGGTAAAGTCTATGTAAAATGGTTGTTAGAACCCTAAATTTGCTCGTTATGCAGCTGTGGACTCCAAATACCACACATATTTTTCCTATCAGTAATTTCATTGTTGTAATGGTCATGCCTGTGTTACTAAAAGACACCACACACAGCAATCTTATTAGGCTGCAGTGTCTCACCTCTCACTTGCGGAACACTTAGCTCACTCTCTGTCCGAATGGTTTCGCGTTTTTCCGATGTACACTCAGAGCCGGCATCACTGCTGTATATACCAGCTCCTCTGTGTAGAATGATGTCGAATGATGACATTGGCCTCGAGTGCCTCTGCACAGCAGCCCAGCTCTCTGCTGGCTGACCTGAAGGATGTTCCCACCACAGAGGAGCGGAAGTGTCACTGTCACACACAGAAACACATCCTGACTGGCCTGCATCCCTCCGTCCTCCGCAGAGCAAAGGACATGGCTCTGTGAAGTGGGAACATCTAATGCCCCCGGAGAGAAGAGTTATGTAAAGAACTGAAATATTCATCTGCCCACATGAGAGCGCTTTTCGCTTCTCTCACCTGAGAGCGCAATCACCTCTGTAATCTAGGTCAGGACTGTGCGAGTGGACTGCAATCACAAAAATCGGGAAAATCATTCCACGTTGTTGATTACCTATCAACACCCCCAAAAGGTCACACAGGAGTCAGATCTGCGGTCTCACTTCATAGTGGATGTACCATATGACAGCTCTCTATGTAGTGACTGATTAGTTAATTAGGTTTGCACAGTTGGCATGAGTTGTCATGCATTAACAGTGCCAGTGGGGCTAGGCTTGGCCATTGGGGAGGCCATGGTGGAGTTGCGTCGATGTAGTTCGGGTGTGTATCGTGTTGTACGTTTGTGTGTAGAGTCTGCATGGAACTGCTGGCACTGACCATGCATCAACGGTGCCAGTGGAGCTAGGCATGGCCTTAGCTACCAGGGATGCCAGTTTGGTTCTTCAGGTATAAGGTTGATTAAATGACAGTTCTGTGAAGTGAGCTTGGTGTGGGGTGGCTCTGGAACACCAGACCTCTCAGTTGAGCTGCCTATAGGTGCTGTGGGCAGTGAAACACTGATGAAGGCAGGTGCCTATCTAATAGCCCTATGTGAAGAGCTTGCGATGTAATGGGTGATTACAATATGGTGGAAGGTAATGAGCTGGGCCCTGTGTGTAACCCCAATTATCAGGTTCATGATTTTGTCAACCTATCCTGTAGTATATCATCAGTAACACTGCACAGTACTTTGGCTTAGAGGCGGAGCAGCAGTTTAACTCACGTTTTTTTTTGGTCACCTTGTTAAAAATGACACATTTTAAAGAACGGAGCTTTTCAGCTGGAACATTTTAAACTGGAATGAGTGGAAACTCTGGTAAGTGTGTTTGGTTGTATTTGGTTGCCACATGCTATATATATAACATATAGGGTCTTTTTAAAGCTTCATGTCTGTGCTTAATCTACAATAGTTAAAATGTTTAAATGCACTGTTAAATATATTTATTATATATGTAATATTATTTATTTAAAGTTGAACAAAAGGTTTCTGTATGGTGCCATTTATAATTCTTAGAGAGAAAGAAAATCGAAACAGACAAATTCGATCTGAGAAAATAAATGAATTAATTAATAAGGCTCGTAATGACTCGAACGACTTTTCCTTTAAAAATGTTTGTTATCCATCTCATTTACCAAAATGAATCCTAGAAGAACCATCCATTTGACGGTTCTTTAGAGACTCAGCAGACATTTGTCCATGGCAGTGCTCCAAAGAACCCTTTTTAGGACCTTTAATTCTGAAGGCTGTACATGACATTGGGCTTTAATCTCTATTCAATTGCATAGCGATGTAATCGCTAAAATGTGTGCTGCATTGAATATTTGTCTGAGGAGGGTTATTAAGATGTCTGCAACAAGTATGAGAGGAAGGCCAGCGCGCCGACCGCAAGCCGTGCCATATGGGAGGCGTGCGCAAGAGGCGGCGAGGAGAGAGGAAGCTTTGCCCCACAGAGAAAGAATTTCCAGGAACTGGTCGTGACCAAGCCGGCCTCATTTATCAACTTTCCTCCCCAAAGGCAAAGCTGTGATTGACTGGCCCTGTCATGACATACAGCAGAATACAGGTAGCACCACATACACACAGAGACACACACACTTCTCTTCTGTCGATGCCACGCAGAGGCACCGCAGGCATCCCCAGTGGAGAGCATGTTCCTGTAAATCATGCAAAGCCACTCTATCTGAGTGTGCACCACAGCTTCTCTGTGGACTTGTGAAGATAATACGTGTGGTGCTGTTTGAGGCCTGGGAAATTAGCCGTAGGTCTCAGTAATGGTCATGTCTGGAACAGGTCAGGGTACACAGATGTGACAGAGGTGAGTTTTTGACTTTCAAGATTTAAAGGCCCAATACAGCAAACTGAAATTACTGAAGTTTGATCTCAGGTTTAATCATAAATGATTTACAATAAGTGGACAAAAGTTTTGGGACACCTGTTCATTCATTGTTTCTTCTGCTTTTGTTGGAGTAACTGTCTCTAGTGAGACAATATTAATCTATTAAGCTCTTAAGGCACCAGAAAGCAAGTAGAGATGAGTGGTGAAGGTACCATGCAGTGGAAAAGCGTCTATAAATCCAGGTTAATCTTGAGGCTGACAAGCTGACAAGAAAATCTTTCTAAAACAGAACACACACACACACACACATACACACACCCCCAAACAGTCCTGAATTACAGGTGGCCGTTTATCCTAGTTATATGCAAAATGTGAGATTGTTGTGAAATTGAGCGTAACGTCAGAGTCGGAAAGACGCTGAATGTGCAGGCTGTTATCAGGACACTGACGAAGGCTGTGGAACAGCGAGTTCTCGCAGCAGACCTTTGTGTAAACAGTCTCCTTGTGTTTTGGTTGCCATGATCCACAAAAGCTGGCAAATCCGGGAGGTCTGAGAAAACCTAGAAAGCAAGACATGGCTGTTTTTTAGGAGCCCTATTGATCTTGGCACGGCTCCTAAACTGTAAACATGGTAACGTACACACAGACGGGGCAATAGAGGAAAGCTTCACAGGTGTAACAGTACTCTGCGCAGCTTAAAGTAGCATTATGTAGCAATTGTATCGGAAAGTCGGAACAGCTTCAAAATTATGTTTGGGATATGTGATGTCTGTCATTGCTAATCTGGGCTCAGTGCTCTGTTAACTGCACTATGTAACTCTGGTGAAGCAGGCAGGACAATGCTTGCGAAAACGGCGTAATGCTGCACAACTCAGGATATATTTAGATAAAATCCTGTGATATTATTCTACCGCATCAGTCCACATGCTTCTTCTTCATATTCAGTGCCAGTTTTGTATCAGCTTGTAAAATACACATGTAAATTGTGCTCTTTAATAGTGGAATTCCACTTTCCGACTGTAGGGGAAGCCCAGGAGGGAGAAACAGTGATTCTCACATAATGCTGCTTTAAACACGCTGAGGAAATAAATGACGATGCCTCTTCTAAACATTCCTGATGCCATCAAATTAAATACTATTGATTTTTAGTGTTTTTATAGTACAAACATGTAAGACAAATATTGTGGTTTCCAAGTTATACATTCAGATTTAAATTAACAGTACACTTTGAAGATCAAGCCCATATCGATAACAGTTTGGCAGTGAAGCTACATACCAAACAAAATGCATAGAGGGGCCATTCATTTTGATTATTTAGGCAACATCATGTCAATTCCACCCATATCAAGCAACACCAAGAGGAATGACAACTCTTTCCATCTCTTCATCATAGTCTCTTGCGTTGGCCTGAATACAGGGTTTTTCCACATCTCCCCAAGCACGAATTGGTCTTGTCCATGGAGGGAACATCTTGAATTTTGGAATGAACAAAGCCCTCCCTCGGCCCTCGATTGGAGCAGATACAATAGATGTCGGAACATGCATCACTCACCACTTGGCTGATGGTTATCTTTTGAACGCTGGGTACAGTAAACACCAGGTGGAATTTCCCTTTCAAGTCAGGCACACCACACACACACACATGCACTTACACATAGACACATTTGATATAGGAATGAGAGGAAACAAACATGATCTTCGATCACAACTCAAGGTGCTTTTAGTGGGGTGCAAATATATTGGTTTTCAAAAAAGAGGACACTGGGGACAGGTGTCTGCCGTGGCTAGTATGTTGTGGTCGGGGGGGCTGTGGCAATGTCTTAGCGCCGGGGTGGGACAGTTATAAACCGATCAGCCTTAACATTAGAACCACACACAGGTAAAGTAAAAAGCATTATCTTTATCTACAGTGGCTACAAGGGGTGCATATAAAAGTGGTCCTATTGAAAATACACTCACTCATACAGTTCACTAGGCACAGTTTAGTCTTCCTGGTGTCAATCACTGTATGATTGATTTGATTATTGATTTGAAACTTAGTCCTTTTGGACCTTTTAGAATATTTGGCCCTCTTGGTTCCTCTGAGACAAAATTATAGGATTTCTAGAAGTGGTTTGTGTTTATTGACCTTTGCATTTAGGCATTTTTTGGTCGTGGTCAATCTGTCTTTGTCTGTCTTTTACGTCACCAAAGCTTCATTTTTGAGGTATGGTTCAAGTGAGCAATGCAGTGAAAGGAACAGTAACAAACTTGCATATGTTTATAATCTTTAGTAGCACTGGAGAGGCAGAGGCAAAGTGAGAGGATGCCAGGGACTGTTATCTGGATAAATGGTAATTTATTGACAAGACTGATCTAAATAACCTGATCACAAAAAGTTGGAATGTTGTCACTGCTGCCTCCAATCTCGCACTTGGATATTACTTGGATGAGAGTGCACAAAACTGCAGTCCCCACTCAAGTACCCCAGAACACTGGCCAACCACAAAATGTTAAGTGTAAAGACAAGACAACTATATTCACCATTTGTGTAGAACACTGATAGAATTTGGACTCTGCATTTAACCCATCCATGCAGTAAACATACATATACACACAACAGTGGGCAGCCACTGTGCTCTAACGGCTGGACCACCACTGCTCCACCAAAAGCTAGCAATTTCTGCATTGGCTGGGAATCGGACCCGGGCCTTCTGCATGGGTGTCTGTTCTTACTGTGGCTAATCCATGTGGTTGGTGTAGTACAACAGATAACACCACTACCTGCCAGTGAGCTTTTACACCATGTGGGAGACCGGGGTTTGATTCCCCTTCTGTGTGTGCTACACCAATAAGAGTCCTTGGGCAAGACTCCTAACGCTGCATTGGTTCACCTCTGTATTACGAATAACCTTGTAAGTCGTCAGTTAAAGAGCAAGAGTGTCAGTTAAATGTCCTAAATGTAAACCGAATTCCAAAACAGTGCATGGATATGGCTACCTTGTTGTGCTGACAAAACAGCACAACACGATTGTCACATTTACCTTCAAAAGGAAGCAAACAAAAAGAAAAGTAGTCAGAGTTGACTATAGAACAGCACTGACCACAAAATACCTATTTAATACCTATTTAAATGCCCTTAGCTCAAAATGCACTTCAGTTTTACATCACCTGTCAATAACCAATTGGCTGTGGTAGGAAGCAGCGACCATTGAAACGGTTGCATGTAGATGCAGGTAAATATAGACCAGTAGTGGCGACGAGTCTGAAAAATGTCTTCCAGCTTTAGACATTAGTTCTCATTGGTTTATCTGAATTCTGTCTAATGGTTAGGCTCTGTGTGAGTTTCTTTATTCTCAATTCTCAAATCTACTGTTACGCATTAGCTTCGCTTTCCTGCATTGATAAAACTATAATAGGTTACCCTTTTGAATTTTGGTTCATCGCATGTCTCTTGTTCTGAATGAGCGTAATAGGGGCTCGGATCCAGATTTCTCTAAAGCTCTGAAGTTCATTGTAAAAAGCACTGATTGAAAACATTGAAATTTGATTTTAAATGATTTCCGACATCCTAAGAATATCTATTGAAAATGACAATGTGCTCTTCAAAAATAGCAGACAATAGGCTTTCTGGGGTTCTGCATCATTAGCTTATTAGCTTTCCGTGTTCCTCAGATAGGAGGTCTCAGGGAAAGTCAATATCATCAATGCTGCCCATCTCATTTAATAAGGCTTGCTTTGAAACACTAGGGTTTCTTATATATTTCTGCAGGCAGATTCTTGCCTTCGCCCTGAGAAATATTTTACCTGACAGCGCATTTTTAACGCATGGCACAGAAGCTATTGTTTTATGGTAGACGTGCAGAAAGGGGCAGTGCATTTGATTACTTTGCAAAGATGAAACTTAAACCAGGCCCAGCAAGGCAGATTCTGCATTTGTTCCACTTTTGACCCAGAGACCTCTCTGATTAGTGCAGAGGAAAAAACTGCACGACTGCATAAAGAACCATCAGTCCATGTCTGCAGTATGAGAAAAAGCATTTAACAGAACTCTGTGGTCCATTCTGACTGTTTTTAGAGTGAGAGAGGCATGCAGACAGACTGATGGCGGAAAGGGAGAAGACAGACAGATAAACCACACATAGAGACCACACAGATAGACAGAGAGAGAGAGACAGAGAGAGAGAGAGAGAGAGAGAGAGAGAGAGACAGACAGACAGACAGACAGAGAAAGGAGATAGATAGATAGATAGATAGATAGATAGATAGATAGATAGATAGATAGATAGATAGGTAAGTGGGTAGGTAGGTAAGAGGGATAGTACATAGACAGACAGACAGAGAAAGGAGATAGATAGATAGATAGATAGATAGATAGATAGATAGATAGATAGATAGATAGAATGAATAGACAGGCAAATACATAGATAGACAGGCAGATGGATGGATGGAGAATGAAGAGAAGAAGATGAAGGGGTAAGAGAAGAGGGGGAGATAGAGAGAGCAAGGGAGAGATAGAAAGCAAGAGAGAAAGAGTGAGAGACAGCAAGAGAGAAAGAGAGAGAGAGAGAGTCATTAAAGTTATAAGCAGTGAGATTTAGTGTTTGGTTAATTGCTCTCGGACGTTGTGGTGGAACAGGGGGACTCTGGCGGGGGAAACAGGCTGGGATCAATTCAAATTAACGGGCTGCATTTCCTGATTGAGGGAGGGGGGAGCGAGGAAAAGAAGCGAATGTACGTCACAATGATGTCACTGGCTGTCTGTAGAGCTAGCTATTAATCTTAAAGGAAGACTTGTGCTGCGGTCACTAATTTACCCCGGTCAGGAGATACAGGCAGGTGAAGCCTGGCCTGGTCTTTAATCACTCTGAAACTGGATCTGCTGTGGTTGATCTATATTCATGTGGATATCATGGAGATGCATTAAGAAATCGTTAGGAGCAATTCTCTGAAACAATAATAAAAAGTGAACTGTAGTTGATCGGTCAGATCAATATCACAATCCAATCAAAGGTGAGATGTAAGTCTGGCCGGCGAATGTAAACGTTGTGTGTGAGGGCTGTGACGTGTGTGTGTGCTTGTGTGTTTTCCCTCTGGGACTCCTTCCTGTATGAATGGTTTGCAAACAGTGAGAGAGGAAATGCAGCAGCCTTAAGAACTCTCTTAATCTTATCTCTGAGTGATTTGCAAAGTTTAATTTCTTTAATGCCTGTCCCGACCCGGCCACTTTTCAGTGAGCATCGCAGTGAAAATGCTGAACGTCAATAAGTGAACCACTGCTGCTCCCACAAATGGGCGATGTCATTCTTCCTCTGATAGTGCATCATTAGACGGAGTGTTTTTGCATTAAAGGCAGGTTTACTGGATAGTGGGCTCAACCTTTATGGTCTACAGTGCTTTGGATCGTGGGCAGTTTCTTTTTGTCTCCAAACTATGCTCTCGCCATCACTCTGATACAGGTTAATGTTGGTCTCATCTGTCCTCAAGACCTTCTCTCAGAATTCTGCAGCTCTTTTAAGTAAGCTTTGTGTTTTTCCCAGACTGTAATCTGGCCATCCTGTTTCTGTGTAGCCTCTGCAGTTCTGTTCATGAAGTCTTCTGCAGATCATAGTCTATGACAGATACACGCCGCAGAGCTGGAATTCATACGTGTGTGGCTAAAAGACCATTTCAGAATTCCCACAATGTGTACTGAATAAACTTAGACCATCGTGCATATAGATGAAGTGCAGCAGATGTTGAATATATATCACTGTACTCAGTATAGGTATCTAAATAGTAGTTTTTAAGAATCTGTTGCCACTGATGTATTTAATCTATGATTACATGTATCATGATAAATATTATGTATTGTATATCTTTAAATATCGTGATATTAACCAGCCATGATTGTAACCTAAATGTAGGCTTAACCTAACCGTAACCCTAAACTTAACCATAACTTAGACTTGACCTAACCCTTAATCTAAACATAACCCGACTGGGGCAAAGAAAAAGTTCCTCCCCCGTTGTTGTTTCTTTTGAAGCAAGGGGACTGACAGTAGGCCAGTATCCTGCGAACGGAGCATATGTGACGGGTTGTAGGATTTGAGAAGTTCCCCAAGATACTGTGGGACCAAACCGTTGAGAGACTTACAAGTCAGAAGGAGTTTTTTATAACCAATGTGCAATTTAACTGGTCTTCACATACATGACAGTGAATATCCATTGAGATCTTGTGCTGTAATAATATATTGTGCATTTATTAATATATTATGCAGCAAGTGACCAGTCCGTTCTTGAAGGTGATGTGTTAAAAGCAGGGGAAATGGGCAAGGATCTGAGCCACTTTGAAATGGGCCAAACTGTAATGGCTAGAGGGTCCGAAGAAGGTCATCAGGCTGGGGTTCTTCTGGTCTGCAGTGTTCAATACCTACTAAAAGTGGTCTAAGAAAAGACAATGTGTGAACCAGCGACAGGGTCATGGGCATCTTAGGCTTACTGATGAAATCCATGGAGACCCCACCTCACAACTAACAAGGCCTACAGATTCTGCAGCTAATGTTAGTCTCACCTTCAGAGGTCTTGTGGAGTCCATGCCTGGAATGGTCCAATCTGATATTAGGCAGGTGTTGCTGATGTTATGTCTGATTGGTGTATAATAATAACAGGATATTATGTAATACAAAGGACATATTGCCCAACACTTTGTCAAGTTATGACAGTAAAGGTGTTGCCGCCTACACAAAGAAGCCCAGAATATGGGGTAAAGTGCAGGCCCTGATGGATGGAGTTCTCCATTGCTTTGGACCTCTTCCCTCTCTGGTTCTCCTGTCTTTTTTTTATAACTTGCCCTGACTTCTTTTCAATTATAGATGCCCCCTCTTCACACCTTTCTGCCCAATAAAGCCAATTAATCACCTGGTGTGAAAGCAGCAGGGTAGCAGAAAAGGAAGGAGTCCTGTCATGTCAGTGAAAGAATTACGAGGCAGAAGCAATTAACTATTAAGGTGTGTGAAAACTCCTGTGGCAAGCGAGGACTTACGCTGGAGGTGCTATATGTGTTTAAGTGCATATTTAGGTTGTGTCAAATTTCACTGATTTTTTTTATTTACTTTTTTTATTTTCATCATTTAACACACCTTCTCCTTTGGGGTATAACAGCATTCCATAATCACATCCCCCTTTACGCCCCCCACTACTTCAAATATGTGCTAGTTCAAACCTCCTAACCCACAGCAGCTCAAAAGATCAGAGTGACGTGACGAACAGGAGCGACTGAGAGCGCAGCAGAGGTTAAGCAGCAGTCAGCACCAGGGCCTATAAACTGCCTCACCGCAGGTTCTCCCGCCTCTTCTCTTTGCCCATTGATATGCAGTGACACTGGCGTCACAGGTTTGCAAGGGGTCCCTCCGCAGTTGTGAAGACAAGAAAACGAGAAGAACTGATAAACCAGGAGGTTTTAGCAGTGTGCTCAGTACTTTGTTTGCCGAGCTGCTTCTGCTGATATGCAGCGTGAAAAACCAACACCACAGAGAACCTCCTTTACACTACAGCTGGAGATGCACTACAGCTGGTGACAGGAAAGCCCCGAACCTTGAGGTTTCTGATCTTGTGTGAGCAGTGCTGAATCAGGTTGTTATGCTATGAGATGTTTGACTGACAAACTGAAGACATGTCGATATTAAATACATTGACATTTGATGTTGAGGTAAGTCCAGAAGTGCTATCTCTGTACTATTGTGTGATGTAATTAAATTAATTCATAATTCAAAGTTCATTAACTGATTTATTTGTGCATTCTCTGCTCCAACACACATAATTAAGCCCAGGGATGCATTGATTGTTGGCTAATGGTCAAGGAAAAACATTAAAATGTGCAGTGTAAGCGAGGTCCCCAGGACTGAAACCAGTCCAAGTCCGAGTTGGGAACCATTGTCTTAAGGCTTATTTGTACTTCATAGCCACCACTGCCCACATACTTCTATGCATTCTTTACATTGGCATGGATTAGCAGTTGTTTAGCAGTACATCCACTAGAGGGCAGTTCAGAGTCAAATGTTTCTGACAACAACAAATATGGCGACAATGGAGAAGGCTGTGATAATGTACATACTACACAAAAAGTTACACTATGTTTCTTTTCAGCCAGAGTTTTTTCTACCACGTGTCGATATTGCAGCGGTCCTGTTTCCCTTGAAATATTGGCTCCACTGACCACGTGATTTTCAGTGGCACTGCTCCATTCCATCCGTACCTGTAAGCCTTTAGAGAATGTGCACAAATACAAACAAAACGAATGCAGGACATAGACAAAAGGATCCGTCCGTATCCATATCTGTATTTAATGTTGAGTATAAATGAGCCTTTACAATAAAGATATTACAGCACACCCACCAGCCTGGACTGTTGACACAGGGCCGGTTGGGTCCATGGATTCATTCATTTAGGGTTGAAGTCCAGCCCTCCCATCTGTGCACCCCCACAGAAGCTGAGATTCATCAGACCAGGCTACATTTTTGGTTTCATTTTTGGTTAGCCTGTGCCCACTGCAGCCTCAGTTTTCTGTTCTCCACATGTATGTGGACACCCCTTCTAATTAATGCATTCAGCACCCAATGCTGACACAGACGTTGAAATGCACATACATAGCATGTCTAATCCCTGTAGAGAGGAACTGCCAATAGAATAGGACACTCTAGAGCTGAGTATTATCATGCATAATACCAGGTGTGGGCTAAAGGAGTAGTAAATCCCCCCAGCATTGAGCTGCGGAGCAGTGGAACCGTGTTCTTTAGAATGATGATTGGTCATGATGTAGGATGGTGATGATCCAACATGCGGACCTCACTATAATGCTCCTTTCACTGAATGCAGTCAAATCCTCACAGCCATCCTCCAAAATCGAGTAGCCTTTCCTGGACAGTAGAGACAATTACTGAGTATGGGAAAGAATGAGTATAGGTGTCCCAATACTTTTGTCCACAAAGCGTACAAGGTTTGTTTTATATCGTTGTCAGATTTTGGCTCAGCTCCACATTTTAATTCGTTGACTGAACATATGAATTAGGACAGAATTTTGAAAAATCGGTGGAATTCCCCTGTAGGATTGTCTCGCTGCAGCTGTGGCCGCTAGAGGGAGCGCCTCCCGTCACAAAAAGTGCCCCCGTCCCAGCTCAGACACGCACTAGGAAAGCAGCGGTGCGGTCAGAGGTTACCTGTGACTCCCCCTCTTTAACGGGGCATTAACTCAGCACTTCCCCACACTACTGCCCTCCTCCGTGGCGTGAGAAGCCCGGAAAGCGAACCCCAGCAGGACCTCAAACCTGCAGCTTCCGATGATCATAGCCTAACGATCTGCCTCTTGTTGTTGTGGATTCAACTTCAGCGCGCGCTAATCCTCTTTCTTCTTTTAAAAAATGCTCTACCATGGCGACCACCTCGCTCTCTTGCTTCCCGCCAAAGCTCCAGACACCCCAGATACACACACACACACACACACATACACACATACGTACACCAAGCGTCTGTAGTGGAGCAGAAACGGCGGCGCGTTAAAGTAAACGCACGCGTTTTCAACTCGCATAGCACCTAGTCTTGAGGGAAGGCGCGCACACGCGGGAGAGAGGAGGGTGGGGGGCGTGGGGGAGCAGGGTGGGAGGTGGGGTTGGTCTGGTGGCTCTGATTGATTATTAGTCATCCCTGCACTTTAATGGGATCCATTCAATTGAGAAGGTGGAGCAGCGCTCGGATGAATTAACATATTCCCCCTCTCTCTCTCTCTCTCTCTCCCTCTCTCTCTCCCCCTCTCTCTCCCCCCCACCTCAATCTGCGCTGAAGTGTCTTTGAAAGGGGGGCAAGGAAAGGGGGTCGTGGCTTAACATTAT
This sequence comes from Salminus brasiliensis, assembly GCF_030463535.1. Lineage (NCBI taxonomy): Eukaryota > Metazoa > Chordata > Actinopteri > Characiformes > Bryconidae > Salminus > Salminus brasiliensis. Next base: position 8,650,845 of record NC_132897.1, on the reverse strand, counting down.
AAAGGAAAAAAAATAAGACAGCTTTGCTTTCTTGCTGTAGAATCCGCGTCTTGACAAGCTTGGAAAAAAAGGAAAAGAAGGAAAACCAGAGGGGGTGAAGATTCAGACGCACTGTGTTTTTTTGCGCACGAGCTTCTCTTTTTTGATTCTACCTTTAAAAATATATATATCATATTTTTTTTATTTTGAACAGAGGGTCTCCACTTGAGAGGGGTTATTAAAAATAAATAAAAATGAAACTTTTGCCTTTCTGCACTTGGCTCCCCTGCCTGCTGCTCTTCTTCTTCGGCTTGTGTCCGGTCGGGCGCGAGTGCGGCGCCGTCGCGAAGAGGACGCCCAGGTCCAAGAGGGAGCTGGTGCGCGCGAGGGAGGCTGCAGGCTCCGTCCCGGGCGCGTGCGCCACGAGGCTGCCGCGGGGAAAGCGCTCGGTGGCGACGGCGGCGGCGACGATGGAGAGGCGCGTGTCGGCGACGGTGGCGGTGGTGGGGGACCGGGAGAGCGGAGCGGGGCGCCCCCCCAGGAGCGCCGTTTATTTCACGGGCAGAGGAGACCAACTGCGCCTGAAGCCCAGCGCCGAGGTACCGCGTGGCAACTTCACCCTGGAGATGTGGACCAAGCCTGAGGGCGGCCAGCGCTCGCCCACAGTTATTGCAGGTTAGTTGCTGTTTTGATGGAGCCACGGGGCACGAGGGTACGTTTACAAGCTTGGCCGCTCGTGCAGGATGATAAATAAAGAATTTGAAAACAACAACAACAACAACAATAACAGCTGCTGATCTGCGCGTGAATAATAAGGGGCTACACGAGCCGTTCTTGCCAAAAGTAGTAAGCTGAAACACAACAACGACAACAGCGATGATGAGGTGACATATTTGATTCACGTGCGACCACTTTGAACCCTGTGGTTGCCCACAGTGACGCTTTACGCATGTTACGCCAATGCAAAAAAAAAAAAGAAAACCCCACTTAACGTCATTTCCCGCGCTTAGGCTTATAGCTATATTCTTTCATTTCACCAGCATGCAAGTAGTTATGCAGCGTCTTTGCCCAAAACTCTGCTCGCACTGCCGCTTGCTGAAGCTGGCTCGTGCACCCGCTGACCCCCTTTTTATTGCACCTTCAGCTGCGCTCGTTTTCGTGCATCAAAGTTTCACTCTGTTTTTATTCACGTGCCGAAGTTGCACAGAAGCACGAGCTGCGAGCTGAAACAACAACTCGCTCGCGCGTAAAGTCTGCACTGTAACTAACTGCGAGCTCGTCGTCGGGATGGAGGGGAGGGAGGGATGGAGGGGAGGGAGGGAGTCAGTCATGCGTCCGTCTATTTCAGCGCGTGCACAGCTGGCTAAAAAACACACCGTTTCCATAAACCGTTAGAAACCGGAATGCGTGAAAACATGCTCAGCAAATTAATCCCAAATGAAGCCGCTATGGCGGGACAGGAGTGTGTGAATTAAATGACCGGTAATAAAAAAAAAACGAGGGATAAAAAATCGCCTCCTGTGCCTTTTTGAGTCTTTATGAAATACGTCATCTATAACGTAGCCACGCCCCCCAATTAAATAAACTGGAGTCAGATTTAACCCTCAGGCCAGTTCAGATACACGCACAGTTCCGCTTTATACGTTTAATGTTCAGGTCATTGCCATGACCTCATTTATATCAGTCCTTACATAAATATGCTGCATTGTTATGAAGTATTTTAGGAATTTGAGAAATTAAGGCGGTTCATTCATGTCAAATAATTCTAAACAATAAATAATGGATTAATATTCCGCGAAAACGTGTTTAAACGTTTGCGAAACGTAACAGAGCAGCTTGTACTAAACTCCTGAGAGGAAGGAGATTTGTGAGCTAAGTGGCTCTTCTGTGTCTTTCTGTCCGGAGTTTGTTTGATTTCCTTGTCTTCGTCCCCTTTTCTGCCAATAGAGAGCGTAATACCCAGCTTGTGAGTGCTAACGCAGTGTGAGCAGCCTCGCAGGTTTCAGTGTGTGTGTGTGTGTGTGTGTGTGTGTGATTATAGTAGAGCTCTTAGATCAGACCCTTATTAAAGCATCCTCTCTTTGCTCACTGTAATCGATTCCAATAGTTAATTACTATCAGTTTTAGTGGTTCTCTTTGGAAACGTGACAACAACAGTTTAACAAACGTGCTTAATCAGCAGATCCGGGGATTTGATCTCAGTGATTATTTTTGCACATTAAAAATGTATCTTTTAGTTTTTTTTCAGAAATAATTATTATAACATAATGAAGCAGATAAAAGGTGTGTTGCTCTTTTGCGTTGTTAAAACATAATGTAAAACATGTTGTATATGATATTGTATTCAGTATATCTGTATATCCAGTTGTTACTGTTATTTCTAAGTAATTGTATTGATTTTGTTTATTTAAGCACAGATTCCGCCTTTTACATTGTGTATATTTCATGATAAATGGACAAATGGAAATGCTAGATATAGAGTGTGAATAGATAGAGAGTGTGACTTTATATATTTAGTTTCTAATATTCTATATTATATAATCTACAGTTTAATCTTGTATAGTATTATCATTATTATAGTATACATGGAAGTTTTACATATAGACTGAATGCTGAATGTATAGGTTGCAAAATCTATATATATATATTTATATATATATAATGTGTGTATATAAATAATCTTAAATTTCTACATTTTTATTTATTTTTACATAATTAAAAAAAAATGTCTGTTGTTCTTTACATTGCAATTTCCAATAGAAATGCTCCATAATAATCATTTTCCATTCAAAGTTAAGAGGGATAATTCCTTCTCCTGTAAAGTTGTCCGTTTGAAAACAGCAACTACATGTTTACATAAAACAAATGTATAATCTGCACAATTTACGTGTATTCTTTCAATGTATTATGCCAGGCACACAAAATCTCTTAACACATGACTAATTTGAACCCGTCTCAGTCCAGACGGCCTTAAATTCAGAGTAGCATGTGCTTCAGTTGTCTCTCTCTCTCGCTATGATGTAAGCTAATAGTTCAGGGGTTGACAGAAGCATATTGTTTGCAAATTACAGTCTGTTTTTATGAAGGCACGCTTTTAAAGAGGCAGTCTTGACGGGTTAAGCTGTAAAATTAGTGCCTTGTCCATCCTTTCGTCAAGTGGTTTTGTTATTGCTCTCGTTTTAAGATGTTACATTCCACCCCACAAAAGCCATCAAACAGAGCCACCACAGCAGTGAATCAGATCCTCCGACAGAGAGAGCGAGAAGGAGGGGGGCACAAGCAGAGCGTATTTGAGGGAGGACAGCGTTGCGTGGATAGCTCTGAGAGCTAAGAAGTATCTTGTTTAGTAGATTTATGGTGTAGCGTGTTTAAATACGGAGGATTCTGTATAATAAATCTTCAGTAAGTGTTTAAGTGGTTTTAATTCAGTGTTGCAATCTGCAGTCTTCAAAGCAGACTGGATTTAACATTTGTATTAGCTCTCATTACAAGGATATAAAGAGTCAGTGCTTTAACTCTTTAACTGTGAGCTTGTGTTCTTACACACACTCATAAAAGTGTCCAAATGGTTCTTGGATTGGACATACAGTTCTGGGCAAAAGCTCCAACACTAATTGTTATTGATGTTTTGCATTATGTGGACTTTAGAAAAGTTCTTCACATTTGCACACCTCATTGACATAAAATGCTTTTTAGTGAGAGCCATCCACGGAAAGGTTTGGTATGCAGTTCTGATAGCTGCTTCAGATTACATGAGTGGTGGACTAAGTTGACGAAAATGCAGTATTTGGATTTGAGTTTTCATCCACAGGAACTGACTGTACTTTTGAAGAAAGCAGGAAACCTTTGGAAACGTAGCAATTTTACTTTTATTATCTTTAAACTCATATTGCGCTTTGGTTCTAGTATCTCTCATTTGGCAATGCTGACAGTCGTGTGCTCTGTCCATGGTGCTGAGATGGAATACACTTATAATAGATGCATTAGTGAACCGACGATTTGTCATATTTCACAGTATTTAACGCCAATATAACTTACTTTCCCAATCTTTCCTTAATGTTCCATTGTGTTTAACATCATTACATCAGTTTATGTGGAGTGTCCACTTATATATGTGAACAGCTTTGTAAGACTTATGTAAGATATCCTTTTAATGCCATGCATTTAGCCTGTATGACAGTTTCCATCAGCTGATACATATTTGTAAACATTTTATTTATTTTCTGATTTTGTTAAGAAATAAAATCATGCAAATGTTTCAGTATTGTTTATGCAATGTCCATCCATCTCCGTCCACATCTCTTCCCACTGACCGACTCACACATCTAGTGTTCGGAGCTGGCAGATTTTTTACCTGTTTGTTATTTGCCACTTAGTGGTCTCATTCCAGGATTTCACAGATTGTAATTTCCTCACTTTTATGGTACAATTTATTTTTATAGATGCTGGCAGTGGTTCTGCGGGCAGTAGAGGAGTGTGTGTGAGCGAGCCGCAGGCGCTTGTGTGCCTATGCCTGCCCCGAAGCCGGGGCTTCTCCTTTAATGTGAATGATCTTTGGGTAATGCTAGTGGTCGAATGAAAAAAAAGGGAAAACAAACTTCATTACAGCAAACCTCGTCCTTGTGGCTAGTAAACCTCTCCCTGTTGATGAGATGCACATGAAGTTCATTCTCAGATTCTTGGATATGCAGCTGCAAAGACTGACTTCAACAGGTTTTACTGGAATCAGCAAGTTGTATCATTAAAGTACTTACAGCGAATCGCTGCTGTCCAATAAAAACATCTCCATTTTTGTCAGTTTTTAGTTTTCTCCATGTTGCTGCTCCATACACTGTCAATAATTATAGATAAATAGACCAATAGAAATGCTGTAAATCCCTTGAAATAAGTTTTTATTTTAAATTGACTTTCATTCAGAGTTATGATCATTTTTGCTCTCCCCTGTAAAGTCACCATTTTGGAAATACATGGTTTTATTGGACAGCGACGATATTCATGTCTCTGAGGGCAAGGTCGTAGTTATGTCTTCAGTGGCAAAAATCAATAATACATACACATCCATAGAGGCAAATGTTCTCCCTTGATATGCTTTGCCAGAGGCCTTCCAGAGGCCACCTTGAGTTGCTGCTTGTTTTTTTGGATCTTATTGCCTTCAGTTTTGTCCTCAGTAAGTGAAAAGCAGTTTTGGGTTGAGGTCAGGTGACTCGGTTACTTAAGAACATTTCATTTCGTTGCCTTGCGATGCTCTTTGGTTGCTTTCACAGTATGTTTTAGGTCAAAACCCTTCTGTTCTGTGATCAGTTTTTCAGCATTTGACTGAATTTGAGCTGGAGGTATAGCTATAGCTGTATATACTGTATATACCATTTGCAGCCATCCTTGCCCTTGCCATAACATTTCCTCCACCGTGTTTGACAGATGACGTGGTATGCTTTGGATTATGAGCCCTTTCTTTTTTCTCCATACCCTTCTCTTTCCATCATTATGGTACAAACAAATCTTGTTCCAAGTTTTTTTAGATGTCTTCTTGCAAAGTCTAATCTGGAGGATACCAGTTGGTTTATATCTTAAGGTAAACCCTCTGTATTTACATTCATGAAAGCATCTGAGAATGATACGCCTGCCTCTTTGAGAGTGTTGTTGACTATATCTTGTGAAGTGTTTTTTCTTCACCAAAGAATTCAGCGATCATCAGTTTCAGTGGTCTTCTGTGGTCTTCCACACCTTTTGGTGTTGCTTGGACCACATATTGAGAGTTCCCATGAACGGCTGCCTAATGCAAACTGATTACTAGGACCCCTCTAGACCTTTTATCTCCTTAATGTGTTATGAATTAAGGAGGGAACAGACGAAAGCCATCCCTGCAACTGCTTTTCAGTCAACTGACCAGTTGCTTTTGAGCCTGTGAAAATGGGGAGACTCCTAAATGGTTAGTCCAGTATTTTTGGTAAAGACATTAAATATAAGTCTACACTTACACTATATATATATACCACTCACAGCTGATCGTGGAATATCATGGGAGGAAGAAATTTCACGAACTGACTTGCTGCAATGGTGGCATCCTATAACAGGACCACACATTCAGTGAACTGTGTGTTAAGGCAGGCTATGTGACTAGGTGCTTGATTTTATACACCTGTGGCAATGGGACTGAATGAGGCAGAGGAATTCAGTGATTAAGAAGTGTGTCACAATTATTTATATATAAGTATGGCAGTTATCTTTGTTATGATAAATAACAGTTTTCTGAGCATATTACAACTATCATCAGTGCTGACCAACTACAAGTGTTATTGGATAGAGCTTAATTAGTCCTGATTAAGTGAATTTAGTCCAATAAATCATTGTACTGTGAGTTTTAATAGCAGACCTGCTATCTAGGACCTGGCACTTTTAGTGCTTTTTGTGTATCATGAAAAGTCTGTTAGGATCCTGATATAACATTTTTGCCTCATTGTGCACTGTAGACTGTTACATATACATAGTAAATGTAGAATTTCCCTCTTACTGTAACCTCAGTTACCAAAAAAAAAAAGAAATATCTTTGCTGTTTCAGTTTTTAAAATGACACCTGGGGCTTTTGTCAGATGTACTTTACAAAGTCAAGCCAGAAAAAGTACACACACACACAAAAGCCAACATTTTTTCCTTCTGCCCTGGTAACACTTTACTGCTTATTTGGCCTACATGATTTTCACCAATTACCTCTAGCAAACACACTTCTCACAGCTGTGCAAGGAGAGAGAGGATTCCTCACACGGGGGGGCAGGGGGGTGAGCAGGCTGTGTGTACACAGCTCTAGACTGAGGGTCACAAAGCCAGCCCTCCCTCTTTCTGACTCCAGCGCGTCTCCCAGAACTGCTGCTTACTGCGCCAGACACCAGCACAGTGAATCTTAGTGGGCTGTGTTAAGAGTGTGCTGTGCCCTGTCATGACCCCCCTGACTTGTTATGATTTGAAGCTGATGTTTCATTGTGTGAGACTAGTAGCAGACCCTGTCTGTACCTCTACAAGATCAGTTTATTGGAATCTTATATATCATAAATATATACTACTATACTACAGTGGGCTCCAACTACCAGCATTCCTTCAGTTAGACAGCGTAAGCAACCTTAACTAACATACCAAGTTCCCATCGATAACAGTAACAGTAACAGTTCAGGAAAATAAAGCTTATCATATAAAAATAAAGAAACATATTGATTCGTTTTATTTAGTATTTAAAAGTAAAGCATACACTGATCAGCCATAACATTAGTACCACTGAAAATGAAGTGAAAATCTACAGTGGCATCTGTTAAGGGATGGGATACAAGAGCCAAATTGTGATGACTAGATGACTGTGTCAGAACACCTCCAGAACATCAGAGTTTTTGTCCTGGTGGCCAGCACCTGCCAAAAGTGTTTCAAGAGTGGAGAACCGGTGAACCAGCATCAGGGTTATGGGTATCTACGGCTCATTAATGTGATCCATGAATGCCCCATGGCACAACTTACAGGACTTACATGATCTGCTGCTAATGACTTGGTGCCAGATACCACAGGACGAGTCCATCCCTCGAATGGTCTGATCTGCTGCGGTGGCACAAGGGGGACCTACTTAATATTAGGCATGCTAATGTTATGGCTCATCAGTGTATATATTTTATAGAAGTTTACTTTGAAAATAACTAAAGAAAAAAGCTTTCCTTGGATGCTGTTAATTATTCTAACTCATTCATGGTGATAATTGATTATTTGGGTTATTACTCCCAGCCACAGGGCCAATCCTCAACTACCCCAAAACTGCCCAGCAATTTTGAAATAATACAGTAAAATGACCCAACAGTGTGAACCCAGCATTTGGGTAGAAATGAACCCCAACCCAACAGGTTTAAAACTGAGTGAAAAACCCTCATGTCCACCAATACAGAGAGGCCATTTCCCTTTAAACATGCTGTTAATTACTATATTTGCCATGAGCTATCTAGGGCCGTGGTTAAGAGGCTAATTCATTTCCCTATTAATTGCTCTTGGTAGGAAGTCATTTAGACGTTTACACAGGCAAGGCCTGATGAGGTTTACGCATTTGCTGCAGAATTACAACAACTGATATGTTTAATGACTTTTGCATCTGCAGTTTAGGCTAACAAAACATTTCAGGTTCAGATGGTAATCACCCAGCAGTGACTTTAGATTCCTGAAGTTAACGTAACTCCCACAGACCGATACTGACTTGTTCCAGAGGCCTTGTTCCACCACATACTGGTCTTTTATTTACTTTCACTTTCCTCAGAAAGACTATGAAAGAAGCGTTCCCATTAGATATAAGAATACGTTACCTTCCAACACACTTTCCAACTGAAACAGGAAAGGAAGGTTTCAGGGCTCTTATCATAATAAGGCCCTTGCTGAAAAAGGACCATTTTTTATTTCAGACGAACCCACCACTGAGGCACATTTCAAGAAAATAGACTGAAAGTTCATGTAACCTTTGCTCTGTTGATACAAGACCACACTGTCGGGGCCTGATTGCTAGCAGATGCCTCGCTGCAGCCTTGCAGCCCTTGAACTGGACTGTTTTAAAAGGTCTGATCATGGGAACTGCACAGTGTTCCTCACTCTGCTGAACTGACACACTTGCAATTCAAGGTTGCTCTGGACAGAAATTGTAAATCACAGACAGCGATTCAGAATGCAATTTAGCATCTGTCTTGTCAATGCTGTGATGTCTAGGGATGTCTCGATACCAATACCACTGGAATTCTATGATTCTCGATACAAATTTCCATACCATGACAAAAAAAAAAACAATCAATTAACTAAATGTATTTTAAAATGAAGACTTATTTGAAAAAAAAAATCCATTTGCTTTCCAGCAACAAGAGTGGGATGTAGCCTTTGGTTAATGGAATGTTTTCTTATCTTCAGTTAACAAAGTAGACAACTGTTTTTTAAAGCAAAACAATATTCTAGAAAAATCAGCTTTATGGTGGCATAGCATTTCTATTGCAGTTCCCAGTGGCCTAAACTATATAAAAAAAGAGTGCACAATCTGTTGTGGCACAGCATGTCAACAGCTGTACCCAGCCTGGAAGCTAAACAAGCTAATGTTTGCCTTTCTGAACACAATTCTCAAACAATATCGCCAAAATTGCATTTTTTTGAACCTTAAATTATGAGTACAGATCTGGAGGTCTGTCTTTAAGGTGCTTAGATACGTTTGAGGTGTTTTCTCCTTTCGTTCTGAATGCTTTGCGACACCATTTACACATTTATGCCTGATCATCCAACTCAACATGCCATGTTATTTTATGTTGTTGTTATGGATGTCTTTCTTCTATGGTTGCCGTAGACTTATTATGATGACCCCATCAGTTCATCAGTTTTTATGTCTGCATCTGTGTAATCATGACAAGTTTATCTCACCTGACCTAATTTGCTTTATTTCAGGACTCTATGACAAATGTTTCTACGCATCCTGTGACCGAGGCTGGTTACTAGGCATCAAGCCAGGAAGCGATCAAGGCAACAGAGACCCACGCTTCTTCTTCTCCCTCAAAACTGACCGAGCACACAAGGTCACCACGATCACCTCTAATGCACCCTACTCGCCCAACCACTGGCATCATCTTGCCATCACCTACAACGGTCTCCACATGAAGCTGTACGTGAACGGGGCTCAAGTGGCTGTAAGCCGAGATCAGTCCGGAGAGATCTTCAGCCCACTCACCAAAAAGTGCAAGGTCCTGATGATAGGCGGCAATGCCCTCAACCACAACTACCGAGGGACCATGGAGCACCTGAGCCTGTGGAGGAGAGCCTTGTCCCAGCGTGAGATCATCCGGCATATGAGGGGACATGGCCGTGACCACCCAGATGACCTCTCCCAACTGGTCATTCACGAGAACTTTGAGAACGCCTCTCGGAAGTGGCTGACAGTGAAAGACGGGACCTTCCCCCAGGTGGAGGTCTCAGACAGAGTATGGACAGGTGACCTGGGTGGCTCCACCCACACCGCACTGCTTCCCCCACCCTGTGGCCAGACCATCTGCGACAATGTGGAGGTGGTGACCAACTACATCCGCTTCTGGAGCTTCCGCAAACCCAAGACAGTGAGGTACCGGGTCGTAAATGTGTATGATGACCACGGCCGGTGGCCCACGGTGACGGAGCACCAGATCAACCTCCAGCATCAGCACCTCAACGACGCCTTCCGGGTCTACAACATCACCTGGGAGCGCACCGTCCACAACGTCTACAACTCCTCCTTGCGCAACCGACTGGTGCTCACCAACTGTGACATCAGCAAAGTAGGCGACGAGGAGTGCGATCCAGAATGCAATCACACATATACTGGTTTCGATGCCGGCTACTGCAGGAGACACACCGCATTCTGTCCCAAACACAAGCAGGGGAATGGAGTTTGTGATCCTGAGTGTAACCTGGAGAGTTTCTACTACGACAGTGGTGACTGCTGCAACCCCAACATCACTGATGTCACCAAGACATGCTTTAATCGTACTTCACCCCACAAGTAAGTCTTGCTATTTTGTGGTATTTGCTTCACCCATTGACATTGGATGAATGTTGCTTTGTCATCAACAGTGGTTCTCAGTCTTGGTCCTGGAGTACCACCCTGCACATTTCAGTGTGAGGAGTTTCCTCTACTTGCTTGATGCAACTAATTAACCAGCCCTACCTGAAGTGGGCTGGGTGTGTTAGAACAGAAAAACACTTGCAGGGCAGTGACCAGGATTCAGAACCTGTGATCTAGTATGTCAGGGTGGGAGCTGTCAAATCAGTATTTAGGGCCAAAAGATGGTCCACAACTTTATCTCTTTCTACATGGGAATATAGTAAAAATGTGAACCTTCTGTCTCCAAGCGATTTAAGCCCTTTATGGGCCTGGGGCTACAGATTGTGGGTTCTATGGTTCTAGATCAAATCTGTAAAATTGGTATAATGCAAGATGACATGCAGTTCCCTCTCAACTGATGCAACTTGATGTCACTGCACACTAGATCGTCTGCCACATCCTCAAAAAAAGTGCAAAACTATCTCGGCACCGACTGGCTGCTGACTGTGTCTTAGTACCACTTTTCTTTATTATTGCATTATATTAATCCCAGAACTGGACCACAGAAAAGGCATAGATCATGCATGGTTTGAATGAGTAGTCAGAATCTGACCAACGCTATGAGGCAAATTGCTAATTATTGAATATGGATGTAATACAAACCCATAATTTCCAACAAAAATCTCTTTCCCACTGGCTGAACAGTCATCAGCACCACACATTACATAGCTTACAACCTTATAAAGACTGCCCAGGAATCTTCGGTTTTGGCAAACCAAGCCAGCCCCAAGTCTCACACTCTTCATTGTCACATTTGGTGTCACTGAACTTAAGTTCAGTTTTTTTGAGTTGAGTTTTAAAATATTCCATTAAGTAAAACCCAATTACAGTCAGTGAGCTAATAGCTAGAATTTATATGAGCCCAGTGCGTCCCAGCACCTCAAGTTCAAATCAGAGCAGTAATCATATTTTTACCAATATATTGCACACACATATTGCATATTTTTTGACAATAAAAAATATGTTAATAGTACAGATTATTTATTAAGTTAATGTGTATATATTCTGTATTTTTTATGTTAATATGTTTTTACTACCATCAGTGACTATGCACTCACCTTTACACCTGTATTAATGTGGTTTGACAATAAACGTGATTTGATTTGATTTAATTTGATTTGCTTTGAAAACAATACCCACAGCTTGGCTGAAACATCATCCATTAAGCAATAAACATCACCGTGTAATTCCATGCAAGTAAATTAAGCAATTTAAAATGGGCACTAGAAATAAACTCTACTCCTAAAAGGTGTGTTGAGCTTTGCTGATGCCTCAAAAAAGTTAACAGGTTAACCAATTACAATTGATATATATCTTATACTGTATAAGCGGAAGGCATCCAGGCCAACGAAAACATTCATTGTAATCAATTCTTTTCTATTTTTTTTTTTTGCTCCACTGACCATACAGGAGCACTTTTTGGGACTGACCACCACAGAGCAGACTGCATTATTTGGGTGGTAGGTCATTCTCAGCGCTGCAGTGACATTGACGTTGTGTTGGTGTGTTAGTGTGTGTTGCGCTGGTAAGAGTGGATCAGACACAGCTGTGCTGCTGGAGTGTTTAAACACCTCACCGTTGCTGCTGGACTGCGAATAGTCCACCAACTAAAAATATCCAACCAACAGCTTCCTGTGAGCACTGATGAAGGACTAGAGGATGACCAAAACAAACTGTGCAGCAACAGATGAGCTTCAGTCTGACTTTACATCTACAGGGTGGACCAACTAGGTAGGAGTGTCTAATAGAGTTGACAGTAAGTGGACACCTTGTTTAAAAACTCCAGCAGCACTGCTGTGTCTCATCCACTCCTACCATTCACTCTTCAGCTTCACTGCATTGCTGACCCACCACCCAAATACTACCTGCTCTGTGGTGGTCAGTCCTGTGGGGTCCTGTCCATTAAAGAACAGAGTGAAAGGAGGTTAACATGTATGCAGAGAAACAGATGGACTACAGTCTGTAATTACACAAGTGCTCCTATAAGGTTACGTTATGTCTCTGGTGTATGTGTATGTGTGGGTGGGTGAAGGTTAAATAAACAAATCAATTAAAAAATGGCCAATCAAAGTCTCAGAGGTTCTTTGGGCCTGTTCCGGTAAATTGCACATCTTTCGGGGTGTTGTGAGGACTGGTTTGAGAACCACTGCTTTAGGGCATGGCCTTAGAATGGCTTTGTTTAAACTGCAGTGCTTGAAAAAGCTCCAGTATGAGCAAATTTTTAGGTATGCAGAGTGGATGTCTGGTCTGCAGTTTGGAGGTGAATAAATCATCAGCTATGTGGTGTGTTGGGCTCTACCTTGTGTTTTGGTGTTCGCTAGCAGTGCGTGTTTCACAGGTCCCTGCGGTGCTCCGTGGAATTCATTCAAAGCCAAGCGGCCAGTCCCTTTTTTTGCTTTGCGGCTGAAACGAAGTACTCTCTTGGTGACCGGATGGGAAGAAAGGAGATGTTAGACATAGTTCTCCCTTTTTTGAGAGCTTATAAAAGTGGATTGATAGGGAGTAAGTGGGAATGGAAACTATGTCCCACTGGACACCGGAGAGAGCCAATTACAGTTCAGCGCAGGATCTATAACACTATTACTTACAGTAGTGGGGGCTCTTCTGGGAATGCTATTCAGGAACATAACTTTCCAGAGATATGTTGAGTTGTTGGGTGAGGGGGGGCGAGGGGGTGGCAATGAATATTAATGGGGTAAAAATACAGCCTTTCAGTCTGTGGAAGAAGTTTTTACAGTAAATGTGTATTTCTCAAGATGTTTCTATAGAAGACTATTAGAAGCATCCAGGGTGGTTTCATGGTGGGTTAGTTTTCGAGAAGGTATGAAGCCTATTTGACTGTATGACCATCTTCAGAAAAGACTCTAAAAAAGATTACCTCACCAGAACGTACTGTAATGTTCTTAGTTCCTTCTCGTATCTGAGGTTTGAGAAGGTCATTATCTTCACGCCGCCCCTGCCTCCAATCACAGTAGGTGTTAACAAACACAACTGTGTGCATGTGTACTGTAAGCGTATTAGGGAGCGTGAGGAGGCCGAAGCGTGTGAGTCAACCAGAGAGAAAAGAGCTTTCCAACTTGTTGCTTGTTTTGATTTGATTATGGTATGTCTGGAGTGCTTTGCCGAGGGCTGCATAACAAAATGATTTGACATTCCTTTCTGATTGTAGAAGTATGCATGAACGGAGAGTTGTGCAAGCATAGAACAATAGACTTGAACGCTGTGGTGAATCTGTTTGCCTAACACCACTCTTCCTGACTTATTTGTGCACAAACACTGAGTCACATTACTTTAGCAAAACCGATATTTACAAAACACAATGCACAAACTTGTGTTCTGGGATCGCGTATGCTTTGTATCATGCTTTGTTAGTCACTTTTGATTAGCCTATATTTAGTATGTCTATATTTTCATGCTTTTAAGTGCTGTGCAAGTGGCTGAGTAAGAAAGGATGACGCCAGAGTTTCTAATTCCGTTGTTTAGAGTTTGGCATCTCACTTAAACTTCTATGGAGTCAGCGGGAAACAAAAAAAGTAGCTGAGAAAAGGCATCGCTTCCAAGAGCATGTATTTACCTCGTTTCCTAGGTAGCATGCCCATGGTGGGCCAGTATGGTTAGCCCAAAGTTTCTAGGAACTTTCTAGGAACGAAAAAGTTTTGTTCTTTTGACCAGGGTCAGTGATGGGACCAGTTTGGATTAAACTTGGAACCCATTTGGGTTGTCCACTGCACATGGGGCACATGTGAGATTAAGGTGGGCTGTTACAATGGGACCCATTTGGAAAGCCCAACTGGGTGCCAGTAAACCTACTCAAAGCCTATGCCCACCTAGAACCCACCTAGCCCACATTTCATCCATGTGAGCCCCACATGAGCATGTTGGCTAGGTTATTTGTATTATCGTCAATAAAGTGTACATTTACATTTAAGGCATTTAGCAGATGTCTTATCCAGTCTTATCGAGAGCGACTTACAAAAGTGCTTTGCTATTTACCCAAGAATAACCTCAGCTAGCTTGAATAGGCTAAAAGATACCTCTAATCTTAGACACTACTAAACACAAGTCAATAAGGTGACCACAGTACTCTACTATTCGCCCAAGTACTCTTGGAAGAGGTAGGTCTTCAGTCTGCGTTTGAAGACAGCGAGCGACTCTGCCATTCAGACACTCAGGGGAAGTTCGTTCCACCACTTTGGTGCAGAACAGAAAAAAGCCTGGACACTTGTCTTCCGTGGATTTTGAGGGATGGCGGTTCGAGCCGAGCCGTACTTGAAGCTCGAAGGGCTTCGAAAAGGCTTTTGACCATTGCCATCAAGTACACAGGGGCTGGTTCGTTCTTGGCTGTGTAGGCCAGTGTCAGGGTTTTGAATCTGATGCAGGCAGCTACAGGAAGCCAGTGAAGAGAACACAGCAGTGGAGTAACATGGCTGAATTTAGTGTGTACAGGATCGAGGGCCTTCTGAGTCAAGCCAGAATTAGCATCTCCATTAACAGTGTCAAAAGGCCACTGACTTTACAAGCTGTGGATTAATTGGGAGCCACTCAGCTTGTAAAGTGAGCCGTTCACATGGTTTTTGCCTAATCGAGGATTTTGCTCTTAACACCTCATTTTAAATAGTCAGACAGGCCCATAAAAGCACCTGTTGCAAGAAGTGAGAAGACCAGACTCACCACACACACACACACACACACTTTCTCTGTCACTCTCTTTCTCTCTCTCTTGCTCACACACACACACACACACACGTTTGTTTTCATACCTTGTCAAGACATGGGGTCCTATACATTTACAAAGGACTTCATTCGGAGCATCTGTACACCTATTCATTCATGCAGTTATCTGATAAGCCAGTTGTGTGGCATCAGTCCAGCGCAATCCAGATACAGCTCAGCAGCTTCAGGTAATGTTCACATCAACCTTCAGAATGGGGAAATGTTCAGTGATTGTGTTGGTGCCAGACAGCCTGGTTTAAGTGTTTCCAGAACTGCTGATCTCCTGGGATTTTCAGCACAACAATTTCTGAAGAAAAGACATCCAGTGACGGAAACACCTTGTTGATGAGAGAGGTGGAGAATGACCAGACTGACTCAAGCTGACAGAAAGACTACCATAACCACTCTCAGAATACACAACACGTCCAACCTTGAGGCAGATGGGCTACAACAGCAGAAGACCACGTCAGGTTTTACTTCTGTCAGCCAAGAACAGAAAGCTGAGGTTGCAGTGGGCAAAGGCTCACCATTTCAGATTTCTGTTTTTAGATTTCTGAGTTTTTAGATTTTTTAGACAGATGGTAGGATCAGCAATTGGCACCAACAGCATGAATCCATGGACCCAATCTGCCTTGTGTCAACAGTCCAGGCTGGTGGATGTGGTGTGCAGGAGTGGGGAATAATAAGTGTCCGATACCATGTCGGTATCTGCATCGATACTGGCACACAGATGAAGCTTGCTCACGCCCTACATTTTTTTGTTTGCATACTTTATGAAACAAAACGTTTAAACATACACACACTGAAGTTTAGTACCTTTTTACACAAAGACGTGCACCTGAATGTGAAATTGCTGCAGAAGCATTTTTTGTTTCTAAACTGACTTTTTTCCACTGCTCTGAAATGTGAATTTTAAACCAGTTAAAAGCTGTTTGGTCGATCTTAGGCACATTATGCCCTCCTATTGGCATGTGTTTCTGCATTGTGGCAATTTTTATTTTTACATAGCTCTGAAATTTTTTAAATGTGCAGTTACTCAACTATTAAATGCTGTTCTGTCTTATTATTTTAGGAATTTATTATCATTAAATCTTATTTGGAATACGATATAAAAAAAAGTACAACCTATAAAAACTGAAACACTATAAATATCAGGATTTTTAGCTGTCCACTATTTAAGGTTTTTTTAAGTTTCTATTAAAGTTGGTATCAATATCAGTACCCTGTATCGGCAGATATCTGTATCAGAAAAGAAACACTGGTATTAGTACATCCCTAGAAATGATTTCTTGAAATGTGGTAAAATAAAAGTGATCCTAAACAATCGACAGGAATTGTGTGAATCAGTCATGTCAACATGACCCAGAATCTCAAAGGAATGTTTCCAAAATCTTGTGGAATTCATGCCATGAAGAATTGAGGCTGTTTGAGAGCAAAGAAAGGCCTTATCCTGTAATAGCATAGTGTATACTGTCGCTGTCCAATGAAAAACATGTATCTCCAAAATGGTGACCTGGGGTACTTGGGGTGGTCTATTCATCCAGGATGAATGTACAGTACAGTGTACACAGCATCTACCAGCTATTTCAAACCATAGAGAAAACTAAAAATGAACAACAATGGACTTACAGGTTTTCTTTGGACAGCTCAAAATAAAGGTGTAAAAAATTTGCAGCTGATACTGATTTTGGGGTCTAAACTAATCGATCGAATACTCCACTAGGTTAAATCAGGTCAGGTCACTTTTGTCATACAACTTAAATGACCAGCAGTGTGAAAAAGCTCTTTCTATAAAGTCAGGACAGTTTTGTTGATTGTGACACTGTCAGCCACCCCTGTTTTTCCCTGTTTATTCCAGTCAGGATGTTTCTGTCCTGAAAATGTACAAAAACAAACACACACACACACACACACACAAGCAGAAGCCTGTGGTGTTTAGGAGTGGGCCAAGGATAAAGAGCTAAGCCCTGGGGACAGAGGGATTTCCTCCTGTTAAACAGCAGCAATTAAACAGTCCTTTAGCATGCCATTGTGAGCGGAGCTGATTCATTTGCGCAAGAGCTCTGAGGAGCTCCTTTCATGCACAGCTAAATAGAGAGAGAAAGGGAGGGGACCACTTTTACACTCCTTTACACCCTTAACTAGCGCTGACCACACATTACCGCACTCTTGTCCCATACCTGAATGGATTTACAGCAGACGATCAGAAGTTAAATAATGAGGCGAATCCTCTTTCACACTTATTACAGCCAGCTTATTTACAGCAGGTCTTTTGTACCCTGCTTATTTAATCAACTGCCTGTAATTCTGCAGGATTTACAACATGCACCCTCCTTCCTGATCCTGTTTTATGGTTCTCCTGTCACTAAATTATGATATTTCTGTAGAGGTTAGCTGCAAATTCTTGCAAAAACCTTGCACCTGGTTTGCATGCGTTCCTAACTGCATGGGAGATTGACACTGTCTCTGAAAGGCACGAAGGACCAATGATGGCATCAGTGCAGGGTCTTTTACAGTCATGTTCAACTAACTGTAGAGCATTGGCCATGCTAACAGTCCTCATGCAGCTCTACATCAGGCCGCACACTCCACATCTGTACGCCGACAGGCATTTTTATATGGAATTTGATGAATAATGCATGGATGTAAATGGATAGAGGCATAATAATGCATTTAACATTAAACATTAAATATAAATGTGCCAACATAATGGGCAGAGCATAGAGGGTGTATTCAGGCAGATGGGATTGACAGGGACGTCTTCACTTAGCCCAGTCCATCTTTTCTCATTTAATCCTCACAGTAAAATAGGCCCTAAATAGCATGGAATTAATCTTTCAGTTGAGTCTGATTCACACCAGGCTCAGTTAAATAGACTCAAATAAACACCGAAAATATTGAAAACAGGCGGGTTTCTGATTGTAATAAACCTCAGGATTAGACACGTTACAGCACAGGGGGGAAAAAACTAAACTGAGAAGGAACGGTTCACGTTAGAGTCCGAATGTATCCAATTAGCCAAGATGTTTATTTTGTTATATTTTTTATTTGTTTTGAATGACAGGCTTCCATTATATTAGCCTTGAAGAAAACGTCAGTTGCCAGGGAGAAACAGGGTAAATTTGGGTAAAATTGTGGCGAACAATGAATTGAATATGTAACACTGTAATATAGGGGCTGCCAATCCTGGTGCCAGATTCACAAAAACTTTCCTATGAAAGAAATTCCACAGAATCTTAAGAATCTAAAAAGGTCCTTAGGGGAGCTCTTGTGCTCCCCCTAATGTTGGAAAGAGTTATTTGCACTTTGAGCCACCGATAACAAACAGTCACTAAAAGTAAAAGATGCATGTGGACTGATCCGGGTCTGTACAGGTCAGTTTTTCTGCTAAAAATGGAAGTGATAGAGACGCTAATTACAGACCAGTGAAGTATCACAATGATTTTGAGGTTGTTATTTTAAGGCAAAAATGCTACATAATGCTGCTTTATGAATATCTGAATATTAGGCCATTTTCACACCTGCACTTCTTAGGCTGGTTAAATCGGATGCACTATTGTTGGTTTTAACTATTGGTATAATTCGTTTGGGCTGATGTGAGCACAGTAGTCGCACTCAGACATAGACCACAAAACCCCACAAGACCCTTGAGAGGAGGTAGTCGTGATCTGTTCCCAAGCAAACTCTGGAGTGGTGAGTGGTTTGTGGTGAGAACTTGATCTAACCTCAATTTGAACTATCAGGTGTACTCCTCAAGACTCCCACAGCCAGGTGATAACCTGCTATACTGCCCAGATCATTAATTACTACAGCTCTGAACAAACGCCATCTCCTGGAACGTTGCTCCAAGTTACACTGCACAGAAATCTGCACTAGAATACAGGACCTTAGGGTGCACTTAGATTTTGTTGTATGAAAAACAAAACAAACCAAGAGGGAAACACTCCAAGTTTACAAACCTGTTTACTGATTCAGACCAGAGCAAACAAACTGTAGGTGTAAAACAAATGGCAGGCGGGTTGGATCTGAGGCCAGACTCACTTTCGGAAGAAAAGACTTTCACTTTTTTTTACTTTATTTTTAAAAATGTCTTCATTATTTTCTTAAGATTTTATAAAGACACTCTTTGTGGTTTTCTTATGCAGGCTGTTTGTGACAGCCTTTTATGGTGGAAAAATGGAGGAAAAACTGAATCAAATACAGCTTTGAATGAATTCAGTAAACAAGAACAAGAACAGCAGGAATCCTTGGAAGACTTTGTAACAGTGGCTGGACATCGGAAAACTATTACTTTCCTTATAATAATAACAGTTCTTTCAGTTTTCACTTTTAATCTTGTTAAATTAGATTTGATTACAATAAATTCTACTTTTTTAACTGATTCATCATTTTAGAGGCTGGCCATCTGATATTATAAGGTTAAGAAAATAAAAACCTTAAACAAATTTCTAAAGAAAAAAGCAAATCTAAGCAGAATTTCTGTCTTAAACCTCTTTAGTGAATCCGGTTGATTTTGGTGACCTACCAACTTGCACAGATTAGCTCCACCCCTAATCTAACACACCTGACACCAGATAATGGAGACCGTCAGTGTTAGAGCCGGGTGTGTTGGAACTGATCTCCACGATCTTCAGGCCTAGAACCTGGGCACAATGCTGTGATATGTTCCCTGTTGTTTGGATGTCATGAGATGTACATGCTCTGTGAAGGCCGCCTAACGTTTTCAAAGGAAAAACAGCACATGACAACATCAGTGAGTACATACTTTATTGCTTAGGATTGTGTCCAGCCAGAATTCCCCAAGCATGACAGCATTATCATTGTGCCTTGACTTGTGCCTTGAGGAGATAGCTTTAGACTGAGTGCTGTTAGTGTCACCCATTGCCCCACTGAGCTAGAACAGAGAGAGAGAAAGGGGAAAAAAAACACTCAAATGAACACCATTGTGCAATCCACAGCCACTGATGCATGCATACTTTGGCTGGCCACAGGCATACTTTGGCCTGCTGTTTTTGTAGTAGGCCTATGTCCACATCTGATTCGTGTTGTGTTTTTGCAAGTGAGCCAGTGGATTAGACTTAATTGAACTCAGATTAGGTGGCTTTGACCTACAGTAGTGGAACTTTTATTAAAGCAGGGAGCATTTGCTTTTTAAAAAACAAGCTTTCTTGCACTCGCTCCATAGCTGACTTCCTCATCTCGCCACTCTCAACTCTCTGACCCTTTCTGTCCCCTTCTGGACAGCCAAAAAGCCAGCCAAATATTTTCATAGGAAATAATGAAATTCCTGAAATTATTAGAAGGGAAACCTTATATCATCTGTTCTCCATAGACCTGTCTCTCTAAACGGCCTTCTAGCTTTCACCGGCCGCCTCCTGATGGCCTTTGATAATGTCCCCCCTGTGTAACAGTGTCACTCGGCCATCGGCTAAAAGATAGCATCGCTGCCTGTTTAATCTGCCTTGAAAAAGCTTCAAATGTGGTCATATGTGGAGGGTTACTGCCTCACTCATACCTCACGAGGGCAGCGGCTGCAGAGGAGGCACTAGCAAGGTGCTGTGGAGACTATGAGCTGATCTTGTTTTCCATAGAAGAATGTGACCATTGATGGGAACAATTATAGGGCCCATTTTATGGAAAGTGAGAAATTTCCTTGCAGTTTTTATTGGATTTGTAGTTAAAATGCTCACCATGCAGTAGTGGGTGTGGCAACTAGTCGACTAAAAGCAAAGACCACATTAGCTGTCAACTAATTTAATAGTTGATTAAACTGTGACGTTGATTGATTAAACGCAGGACAGTCAGTCCTTACATTAAAAGCACAATATGGCATAGCCAGTCAGAATAGGGGTTGTTGAAAGCACAGTAACAGGTTGTTTAATTTGAAAGGCTTGTATAAATTATTTTATTCTGGGTAAATCTGTGCTTGATAGTCAACCCCCCATAAACCATCTCATATATAAATGCAATACATTAAAAATGTAGAATACAGGTCTTTTAAAGACCTGGTAATGTTGTTGTGCTGTTGTGCCGACTTAAGATCGTAATGAGTTCACATATTGTCTTCTACTCTCTTTAGTCTGTTCCTGAGTAAAATAGGCAGCACAAGTTTGAATGCCATCCCAGAAGTTCCCTCACGTTTGTCCAGCTCTCTGACAGCTGCACTGGCTTGTAACGCCATCACCACAACTAATCATCAATTTTCTGCTCTACACCTCGCACATAGCTCTGCTATTTATTCAGAACTGTGTGGAAAAGACCCCGGCACCTCATACTATAGGGATACTGAGCAGAGAAGGAAGCCATTTCTTACCCTTTGCTGCGTTTGCTTTTGCAAATTATAGTTAAAAACAAATTTAAAATGAAATGAGAATAAATGCGTTACACCTCTGCTTCTCATTGTAATTCGATGGGTAATGGTGGTTAGAATTGCCTTTCTGAATCTGAACAGCCACCTACAGTCAGAGTAGGCTTCAGAGCATTTCTTAAGCAAACACACATCCATAGGAGTCTGATGAGGTATAAACATTTTGCACATTTTTCAGCAATGTGCTGCACTTAACACCATTTGAAATGTCACAGGCCCTCCAGTTTGCCCTAATTTATGATGGCAAAGGAGCTGAGGGTCTGAAACATACAGATACAGGAAAAAGGTCCTCATCTTTCCTGGGTTTGTGCCCTTCTCAGAAGATTCATACATCAAAAACCACTACACACATATATTGTGATAGTATCTCAGCTAGCCTGAGATTTAACACTGCGGTGGCAGAAACAGCGCTTGATTGGTTTTTGTAGTGAATTGGCTAACAGATGTTGTTCTTCGGTGCAGGAAAGAGGTGCTGGCTGGTTTTTTTGAATGGTGGTTAGTGGGGGTCTGCTATGAGAGGGCTGGAAGTGGGGGCTGAGCACAGCTTTTCTTTATTTTGCTTGAGCATTTTTCAAAAGGGAAATGTTTGGAGAGAAATTGAGTGGGGCCTCTGGTAAGGAGCCCAAAGCGGTGGAGGAGGTGAGCCTGAGAGCCTATATGAAACACTATACATCTTAGCAGATATGAATTAATGCATTGTTAGGATCCTTCTCTGCTAAACGTATGGAAATGTGTCTCTGCAGAACCCTGGCATTCATTAGCACATGGACACATTAGCACTTGTCCCTGTCTGACATGCAGGAAGGTCATAACTACGGGAGAAAAGACTGGCTAATGGCTAATGTGTCTTAAATGCAATGCTACTCTTGGTTGGACCCATCCAAATAAATGACAGAGTGCATTCCTAACCAAACAGGGCTAGCTGACCTCCAACCTTAAAGCTGGCCTTAAAGTGCGCCTCGAGTTTTATTCCAAATACAAACTCCCAGTGTGACGTTGCAGGTCTCACGAGTGCCATTAAATTACAGAACACTGCCCCGCTCAGCAAGTTATTACACACTCTCACACACACGTGCGTACACACACAGGCCCAAAGGTTCCTCTCTGCTCATCTGGGAGATTAACTGTGATTAATTATGTTTCTTTACAAATGAGTGTTGATCGAGTTTCTGTAAATCTGAAACTCAGCATGTGTTGCAATCACCTCAGTGTGTAAAATGCTAGCTTTGTGTCTGCAGAACGTGCGCTTTTGGAAATTCACTTAAAGCTGACTTTTAAAATGGGCACTGCCCTTGACCCACCTTACCGGAGCTGAGGTGAATCCAGCAGATACAGAGGTTCATCAAGCTGACAGCAATAATATCATCAGCCTCATTTTCAAGTAAAATGGTGCTCAGAGAATGAGGCACAGAAGTTAGAGGAGCTAGAGGGGTATAAAGTGGAACTGTGTACTCTGGAATGATTGTGCGCCTTACGATACTTTTGGGATGAGGTGGGGTGGTGATCATCCAGCATCCTGACCTCACTGATGCTCTTTTCGCTAAATGCAATCAAATCCTCACAGCAATGCTCCAAAATCTAGTATAAAGCCTTCCCAGTACAGTAGACAGTCACTTTAACAAAAGCTGAGAAACTCTCTTTTAATACCCTTGATTTCAGAAGAAACAATGAATGAGCAGGTGTCCCAATACTTATGTCCATATAGTATAGCTATGAGCTCCACTGTTGTTTTTAATAATATGTTAACGTAAATCTGACACTGGTGCACAAAC
Source organism: Salminus brasiliensis (assembly GCF_030463535.1). Classification (NCBI taxonomy): domain Eukaryota; kingdom Metazoa; phylum Chordata; class Actinopteri; order Characiformes; family Bryconidae; genus Salminus; species Salminus brasiliensis. The sequence continues at coordinate 8,627,393 of NC_132897.1, read as the reverse complement.
ATTTTGTGGCCGTTCTAGACGCAACACATATGTGTTAACACACCAGTCAGCCATAACATTAGCACAACATTGACTATTGTATAGGCCCCCGTCGCCACAACAGATCTTAGCATTCAAGGCATGGAATCCACAAGGCCTCTGAAGGTGCCTGTGGTATCTTGCACCAAGGCGTTAGCATTAGATCCTTTAGGTTCTGAGGTGGGGTCTCCATGGATCGCATCAGTGAGCCTTAGGTGGCCATGACCCTGTCGCTGGTTCACCGCTTGTCTTTTCTCTGAGTGCTTTTGGAAAGGTACTGACCACTGCACACCAGCAACCCTCCACAAGACCTGCTTGATGTTTTAGAGATATTCTGACACAGTCATCTAGCCACCACAGTTTGGTCCTTATTAAAGTGGCTCAGATCCTTATATTTGCCCATTTTCAAGCTGTTAACACATTACATTCAACACTTGACTGTTTACTTGCTGCCTAATATACCCACCCCTTATGGCTTACTGGACACTGGTCTGTTTACAGAATCTTGTTGCTTAACTGTCCCATTCTGCTGTCTCTGTTTCAGGGCCTTTATGGATGTGAAGGAGCTGAAGGACATTCTGCGCCTAGACGGCTCCACGCACCTGAACGTCTTCTTTGCCAACTCCTCCGACGAGGCCCTTGCAGGAGTGGCCACCTGGCCTTGGGATAAAGAGGCCTTAACACATTTAGGTAAACATTAATGACCAACCACAGCGTTAAGAGAGCTGGACATAATAGTGTGATAAGTTTTGTTTGAAGTAGGTGGGAATGAATGCTCTGAACGTATGCATGTGGTGGTTGTTATCTGCTCTCCTTGTCTCTTTTTGAGGTGGGATTGTGCTGAACCCCTCCTTCTACGGTACGTTCGGCCACACGCACACCATGATCCACGAGATTGGACACAGCCTGGGACTGTACCACGTCTTCAGGGGGATTTCGGAAGTAGAGTCGTGTAACGACGCCTGTATGGAGAAGGAACCTTCCTTAGAAACTGGAGACCTGTGTGCAGATACCAACCCCACACCTAAGTACAAATACTGCAGAGACCCAGAGCCTGGAAATGATAGCTGTGGCCAACGTTCCTTCAAGCACACGCCATACAGAAATTACATGAGCTATGCTGGTAAGACAGAGGCACATACAGTACACACTTCTCCATTGCCCAAATGAGAGACCCTATTCACATACAAACACATTCTGAAGAAGCTACCCAAGTTACACTGTTGGGACATAGACCCTGATAAACACGTCCTTGATGGATCCTGTAGTCAGGGGTGTCTAGTCTTGGTTTAATTTTCAGAATTGTCATTACCTGGTCGGTTAGATTAGAGTTGTAACTTTGCAGCGTGGTAGATCTGCCGAATAAGGATTCAGCATCCCTGACATAGATGAGGCCCTTTTGCTTTTCTTGAGAACCTGCTGTTGTCTTCAAAGAACCACTTGGAAATGGAAATGAAATGTGGAAATGTGAGAATTTTGTGAGAAACGTGAAGATCCTTCATATTAAAAGTAATTTTTCTAGAACACTATATTCAAATAAGCCAAACTCATTGACTTTAATATCAATCTAAACAATATCTTATTTGGAGTGCACTATATGGACAAAACTATTGGGACACCTACAGGAGCTTTTATGGACATCCCATTCTAAACCCATAGGCATTAAATGGAGTTGGTCCTCCTTTGCAGCTCTAAGAGCAGGTTTAAAACTCTGCATAGTCAGCAGAGGGATGGAGACTGTACTGTTTAGTATAAAACATCTGACATTCCCAAATTGTGCCTACATTAAAATATACAAAATCATTTCAATTAGATTAATTTTTAGTTGAAAAATCATTTTTCCATAATATTTTTTTTTCTTCTTCTTTCTTTTTTCCCCATGAAGATGATTCCTGCACAGATTCCTTCACGCTGAACCAGGTGGCTCGGATGCACTGCTACCTGGACCTGATCTACCAGTCCTGGAGGCCTGTCAGTAAGCCAGCTCCAGTTCCTGTACCTCCTCGCCTGATGGAGCAAGGGCAAGACTCCCTCACACTGGAGTGGTTCCCCGCCATTACCGGCCTTTATTTTGACAGGTGAAAATGAAGCAATGACCAGTTAATATGGTGGCTCAAGTTCAGCTTCACATTGCACCAAATTATCAGAGCTCACAGAGCACAGAGTAGAAATCTTATCTGTGCACCGCATCTTATTGTTTTCAAACATTCATACATTGTACAGGACAGCACTTTCATACTATTCAGTGAATCAGTGATGGAGGTATTAGGATTAGGCCGTATCCACTTCTTTCATGCCATTTTGCTGTCTTAAAATAATACCACAGTATTACTCTGTGGGTTAACATGGCTTGCAAGAACAGATAGCTGAAGTTTTTTCCCTCTATGGTTTTGGATCTGTAGCCCACTCACTATGCCAGCCTTTGATCAACTAGCTCTGCTACAGCTCTACCGAGTATCAGAGAGCCCAGTGCAGCTGTTGTTGACAAACTGCTGAATTACCAATAAATGTTTGTATCCGTGGGAACGATGCTGAGTGACCAGTGTTGGGAGAAACAGAAAGGCAAAATGAGAGACCGGTTCTGCCATGTTTGAACTTCAAATTCAGCAGCCAGATTACAGGCAGTTATCTAGGCTTTGATAAGTTTGCTAGCAGGCTAAACACCAAAGCACAGATCGTGTTTGCCCTTGATCGGGTTTCCTTGTTCTGTCTTTCAGTCAAACTAAGTGTCGCTAAACGTGCAACTACAATGCTTTTTTTAAATTATTTTTTATTTTTAAACATTTTAAAATACTGCGATATACAGTATCACCATTATAAAGCCCAAGCCTAATAGCCATTAGGGATGTAAGAAAATACCAGTATATAAAAGTATCGCAAAGGATCTTTTGCAATACTGTATTGATTCTCAAAAACATAGTATAGATTTTTTATTATTTTGAGTTTACATGCAAAGACTTCACTCTGATTTAATGCATGTGATGGTGTTTTTATACTGACAGATTTCCTAAAATTTGATTTGCTTTGCTTACAGTATCAAAATATGTTAAAATATACTGAATTGTAATGTCTGTATATCGTGATGCGTGTTGTATCGCCAGGTTCTTTCCAGTACACAGCCCTAATGGCTATTGGCATATTAACATAAAATAGCTTTCATGTGCTAGTAGTGCCTGTGTTGCCGTGTCTAAGTTGCTACCTCGGCTGTCTGTTGGTTTCCTAGAGAAGTGGGATCAGTATGCGACAGATGCACTGAAGGCCGAGTGCTCCTCCAGTATGCCACAAACTCGTCCTCACCGAGACCCTGTGCTCCATCAGGACACTGGAGCCCCCGGGAGGCAGAAGGTAAAAAACAGTCCTGCTTTCTGACAGGACAGTGTTTCAGAAAAAACGTCAGAATAAACAACTTTTCAAAGCTTGACAACTGAAGTTGCAACTGAACCAAACCTACAACTTTAACTAAAGCCTGATTGTAACTCTGAGCGTAACAGTACCTAAGAAATCCACTGATGTTGGACCTAATACAACTTGTTTAGAACCTGCTGCTCCTAGAAATGAAGGAAAAGCAGTTTCCTCAAAGCAGAGGGATTGAACTTAGCAGCAGAGTTTTTCCTCCTCTAACAAACCTAATTCACCTCATGAAGAATGTGATAATTAGCTGATAAGTTTAATCAGTGGTGTGAAGTGCTGGGAAAACACTAACCTCAGCATTGCTGAGGCACTCCAGGAGTCTGACTCCCTCTTCCATAAGGGAATTCATTAACCCAACAACTGCTAACATACCTAGTAGTTAATGAAGCTTATGAGGACAATTTGATTGATCTCAACTGAACAATATTAACTGACCATTACAGTTTTTTTTAAATATTTTTGGCAGTTTTAAGATCGGGAACAGTAGTCTGGTTCTTTAATGCTCAGGCGGCACACAAGGAAGAAGCTTTTTTCTTCGGCTGGCTTTTAGCTCATGAATGCTTTGGCAAGCATTGAGGAACCTGTTTCTATTGACACTTGGAAATTACATTTAATTGGTGAGTGCCATTCGAACCATTAATGTGCTGTTTTATTGAACGGAATATATGATTAAAGTATTGCACCCAACACGAGTCGCCAAGCGAGGCCAGAGTAGGGCAGAGCAGCGAAGTGATCTCAGAGAAACGGCTTAAAATGTGTGGAAAAAATTAGTCATACGGGTTGTCATAAATGTTGATTTTCTCATGTGTTTATTTTAGGAGATGAGAAATATGGACATATAAATATATAAAGGAATTAGTCCATAGAGCTTTGTGATATGAATGAAAATGTTTTTCATCATTGAGAATGAGTCATGTTTTCCGCAGCTATATCAATGATTCTGCCCTAGCAGTTTAACCTTTGATCCGACGTTTCAGGAAACCCTGTGCTATGCCAAAAATATTGTCCTTAATTCCCTTTTCCTCATTTAAAAAAACGAAAGCGTTCGTTTGTTGTTCTTTTTTCACTTTCTTGGACTTCGCACTTCCAGAACCGTGGACACTTAGTGGCCATGACACTTGCAGGCTTAGATGTTTCCATGCAAAGTGTAAAACTGCGTGGAGCTGGGAATTGGAGTTGACGTTGAAAAACAACTCTACAGGCTTGCATTCCCTGGGCTGACTGTTTTTCTGTTTAATTACTTAATCACTCAGTTTGGGTTGCTTTTAAAAATGAGTGAGTCAGACTTGCGGTGAGAGAAGGCCATAAGTGCACACTTGTATCCCTCAAAGCCAACTTGGCCCAACGGTGGCTACACTCAGTCAGCTGGGGGAGGCATGCCCGGGCTTGCCACTGCCACAACATTTGAACTAACTCTGCTCTGCGCTTGGAATGCTTCCCTGGTGTACTCCATAGCCTGGGCGATCTTTCCACTGTTTACAATCGCCTACAAACCTGCCTTTGACAACCTGCAGCTGCCTTAAACCGCTGCCCTTCCACAGATTCTTCGAAAATCACCTGCCTACATCACTTGCGTTCTATATTGCAGTTTATCTGTCTTCTGCTATCAATGCTAAATGGCTCAGTTGGACACTTTTGTGTTTTGAACCTCTCCACCACCCACCATTTTCCGCCCTGCTCCTGTGTCCTGACGTGCCTCCAGATTTCAAATGATGGAGTAAGCAGCACTGAAGCGGTGGCCTTATCAAGTTGCAGAACTTGTAAGAAAAGACCGAGTCCACCAAAAACACACGGGTCCGAGACGAGATCTTGAAATTGGCTATGCAAATTGCCCTGTGGTTGGCGATGTTCATGAGAAGGATGCCGTGGCATATTGGGTGACTGTGAGACACAAAACCCCGGAATGCAAAGAATGCCAATGTGTCTCTGACCCTTACCTCAACAGTTCGTGAGCCTCCCTTGGCCGCCCAGGAAACCACTGTTTTTCGTAGACTCGTCTGCTCCTTCACGCCAGCTGTCACACAACCCAGTGACCCTGGCTACACTCTTGCCAAGAGGTGCCAAGAAGGGTTCTTTGGAGCAAAGCTGCCTAAAGAACCTTACAATAAATAGTTCTTCAACTAACTTGTTTTGTTGGGAAGAAGGATAAGTGTGAAGAACATTTTTAAAACTTTCACATACGTTTTTGTTTCCTAGACTCGTACATTCCAAGTGAAGAACTATGTGTAGACTGTTTTAGGTTGTAGTAAAAGATGGCCATCATCTTGTAGCTGAAGAGAAAGTGGCATTCATTTGATAAAGGTTAGCAGTGTGCATCAGTCTGCCTGTTCACCCCAGCAGTGTGGGTGCTTTAACAGCTGCCAGGCCAGCTAACCGACGCCTCGACCACGTAACTACTTTCTCATGTGACATTTTCATTAGGTTTTATAGGCAGTGAACTTTACAAATCTCATTAATTGTGCTAGAAGTTGTACAAAAAGCATTGAGTGATCTGTGTAATGTTTGTAATAATTACTTACGTTACCGCCAGAGAGATTTAGAAGTTCAAGGACCTTTGTTGTTAAAAGTATGTGGAAGAATTGATTTAATAAACAACATTCATCTGGTTAAATTCCATGTTTAGGCGAGCATACTTTCTTTGTCCTAGCCTGCAAATGCCAGTGGTTTGCAAAGCAGGTAAAATATGAAAATGGATTAGAATGGAAATGAAAAGATGTTCTGGTTTCTGCTTTGTGTCATCAAAACCCACATGCTGTCTACAGGTGGACAGTGAATGTCTTGGTGTGACTGCTCTGACTGGACAGGCAATGTGTAACAGTAGCTTAAGTATAAATTGCATGAACACTGAGTATCAGCTAATCAGCTGTTTTTTTTTTTTTGTTTGTTTTTTTTTTTTTTTTTCTACAACTGCAACAGTCATTAAAAGACGTTCTTCATTTAGACCATTGATTGATTATTAAACCTTGTATAAATCTTGTATCTTGATGGTGTTCCAAGTGGCTCAGTGGTCTAATGCACAAACACGGTTTCCCAGGGGTCGAGAATTTGAATCCTGAGCCATGCTGCTTTGCCATCAATGACTGGAGTCCAAGACAGCAAAATTGTCCTCTCTCTGTTTGCAATGTTTGTTAGTCTGTTAGCTGGTATGGTAGAGCTGTATTCGAGTTTGAGAAGAGACAGTGTCCATGTATTCGAGGAGACATGGAGACAAGTCCTTACTTTCTTAGTGTCTGGAACCTTGCTAGTGCTAGGAGGGTGGGTTAATTGGCAGTACCGAATTGGGAGAAAAAGGAAAATTTGACAAACGTTATTAAAAAAAAAAAGGGTCTTCACAACCGTTTACCACAAGGGTTCTTTACAGGATCACCGATTGAAAGGTTATTTAGGGACCAAATGAGGTTCTTCTATGCCAAAGAACTATTTCGGTCCCTTTTGGCACCTTTGCTTTTAAAAGTTTAGTGCTCGTTAGCCCCATGTTCTTGTTCATTCCATTGATCTCCAGAGGATGTTCTTCAGTGAGGCCTCCTTGCCAAGCTTTGCCCTCTCTCTGGGCCCCTCCCCCTTAAGCCACCTCATAATGGCCTCTTGACAGCTCCTGAAAGAATAACTGGGCCGAGGGCCAGAATTCCCAAAATGACCTCCTGCCGTCTCACCAAAGGACATCATTTACTCCTCTCGGTCTGTTTGTTTGTTTGTTTTTGAGATGTGTCTTTCACCGCTCGCAATTCCAGTCCAGTCTCATGGTGGCTAGAAAGCAAGTGCAATAAAGTCTAAATAGAAACGGGAAGGAATGTTGGTTGGCAACTAGACTTGCAAATCTGCTGTTTGAGCACATGGTAACCACTATTCCAAATCACTGACTCTGCAAGCGAAGGAAATAGAGAAAGGTGCTGTATTTAGGTCTCCTTCTTCAAGCCTTGCACACAGTACAGCTGTGGACTCGGTCTGTAGTCCGTCATCTTGTTGTAATACAGTAATGTTTGTATCGATTTTCCTGTTTTAGTACAAAAAGGTCTGACTACTGGGAAAAGAGTTCACACATGTTTAAATGGTTCAGTTGTAGAAACGTAATTTATGGCAGGATTGTGGCAAATTCCTTGCTCATGTTATGGGTTTTGCAGAAGTTAAGGCATCCAGCTCAAGCTAAGAACTTGAGCAAATCTGGCGTTAAGCACAGTTTTTCATGCACCTCAGAGAGACATTGCTTGGAAATTAAATTTTATTAAATGGGCTATATTTACAGTTAGCGCATTCTCAGCATTATGAACTGGCCTGGCCGTGTTCCCTTAGGTCCTCCAGATGTGGAGCAGGTCTGCGAGCCGAGCGTGCGTACCTGGAGCCCCAACTCTGGGCTGGATTCCGGCAGCGTGGGTTCGGCCTCCTGCCCGCTGCAGGGCTGCATGCTCCAGCTGGACTTCGCCTACCCGCTGGTGCCTGACTCTCTCACAGTCTGGGTCACCTTCTTCTCCCCCGAAGAGAATGGCCTGGCCGCCATCCACAACATTCTGCTCTTGACGCTGAGTGGGAACAACGTGTCGCTGGGCCCTCAGAGCGTCTTTTGCGACACACCTCTCACGCTGAAGCTGGAAGTGGATGAGGAGGTGTACGGGGTGCAGCTCTTTACCATGGAGCAACACTTGGAGATCGACGCCACACTAATGGCCTCCAAGCCTGGCAACCAACTGTGCCAGGCATGTCAACCACTGCGATACAGGCTTACCCGGGATCCACCTTTTAGCCATGCTCCTTATGGCGTGGTTCTCATGGAGCCCAGGAGATACATAGACAGGTAAGAATGATAACACTTTTTTGCTTGAGGAATAAAGTCATTTCCAGTGTAAACTCTTAAAAACTAAGATTCTAAAAAAGGTTCTTTGGAGCAATGCACTAGAACAGGGTTCTAATCTACCATGCTGGAGAGTTCAGACACAAAACATCCTGCTTTAATATTCAGTTGCCCCTGAGGGGCTTTTATTTTCTCAGGTTTGTCACATTAGAGCTGGAATTACATCACCAGCACCACAACTGGGCCGTAGAAGAACCATTTCTGGTTCCATGAAGCATAAGCATGGAACACTTTACACCGTCAGAAGTATCCATGCTGGTTAGGGATGCTTGCATCTTTGGCTGCGGTGTACTGTCACAGGTCCTTTCTGTATGTGTGGGGTCTACAGCCTTGCCCTTTCTCTCTGTAGGGTTGGGGTTCAGGCCAGCTCAAAGAATTTCACAGCCACCCTTTTAGGGGTGAGATACATTCCTCTGCACTCCCAGGCTGGTTAGCCTGCTGGAGCAATCATCAGTTCTAAGCGCTGGCCTACAAAACAGTAGGTGAGCTCTTGAAGTGTCTAGGCTCTTCCTCCGAATGCCAACAGGGGCCTGATTGATGTTTTCATGGCTGTGACCACCACGGTGTGGAGGTGAAGGGAGAAGGCCTGGAGGCTGGAGGTGATAGTCAGCCCAGGCGTGTAAACAGCACTTAGTGGAGAAATATAGACCTTGTAGCCTGACCTCAGCAAGGTGGAATAAATCTATCCACCATGCTTGAAGTGAAGCCTCATGTTCTATAATGGCCTTCTGTTGGTCAGGGGTAGTCCAGATATACATGGAGAGAGAACGAGAGAGAGTTGCTCCACCTCCCGCGAGGAAAGGAGGCCCACTAGAGGACTAATTCTTGGCACAGTTGCGAACAAACAGAGGGATCACACTGGAGCTGTCTCCTTTTCCCTGTGGGTGCCATGACTAGATCCAGGCAGGGTTGTAGTGATTCTTTCCATGTTGTTTTGCATGTCGCTTGTCCTGCAGAACGTGAAATGAGCCTGAACTTCAGAAAAAAATCCAGTATCGGAAGTTTCTTCCTCTGTGTGTAAAAGGAGTTATGGTGATAACAGAAGCAGAGGAATGGTCTCTGGCTCTAGAATCCTGATCTTCGCTACATATGGGTTTACAGTTTGAGGACCACACAGTGAAAAGGGGGCAGGGAGGATCCAGAGTAGCCCCCGGTTCTTTGCCCAGAAAAATAACACCCTCCTCCTCCTCCTCCCTCCCCTGGCCAAGAATGCCAATTCCGCCAGGCCTTAGAAGAAAAACCTTTTCTCATTGAAGTAAATTTTTTTTTTGTTGTTTATCGAACATTGTTTGTAGGTGGGGATATTTGATGTACATCTTCCATTTGGGAGACACTGAAAAATGCCCTCTCTTTACCACATTTAAATCAGTTTAGATCAGTAATTGTCCTAGACCCCCACAATGCAATCTGGACATCCGGATGTTGTCTTTCTTCATTGAAGTGCATCATCTATAGACTATACAGAATGAGGAGCCAAGTTCAAAGCCCCCCCCCCTCCCTCCTCTACTTCTTTAAGCTATAAAATTATAGCCCTATAGAGCATCTATTCTTTGCTTCTGGCAGATGTGTCTCTTTTTAACAATGCAGAAATGAAGAGTTTAGTCATTTGGGAGGCGGGCATTGTCTTTGTTGTCTTTTGTGTATGGTTGCGGGTCGGGCGTGTGTTTTTCTTTTTTTCTTTTTTCTTTTTTTTTTTTTTCTTTTTTTTTTTTCTTTTGACACTCTGAATAATGGGCCCTCCCAGAGCACTGGGCTACACCTCTGTCGGCATGCTGCCAAAGCTGCACATTAGCTTTCACTAAATATCTCCCCCATATATGTAAACAAGGCTTGAAGTGAACCTGGTGAACCTTACCGTCCTTGTACAAGCCAAAGTAATGTCACTTCTAGTTTCCGCAAGGTTCACAAACACTCAGCTTCAGAAATATGCCAAGAAACGGTATAGGCTGGCCCTGGGACTTATCATTGTCTGCAAAGTCAAAAATAACACAGGGGAGCACTTTGGCACGCTTGTGTGTCTGGTGGTTTCTTTTTAATTAATTAATTAATAATAAAAAAATCCCTGGTAGGTGGCAGTCACAGCACTTTAATTGGTATTGAAATTACATTGGTGAATGGCTAGATCTATGTTTATTTAGCTTAACGTTGCCATGTAGAATAGAAAAACACTGTAGTACCAGACCTTCCTTTAAGGAAGATGCCAAAGAACAGGGTTCTGACATACCACCCTGCAGAGTTCATATCCAAAACATCTTGCTCTAATAAAGAGATGACCCTGAAGGCCTCAGTTACTTCAGGTGGGTCAGATTAAGGTTGGATATAAACTCTGCATGGTGGTAGATCACCAGCACCACAATTGGGCACCCCTGCCATGAAGACATTTTTTTGCTCAAATAATCAAAAATTCTAAGTAGACTTTTTAGACTTGGGGTTGTTTACCTATTTTTCCAGAACCAAGTAGGAGAAGGCTTCATGAAACAGCTGGTGTTTTTAAACAGCTGTACTTTATCATTTAATGTTAATGTGAATCAGAAATCCTAATTTCAAGTTGTGTACATATTAATGTGCCACTATAAAGAAAGTTTGTACAGTTGTGAACAAACAGAGGGATCAAACTGGAGCTGTCTCCTTTTTCCCTGTGGGTGGCATGACTAGCTCCACAGGCAAAGTTGTAGTGATTCTTTCCATGATGTTTTGCATGTTGCTTGTCCGTGAAATGAGCCTGAACTTCAGGAAAAATGCAATAAAATGCAAAAAAGCTTCCTCCCTGTGTAAAAGGAGTTGTGATATGGTGATAACAGAATATGAAGATATGGGATCTGGTCACTGGCTCTAGAATCCTGATCTTCGGTACGTACGTTATTGATATTCATGTGACGCACAGTATAAAAGGTCTATGAGGATGTTTTTCACTTAGTGATGTCTATTATTGGGTAACATTATTAGTTCCCTGCAACAGCATCCTCAATAAACACACCCCCAATTAGTGGCGGACGCCAGATTATTTTTTTGCAAGATTTGAAAAAATGCAGTGAAAGTTCCACATCTCTCAGATTGTTATTGAATATTCCCATGTCTAATTTTGCTATTTAATATTTTGTATTATGCCATAGTAACCCATGTTAATGAAGCTTCAATTGCCGCTGATGCCCTTGTAAACATTTTATGAAAATTATACTTAATTAATTATCATGTACAAGTGCTGTATTTGATTAAATTTAAATTGTAGTGCCAAACAAACTTAAACTCAAGTGTTAAATTTAGTCCTTGTATCAAATTTGACCTTTTATGTGTCAGTTCAGTCCTGATCCTGGAACATCACCATCCTCTTATTTAGGAGCTACCACTCTCCTGTAGGATAAAAAAAAAAAGACTTTTCCAGGGGAATGACGTAAGTTGTTAATCGGAAGATGAAGCGATCTGAGCCAAGGTCTGAAATCCAGGAAGCTCATTAATTAAAAACCAGCTCAAATTCTTGGAGCCAGCTTGTGGGAGCCCTTTTGGTAATACCCAGCTCCTTTCCGCCATGTTTCTTTTCATTGGCTGGGATATTTCACTGCCCCAGGGCAGGTTTAAGGGCTTACCCCGCAGCACTGATCTCAGTGTGAACATCAAGCATGACTGGTTGAAGGCAAGGTCGTTGTTTATCCCACGTCTGTCAGACGGAGCGGCTTCCCCGCGCTCTGGAAATGAAGTTAGGCGAAACAAGCACCGCAGGACAAAACAAGCACTGCGCGAGTAAACCCTGTTGTCAGAAAGAAAGCAATTCCTATTTAATTTTACAGTGGCTGCATAACGATTTCCACTAGGACTGTGTTTTACCTCGGCAAGGATGAAAACAAGGGAAAACATTTTTTGATTGATTAGAAGTGGTTCCTCTATACTGGAATGAATGCCTCAGCCCTGGGCAGGCCTTCATCCCTTCTCAGCACTGTGGATAACGTTCCTTCTGACCAGCCGCCTCGTCTCTGCGTCCACTCTATCGACCCCTCTTTTACTCTCCCTCCAAGTGGGTGGCCTGTGCTGGTCTCTCTCTCTCGGTCTCTCTCTCTCGGTCTCTCTCTCTCGGTCTCTCTCTCTCTCTCTCTCTCATATATCGTTGTGCGACCATTTAGCTACAGATCGTTTTCAAATCGCTCAAGAAAACAAGGCCCTTAAAGTGTTCCTGTCAGAGTGGCCAGAAATTACACGCCCGTTTCATCCACCAGGTGCAGGCCTGATCTGGCCTCCGGAATGAGGCAGGCAGCCGCTTATTGTGGAGAAAGAAAGCAGTCCCAATCAAAGCAGAAACCGGCTAAGAGATGCAGCTTTGCTAATGAGAGCGTTTTAGTAGTTTGGTGATGGAATGCGCCATGCTATAGAGCAGGGGTGTCAAACATACACAATATGGACAAAAGTATTGGGACAACTGCTCATTCAGGTTTTGTTATTTTGGGTTTTCTGTAGGGTTTTTTTTTTGTCTCTGCTGTCCAGGAAAATAGGCTTCCTACTAGATTTTAGAGCATTGCTGTGAAAAATTGATTGCGTTCAGCAACAAGAGCGTTTGTAAGATCAGGATGTTGGAGGGCCACCATTCCTCATCATCTCAAACTGATTCCAAAACGGGAACCATCATTCCAGAGAACACATTATCACTGCTCCACAGCTCAATGCTGGGTGGCTTTATTTCTTTCTAGCCCATGCATGGCATTAGGCATGGTGCCAATAAGTTCATGTTTATCTACTATCTGTTTATGTCCTATTCTATTGGCAGTACTTCTCTATAGTAGTTAGACAAAGCTGTGTATGTGTGCATTTGCACATCTGTGTCAGCAATGGGTGCCTCTTAAAGTAGCTGAATGTATTCATTAGAAGGGGTGTCCAGAAACATTTGGACATATGTTGTTGTGTGGAGAACACGCTTCATCACGAAAGCCCAGAGGCTAGGCATGCTGTGCAAAGCGGAGGCTTGTGTGACAGCACAAATGTGACAGAACGTAAGCGTGCAAAGAGGATCTCTTGCTTTCTCTGCTGCATTTTTAATGGCAGGTTCAGAGCTCATGCATGCATGCGCGGTGTAGTTACAAATGGCTTGTGTTAAAAATTCACTGTGAAAATAGCACAGCGCTGAAGCAGGCAGGCCCCACAAGCCGCAGCCTGGGAGTAGCTGTGATTCAGAGCATCTGGCTGCTTTCGGGAAAAGATCTGCTTGATGGAAAGAATTATCAAGTGCTAGATACTACTCTCCACCATCCATGACTTTTTCCTCTTGTTTTTTGTTTGTTTTATAGGCATTTGAGGACTAAAAAATGCAATCTCAACACTTTCCTAACATTTAATGCTGTTCAATATTAATATAGCGTAACATACACTACATGTTCAAATGTTTGTGAACACCTTCTAATGAATGAATTCAGCTACTTTAAGTTGCACCCAATGCAAACACTTGTCTGGTCCCATTAAATTATTGGCAGGTGTGGGCCAGAGAGGTATAAAGGCCCTCTGCATTGAGCTGTGAAGCAGTGGAACTGTGTTCTGTGGAATGATGGTGCTCCATACAGTACTTTTGGGATAAGTTGGGGGTAAGGTCTAGTCACGGAATGCAATCAAATCCTCACAGCAGTGTTCCAAAATCCACTAGGAAGCCTTCCTTGGGCAGTAGATTAATTTCGTAAGAAACAATGAATGAGCAGGTGTCCCAATACTTTTGTACATAGTATATCCTCCTCTCATGCCCCGGTCTTGTATGGCTTTCCTCTTCTGTTGATGTTTTATCTGAGTGCTTTGTTGCTTGTGCTCTTTGTTTGCTTACATTTCTGTCTCCACCCTTGCCCTGCCCTGTTCAAGTCCCTCATCTGTGAGTAGGTTGTTACCACGCCCCCTTATTATTGCCTCTGGCTGTTTCTTATCTTTCTGTGGTCTGTGTAATCCCTTTTTCTGTTTGTCGTTGGTTGGCTTTGTTGGTGTATGGTGAATGGTTGCTGTTTTTTCATTCTCGTTTGTTGGTCTAGTAGTCTGGTTTGCTGTTTTTTTTTCTCAGTTATATATATATATATATATATATATATATATATATATATATATATATATATATATATATATATATATATATTCCCAGCACTAAGATGGACATGAATTAAAAACATGGTTTAGCACTTGCATCCAGCTCATGCAGACTTGCCTACTCATTTGGTAGATCTGCCCTCTCTCCCAGACCCAGTATGTCTCAGAGTGAGAGAGCTTACAGTGCTGAAACAATGTGGGTTTTTTTCCTCCTGGAAAATAGTTTGTCCGGTAAGTGGACGCTTCAACAGTAAAAATAGTTCATGTAATTCCCACTACAACTCAGCTACTCCTTGTAATGAACAGTAAGTGAGCGTTCTGCCACTACAATTTCCTAACCTTTAACACTATTCAAAATATGAATATAGTGTAACATATGCTATACGTAGACAGCACTTCTAATGAATGCATTCAGCTACGGTCAGTCACTTCATTCCTACATGTAATACAGAATAACAGTTAAAAAATATTAGCACAGGAAACACTGACCTTCAGAATTAGACACTGGAGATGGAAAGACAGTTTAGAGGAGAAAAACTAGTAAAATGGGCTGTGTTGTCATTGAAACATATGGGGGATGGACGGAGCTACACAGCATACTGCAACCAGCCAGCGAAAGCGTTAGACCTGTGGTTGCTTCACTCTTGAGAAATGTTGCACTGTCCATGTTTTCTACAGTCATTGCTTGGTTGGTTGGTTGGTTATGCATGTTTGGTATTTTGTTTGGGTCAGCTTTTTGGGACAAAAAATGAGAATGAGAGACTGGATTAAATACTTATGATAAACGTGATGAGAATCCAAATACAGAAAAAAAACATTATCTTTGTCCAGGATTGGTTGAATTGGCTGATTGTGAGCATGTAACATGAGCATGTGGTGTGATTGTCAGAGCAATCACAGGTAGTGTAGTTTGTGGAGTTGATGGTGACACCTATTAGGCATTGTCATTTGGTTCCCCTGGATTCTTCTTTTCAGGCCAGATGGTGGACTGATGGTGTGTTAGATCACAGATTCAGATTGGGAGTATAACATTGTAAGACACTCTATATATGTATGACATTGTGAGAGTAGCACTCTAACAGCTGTATTAACATCAAATAAAGGATGGGATCAGAAAGTAGTGTGGATGTGGGTGTGGACTGGTGTTTCGTACTATGTCTGTGTGTCTTGGTTCAGGCTGTTTTTGATGCCGTGTGTGTGTGTGTGTGTGTGTGTGTGTGTGTGTGTGTGTGTGTGTGTGTTTTATTCAGTCCCATTGTCACAGGTGTATAAACTCAAGCCCTAGCCATGCAGTCTGTCTTTACACACATTAGTGAAAGAACAGGCCATTCTAAAGAGCCCACTGAATTCCAGCGTGGAACCATTGTCTGTTCATGAAATTTCGTCCCTACTAGATATTCCACGATCAACTGAGATCAACAGACCACTTAAGTTAAATAGTGGGGTCACTGAGTGCTGAGATGCATAGTGCATAAAGTCTCTACTGCTCTGCTGACTCAATAACTACAATCCTGCTGTTAGAGCTGCAAAGGGGGACCTACTCCACATTAATGCCTCTGGATTTAGGATGGGAGGTCCTAAAAGCTTCTGTAGGTGTAATGTGTGAGTGCACCAATACCTTTATCCACATAGTGTATAGAAAGACCTGCTGCAGCAGTCCACAAAGAAAGTCAGTCAACCCCACCGCATTCTTTGAGCAGTGCCATAGAAGAACCATTTTGGGTTCCACAAAGAACTTTTTTTTTTTTTTTATAGAAGAGAGATGTTTGTGAAGAAGCTTTTAAAGTTGACTTAAAATTTCTACCATTACATGTAATTCACAGTTATGTAAAATGATATATGAACATTACATGTTAATGGTAGAGTAAACTGAAAGTACTCTTGCCCATCACGGGTTAAGCTTGGTATTAATATCAGGCTTGGCATTTGATACACTTGATTATTTACACCACTGAAGAACAGGCCCTGCACTCGTCAACTTTCCCTCCCTCTTATGTGTGAGTGAGGTCTGAAGCTGTGACTCTCATAACTTCCCATCTCCAACACTTGGCATTATCCCACAAGCGTCCTCAATTTTCTCCCCTTCTGAAGCTATGCCATGGATGCCAAGATAAGATGCATCACACATGCTTTCATTCCACCATACAATGTAAAACAGCTTCTTCAGAAAGGACAGAAAAGTAAACTAAAGGTACCCCATCGCTGAGGTAAACAGCCACCCGTCTGTAGAACAGAGCAGACTCTTTCGCCAGTGCCATGAGGACAGAACGCTTATCTCTCTCCACCCTTGCTCTCTCCCGCTCTGCCTCGTTGCCGGTTTCCACTACACTTTACTTCAAAGTCTGCAGAGAGTGGAGTAGACCGCAATGTGAAAACCACCTGTATAGAACCACTCCACTCCACTCTGAGAGATAAAGAAAATGCCAGCAGGGTTTCTTATCTGTGTCGGGCTAAACAGACTGTTATTAATTCTAACTGGCTTTGGATTAGGCTCTATTGATCGGTGGGAGATTGTAGCACTTGGGTTGCCCTCATCTGTTTTCAATCCTTGGAGAAGGCTGAGGAGGCAGCCAGACTGAGTCTGCTGGCATGGTGGTCAGATATAGTGTAGATGTGACTTGCAGTGATGCAGTGATCCTACTCTACAAGGAAACATCTGAGATTCTTATTATTAAAGAATAAACAAATATTTAAAAGCAGTAAAACTAGCACATAAACCCTAACTGTTTAATAATACTAATTAATGAATCTTTTTGTGTGAATTTTTCCCTTTTTCTTCCAATTTGGTACTGACAATAAACAATACACTCCCCCTAGCAATAGCAATGCTCCCAACACTAGGATGGTAGAGACTTAAGAAACACGTCCCCCGGTACATATGAAACCAACCACCGCCTCTCAGTTGATGCTTTTTTGAGGAAAGTGCCGGGTCCCCATCTCAAACACCCCAGCTAACAGACGCCTGTTCCGACCAACATTGCTTTGAGAGCGATTAGGGGAGAAAGCGACATCTACCCGCCTGGTGAGATCATGGTCAATCATCCAGCTCCCTGACCTCACTACCACCCTTGTCACTGAATTCAATCAAATTCAGCAGTGTTCCAAAATCTAGTAGAAAGCCTTCCCTGGACGGTAGAGAGTTGCCTCAACAAAAGCAGGATAACTTTTTCATTACCCTTGATTTCAGTAGAAACAATGAACAAGCAGGTGTCCCAATACTTTTGTCCATATAGTGTATAAAGAAGATTGATCAGTTAGCTTGAAACATTTTGAATCTCTGCACTGATAATGAACTCAATATCCCAAAAATCAAAAAGACTTAAATTCATGATTTAAGTTCAATGATTCACTTCATTCAAAGTAGATTTGTAAATATTATTTGTTAGTATTGGGTATTGGAATACATATTTAGATTAGAGAAGTAAAGTATCTGTGTCCGGACTATATTTTAAAAAGCAATGTTGAATACAGTGAATTTTGAAAGATTAAGGATATGTAGTTCTTAATGATACCTCTTCTATAATCATTTATATTATGGCATTGTGGTTTATAATAATCATTTATTATCACACTTTTAATAGCCATCATCACCATTATGGTTATTCAACAGTTATCAGTGTGTTTACTGTGGTTATTTAACACAAGGCCTAATGAGTGGAGACGGGACAGAATGAAGGAGAGCAGACTGAGTCATTAAGGAAGTCTCTGCAATGGTTCATTCAAAGTCTCAGCTGTCCGCCCTTCAAATGAGCGCGGTAAAAAATTTTAGCCAACTCAATTTTGATGACAAGCATTTGTGCGACAACAAGCAATGTGAATTACGTAAAAAAGGACAACAACAGAGTCTGTGTGCTTTATCAGGCTAGAGCCTGGGGTGGTAAATAGGGCCGTGTATTGGCAAGAACCTGGAGATACGGTGATACAGGGGTCACGATTCTGTAAATTGCAAACCCGATAAAAGTGGAAATGTTTTAAGGACAGAGTACAACACTGCTATCTAGAGATGAATGAATGAACCACTGTCTGCCACCAACCTTTGCATGTAAACTTGCAAGTACAATCCCACCAGTGGGATTTGCCATGGCTCGTCCCTGGCTGATGTCCCTCCAAGACACTGCTTTGATTCCTCTAGTTCATCTAACCAGCTTCCCCCAGCACACAGCACATCTCTACAATACTGCTGAAACTAAGGAACACCTGAGCTAATTAGCACAAGTTTGCAAGTTAGTCAGTTAACCACCTCATCATATGACCTGAGTGGAGCATTGCTGACCTTAAATGGTGCAGAAGCTACGACAGAATGTAACTGCAGCGCTGTTTTAAGGTGGAATTTCGTCCTTGTGCTGCGAGATTTGCTCTGTTTTTGTCATTAAAATTATCGTTTCTTTTTCCATCAGTCGGATTCAGTGAATACACAAATTGTGAGATCATGAGGTGTCACTTCTTTATAAAAACAGGCAAAAAGGCTATAATAATAATAAAAAAAAAAATCCCCCAATATTCAAAATCTGATCATGTCTGCAGTTACTACCTATTGATTCCCTGCATAATTCTACAGATGACATACTGCTAAGAAACTAAGTGCTAGAGGTCCCCAGTGCTAGTGCTAAATTATTAATTATTATTGATTATTAAAAATTAAACTTTTTGAGAGTTGATACGGTATCTCAAAACATAATGTCCCTATACTACGCTATATCAATATTTTCTTACACCTCTAGTGGTAAGGTAGAAGAACCAGTAATTGTATGGTTGCGGGTTCTACTCCCTACTGGACAAAATGACCACTTTCCCCTCATAATCAGCTAAAGAAATTAATAAATGTATTAATAAATGTATTCTGAATATCTTTATTATGTGTCATATGTGATTTCCCAAAGAATCAAATCCATTGAATCAAATTCATTTGAAAAATCCACTGAAAGAATCTTTAAGGAACCAAAAGTGGTTCTCCTGTGACAACACTCCAAAGAAACCTTTTAGCAACCTTTATCTGATTTATTCTTAAGACTATGCCCGCCAGCCTCTCGGGACAGGATGATGGTGCAGTCTCTTTTACACACTACAGCCAAGTGTGTGGCCCGATAGATGATGTCATGGCCAAGCTCATATTCCATGCTTGAAAATTGATGTTACCATCTTAAAATCAAAACACAGGAAGAGACAGATTTCAATGTTTACAGCCTACTTTCGTCTCATGTGAATATGGTAGTGATATTTGGCTCTTGTGTCTTGCTGGGGTGGATTGTTTTTTTTAACATACGAGATTCTTTTACATGTTGAACGTAAAACAACAATAACAAAAAAAAATGATACTCCTATGTGAACCTTCTTAACGCACTTTCGCTGTGACCTAATGCTACACTTTTTCCATTTTCCGATTTTGATTAGAAAAACATTAACATGAAGGATCATAGATCCTGCTGAGCATGGATCGCCATGCATTCTGCTCCAGTTACAGTGAATGAATACAATTTCACAAACAAACAGACGAACCGCAACTGCGTAACCTAGCCGCCTGACATTGATGGCTAAATTGATACTTACTCGATTCAACGGGCAAGATATTCTTTCCTCTTGATGTAAGTCAAGCCAACAGTCTACTTCAGGAGTCCTTGCGGCTGTTAAGGATAGCAGCAGGCCTGACCACAACAAACAAGTCTAAGAAAAACACTGCCGCATGACCACACTACGGACCCAGATCCTCCGGCATACTGCCTTTAGGCTTGGCCAAGATTTCTGCTTGATAGCTCAGTTAACTCTCTGCAGCTCTCACGCCTCCGAGACTTGTTGACCCATATTTGACTGCTTGGGAAGTCTGCAATCTGAGGAAGGCCAGCAGGGTTAGTGCTTCATGTTGTGGCTTTTTGCACCTGCACAATAGGGCTATTTGTTGGCAAGAACTTGGCGAGTCTTTGGCACTAGGTGGGCTGCATGAAGGGGCATTGGGCCTGAGAGGCATATCCATGGACCGGGCGGCTTTGGAGTGGCTGATCTAAGACCTGCTGAAAATGTTCTCATTAACCCGACCCCTGCAGGCAGCTGCCGAGAGGTGTGGGAGGAGGTCAGCTTCTTAGAAGAGGTGCAGAATTCGGGGAGGGGACCCGAAGGACTAATGAGATACGGAGCTGGCAGCATTGTCCTCCCACAAAGCGCCCCACACCCTTCCCTGCCTTCCCATTTGATCTTGCGTTACTCAGGCCTCTACCTCCACTCTCCCTTTCGGTGTCTCTGTTCTCGGAAATTCATTGTGGGGGAGAAGATCAATAGGAGGAGAGCAGGGAGGTACAGGGAGGCCGGGGTTACGGAAGAGGGTTAATGGGGGCAGGGAAGCCCACCCAGCAGCTCCAGCGATGCTTCATTATGCCAGAGCAAGTTGTGACCAGGCCTTCTGCTGATCCCGGTGCAGTCTCTCGGAATATGACTGGGGCTTTACTTTGCAGAAATACAGCTGAGTCTGGTGCTTTGTGGACCTGAGGGCTTGTATTACAGCTCAGTGTTGGGCTTTCAAAGCTTCTATCATAAGGTACACCTTGTGCTATGCGTAAGATCATATTCTAAATCTTTATTTTTTGGACGTTTTGTGTTTTTTGTGATTTTTGTGTGGCCTCGAGTTTCTTGCTGTAAGGTGGACCTCCTGAATCTACATCTGCATCATTTTCTATGTTGCAACTGTTATTTCATAACCTTCATTTTCTAAAAAGGCTTTGTTCGCATCTCATGAACTGCTTGAATTGAAATGACTCAAAAGGCCCCAAAGAACCCGAATCACTTGTCCAACTGTGTCTGTGCCTGTGCATTGCAGGGATGTAGAGCCTGGTGAGACGTACACCTACCATGTGCTGACTGTGTCCAAGAAAGCAGAAAGTGAGCCATCTCCCCCTCTCATACATCAGCTGGGCTCACCCTACTGTGGAGACGGACTCGTCCAGAAGTAAGGGATACTACTTTAATAGCTCCTGTAGCATCACTACCGCAGTGTTTTCCCCCATGAGCATATCCTTCAGTTCTAATGTGCTGTAATGGAATTTTATTTCTGCTCCACAAACACTGACTGTTTCTATCCAAAGGATGTCCAAAGGTTTTATGAAAGGTACACATTAAGGAAAATGTGTCTGTTCTCTATAGGATGGGGAAAATGCTCCTTCCACTTTTCAGCTCTTAAGGCCCATCTACTTAGCCGAAGAAAGCCAGTTGTGCTCCCTCGGACTCTGGCTGCTGATGGCAAAGCGGGACATAGAGGCAGCACATTAGATCGCTAAGCCACTCTGAGCCCCTTGTAAAGCATTTTTAGTGCTTAAAATTCCTTACACCTTTTCATTTTAGCAGTTTTTGCAGTTTGTGTCAGTGAAAATGTGGTTAATAACTAAAAAATTTAAATAGACCATTTGTTGTGTATGTTTCAGATATCTGGGAGAGCAGTGTGACGACATGAATTTCGCCAATGGAGATGGTTGCTCCAACCAATGCAAGAAGGAGCCCTTGTTTAACTGCGTTGGTATGTTTTCTCTAACTTCTTGTCTTTGATTAGTTTGAAAAACACACTCATGCTGTTCCTTGGTTGATATGTTTCCTCAGCCACCTCTTAGTCAATTTCTTAGATTTCACACCATCTGATCATCGTGTCAGCTGTGTATAAACTCGCTCTGCACTTTCTCTTTGCTAACAATGCGCAGTAACTTCAGAAGCCATCAGTGCACCCGAAAGTATCAAAGTCCTATTGTGCTGTCCAATGCACGTTTAGCCAGACAGGGTTTTGTAGAATTGTGATGCTAATGGCGCGACTTAATTGCTGAACATTAGTGATTGGGCCCTCTAACTGACGTGACGTGAAATCTCCTCACAAAGACGTTGCTTTTAGAGAACCCCAAAGACTCTCAGAGCAGAGTGCTCGCTACTGTCACTCTACAAAGACTTCCGACTAATCCCATTTGCAGTATGCATTATGCAATTGAATTAATGGGAATTCTAAGGAATTCCAGGACATAGGGTGAGCAGACTTTTTGTGAGTCTTTTTCCTACTAGCTTTGTTAGTGTTTCATTCATCTTTTTAGACTGGAGCGTGTGAATGGGACACGGCGGTGGAAGTGGAGAGAAAATAGAGCTCGGGCGGAGAGGGAGGGGATGGCCAAAGAAGCCTTTGAAGTTTCCCCTTGAATGTATTTTCAGCTCGCTGAAGGGATGACCCAAGACACCTGTAGAAGTGGGCTCTCCGAGGCTGCTCAGATGTCACAGCTTAATTAGCAACTCTCCCCGGTGAAGAGACCATCATCGAGCCGCTCGTTTGTAAGACGTTCAATGAGTTTGTCCTTCACAGGCGGCGAAATTCAATGAACTCTCCTCTTGCTTTCTTTGCCCGAGCAAAAAACCTTGCGTCAGCGATTTGCTGCCGTTTTTACATCCCGGCACTGGTTAAAAACGTTGTTTTTCCTCTTATGCGTCGGAACAGATGGAGCTCCCATTTTAGCTAGTCTTGCAAAAGGGAACTCACACCTCCATAAGGTCAGCGTGTGCGTAGAATGGACCTGTGTTGGCCTTTCCCTAATGGTCCCCATCTCTCTTTCACACGTGACCTCCTGCCTATCCTGTTCTTCTGACAGAAGTGCTGAACCATGGTCTGACTGATGTCTCTCTCTCGGGGGAACAGTTAGCAGAAGATGCCTGCCACTTCAACAGAAACCAGGCCATTGTGTCCCCCCGTTTTTAGCCATTTTCTTCCATATCCTGCTACTTCAGCAGCTTTCTCTGGAAAGGTCATATATCTTGATTAAATGTTAACTGCATTGAATAATTTAGCGATGATCCTTAACAGATGGAGGTAGCCATGCTAGTGTTACAAGATTCTGCTGTATCCATACGACTGTCCAAAAACACTTTATGACATGACTTCATATTTCCGCTCCTTATCCTCTGCCACTGCTTTCCAACTGGTAAAATATGTGACGTGAAGAAAAAGCCTCCGTTTTATCACATCATGGTGTTTCGGGATGACTCACAGTTGTGTTGAGCCAGCACCAACACAAACCTCACGGAGATCCCAAGTATTCCAGGGCCTAGCCTCTCCTGCTTGCGACAGTATTTTCCAGAGCTGTTTTTCGATGCGTCACCCAACAAGCATGTGGGAAACGCAGTATTAATGAAACGAGTGGGTTTTGTATGCACGGGAAGGGAGGCAATGAGATGCTGTTTGAATCTCGACGTCCTGCACACACCGTGGCTTCCTCTGGATGATTTACACAGGCCACTACGGGCCTAAAGATACCACTTGTTTTCCGTGCCATCCTACTCACTTACATAGTCAGCCGCTCTGCCAGGGAAGGGGTGCTCACATCGATAAGTGGATATCCTGCAAACGTGTTTCCGTGTGCTTCACTGGCACCCTGTGGCTCTTGACCAGGACCCAGAGCAGGTGACAGGGCTTCGCCGGGTCTCCAAACACCTCCCTGTGTCCCTGAGAGCTGACTAGGAGTCAGTTGCACATGTCTGTAGATTCATAACACCTCAGGGTCCTGGAACACACTGGAACAGGGTATATCAGTGCACCAGACTAGAAGCCTCCCATTCCACTTGACATTCCAAAATTCCAGTGAGGGTTTATTGTGAGGATGACTTCTGACCCATTTGAATGAGGACTAAAGGTCTGTCACCTTACTTGTACAGTTCTGTAGCGATTAACTTAGTGAAAGGTGTTCTGTTGTACTGCTTAGCAAAATACAGGGATACCCAAAATAACTGGCTGGTCATTATGAATATTGCCAATAGAATAGGACTTTCTCGAAAAGATGTGCAGCAGTGGAACTGTGTTCTCTGGAATGATATTTTTGGGATGAGCTGGGGAGTTGGAGATGAGGTGGGGTGGTGATCATCTACCATCCTAATCTCACTAATACTGTTGTTGCTGAGTGCAATCAAATTCTCAAAGCAGTGCTCCAAATTCTAGTAGAAGGCCTTCCCTGGAAAGGTACTCCAACATCCTCTTTTTAATGCCCTAAATTTCAGAAGAAGTAATAAATTAACGAGCAGCTGTCAATATACTTTGTCATTGTGTGTATGTATATATTATCATTTAAAGTATTTAATGGGTATTCTAAAAAAAAGAGCGAGAAAGAAAAAGCTCATGTAGTTACTAGACTGATAAATAAATCGACGTACAGGTACTTTGTGTTTAACACGCTAGTTTATTATTCAGTTATTAATTTTAATGCAGAGCCGGTTGGGACGGTTTAGCACATTTTGTGGAGTCCCACAAGGTTCTGTAGTAATGTGATTTGTAGAGTGCACAGTGGAAGTCTACAGACAGGGTTTAAGGTATTTAAATAAATAATACATTTTAATACTCATTGGCATTCGAGTGCTTTTACACCCTCATTCTTTCGCTCTTGTACAGATGAGCCCAGCCTGTGCTACTTCTACGATGGCGATGGTGTGTGTGAGGATTTTGAGCGGGAGACGAGTGTGAGGGATTGTGGGCTCTACACACCCAGTGGTTTCCTGGACCAGTGGGCCACAGGGGTGGAGGTTTCCACTGAGCACAAGGTGCATTGCCCTGCTGAGGTGGCTGCTGGGTATCCTGCCGTGACAAAGGTGGGGACAGCACACACACACACACACAGACACACATGCACGTAGTTCTGTCACATGGTGAGATGTACTTGTGTGAGGTCAGTCACATTTTCAAATCAAATGTATTTGTTTAGCACTTTTTACAACTGTTGTCACAAAGCAGCTTTACGCGATCAGTAATGAGTAAAAAGACAAGAAATCAACAACATGAGAAGACCTGAAGACCTAACCATCTTTATTTTGTAGTATTAATGATGTTGAAGGAGCACTGCTACAAGAGGGTTTTCTATAAATAACTTAGCCATGCCCCACCTAAATGCATTGTTTCATAACAGCTGTTGCAGTTGAAGTGGTCCTAAACGTGTATAGAACTACACTGCCTGCATATGAGCCTCACAGAGACACAATAATAAAGTGTCTTACTTTGAGTGTTTTAAATACAATAAAATATATGGACAGTATTATGTAAACGTTTTAAGCATCTGTTTAAGTTGGAATAAAAGGCTCCTTATCTGAGTAGATAGTGTTTAGTTCCGAAATAAAACTCTAATATTAAAATAAATACAAATAACATCAATACAAGAAGTTGTGCTTTTACATCAGTGTTCATTAAAACATCTCAAGTTCTTCTCATCGAATTATGTCAGTATTATTTATAGTTCTGGTTTGGTAAATCAGTGAATAATGATGTTAAATCAGGTGAGCTGGTGATGAAATTGAACACATCCACAATACTGGGGGGGCTGAAGGCGTCCAGGAGAAACCTAGAACCAGCTTGTTTGTGTTGTTCTTCAGACAAGCTCACAAGAACTCTGCTACTTTCTTCAAAATCACCTGCATCTGTTCTAATGTGATGAGATGGATTTAAAAGCAAAAACATTCTCATCGCTTGGAGACATTCTTTAAAATAATTTGCTAATATATTAGTGTGTATATATACACTATATGGGCGAAAGTATTACGACACCAACACTTTACACCTACAGGAGTAATTGGCAGTAATATGGAGTGAAGAAGTTTCACTAACTGGCTTGCTGCAACTGTGGCATCCTATTACATACAGTATCATGCTGGAATTCATACCGTACCACGCTCTTTAGAATGACCCATTCTTTCACATTTCATGTGTGTAAAGGCAGACTGCATGTCTAGCTCATTGATTTTATACACCAGTGGCAATGGGACTGAATGGAACATGAATAAATATACAGTGGAACATTTTTATATCCCCAGTTCCAAAATCTACGCGTATTAAATGTGTAAACTCATTCTTGTTTTTGTCACTGAATCAGGTGTAAAGACATTGGAAAAGATTTCAGTTGCCCTTGTACAGTGAACCTGTACAGTGTACAACTGGAAAGCACTTGCTCTTTCTAAGGTGCACCTTAAAAACTGTTTTGTTTTACTCCCCAGATATTTCAGTATAAAATATTTTTATTTTACAAATTTCTTGGCCACATCAACCTCCTCTCCTCTCTTTTGTGCTGTTTGTAGACCGAACAGCCTTTGCGCCCAAAATTGTCTGCTTTTGCAAATGAATCAAAACTATTCCCATCATTCTGTGTACAACCTTAGGATTTATAGCAGTGAGCCGAACAGCCATTTCTCACTGTGCAGATTTAAAGCCCATTGTTACTTAAACACATTTTGTAGATTTATTAACAAGATGTTTTATCAGTATGTGTGGATTTATATTCACAGAGGTGTTAAATCAGTATGATGTATATCAGCGTGTATAACGTCTTTCTTTAATATGTGGAATAAGAATACGATTTTAAATATTACAGATATGTTCGGCCAGTAACTGCCTATATACATAAAATGTATGCCTTTTCGGAAATCATCACGGTCACACACAAACCTCATATCTCCAGAATGGCAACTTTACAGAAGAAAGAAAAAAACTTCAGTGGAAGTCAATGCAAAATATTTTATTTGCATTGAGTCATTTTGGAGCATTTCTATTGGTCTATTCATCATGACATTTTCACACAATGTAAAGAACAAGTTCCGGATTCAAAAATAGAGATTTAGCATTTTTTAAACATCACAAATTGCTGCTCACTCCAGGTTTCCGGACTCCCGTCTTGCAAAGTTCTAAACCACTTTGGAAAAGGGTCGGAGGCAAGTTACCCTCCATAGATTCATAAACAAAGAACTCAGTTCAACAATCAGTGGCAGCAAAATGCCAGTTTGCTTGGATTTGCATTGATTGAAGACAGTAGTATCAAAACCTCAAGTATTTTGGCTCCCAGTGCAGTAGAATACTTGAAAAATGAGGCATCTAAAAGGCGTAGGCTTTGGGAATCAATGGGAATATTCCAGAAAATGAATGGAAACAGAAATGGCTTGACAAATGCCTGCTTGTGGTTTTAAGTGGAGCAGGCTTTAGCCTGTGATTGATGCTGGAGCTCTATCAGGATGAGTAATCATATATAGGGTGTTATTGTGTGCAGCAGCAGCAGCATCTAAAGTTGCAGTGCTGAGCGCAAGGCAGAGGAATCCGTGAATCGATGGGAGCCCAAAGGAGAGGGGGAGGGGGACACAGAGGCTACTACTGTATGCTTTGCTGAAGACGAGGGGCAGCTCTCAGTGGAACAAGTGCCGAACTTGTAAATGTAATACATTCGGTATGTTTAGATCAGAGAGCTTTTCACAAAGACCAGCCTTATACTGGCTGTCAGTACGCCTGAGTGTAACAGTCAGACTTGTGATGTGATGATACTATGACTATCAAATTTATACATAGCTTTGACCAGAGGAGGAGGGGTCCTTCCTTGTAAGTCTTGTTCCTCCTAAGGTTTCTTCCTTCAGCTTTGAGGGAGTTTTTCCATGCCACTGTCGCCCTTGGCTTGCTCACCGGTCTTATTACCAGATGTCTGTAAAGCTGCAGGGATGGAAAACCTCTACTTTATCTTTTAAAAGTTCGGTTCTCAACAAAATAAAATGGATATAATCATCAGATAAACATATATCATGATTATAATGTGCTCTTTCAGTGGGCCTTCACAGGTTTTAAGTAATCTACTAGAAGCTTTCTGAAGTGTCGCTGAATGATGAACAGAGGAATAGATGGTACTCAAAAAGCTGAATAAGTCGTTTAACATCAAAAACTTAGTTATAGGTTCAAGTTATATAATTTGTTTTAATAAAATCTCCAGATAAAGTCTCCAGAATGCCTCATATTTCAAAAGGTTCAAATGCAACCCAAACCTGGAAAAATGATCCCAAAACTATATTAATATTGAATAGATCACATAATACCTTGTGATGTCTGGATTATAATATATTAATCTGTGCTCTTAACAAAAAGGTTTACATGGTACAGAGAAGGGGATATAACAATACTTAGAAAAAAAGGTTAATATTATTTTATTATTATTAGATTCAGTGATTCCTTAAAAAGTAAATGCTTTACTAGCATGTTTTAATCTATTTTCTAATGAAAGTATGTGAAGTTTCCTTTTTGATAAATTAAATAAGAAAGCTGCACATGAGGTAGACTGGAGGTAGAAAGCTGCACATACTTGTTTTAAGCACATGTACACTGTATGATTGCCATCATTTTTTTTTATCATGGTATACCAAACACTGATATGCCACTGACACCCATGTATGGATGCAGTATATAGTCACTGGAAAAATCCTTATCTCCAAAATTGTATGTAAAGTATATGACAAGTGAGTCCATACCTTTTTTGTTTTTCTTTTTTTTAAGCTGCTGTCTAATATTCTTCATATTTGAGAGGTAAAGGCCACCAAGTAAATTACATTTTTAAGTTTTGCTCTGGAGCAGAAAAATGCCAGTAAAAACAATCGGATGAGAATCAGGGTTGACCTTGTTGCATGGTCTCTGTTCTGTCTCTTGGTTAAGTGAATTGAGCAAAGCTGGTTCTGTGAAGCTGAATTTTATTTGTCTAGTCTTTATCGGTGTGATGGATTCTGAAGTAAAGTGATTGACTTTGGAGCCCTGGGCAAGCTTGTGAACAGAGGTGTGTGTGTGTGTGTGTGTGTGTGTGTGTGTGTGTGTGTGTGTGTGTGTGTGTGTGCGCACGCACGGGAAACGGGGGCAATGTAAAGGCCAGACAGTCACTTACCAGCGTGACTCTATTGCTGACTGGGCAGAAACTCTGCTATAAACTACTCCAAAAATACTGGGGACATCTATTGTGCAGAGACAGCAGACAACCCGACCGTTCCCAGCGCTGTGCTGAAGCGCTCATGAGCTCCCGTTACACACATATATACATACTTACACACATACTACGCATAATTAGTGCCATTGATGGTCTCGGGCACCAGGCGGCTCTCCAGTGTCACCTAGCGTTGCACTGCCGTCACCCCACACTCGGGTTCAGGGGGTTCAAAACGAGAGTGGTCTGCAAGCTTATAGGGTAATCAGTGTGCTGCTTGCAATTGTCATTGGAATTGAATAAGTCAGAGTGACTGGATCTTTTTAGGCCTTCAACTTCATGTTTATGGAGTCCGACTTGTATGGTCTACGCAATTTGGACATTCAAGTGTTTATTCGAAATCTTTGGCTTTAGAACACACCACAAGTATTTGGAGGGACTTAGTTGCATGACCGCTTCAACATTGCTATCTCAAACAGATACTTGGAGTACACTGAAGAACAATTCCTTGTTTCCAGATCCAATTCTTGGGACACAATCCTTAGATCTGTTCTCTTAATCAGAGATGTTGGATACATAAAGCCCCCCTCCGGGGGTCCGTCTCTCTCAGTCCCCTCCATTTTGCTGCCTTTCTTTATGGTCTAGAGCGGCTGTCTGACCTTGCCAGGGTTCTGCTTAATTGTGAGCCTCCAGATGGTCTAAATTACATTTTGATAGAGAAATGCAGACCAGCCAACCTCCATCATTACTGACGTTCAGTGTGCACTCCTTCAGGTACCAAGTTTATAATTCACTTTGAACATGTGCTCTAATGTAGAAAATTGTTTTTCTTTTTATTTATTTTTTTATTTTTTTCCTGTTCTGGAGGTCGTCTAATTAAACCCAGAAGTTTGCACTGAACTGGCTAGAGGCTACTGATCAAGCCCTAGACCTTTATATATTTACAACATCACAACAAATTCCTCAGTTGTTATTCAGAAATGTCCATGCACATGGACATATTGTGTTATGCGCTGGGCTGCTTTCACAAGGACATTGTGGTGTCCATTAAAAAAAATGCATTGATTTGTGTTACTGGTTTGCTGTAGGCGTGCTTGTGGGCACAGATCCATTGTGAGCGGGAAACTCATTCAAACATGAATGCTCGTAAGTAAAAACCTGCTAGCGGTTACTGTTCTTTATGGAAGCAAGCGAAAATACAAGGTTTTGCTGTGAGCTCTCCTTATTCTCCGCTGTGCTAAAGCCACCTAAGCAAATGGTTTAAACCCATATTCCTAGCAGCAAGTGTGTGTTTGCTTGTAAAAGCATTACACACTCCAGTAAAAGTGGCAAAAATATATTTTTGAGGCTGTTAGAAGTACAGTGTAATGGCTTGCTTTCTGATTCATCCTTAGTTTCTCCAGCTGTTGCAGAGTAATGAAGCACTAATGAACCAAACCAACCTGATGATAATTACAAATCAAACTGGGCGGCGTGGTTTAGGAATGAATGCATGAGCGTACAGTACATAAGCCCACTGTTTCTTAATGTACACACAGCTTGTCTAGTCCCTAGAGAACTACTGCCATCAGGTTAGGACCTACTGGCACCATGTCTAACGCCAGGCATAGGTTACAGGGTATAAAGCCCCCCAGCATTGAGCTGTGGAGCTGCATTCTCTGGCATGATGGTTGCTGCTCCATTCAGTACTTTTGGGATGAGCGAGGTGGTGATCATCCAACATCCTGACCTTTACTAATGCTCTAGGTGCTGACTACAATCAAATCCTCACAGCAATGCTCCAAAATTTAGCAGAAAGCCCTCCCTTGCCAGTAGAGACAGTTAAGTTCAACAAAAACAGAATAAACAGAAAAAAACTCCTTTTTAATCACATTGATTTCAGAAGAAACGATGAATGAGCTGGTGTTCCAATATATGCTCAATGGAAGTCGATGTGAAAACAAATATTCATCAATAGTCATTTTGGATCATTTTTATTGAGCAATTCATCATGAGACTTGGACACATTGTAAATAATTTCATTGCGTCAAAATAAAGTGGGCAAACAGTAAAAATGGAGATACAAGATTTTAGTGTGACTGTGGCGAAATGGCAAACTTTTGAACAGCATTGGAGATGGATGACTCTGGATGAGACCTGACAGAAGCGCTAAATAAGACCTGACATCAACTGAAGCCCAAGCCCAGAATGTCTCCCACTGACTGATCATGCTTCAGAATATGTCTCAGTAAAACGTTCAAAACTTGATTTGAAAAGTATGTTGATGTCTCCTGTCCATCAGCACATTGTTCTCTGTGAAATCAGGGGGAACATGTGTGTTCATAATGGAAACCAAGATGCCCTTGTAAATGTAGCCTCCTAATGCTGCCGGTCTGTGTGGGTGTTTTTTGGGTTTGTTTTTTTTTCTTAGAGCTGCCAGTCAAAGGTGTTTGACCTATCTGATGAAATATCTCAGTACGCCTGGTTTCCATGTGAGGAAGGACAGATGCACAGCAGGATTCACCACTACTGGCTAAAGGTAATATGTGAACCTGAGTAGTAACAGAAGCTAACCAATAAATAATAAATAACTCTGCAAGCTTCACCCAGCTAGTTAAGCAACATTGGACACACACAGCTTGTCTAGTCCCTGCAGAGAATTGTCAATAGAATAGGACTCTCTCTGTTCTCTGGAGCAGATAAACATGAACCTATTGGCACCATGCTGCCTAATGCCAGGCATGGGCCATAGTGGTACAAAGCCCCCCAGCATTGAGCTGTGGAGCAGTGGAACTGTGTTCTCTGGCCTTCTAGAAAGCCTTCTCTGGACATTAGAGACAGTTACTCAATACCAACTTACTCACTACAAAAGCAGGATAATCACCTAAATATGCTTGATTTCAGAAGAGTTAATGAACAAGCTGGTGTCCCAATAGTTTTGTCCTTATAGTGCATCTGTTTTTAAAAAACTGACTGGTTAATCTAACTCATCAGGCATACTATGCCCACCCCATGGTGGCCGCTGCGGTCATCATCCACCTTGCTGCGGACGGAACTGCCTACAGTGACCAGACCCAGGCCAATGTCACGGTCCAGCTTGTGGACACAAAGGAGCAGATCCATAACCTAGGTCTGTCTAGCTTGATTTCAGCATGCATTTCTTACGTACATGGAAAGCGGAAATAGTGACATTGCTTGGCCACTACATCCATTTCAGCTTTGAAATACTGTCCATTTCTGACCACATCTTAGTCAAGTGCTACCGAAGCTATGTCCTAAGCCATTTACGGTGTACTGACCAAATGCTTTCCAGGCGAATGGCGTTTGAGTTGCCGGAACAATCCCTTGGTGATCCCAGTGAGTCACGACCTAAGCATGGCCTTCTACAGGACCATGGCCATCGTGGTCAGCTTCCGATCATCCTTGGTGGCCATCTCTGGTGTGGGTCTGCGCTCCTTCCAATACTTTGATCCAATCACGATCAGTGGCTGCCAGAGCAACGAGATCTACAACCCCATGGGCCAAAGGTGAGATCTGTACCTGAACTAAAGGATCTATAGATCAAATCTTACTTGGCTCATAGCTAAGGCATTTCCCATGGCGCCATGTAAAAGGGTAGGGATAAGGAATCAGATCAGTTGGATATTTGTTGAAATATCACTCTAAATAGTGTGATTACAAAGGTTTAGGATTTCAGCTCTTTTCTGTACCACTGTCTAAACTCCTCACAGTGTTTAGTTAAGCTGTTCCGCCGTTTGAAAACAAATGAAGAAAAGCTTCAGAGGAAAATCAAATCAAATAAGTGTTATTACTTTGAACACTGTTGTTTATTTGATGTTGCAGTCAAGCTTTGCCCAGTTTATTCTCCAATAGAGGAACAACTGAACTCATCACAAGAGAGTTTACAGTAAATCTGACCTTAACACAGACTTCTTTATTTCATGACGCTGATTACATTAAGCATTGTTTCATTTATCACATTTTATTTTTCTTCAATCTGTTAAAATGTTACATCAACTTCAGAGATTGTCTTGTAACTAATAGTATTGGATAATTGTAACCAATAGTATCATTCTTCACCTCCCCCTCCTACCAAATCACTGAGTGAAAATGCTTGAGATGAAATAATTCACCTGTAGCTCTAACTAGCTCTATCAACAGATTGAACGAATTTAAAAAAACTCTTACAGTGATAAGACTGCAATACTGGTCAAATTACATTATTCACTACAATACAAAAAAATGATTAAAAAAGTAAAAATTGTAGCTACTTGTATATACTCATTTCAGTTCTTCAGAAAGCAAGAAAGCTCAGAGGCTTCCCCGCTGCCTAAAACGTACATCCTTAACATAGAGATGTCGTATGTTAGTCACAATAAATGTAGGATATTTGTCATATTTAGGCATGAGAATACCCGTGTTTTGCTAAGGTTTGTGAAAAATGAATAAATGAAGGACTGTTTTTAAAACCTATTGCAGACACCGTGTAAAACGTTACTGAGCATTGCTAAAGCCGGGGCAACACTACGTGCTTTGTACCCCGATTTCAGGTTTTAGTCAGTTGGAGTCGACAGTTGGAGAGAATCAAGTAGTAATTTTTACTTCGTGCCTGCTTTCAGACCTGTAGGAGCATGTCGAACGTTGGTGATTTTCGGCCTGAATCTGACTGTAATCTAATAATGTGTCTACAGGTCAATTACTCAATGCGAAAGGTCCCATCAGTATCCAATGAAATTTGAGTAGGCTAGGTTATTAGGCAGTTTCTCATTTTAATTTGACATTGTACCTTAAATTATACAGCAGCTACTCACCTCCAACTCCCTCTGCAGTCTGTACAGACCATGCTAACTCTTTCAACCCACAATGCGTCACACAGGCCTTTTTCACATTTCTTTTGTTTTGGGTGTTTTTGGTGGCGTGAATCTGCCTCTTTTAGGTAACTTGACGCACACGCGTTTTGGGGCATGTTCAGTTCAGCAATCAAAATCAACAAAACTAAGAGATACCCTTTTTATAATCAGCTACGACTTCGTCGACAGTCGTGTAGTGTACCCAGGGCTTAAGTAGCATCAAATGCTGCACCAAAACAACTGCTGCCAATGAATTGCTGTCAGTAAGCTGTCACTGACCACATGCTCTGTATTACCGTCTGTATTGTTGTCTGATGTGGATCAGTAATGTCATACATTGCATGGTGCACACACATTTGGTTTTGCTCTACGAGCCGAAGTCTAAAACCAAGTCTAAGATCAGATGATCATCTGCTAATGCTAATATTAACTCTCTTTCTCTCTCAGTTGTGTGCATTACTCATGTGATGCGATTGACTGCCAAAAGCCTCTGGTTCACAATGCGGTGATGAAGTGCAGCAGTCCAGGCTACTTCAACGGCGTCCGCTGCACCGTCACCTGCAACCGCGGATACACACTGAAAATCCACAGAGACGATGACATCATCAAAACACAGGTGCTGCTCTCACTTATACCCCCCCTAGAGTGTTTTATCACTAGGTAGAATAATGTTTGTGTGTGTTTGTGGATCTACACTTTGAAATCCTGCCCAGTAGTGTCAAAAACATGGAGTCATTTCGGACAGATTTCACACAGAAGCACAGACACGCTCTCACTCTCACTCTCTCACTCTCTCACTCTCTCTCTCTCTCTCGCACACGCAAGATGTTACACCTACGCCACAATAACCATGTCCTCATGCTCTAAGTGCTTATGGAGCGAGCAGCAGTAAAGTTTTATGGCTCTCGTTGGTTGGGTAAAGCGAGCTGTCAGAAAGGGAAGCAGCACTCCCCGTGGCTGGTGCTGGGGCTGGAGGGTTCAGAGCTGCTGCTGGCTTCTCCCTAGTTTTATGTCTTTCTTCCTAAACCACTTTGTTTAAGGGGCCTGAAACCATGGGAACGTCCATGTGGCTCAAATAAAAACAAGGTTTTCCTTTCAGGGAGCAAGAAGGAGGGGGGGGATACAGGATAAGCCAAAGAGATTTTTTATAGCATCTACTCTCTCTCCTGATTTCAAGTCTAATGTTTTACTCATTCCTCATTATTACTTTAGGCCAGAGTGTGCATTCATATATTTACTATTGTACTGATCAGTGGTCTCCTGGTATCTGGCACAGAGACATTAGCAGCAGATCCTTTAAGTGAGCCTCAGGGATCTATGACCTTGTTGTCGGTTCACTGGTTGTCCTTCCTTGGACCCTAGGTACTGACCATTGCACTGAGGGAGCACTCTAGAAGACCTGTCTAATGTTTTTGAAATGTTCCAATAGTTGTTCAGCCATCACAACTGGCTCAAATTCTTACTCTTGCTCATTTTTCTTGCTTTTAACACCTCATCTTCAAGAACTGACTGTTCACTCGCTGCCTAATATATTCAACCCTTGACAGATGCCACAATGTTTAGCATTACTGACAGGTGAAGTGAAAGAGTTATGGCTGTAGGTAGGTAGGTAGGGATGTATATGTGTGTAATATATCAGTAGCCAAGCAGCCTAACGTCAGCATTATGTGATTGGTGTGTACCAAGGCTACCCGGTGTCTACATTAGGAGCTACATTTGGGTTTGATTTCTCAAACATCTAAAGCACTTTTTTGGTTTTTTTTTTTTTTAAATGAGACCATATTATTTCCTTTTGCCATTATGTGGTTTGTAAACATGGTTATTAAGAACCAGTTTCATTCATTTCAAAAAATGAGATTACCACAAAATTTTATTTTGTTATTATTATTTTTTTAATGTAGGTATAATTACAAAAGGAGCACTAACCAGGCCTGCCCGTACATAGTATTTTCCACATTTACTGCACTGCGATCAAATGTTGACTTGATGCCTTGCCAGTTATTAATAGTCCTTCCTCTTTGTGCTTATCATTACTGATGTATACTGAAATATTTATAGCAACATGCAGATCAGACAAAGATTTTCGGCGACACAGTAGAAAGAAGAAAAAAATGCCACATTAATGGGCGAATAAGTTGCGTTTCAGTACTGAACGTTATTATTCCTTTTGGTGTGGTTTTGTATTGACTGACTGAAAATCAGTGTAGTAGCAGAAAATGCATTGTTATTCCAGTTAATAATATTGCTTGTTTTTTTCTTTAATATTTACATATTATTAACTAAATACTATGGGAATAGGATGTCATTTCTTTACATAGTTACACTTAAATTTACACTTAGTTAAACCCTTTACTTGTCATACTTGTGAGGCAACCTGGTGTTTAATAAAGACACGATACAAATTAACATTAAATGTACAAAATGGTCAAATTTTGTTCAGCTACTTTACGGTGCACCTATTACTGACACAGGCATTTAGTTGCCAAAATTTTGTTTAGAAGGGCATTGCCAATATAACTCTGGAGCAGTTTAAATAGAAAACACAAAGCAGAAATCTGATAAAACAAAAATCTGCATAATGCTTTCATCAGATCTCTCTGATAGCAGTCTAGGCGTGGTCCTAATATTCTAACGAGTGTGCGTGACTGACAGCTTTTTACTTTGAACTGCAGTTGTGACTTCACAGATCTTTAGGGTTTACTGTGGTTTTGATATCTGTAACCAAGTTACCAGCCCATGTATAGGTACAGGCCTGCCCCACGATCCCTTGCGTCCGGAGCCCATCATCTCTCCACTTCGCCACAAAAATATTGTGGCTAGGTGTCGAGATGAACAGGAAGTCCAGCAGTACCATAGCTGGGGAGATCCGCTAAGCACCGACCACTTGTACCCAGCCATACAGGTACAGGAAGTAGAAAGCCGACGGGCTCTGGATGGGAGAGAGAAGACCGGGGCAGTCGCTTCCCCAGTTCCCGCAGCTTAAGCTTCTGTCTATATATGGGCTGTTTACTCAGTTACAGATTTCAAAGCCTAAAGATATGTGAAATCACATCCGCCAATCGACTTAAAAAGCTAAAAAGCACAGCTTCTCTTTCTCAAGGCTGTGTGTACTACCGTGGTTGTTCGCCAGTGATAGTCGGCTGTCAGTCACACACATTCATTAGAATATTAAGACCATGCCCAGACTGTTCTCAGAGAGGTCTTAGGAGTGAGGTTTGGTGATCTATTAAAATGTGTTCCCAGAGGATTTATGTAAAAGAACAATAGGCACAACAATAAAAATCTTAAAATCATATAAAATCATAAGTAAACTTCTCCATTCAACTTACAAATACAAGTGATCTACTGAAATTTTCTTAACACTTTATTATTTCTCAGCTTGTTTCAGTGAGCTGTACAGTATCGGTGCAAAGTAATGGAACACAACACAAGAAGAGGCAACCTAGGAGGGTTAAGAGTATATTCGAGTGAAGACTGTCAGGTTGTGATTTATCTGAGTGAGATGGAAATCATGGCAGCGGAACATCTGGCCTTGCCACTTCCACACTCCCCGAGGGTCTGGGATCAATGGCACTGCAGCGAGCGCTGTTTACTCCACACCTCTCCACAAAAGACTGACAGTAGCAGTAGCACTGTTGATAAAGTCAGCAAACGTGCTGGCGTTACAATGTCTGCACGGCATCCAGGCCTGCTCATTCACAAAAGCTGCCTCAGTCTGTTTCTGGCTGTGTGTAGGACAGGGTTCCTCTGCGGGTTCCCGCACCTGCTGTTTTGGTTCTGGCGGGAAAAAAAGCAAATAACAAACCGACAGAAGTAATACAGCAGAAGGCTGTAAATAGTATAGAGAAAGAGTGGTGTAAAAACAGGGTTTCGGTGTGTTTTGCAAGCGCGAGGGCTGTACTGTATGTAGGTGTTTGGGCTGTTTGCTGCCAGAGACCACAGTCCGCTCAGA
Organism: Salminus brasiliensis; assembly: GCF_030463535.1. Lineage (NCBI taxonomy): Eukaryota > Metazoa > Chordata > Actinopteri > Characiformes > Bryconidae > Salminus > Salminus brasiliensis. The sequence goes on along the minus strand of NC_132897.1, from coordinate 8,589,599 downwards.
AGTTTGGCTCCTGTACAGCAGCTATTACGCATTTGGAGAGAGAAAGGCAGCAGACAGATTTTCTCTGCTTTTTGGGAGGCCTTGGTTTATATAACAGTGGGGCTTTGGGGGCCAGCACTGGGGGGCTGCAGGGGCCCTTACGGGGGTAGATGTCTGGTCTGGTTATGTAAGGTGAGAGGGTTTTCATAAAGTCTGCAGCTTCTGCTTCAGTAACTACATTTCTGTAAAAATGATAGGGCCGTCTGTGGTGCGATGCCATTGAAGGACCACTTGTGGTTCCTTATTAAAGAAGTGTGCTAGTAGAACATGCTTGAGCCTATATAATGTAGGGTTCTACACCAAGTAGATGTTTTCCCCCCAAGAAACATGTCCAAGCCAAGAATCATTGAAGAACTTAAATTTCAGGAATGTACAAAGTCTTTCCTACTGTGTATTTTCTATGTTGCTGCAGTGCTCCCAGTTACAACAGCAGCACAACGGTCTGTCTAATGATGTGGAAAACACCGGTATTATTACACCATCAAAACAGATTAACAGAAATGGTAGTTTTAATCTTCAAAAGAGGTAAAAATTATAATCCACTCTCTCTGATATATCTGATGTCATATTATATGCAGTTATTAAATGTGCCAAATAATGCATTTAATGAAAATGTAAGTGTGTGTGTGTGTGTGTCTGTGTCTGTGTGTGTCAATTATATGAAAAATGCTAGTGTATTTGTGTAAACATGCAGTTTTTTCTGCCTTTATTGGCTGGTTTATGTCAATGGTGAAAGCTTGCAGAAGCCACATATTATAGAATGCATTTGTACACTGTAACAAAAACACCAATTATTCCAGAGTCTTACCGAATAGTGTAGCTGTCCTCTTGAGTAAGATGTGCTGTTAGCAAGCTGACGTTTGGCCTTATCAAGTCTTGCTGTGTTTAGATCCAGTTTGGTTTTGCTGAGTTGGTCCAGTTCCTTTTTGAGGGAGTGAATGCTGGAGATAAGAGACTGCAGCTTTACCTTTTAGCCTTCTGTGAATCTGCGTTTCCCTTTGTCACATGCAAAGTTCTCCTGAGCTCTCCTACTACGGACAATTGCACGAGCCACGGTCACAAGGCCTGGTTTAAAGGTGCTTGGCATGGTGGTTGGCATAGCAAACTGCATTTCCATAACTAGCAGAGTCTGAGGCTAATGAGCTGCTGTTCAGTGTCAACAACACCATATTCTCCAGAAGTCGCAGTCATGATTGAATACTTTGTTGGCTTTGACTTTGTTCTTGGGTTACTGGGCTGGTTGTATGTCTGCTTTGGGGGCATAAATGTAACAAATCAAGACTGTTACATAACAGATTTGAGGTTTTACAATTGGCCTGTTTTGTTTATGGCAGAATTTCTTTGAAATAAGTTTGAGGTTCAAAGTATTTTCGTTCCATAGTCTGAACACTCATTATTCAACTATGACAAGAAAATACAGTTTGGCATTCTAGGACACTTCTGCGTCATTTTCTATTATTTTATATATTTTTTTAGACTGGGAATGAACAGTACTTTTGTACAGTACTGCTTAGGTTAGCTTGGCGTATTTAGATCAGCTGCCCTGCGACTGAACCCACCTGAAGGAACTCCCTAACCCCTGTCAGGAGCCTCTTGCGGAGAACTGCGAGCAGAGAAGGAGAGAGGGAGTGTGATGGTCTGATGGATGACGTCAATATGAGGGTGCTCGTGGGTTTGCATTGAAAGGGAAAGTGCTGATCCCAGCACAGCAATTACTGCTTATCCGCCGTCTCCGGAGAGCACTAACGTCTGCCTCTAAAAGGCGAAGCCAGTGAGAAATTAGCCATTTCACCATTAACCTCTTACTATAATGGAACTCGGGATGTTCCAAAATTCCAGACAACAACAAAAAAAGTTGTACTTAGAAACGGCAGCGCAAAACACAGTTAGCGAGACAGAGTGCTGCCTGCGTGAGGAGAGAGGGGCTGGGCCCGATTGGTTTTCTTTTTTTTTCCCTCCTTCTTCTTTTTTTTGTCCTGCTCACACCACTGGCAGTGGGGTGGCACATCACAAGGGGCGCAGTGTCTTCTGTGGCCTCCGCGTCCTGGCTGTGCACTGCTTGTTTTTGCCAGGGTGTTATTGAAAGCAGAGCATGTCCTGAAATCACCATTAGACAAACAACAACATTGCAGTGGGCCAGAAAGGCAAATGGGGCGCTGGAGGTTTACTTTTCTTTTTCTTAGTCTAACTTTAATGTGTGTGTGTGTGTGTGTGTGTGTGTGTGTGTGTGTGTGTGTGTGTGTGTGTGTGTGTGTGTGTGTGTGTGTGTGTGTGTGTGTGTGTCTCTTTTCACGGAGGCACTTAAGTCCTTGTACGTGTGTGTATGTGTGTTTTTGCATTCATGTGTGTGCCATTGTGTGTGCATGTATATGTATGCTTGTGCCTTTGTGCTTGAGTGCCTTGGTGCACGTGTGTACATGCGTGAATGTGCGTGAGAGTGTGCAGGGCCGTGCACGTGCCTTTGTGCATGCTTGTGCCCGTGTGTGCTTGTGTCTGTGTTCATGCATGTGCCTTTGTGCTCGCATGTGCATGCTTGTGCCTGCGTTTGCATGTATGTGCGTGTGCCTTTGTGCTTGCGCGTGCATGCTTGTGCGTGTGCCTGAGTGTATGATTGTGCCTTTGTTCTGGCGCGTGCATGCTTGTGCGTGTGCCGGAGTGTGTGCGCGTGTGCCTTTGTGCACACACGTGCATGCTTGTGCATGCCTTATATATACGTGTCTGACCGCGTGCATGCTCACACACGTGAAAACAGAGAGAGAGAGAGAAAGGCTCGGGGTGGGGTACAAAAGAAGGAAAGGAGGCAGTAGGGGCATCTGTGTTGAATTAGGCACAGTAGTCAGTGGTAGTTAAATTCTCAGAGGAGGAGGAATCAGAAGCTGTAAATTTTTAAAAGAAGGAAACTCCTTGCACGCAGACACCCCCGTTCCACACACACACCTCCCAAAACCGCCCCCACCCAGATGGGATGCCAGTTCCCTTTTTCTGACGAGCTACTCGCAAGCCATTCCTCTGTGTGTAAGGAGAGGAGGAGGAGGAGGAGGAGGAGGAGGAGGAGGAGGCAGCCGCCAGTGACAGCCTGTTGAGCAGCTAGTTCTAAATCTAGACGGTTGTGTTTGTACATGTGCGTTATTGTGTGCATTGTGCGTGTGTGTTTGCTTGTGTGCGTGTGTGTGAATTGTGAAAGACTGCCTGCTATTTAAACAGCCCCCTTGTTGTGAGTCTCCTGCTTGACCACGACTGTTTTTGTTTGCTTTTTGGTCCTGTTCTTCTCCGGCGCAGATCCTTATGCCTCTTACAGCTCGGGTCGTTTGTTTAATAGCCACCATGGTGCAACCAGAGCAGGCTTGTAAAGCAGGCGTCTGTACTGCTGCTTGGCTTTGAAACAGGATGGAGAGTAGGGGTGCACGTATATATCAGGAATTTAATTATTATTAGTGGTCCAGTATTGGATCACTGTACAAATATTGCTCACTGTAATGGATAGCAGTGGATACCACCTGCGAGGAAGTGAAGCTTGGGAGGGTGTGAGTTGGGGTTATCCACCATGTAATGTAATGCTCACTGCTTTAGTTCCTCACAGGAACACCTTTTGTTATTTCGAAAGGAGTATATATGTGTGTGTGTGTGTGTGTGTGTGTGTGTGTATGTGTGTATATATGTATATATATATATATATATATATATATAATATATATATATATATATAGTAGGGATTATTCTTTTATAATGGCAATTTTCGGTTACTAGTTATTGGGCTTTGACTTTTAGTTTGCTATACTTTTGTCAATTTCTGTCCATACATTCCTCTGATGCATATAGTCTACACCAATACAATATACAGTACTGATGTTTTACTTTATTAATGGCATGCCTAATGCCAGGTGTGAGCTAGAGGTGTAAAGCCCCCCGGCATGTGCTGTGGAGCTGTGTACACAACATAATGGTGCTCCATTCAATATTTTTGGGATGAATTGGGGCGTTATAGACAAGATGTGGTGGTGATCATCCAACATCATGACCTTACTAACTCTTGTCACTCTCAGCAGTGCTCTAAAATCTGGTAGAAGTCTGGACAGTATAGACAGTTACTCCAACAAAAGCAGGAATTTTTAAATGTCTTGATGCTGACGTGGAAATATTATAATTTTATGTGTAAATATTGCCAACTTCTTTTCCGTTTCTTCTTTGTTTGGGGGGGGGGGGGTACATTTTTATATACATTCAAATCATAATGAACGATCTCACACTTTTGCTGGTAAAATTTACAACCTGTACCTGTTTTAGTGAGTTAAGAAGGAGGAATGATTCTTTACAGTTACACCGTGTTTTTGCGAAAGGCAACGAGTACATCAACCTCTAAAAGGGTCATTTTTGGTTATTACTAATGTCAGCCCTAAAATTTTAAAGTAGCAGATCCATGATGGAACCACAAAGTCGAGATGGAAGGGTTTTGAAGGAGGAACCCTGACGCTGTCCTGTCCGCTCGTGGCGGCTTTATTTATTAGCAGTAATTGTTTCTGTCTAACTTGTGGCACCGTGTTAATGTTAAGCAGACGTGAATGGATGGAATCTGTCTGCCAAGTCATTGTGTTATTACCATGTTATTGACCCAATGTTATGATGATGAGGCACAAAACTGCTTCAGGTTTGTTTGTTCTTTCAAAAATCCACCAGAAAATATGAAGCGTTCGCGCTCTCCCGCCGACGAGCTGTTTTCAATAAGAGGCCTTGGCCGAGAGAAGGAAGAGGCAGAGAGAGAGGGCAAGTTTTCGAACTGCGTCTGGATTGCATTTCAACTGTTTCCTGCTGTTTTGTTCAGTTTTAGGTGCTGGTATATTTCCTGAGAGGGTACAGAACATTAGATAAGCGCTGGATTCCACAGCCCTGCTGCATTCCACTGCCTTAAATCTGCCATTTTTGTGTGAGAGAGGGTAAGAGAGAGAATGAAAGAAAGAGAGGGAGCGCCTATGGCCAAAAAAGCAACAAGAAAAGCAGTCCCCTTCAGTGTTTAGTTTTGTGGATGTGAGTAAAAGAACGTTTGCCACAATAATCTACGCCTCGCCAGCAAAAACTATTTGGCTCCACAGAAACTGGTTCAAGCTACATCTCTGACATCTCTTTTTTTATGGCCAGTATTTTGGCGCTTGTCATAAACAAATTAAGAGATCTGTGGAGGAGAGCATGTTTTATTCCGTGTTTCATTGAAACAGGCTGGCCCCTGAGCGCACACACGGCCGCCGGCCAAGCCTCCGAGGATGGTTCATGTTATACTAGACTTTTTGCCTAATGCTTGATACCACACGAAACAATAGGACAACCACATGAAGACCGCATTTTAAAACCCAGGACGCTCACAGTAGTTTCGCTGGCTTAAAGTCTCAAACTTGCCATCATGGACTAAATTTATGGCAATTTTTTGAATGCGTTTCCTTGAGCAACTATTTACAAATTCATTGACAGTTTGATTTATGTGCTTCTTTTACAGTAACTACTGACTGGCTACCAAACAGTGACTTTATCTTAGTGGTTTTCCCAGCATTTTCAGTGTGCACAGTACAGCTTTTTGTCCAGTGCTGTAGATTTCTTATTTAATTGACTTTCATTGATCATCTTTAAGCAGCGCTTCATTAAAGGCACACTTTCATGTTGGATGGTGTTGCTGTGTTAGAAAAAAACGTCTAGGTTGTAAACTGTTGTAAACATGCCAACCCACCTTTCCCTGGTTTGAGTACTTCTGATTACATGTTTTTAAGCTGAGCATATTTGGGGTGGATTCTTACTATTAGGAAGATGCGTCGTCTTCTACTTATATAACTTGTATAGCTAAATGTTTTTAACTTCTGAATTGTAAGCTTCTCTTCATCTAAGTTCAGAATCGAACCACAGTCTTTCATATGTAGGGCAATTGGGTTATTCCAATGACCGTAGAAAACACAGACAGCACATCTCTCAAAAGTGAAGCAACCCCAGGTCTTGTTTCAATGACAACTCTCTAAACTCTTTCCATCTCCAGTGTCTAATACCTACAGTTAGTTTACCCTGTGCTAATATTGGCCCAGTTTTTAAACCTTAGTCTGCTACATCATAAGAAGGTGAGGTTACACTTGGGAAAGAAGTGATTGACAGCTTTGACTGGAAAAGCCTGGTCGTCTGCAGGACCTGCATTGTAACCATTCTGTTCATGACATGGAGTTGTAGTGGAACTTACATGAACTACACTTTGACTGTTGAAACATTACTCTTACTCAACAGACTGCACCGTAAGCTCAATGAAGGCCGTCTGAGACGCGCTTGGTCTGAAATTAGTAGGCTCAGACTCTGGCAGCAAATTTGACAATTTGGCGGACAGTTTTGGCTTCATTTCTATAAAACTTTTTTTGTTTTTTTTTGCTGAAATGTCTTTCATAAAGTTTTGCACTAAACACTGTACCAGTAATGTGCTTGCTAGCACCACAGATGTTTATTAGTGCTTGGGTGGCTATTAGGCTAGCAGTGTAGCTGGGCTAGCAGTTAGGATTTGCTGTGCACTGTGGTTGTAGCTTTAGCATATTTGTGTAATAAATTCTGGGCAAATAAAAAAATCACACAATATTAAACCTTGAATTCTGTCAATCTGACATGTGTGACCCAGAATTCCCACTTTAAAACTTGCTGTTCAGTAGCTTCTGTAAATGATCACAAACTGTGATGAGACCAATATGCAAAGGATGTAGTTATGAGTGAGGAATGTGGACTTTAAGAGGTTAATAAAAACAGCCAACAAATATCCCTGCACTAGAACAGTTCTAGTGGTGCTAAATTGTCCAGTAATGGTCCAATAAACACTCCTACTGCATCTTGCAACACACTGGGATCCTTCAGCCCCTGCATGGAGGCTTTGCAGCCCGAATGAGCTCCAGTCAAAGCAGACTGTTCCTCAGTGTTAGGTTGTGTTTAGCTGGAATGTTGCCGTTAGTGACCAGAAAATTGACGTTTGTTGGCGGCCTGTGTTGTGTGCTAGCCGCTGTGGCTATAAGAAGGAGGAAAGACAATGGTGGTGTTTCAAGAGAAAAAGGGGGCGGGCGGCCGGGCAGGCGGGCGGGCGAGCGAGAGAGAAAGTGAGGGAGTGTGTGGCTGGCCTGGGCTCCTCTAGCAGCACTGATGAGGCTCTGCTGATGTCTTTACAGGCGTTCCACACTCCTGAAATGACTTATTAAATCAGCTGAAATGACCCCTGACTCCTGCTGCCTTTGCTCCTGACAGCTTTATACTCTCTACCCACGCCATTTATTATCGGCAGTCGACGTCGCAATGACCGCTGGGCCCCCTGCACTCCCTTCTCAGTGAAAGATCCATCACAGACACAATAACTTTTTATTGAGGAAGAGGAGTTTTTCCCTCATTTTGGACGTTATCCTTGGCTTTTACTGTGCAGTGTTAGACCTTAGATCTTCTGGAACCCCACAGAAACCTGGAGCTCTCTTATCAAATCCACAGAGAGAGATGAAAAAAAAAAAAAAGTGCTAAATTCATCTGTGGTCATTCCCCCCCGCACAGTCGGACTCCACGGCGACCCTGACCTGTGCAGACGGAAAGTGGAACAAGCAGGTGTCCTGCGAGCCAGTGGACTGCGGCAGGCCTGACAAGTACCACGTGCACCCAGCTGTCTTCCAGTTCGCCGAGGGCACCACCTACGGCAAGAGGTGCACTTTCCAGTGCCGGCAGCCAGCACAGCTCATAGGTGGGTGCAGCACGGAAGGTCCACAGCCAAAGACCACTAGGTCTGAGAAGGTGACTAAGATGGCTGTAAATGTCAACTTTGCTTCAACTGCAAAGTGGGGTGTGTTATATTGGGGGAGATAATGTGAAGTATGACTGTTTTAGTAAGTACAGTGAAACTGTTTTGGGAGGTACAGGCTAAGCAAATAGTGCTGCTATACAAAACATTTTGTTAAACAATATTCAAACCATTTTGAAGATGTTTTTTTTCTGGTAAATGAAGAGCCATTTCACCAGGCACAGAACCATTTATGCATTTAAGTGGTTCTTTGAGTGGACATGGTTCTGTATAGAAGCGGTGTATGAAGATGCATGCTGGGATTAAAGCATTAACATAAAAAAAAAAGCACTGTGGCATGGGGGTCATGAGTTCGAATCCCAAGCCATGTAGCTTTGCAATCAGCAGCAAAGATGGGTGGATGGGTAAATGGCGCTTTCTCCCCTCATCACTCTTAAAGTGATGTTGGTCGGCACAGGCATCTGTTAGCTGGTGCTGTCCCTCCTAGTGTTGGGAGCATTGCTAGTGCTTAAGGGAAGTTACAAAAGGGTGAGTTAATTGGCAAGACAACCCTATTTGTGACACAGATGGAATTTGGCTTCCGCCATCCGTGCAGGGAAACACACACATACACACCAGTGAAATGCACACAGTGACTGTGAGCACACCTGCCCGGAGCAGTGGGCAGCCGTTGCTAGGGTTAGGGGAGCAGAGAGGTTGAAGGGCCTTGCTCAAGAGCCAGGCAGTGGCAGCTTGCTAAGCCCGGATATCGAACCCACAATCCTGTCATCAGTAACCAGCACTTGCTAATGCTGAATTAAAGTATTTTAATAGATTCCAAAGGACATTATTTAAAAACATTTAAACTGAGAAGTTTCTAAAATACTAAATAAACAAATAAATAAAATACAGAATGCATAACATGCACATAAACATGATTTCATCAGGCTCTGAGACTAGTATGCAAGTTATTGTGCAGTTTGAAATTACTAGAATCTGGAGTGGATGGATTCTGTCAATTTCAGGATAAATGGACCAATAAAATGCTCAGAAATGACTTTGTTTTAATGGAAACATTTGATTTTAATTCAAAGTTCTTTCCTTATTGTGTAAAGCTGCCGTTTTGGAGATACAGGGCTTTGTTTTGATGGGGATTACAATTGACAAGTTGTCACATTTAAGTGACCGCCCTTAAATGATTAAATAGTTATGAGTGAGTGAGAGAAAACGTACGTTCATCAACAGTTTCTCAGAGGTTATAATCAGTCTTAGATTACAGACTGTGAGTATCTGAACAGCAATGGTAGTTTGTTGTTTTGGTTGCATACTTTAGCTCACAAGTGACAAGAGTCACAAGGAATTTGCATGATAAAAAAACAAACCCATCAGAACAAACCCTCGTATCTCCAAAACTGCAACTTGACACACAATAAGAAAAAAATGTTTCAATAGAAAAAGGTATAGTGTTCTTTCAAATTACTTTATTTATGTCTCTGTCAGGTGAGCCATACCAGAATCACCCCTTTTTATTTAAAGCGTCTTATTATAGCATAACAGCAGTGTCAAAAAGTAAGAGATAAATGCTTACAATAATCCACCATGCAGTCCCTTCTCTGCAGTCTTAAAACATCTGACGCTGCATATGAAATGCTTCTCAGGTGTCAGCAGGCTTAGCCACTGGTTACTGATTCAAGCAACAGTACAGTTGTAACTTGTATGAGAAGCTTTATTTGTCCAGAGTTCTCTTTATTTGTTAGTTCTCAGTATGTCCTATAGCTTTCCCAGGTGTAACCTTTTGTGGTCTCCCACAGGCACTAACAATGTGCTGACGTGTATGGAGGACGGGATGTGGTCTTTTCCTGAAGCTCTGTGTGAGCTACGCTGTCCCGCACCTCCACCTGTCCCCAATGCCATTCTGCAGACAAAGCGCTGCAATGCCACTGGCCTCAAGGTGGGCTCCTTCTGCAAGTACAAGTGCAAGCCTGGCTACCACGTCCCTAGTTACGACAAACCTAAGAGGTGAGTCACTCCTAGCTTCTTTGAAACCTAAGTAACTCTATAGTAATTCTAAATCAAACTGCAGTTTCTTCTTATTAATTAACTGATTAGCTTAATAAATGACTAATTGAGCTGTGAATGATTCCAGAAATGCATTGAAACCTGCATAACACTGAGAATCAGGTTATCCTATATGCTCAAACGTATCAAGACACCCTTATTTTTAAATTCAGGTGCACCCATTGCTGACACAGGCAGTCAGCATTAAACTATAGTATTAAAGCATTTCCAATAGAATGGGATGCTCTAGAGCAGCCGTGTATTAGCCTAGGTGCTTAGTGTTGGTTAGAGGGGTATTAAGGCCCCCAGAATTGGGCTGTTGAACAACGGATCTGTGTTCTGTGGAGTGATGGAGCTCCACCTGGTATCTTCGGGATGAGTTTAGCATACATTTTGTAATATAGAACTAATCATTCAATATCAGTACCATTACCAATGCTTCTGTGGCTGAATGCAATTAAATCCTCACAGCAATGTTCCAACATCTAATGCACAGCCTTAGATGGAGCGAATAAAATATTAATACCCCTGAATTTGTAACAATGGTGTCTAGAAACTTTTGGACATGTAGTGTATAATACTAGTATAGTACCAGTGCCTTGTGTATTAAATAGGGTAATTAGTGTGTTATATTTATCACTGAATTACACATCTAAGTGTATCTTCTGGTGTGCTCCTCAGACGAGCGTTCACCAGGCAGTGCACAGAGGACGGAAGCTGGCAGCCTGGTGTCTGTGTGCCAGTGATGTGTGAGCCACCGCCGCCGGTCTTCCACGGCAGCTACCAGTGCACCCACGGCTTCCAGTTCAACAGTGAATGCTGGCTGAGCTGCCCCGGGGCCAACCACACGGTGAGAGCGCACAGCCGTTGCAAGCAGGTCTGTCGCCTTCCCTCCCTCTGTCCCGTTTCTCATCTCCCCATCATGGAGGTCTTCTCATGGATGCCCCGCCCCCACAACATGCTCTCCTTTTGATTTGCTCATCTTTCACTTTCATCCATCCTGTTGTTTACTTAGTCCATATGAAGAGGAAGGAGATGGGTCATCCCACTGGGCACAACCTGTATAGGAGGTCAAAACACAGACTTGGGCCATATATTGACCAGTGAATCCATATAATAGTGCTGTGATTATATTTAACATGAGGTAGGATGAGTTTAACTTAAAAGATAATGAATATATAAATAGGACATTCCCACAAAGTCTTTAAGGAGAAGTCTTTAAGGTTTCATCCAAGATTCTGGAGTGATTGCATGCTGTTTTACACAGTTGCTATAAAGTGGTTGATGGATGATTGGTTGATGTTTGGATTCTGGAGTGATTGCATGCTGTTGTACACAGTTGCTACAAATTGGTTGATGGATGATTGGTTGATGTTTGGATAACTAGTTGACCATTAACCATCAACCCAATTCAATGACAGTACCAATGTCAAAGCTTTACTCCTGCAAGATGAATATAAGACCATGTGCTTTTGTTGCTCAGGATGTTGAACAGGAATTTTGCTTATTCTTCCAGGCTGCCTCCACCACCAGTGTGATCCGCTGCAGAAAGGATGGGAACTGGACAGGCTCCTTCCAGCTCTGTCCCCAGCTAAAGGGCCAGTGCTCCCTCCCCCTCAACCTGGGCCCTGCTATCCTCACCAGCTGCACCGAAGGACTGCACAGCATTGGTCTGTAAAGCCATGCACTGTCCACCTCTAGACTGATTTCAGTTTCAGACACAAGATTACATTAGTTTGCATGTAACTTCTTATGAAGCACATGATCTTCAGTGAAGCAGCTTGATCAGTTCAGTTTAAGGTTGAATTGAGCTATTAATTGACACCCACAAATACCTGCTTTGACTCCTCAAACCTTGGCCCAACAATCAGCAGCCAATGGGCTTCTCTAAGCAGCTGCCTAGTAATTGATGACCACAGAGTAGGAGAAGATTATAAGAAGTAGCAACATGTTTTCAGGGAGCAGTTAACAGAAATGGTGGAGGACACATTAGGAAGTCTGTAAGGCCAAGAGAGCTTTGAGAAAGCAATGAGGTGGGGTGGAGATCGTTCAAGATCCTGATCTCACTAATTCTCTTGATGTTGAATGCAATCAAATCCTCACAGTCCTGCTCCATAATCTAGTAGAAAGCTATCCTGGACAGTAGAGACAGTTTCTACAACAAAAGCAGGATAAACTCTTTTTAATACCCTTGATTGCAGAAGAAACCATGAATGAGCAGTTGTCCCAATACTTTTGTCTATATGGTGTATTTTGACTTCATTTTACTGTTCCCATGTATATTGACATTATTGTAAAACATTATTGTGTGTGCTCTGTAACAGGAACTGAATGTGAGCTGGCTTGCAATGACAGTGGCAGTAGCTTGGTGCTCCTCCCTAGAAACATGACCGGCGACGACTTAACGAAAGACCACTGGCGAAACCCACCCAAAGTTCAGGTGCGTTTAGATCCCAGCAGTTCAGCATCTTCCAGACCGGAGTGTCATTTCCAATATCATAACAGTTTCTCTCTTGTATTTGTCATGTCTTTAAAACCCTCCGTCTTCACCAAAAGCTTCAGACAGATGTATTTGTTAAATATTCACAGTCCAGTCATAATAAAGCATTAGGCCTTAAATGTGTCCATAATTCTGCGACTATATTTATTTCTGTAGCGCTGTTGTTTAGCGCTGAGCCATGACGAAACCACTCTGAAATCACTCGTAGTAGTCTACTGTATATGAACAGCAAAGGTGGTCAAAATAAACACAGCCTTAAATAAGCAGACTTTAATAGCCTGCTTTTGTTATGGAGCTTATTGTGATTAATAATAGAATTAACCGTTAACGTTAAAATAGAAATGATGAATGCTTACTCCACTCCAGTCCTAAAATCCAATGCGTCATACTGTTTATCAGACTGAAGGGGAATAGTTGGGTAGGACCACACACACACACACACACACACACACACACACACACACACACACACACACACACACACACACACACACACACTTGCTCTTGTGACATTTTCCTTTTGCCCTTTTGCTCTGTGTTTGTAAAAGGTATAGAACTGGTGGGGTTGGGGGAGGTAGGGGGGCAGCAGGGTAGCAGGGTGATGGAAAGAAAAAAATAGAAAGGAGTTTGTTACCTAACAAGCAACTGCCTGGCCCAAAACACAATCAGTGATTATAGTAATTACTCGTAAATTCCTGACGCTACAAAATAACAATGAGCTTTTTTTAGCCACAGTTTATTGTCAAGCGAGGCTCACTGTTGTATATTTGAAACTACTCGGACACTTAACCTCCAAAAACGTACATTATGTCATAAAACACGGTTCAGACACAAACACAAGCTCTCAGACGGCGGTGACGCATGTCTCTTATTTCCTCTTTTCTTACGGCTCTCCGGCTTGACCTGCAGTACCTTTTTGAAATGATGAGTGTAGCGGACGACCAGCTGTTATTTTCCCAAGAATGAATTTCCCATCAAAACTGTCTGACCACTGCGCTGGACCAATAGGCGTGGTCCACGATGGCCTCAGAGCGCTCGACAATAACCGTGATGACCGCGCTGAACTGCCCTTGAACCGCCGGCGCTTCCAAAACGCCAGCCCTAACCACTCACCTAGCGAAGGAGGGTGAAGTTGCCTTAGACGGATGTCCTTTCTTTAACACTGAATGAATGAATGGGTCTCTCCCCTCAGCCTCCCTCACACGCTCACCTCACTCTTTCATCACAGCCACCACGTCATTTCTTTGTGTTCCGCTGACGGGAGCAAACCACAAACACTGGTGTAGTGTCTTTAAAAAATGCTTTTGGCCTTATAAAATGACTCCTCGTTTAGACTCATGGAAAGATGAATAAAAGAAAAGCCTGTGTTTTCTCTTTGTGTGTTTAGTGCTTTAGTGAATTCCAAATATAGCACAGTATGACTGTATTTTATGGTACACTGCAACAGAATGTGAGTGAATCATCTTAAATTGTGGCTAAATATGTAATATTTCTCAGTTTCAGATTATTATGAGATTATTGGACTTATTTCTAGGCTAAAGAAGACTTCTTTTACCGTGATTGTAACACACTTGTGTAATTTATAAAACAAGGATTACTGGCATGTTTTGCATGAAATTAAGCACAGCTGCGCTTTTCCTTTATTTACCCGTGCCATTATTGATTCATATATGAACACTGTTGGGCAGAAAATACCACCTAGACCAACCTACCTTACTGATTAAGGACAGTTAGTTCATTTTGTTTATACGAAGAACTGGGACTCCCTATTAGAGGTGTAACAATACACAAAGGTCACGGTTTGGCTCGCACTGCGGTTCGGCACAATTTAAGTAAAACAGGAAAAATTATATATATATATATATATATATATATATATATATATATATATATATATATATATATATATATATATATATATATATATATATATATATATATATACACTAGTCCTCAGAGATATACACCTTAGACTTCTTTTCCACTAACTTTGTGTTAGCTGAAATGTGAAAGACTGGATTTAATGGACAGGAAGTGCAATGGAGTCATTTTTATCTGCTGAGCTTATCTTTCAACATCGCTAATACATATATCAATGTTTTTGGAACAAGTATCAGTACAGGCAGGATTTCTGTTAGTGTCCGCAGTGCTGAACAAACGCAGTGGCTTAGCTTGATGCCCTGGCCAGGCAGAGGTCGCAGGGGAAAAACGAGATGAGGAATATCCATCTGTGTGATTTATGATGTCATTGATTTATTCCTAGCTGACGGAAATGGTGTTTTTGGGTGACATCATTTCTGTGAGTGGTTAAGAGGTTGTCTGGCTTTTTCTTGCTTTTCTTCTCCCTCTTCTTTTTTTTGCCTACTCCAAACGTCGTAGAGGATGTTTTGAGAAGCCTGGTTGTTTTTCATTCGCTTTGAGAGAGGCCTGTCATATGTAACTCCAGGCAGACTTTGAGAGTGAGAGTGTGTGAATAGCACCTTCCAACCCCCCTAGCTCCCCTTAATACCCTTTGTGGCCCCTAGGAGAGACAAGTGTGCTGACGAATCTGTGACCGCAATCAACCCAGCAAATTGATTGCGATTGAGCGAATGTGATTTACTTTAGGCCGATTTGTTTTTAACTGAGAAAATGCCGATTTTTATAATAAGAAAACACCCCTGGTAACCTTACCCGTTAAGAAATCAGCCTTTAATGCCCTTCTCAGGAACTCCAGATCCGTTGGCGGAAAATGTCTATGTCTGAATGCTGTTGCTCGGAAAAAGTCGGGGGGAAAAACAGTTCAAGAAGGACAGCCCCCTGATACAGATAGTATAAAAGTCTATTTAATAGAAGGCAGGTAGTGCTTGTCCTGCCCAGGCCTTTAGAGAAACTGTAAAAACAAGCACAGGTTCAGGAGCAGACGGTTTAAATTAAGCCTGAGTAAACAGGCCGCCTGGGCCCTCTGTGTGACACTGAATGCTAAGTGTATAAGAGTGTGTGTGTGTGTGTGTGTGTGTATAGATTGCTCAGGCCAAAGCTCACCACCCTAAGCTGCTCCAGAGCAGAGGGCGAATGCCTGCTTTCTTGGAAATGTTATGTTTACATTCAGCCTTTTCCACTCCTCATGGCTTCTGGAGTTCCCCCAGAGCGCGTCATTCCGCCTCTCCAAACATCCTCTCTACCTGCGCTAACCCAGGAGCCACGGGGCCACTCCGCTTGGCTGCGTTACCGCCGGGCCAGGCCTGGCTCCTCATGTTTAATGGCTCCCCTACTTAGCCAAGCTCTTAAGACTGTAATCCTCCAAGCCCAATTCTTTAATGCATTCCCCCCACCGACTCCAACACCAAAACCAAAGTGCTGTAAGCAGAGGGATTTTATTTGTTTGCACTTTCATATGCCCGGATAGGAATCTGCCGAGAGACACATGTGCTTCGCCGAAGTCCGTTCAAATTCACTTCAATTCAAATGCCTTTGTGTTTCGTTGCGTGGAATGTCCTCGGCCTGGAATTGCGTCCGCAGATTCCACTTCCAACACCACTGCCAGCTCATATAAACTTGTCATGTGTGATGATTCAGCTTAAAAACCGAAAATTATACCCGGCTTTGTCTTTGCGTCTCTTTTATTTCTTTTTTTTTTCTTTTTGCAGAGTATTGTATGCACAATGGGACTGAAGTGGTATCCGAGCCCAGATACTCTCCACTGCATTAAAGGTTGTGAGGTAAGAGAGACAATAATGACCCTGACATTTAGTCCTGTACTGTAGCAAAGAATGCATGTCTGAGGTTAAGCGCTGGCTGGCTCTCCAGAGTCTGACCTTGAACAGTTGTTTCTGCCATCTTCCTACATTCTTTTCAAGTCGAGCGCATAAATAAACATGTGGTCGGTGTCTTCCTTTTTTTTTTTTGTGCGCTGCAACCGAGTCCCCGCCTAATCCGAGTCAGCTTTAAGAGAAGTGACTAAAAGCTGACGGGGGCGTTTGTGACCACCTCTGTTTTGTTTAGATGGGTGATTTGTTTTCTTTTGTGTTTTAAAGGAACTTGGAAAACCCATCTAGGGGTTTAATTTTTAAAAGGAAAGGTCATGCCTTCTCCTTACCCAAGCTGCTGAAGTGGGATGAACTGATGACAAACATATTTCCTTGCTACAAACTGTAGACTGTAGGCATTGGAATGAAGTCAGATTTTCAAAACCAGTGACCGCTGGAGAGATAGATGGATAATGGAAATAGACACCAAAAACATTATTAGTCTTTAATAAGCCCACAAACAGTTCCTGTTGTTTTTATTTGTGCCAAAACGGCAGACTTTTGAACCCGGCCACATCCTGACCCAGTTTTAGCCGGTGGGTAATTAATTAGCTGCCCTCTGGAAGCAGTTGTCGGGCCAGGCAGATGATTTCAAACTGGAAAAAGGTCACAGGTGTGCTGGGCAACCTTTGGAGCCTGTCAAGATGGAAATGTGTAGTAACTCTCGAGGGAGACACATATAAGTTTAATAGGGCTTCAGTTTCCCCATTAAAAGAGGCCTCCATCCACAGGCTCGGGAATACCAACTCAATTTTTCCAGGGCGACATAATTGCAACAGACTCTGGTCTGTATGTCTATTTTTGCATGGTGTGGATGTATATGTGTGAATGCCTCTCTCCCTCTCTGGAATTACAGAGGAGAGGTTTATTCTGGTATGCAGGATGTTTTGACATACTGCCATGCATTTATTATCCTTATAAAAGTCTATGTACTACGTATTGTTTCATTCAGAATATACTAAAAAGGGTTGTTCTTCCTTCTGTAGCCTTTCATGGGTGACAACTACTGCGATGGAGTCAACAACCGAGCGTTCTGCCACTATGATGGAGGAGACTGCTGTCATTCTACTGTAAAAACTAAAAAGGTGAGAGATGTCATCAGTTCAACATCTGTGACCAGGGTTGGAAGTTGTACTGAAAATGTAGTCCGAGTAGTACAAGAGTGCTAGTATTTCTAATAAAGAAAATTACTACTAATATATATTAGTATAAACTATATGGCCACAAGCATTGGGACACCTGCATATATTGTTATGAGTATATATCATATCTACAAGAACTAGATAAGCTCTGTGTGTGTGGGTGCATTTGCAAATCTGTGTCCGCAAAGGGTGCAACTTAAAGTAGCTGGATGCATTCATTAGAAGGGTTGTCCATAAACATTTGGACATGGTGTAGTTAACCTTCAGGAAAAAATTAACTGGCTACCTAAACTAATCCATTAATTTACCCTGAACAGTTAAATAGTCACTTGCAAAAGACCAGGTTTAATAAAGAGCTGTTGTGATTAATGAAAATTAGAGTAGGGGCAGCAGTAAGAGCACTTGATTACAGAACTTTGTGTAATGTAAAGTTAGTATATTTAAATTGCATCAGTGGAAAAAAGCGCTATATCCAACACTGGAAAATTTTAGATTATAAGCACAACATAGAGCAAATATCAACAAGGCAACATTAATATCTATTTTTTACATGGCAGTTTGGCTTGAATTTCCAGGTTTGACATTAAATGAGGCGATAATTCGTGAGGACTTATAGTCCTATCTATCTATCTATCTATCTATCTATCTATCTATATATATATATATATATATATATATTTACCACTTTGTCTGTTTTTGTAGTCCATAGATGTAATATTACATACTCAAGCAAAGCCTGCACAGCTGAGGCAGTGTTTTTATTTTTTTTCCCCTCTCATGTACTCGTTGTCCTTTCACTTTGCACCCCCCCCCCCTCTTTTTTTATTTTTTTTATTTTTTACATGGAAAGGTCTCCTGGCTGCCAAAGAAAGTGATATTCTCTTACAAGAGAGGAAGAGTGACCTAACCTCGTCAGACTTTACAGCACCTCTTCTCTGGAAATAGACAGGGCTGCTGAACCATCGGCGTGAAGTCAAAACTTAACAGAAAAAAAAACAATGATGCCTTTTTGGCGTGCTGTGAGATGTCCAGGCGGAATACACAGCGTGTTGCGAAACATCTAGCATCAGCATTTGGCGGCAGACACGTCAGGTTTTGTAGTGAAAGTAATTAAATACTTACTGGATTTGCGTCGTCAAACCACAGCGTTACTCAAGCCAGTAAACTACAAAAGTTCAACGTCCACCTCTGCTGAAAGCTTAAGGGTCTGAGGCACTGAGCGGGTGATAGGAAAACTTGAACTGCTGTCTTTATTTTCTTTGTAGGCAATACTACTACTGATGATAAAGTCATTTTAACAATTAACAATGATTATTTTATAAAATTATGATTTAAAAATTGTGATTTGGGTGTAAAATACCCAGATGTGATGTTACAAGCCTATTTACAACTTTATTTTGCCTCAGAATGAAATACACTGATGCACTTGCCTTTTGTGCTGAACCTACATATTTTGGCATAGTTTTAACTGTTCTAATTATTCCTAGCAGATAGTGCCAGTGTCCTTTCATTGCGTCCTCTCAGGGTGATGTGCTGTTAGAGAGCTGAAGAATTAGTCACCTGTAGCCCTATCCCCACTTACAG
Source organism: Salminus brasiliensis (assembly GCF_030463535.1). NCBI lineage: Eukaryota > Metazoa > Chordata > Actinopteri > Characiformes > Bryconidae > Salminus > Salminus brasiliensis. The sequence goes on along the minus strand of NC_132897.1, from coordinate 8,570,732 downwards.
GAGCGAACGTTTCAAGGAGCATTTGCTTAGCATGGATCCTTGTTTGCAACCAGGTTTTTTGTTTTGTTGTGTAACTTTTGTTGTGTAACTTTGAGCTCCCCTTTTGACGACACTGGTACAGAAAAAGCTGTGCTCACAAGGTCTGATTTGTGTAGGATATTCCCCTAACTGTTTAGTAAACAATAACTGAGCAAGTGTCTCAATACTTATACCATCTAGTGTATGTGTGAATATTTGAACTGACCTCTTAAAGCAGGGATGTGATGCTGCTATTTCCATCATTTTTTTCCCCCAGATTGTTTATCACTTTCAGCAGACTTGGAGAATCAGTTATTGTGTTGGAGCAGCTCACAATTGTCAAACCCTTGTTCAGAATCCGATCTTAATGACTTGCCAGTGGCATTGTTGTTTTGGAAGGGCCACAAGCATTTTAGTCCAGCGTTCCACAATGTCGCAGCATACATCACGTCACTGTTTGCTAAGTCTGGTGTCAGCCAAGATCTTTTTCTCCCAAACGCACCATCAATAGGGCATAACTGCTGTCACTGGGCCCAATGAGCAATTAGGAAAACCTGGTCTGAGTGGCGAGCTGCAGACGGAAAGGCAACAGTGACACAAAACAACATCCTAATGGTTGTGTGGGACTTGAAAAGGGCCAGGTCATGATGAGTTCGTGCTGTCGTATAATGCGGTCTGCCTTCTTGCCTGTGAGATCATGATGGAGGACGTGACTTTGCTTCCAGGATGACGTGCTTTGTTGGGGGTGAGCGGATGGGGTTTGGGAGGGGGGGGTCTAATTTTGCTGGCAAACATTTGTGTGATGAGTTGTTGTGTCAAACCCTCGCCCAAATCCAGTCTTAATCCCAACGCTAATCCCAAACTTACTTCACCCTAGACCTAATTGTAACCTTCACTTTAATCCTAACTGTATTAAATTGGTGTATGTTTGCTAGAAGCGCACGTTTGGAGCCTCCTGACGTATACTGTTATGGAGCTATCCTGCAAACAATTCAACTTAAGCATGAAAACACACTATTTCCATGTTTTTCATAGCTCTGCATTTGCAAGGCAGCGGTTACCTCATGCAAAGATCATGTGTTACATGTTATAGCATCACCGTTTCTGTACCGTATCAATACGCAAATGTCAAAATGATATATAATGTAATTATAATTAATTATACAGTGACTGTGTTTTTAGATACACCTTAGCAACTGTGCCTGTGAGTTGAGATCAGAGGTAAAGTAAAGGCCGTTGTGATATCAAGTATTTCTCCACAGCGCTGTTAATTATTTCACCAATGTTATGGCTGAAAGATGAAAACTCACTGTTGGCTCGCAATATTCCCATGGAGACTGTTGACAGAAAGCACATATCCCTGGCTTCTGATTGGTTGAGTGACGTCAATACGGATAAGGTCAGTTGTTGTTAGAACATCAGTGTAAGTGCAAAGAAGCAACGTCAGTGCCGTTTTTTTTTTTAGGGTGTTTTTTTTCTCTTTTTTGTGCGTGTTCCACTCTGGTCAGTGCATGCCCATGTCTCACCGCCAGCTCTGTTAAGGCTTGTGTTTGAGCTTGTCTCATGCTTGTGAAATACGCGATATTTATACTATCCAGATGTTGGGGTCCCGGGGACTAACAGGGAGAGTGTGACTGCCTACATTTGTGTTACCTGACTACAGCTTCCAAAGCCATTTCCTCCCAAACAAACACCACTGCACGTCAAACTACCCTTGATATGCCCAGTATCACGAAATCATAATGACAATACATAGAGTATTATTGTTAGTGAAACACTTTATTAACAGGTAATAATGTCCAAGTGATGCTTAGATTTATTGAGAGTTGAATGTTTTGATAAATGCAAACAATGATGTACAGTGACTTATCATGCAAACACAAATAGGCATATTTGGACACTACATGTCAATGTTTGTGGACACCCCTTCTAATGAATGCATTCAGCTACTTAGTTACACTCATTGTTGACACATGTGTAAATGCTCACTCACAACGAGTATCTATCTGGAGTCTCGCAGAGACCTTTTGGCACCATGCCAGACTAGAGGGGTAAAAAGCCCCCCAGCACTGAGCTGTAAAGCAGTGGAACTGTGTTCTCTGGAATGATGGTGCTCCATCCAATACTTTTAGGATGAGTTGAGCTGGTGATCATTTAACATCCTGACTAACGCTCTCTCACTGAATGCAATCAAATCCTTACAATGATGCTCTAAAGTCTAGTAGTAGAGACAGCTACTCCAGCAAAAGCAGGAGAATTTCTTTGTAGTACACTTGATGAATGAATTCAAATGAATAAGCAGGTGTCCCAATACTTTTGTCCACACTTTGAATCTGAATGGATGTTTTGCTTTTACTGTCTACAGTGTAAAATCTGCAGCATATAGAATTGTATACCCCTGTAATAATCTTCTCTATGGATATATTTCTGAGTTAAAGGGCACAAAGTCTCTGAACACAGCACCAGCATTTGGTTTGATGGGATTTGCTGTTCATTCACACTGCAAACCATGTATTGTTTTCACTGTTCTATTCAAAAAAGCAGCTTATTGTTTACAGCAAAAGGTTTGTCTGCCTAAGGGTTCTCAGTGACGTATATCTGGATTTGTGTCTGCTATTAGTCAAGCCTGTAATAATTACATCCTCAAAACCGACAGAGTCCAGAGAGAGTGTGTAATGGCTTTTTAGTCACTGGACTTGCTGGAGATGCTTGAGGGCAACAAAAACGTTTTTTTTTTTTTTTTGGACACACACACAGCCTGGAGAAGTGTTGGCGGGTTGTAATGAGGAGTATGGCTATGCGGGAATGTTGTGTGCCGGAGCTTGTGGGCATCATGAATAGAGCAGATTTATAGTTGGGAAAATCCCCCATGGTGTATGGGGACACCGAGAGGGAAGCCCTATGTGTTTCACAGGGCACGGAGAGGCCATTCCACCCTCCACTGGCTCCCTAACACAAAAAAGGCCTTGTTTCTTTGCGCCCATACGCGCTCTGCTTTTTTTCACTTGGGCCCTGTCCTGCTGCTACCCTGTGATGTTCACTTTAGGCTGACCGAGTGCATGCCGACCTGTGGAAGTATAGGAAGCATCACGAAACAATGTGCTACTGTACTGTTCACACTGAAAGTAAGGGAGGACATTAAATGTCCTGAGGTGGATGGTGTGTTGAGTTTTAAACAGCAGAAGGGAATTTTAGGAAAGCTACGTGTTACAGAACAATCCAGTCATGTTTATGCAGTTAGTTAACACCATAAAATATATTTTTCATATTGTCCATTCCATCCAACTAGGTGTGTAAAATGCATTTAAAGATAGCAGCTGAAGTGCATTGATTTTGAAACCGTATAATCAATATATAATTATAATCCAATTCTCAAATTACTTCAAATGTAAAAATCCCTTTCAAAGAACTTCCATTTGTATAAATTAGACGTAGATGTACCTGATAATGGGTCAACAGATTCAGCAGACTAAGGCGCTGTCACCATGATCATAGAATCATAGCCGGTCATGCTGCTAGCCATCGGCAGCCGAGGCCCAGAGACAGCACAATTGGCCTTGCTTTCTCCTGGGTGGGTAGATGGTGCTCTCCTCAACACATCACTTCGTTGTGGTGCTGGCAGTCACTGGCGTCTGCAGGCTGGTGTGTTGGAGTCAGGTAGGCAGCACTCCAGGGATGTTGCTTCAGCGGCACTTCAATAAATGCGTCGGCGTCCGCCTTCAATGGTAACAGGGCATCACGTGCTGGGTAATTGGCAGGCCAAATTGGGGAGAAAATAAGGGGGGGGGGGGGCGGGGGAACGGGTAACATTTAAAAAAAAAAAAATATTTTTTTTAAAACTTCAAATATCCAGTCACTCTGTACAAGCAATCTGTCCAAAGATTTACCACTTCATGCCATCAGATCAAACCTGGCTGTAATGTTTCTCACTATTACATGTGGGCTATTTACCTTCTTAGAATGTCCGCACTGCTGCCGGTCAGGCAATAATGTCTTCTAATGGCACCTTGAGGCCACCAAATGGCGCTCTGAACACGAAGAATTTGGTTAAGAAAATGGCAGTATATCGTAAAGCTTACAGTTTTGCAATATGTCTCAGTCCATTAGAATCGTAACCCCTGCATCGTGATATTGTTTAGACACATTCTTGCCATTACGCAGCCTTCTCATACAGTCATGTGAAATGAGAGCATGATCTGTTTACCACAAACTGATGCAAAATCCAAACAGAAACCCTGAATTGTAACAGTTTGTAACTGTGTTTTGGGATGAGAATTGATGATGGGATGGGAATTTTCTCAGTTATGTGCAGCTTGTCCAAATTAACAACAGTTGCTAAGAAGCAGCTTGTTTGTGGGTGGAGCATGAACAGCTCAACTGACTCAAACTCATTAGGCATTGATTTGTTTCCTAAAGAACTGTTACCTTAGGGAATCTGTGTAAGCTGAGGTCAAGAGATTTTCCACACCATCCAACTCCTGACGTAGACTGCAGAAATGAAAAACCGTTTCCCATGCGTGGTGTAACTTGTCATGTTGGCTCTTTTCCAGGTAATCCCATTCCCCATGACTTGCGACACCCGAGAAGACTGCTCGTGTCGGGACCCAAATGCCCAGGAGAACAGCAAGGGGCTCCGACACCACATGCTGGGCTGAGACTGGGCCATCGCCCCCGGGGAGCACCTGACGGGGGAAACCGGAGAAAAGAAAAGAAAAAAAAAATCCTCTCTCCATGCTGCTTATACAAGAGGGCCAATCCACTCACACTGTTCCCCTACACGCCTGCCGCCAAGCCCTCATCCAGCAACACTCGCCCACCAGGGTATGCCACCCAACCAAACAGACAACACAGTACAATGACATACATACTGTTTAAATAGGGATGAATAATGGAGGCAGTTTCTTAGGATCCAGCTCAAGCTTGTTTCACAGAGTTTGGACACTAGCCTGGACCGGGCAGTTTTATTGTCTTGTGTTTCCTTTATAAGTTACAACCGCAGCAAGGTCACCGTTCTGTACACATGATGTACTGCAAGGGCAAACAGACAAAGAGAAAAAATATAGATTGTTTGCAGCTAAAATGTAGCTGTGTGAGAAAAATATACTAATAATCAATAGAACAGACATAAAACGGGCGAATTGAAGAAAAATGCTTGGCAGTCTAGGATAAGTCAAGTCCACCATTGTAGATCTTGATACTGGCCACAGAGCCATTCATAAAAGCTGTATAAATTAACGCCGCTCACATCACCTATAGCTCTCTTTGTGTTTCCTTTCATTAGCTGTCTGATACAGCATAGGAAAAGTAAAAGCCATGCTCTTTAACCAAACCGAATCCCACCAGACAATTCTGATGGATGCATCTGGACCTACGATTAGCACTCCACTACAAGAAACATAGGAAACTGTAGGTGGTATATAGGAACATGTAGGGGTGCAGCTGGGGTGGCAGGAAATCACAAGCAAGAGAAAACAAGCCCTCTAGACCATCAAGAATATACACACACCTAAGTCTGAAAAGTATCACCTCAAAAGAAGCGTTAGTCCAATGAATTTCCTCTCCAGCTGCGAGTGCTAGGGAGGGAGGGATGCAGGGAGAAAGTGAGAGATAGAGAAACTGGCTGCAAGGAGATGTGAACAGAGTTGTGTTAGCACAGCTGTTGCTGCTAGTTTTGCTGCTTTGGCAGCACAGCCAAAATATTACCTTTTTTTTTTTTTTTTTATAGCGTAATCTTGCATACACAGTCTACCTTTCATCTTACCTCTGGCCATAATGCAGCTTACGGAAAATGTTCACCAGAGCATATCGACGCTGTCACGCAAAAACCTTGTTCTCAACCTTGTGCTTTTTTTTTTTTTTTTTTTTTTCTTAATTCTGCCAGTTGTTTAAAATTTCATGATTGACAATGAATAACTTCTGTAAAATTGCTGTTTTGGAGATGCAAGGTTTCTGAGTGACAGAAGCGATATGAAACATATGCAGAGTTAGAAGCTCAATCATTTGTACAGAGATTAAAAGTAAAGTAAATGCATGAAATCCCCATTTCACACAGTAGTTTCAGTAGTACCCTATTCCAGATTACTATTAACCCAGTATTAGTTCCTCAAAAAAAAAAAAAAAAAAAAAAAAAAAAAGAATAAGCGTGAGAGTAGATAGCATAGCCTATGACCTGTAGTAATGTGTAATCTACCTGATTCTCTTCTTCGGTGCTGTTGATTAGTCTGTAGTTTAATCCTCACTTCCGTAGAATCTGCATTGAGACATAAAGAATGTAAATTAGAATCTCCACTGTAAAACTTAGGATTTAGGAATAAGACTAGAATTAAGCATCAAATTTCAGGGCTGTGATTAAAATGAATCCCCATTTACCTTGTAGGGTTCTTTTGAATAAGTCAGCTATTTTTCTTTGAGTGTCCGAAACGTAGAGAATTCGAGTGTAATTTTGAGGGCACTACAATCTCCCACAATGCAATCATAATTGGTAGTGAACACCGTAACGTACTACGCCAGCTAAACGTGGAACATTATAAAGTTTTGCTATCATCTTATGGGACAGCCAAAAGAATTACTGTTTCACCTTTATTGGAGATCATACGTATCCGTCTACTGCAAGTGCTGCAGAACGGCTGAGAGACATTTATCTGAGTCTTTTGCAGTGTCCGTGAAGTGCCACGGACACGGACAAGCTGTGGCGTCCTCTCGTGCATCTGTTACTGATGATGTGGGAACGGCAGTAGATGTGGTAGTAGTTGTGGAAATGCAAGACTGCACATTCAGCAGAAACTGAGGTTGCGCTAGTTCAACAAGCCATTTTGGCTAATTTAGGTTTTTATGGATTACATTTGTTAAGAAATGCTCCTATTGTGTTCTGCGGCGACAGAAGGATGGGTGGTATAAGATTACGGATTAGGACTGCGTAAATTCTATCGTGTTTGTGTAGAGTACTGAGGAGGGTACTCCAAGTATATCACTATAAATCAGTATTTTATCAAGCTTAGTTACTGCACTTGTCTTTGTAATGTCGTAAATAGAAAAAAATCATAAAAGCTGCTATGGTCAGACAGGTCATTGTAATCAATACATGAAATGCTTACTGTGTCATTATATGTATTTAAAAATATTTTTTGCAGTGTTTCTTTCCTTTTGATACATAATTTTTTAGCACCTGAAATATGGGGGTAGCTTTAAAAACAAAAACCCATATCACTCACAGCTACTCATACACATACTGTACAGCTAACATCATCATTGGCTATCCAAAGGACTGACCTGAACCCCAGTTAGAAAAGCATGGCAATAAATAGAGTGAAAGGAAGACCGAGTAGGTACAGTGGTAGAGTAGTGGGTTTATCGTTCCGCATTCAAACGTAGATCTGTGCTCAGTTTGACTTTGTTTGTTTATTTCCAAATGTACCATGTGATATTTAGTCCTTATAAATGTCTTTATGCTCAGTGTTAAACTGTATGCTATTGTATGTAATAATAAATACGAGAAATACTGCTGCTTTATATCAAGTATCACTTGGAGAGAGTGCCTAGAACAAATGCCAGTACATGTGCAATTTCATGAAGCAGTATCAAAAAGCGTTTCAGCTGGGGGGGAAAAAATAAAGGGGCCGAGCACTTGAGTTCTCTGTCTCAGTATATGTCTTCTTCAACCATGTTCTGGAGAGGCTCAGAAAAACCTCAGTATATATTCATTCACTATGGCTGCAAATTCTATGTTAACCCTGTTTCAGTTTTTTTTTGTTTTTCTTCCTCCGTAAGCCATGAAAAACTTATTGAAAGTACATTGAAACAAGTGAAGTCTGATTGCAGATGTTTTTGAAGATATAGAACATTATTCTACTGTAAACTCAACAGGATCCTTTTGCTGTACCTCATGCCTGTAATGTTTGCTGCTTACTTATTCAGTATTTTAGTAATTTAAGTCTCTTAGCAATATACAGTGGTGTAAATAATAGAATTATTTATTAAGAATGATTTTATTTATATTTACACAGTGTTCATCTAAGTTATTTTTGTATGTCTCCTATGTAAACGTTACATTGTGATTGAAAAGTTTTGTTTTTGGGGGGTTTTATTTTCATTTATTTTTTTCAGATTGGTTTTTTTATTATTTTTTTACCCTCTCTCTGTCAGTCCATCAAATTCAGTTAGAAACTACAGGTCTAACCTTACTGCAAACAAACGGAAGGAATGACCCCTTTCCCTTGGCCACGCTCACATCAGTAATAAGCAATCCCTGCTCTGTAAGCGCAGTGTTAGAAAATGTCAAACGGAGAAAAGCTGTACAAAAGCGCCTCTTTGCTCTATTGAATTCCTCCCCTGTTTTAAAGTCCATACGTGTGTATATTCAGTTTGGTGGGGGGAGTGCAGCGAGGGAACGTCTCTTTCCTACGAGTGTGTTTGTGTATACACTTTGAAAAGGTCAGGGACGGAAGGCGCTCACGTGGTTTAATGTAAATAGTAGAATATGTGAGAAACGCAGAGGGAGGTTTGTTGTGGATTAGCTGCTGATGTTTGCCTGTATACAGACAGCCTCTTGTGCAGCGTCCCACTGGGAGGAAAAAGCATCTCTGTTTCGTTCAGTTTTAGCATTAAAAAAAGGAAGGTCTCACGTTGATTCGTGAACAGACAGGCGTGCCTCACACATTCAGAAAGTTATTTTATACAGTACTTTTCTACTTCTACTTTAGTAACTGTTGTTGTCTAACTGAGCTTAAGATGTAAAACTGAGACAAGATTTACAGCAAACCAATTAAACCTAATAACCATTACACAACGTAACCGTCGCATATTGTAGCGTTTTTTTTTTTTTTTTTTTGCCAACTAATGAAACTAATAGTAGCATGGTGGCTAATTTGTTGTCCCACCTCCCATTATATACTCAACATTAGACTTGGAACGCAGATCCCTACAACATCCCCTAAAAGGCTCAAACGCTGCAAACATAGCTACTTCTACGAGTCCTTTACATTGGCATGGATGTCACACAATACATCCACTAGAGGGCAGTTCAGTGTCAAAAGTTTCTGACAATAACAAACATGGAGACGGTAGTGGAGGTGAACGTACTTACTATAAAAAAAAAAAGACGAAAGAGGCAGCTTTGTTGTGTCCAAATGGCAGCGTTCATGTTTTACTTGAACCACTGGATACACGGCTCCGCCCGTCCACATCTGCACGATTTCAGAGAATGAGCACAAATTAAGGCAGAGTACAGGTCATATCCATGTTTAACATAAATGAGGGTGAACTTGACTTTTAGCATTGATGTGTAAAGCCTGTCCAACCTTCGTAGCTGTTGCTACATGAGCATGTATTTGCTTTTATTCTGACAACAATCTTTTCATTTTTAATACTGCGCTGATCTAAAGAAACCAACATGACCAAACAGAACAGCTGCACTTCTCCTTTGGCCTGACGTTTGTCCAGTGTGGCCCTGCAGGTCACAGTGCAGAGGGTTAGAGTTGTACTTCTACGCTGTATAAGCACTGGTCTCCGGAAGCACTGGTTAATGAACCCACTTTACTCTGACTACACATTCAATGCACTGGTTTGGGCACTTACCACCATTCTGTTTGTCTGTAATCCGCTCATGTCTACCTATTGTCAGTTCTCAATTGGGATCCTCATTGTTTCTTTTATGTTTTACTGTTTTGGGTTTCTTTTTCCCCCCCTTCTTTTTTTGCAATACTTTTTTTTTTTCCCACACAACAGACAACTGGTGTACTGTATATTTTCATAAACTTCTCAAACAGTATTAATAGTAATGACATTGACATTATTTTTCCTGATATGTATTATTTAGACAATAAACACTGGTTAAGTAAACAGAATTTGCAGAGTTGTGTTTCATTATTTGCACTAAATACACACACAAACACGTAAGAAGAGGCCTCAAATATCTTAGAAAAAAAACTGGGAGGGACCCTTGGAGGGACCTCTGTAAATGAGATGAATTTATGAATTTAAAAAGGTTTTTTTTTTAAGTTTAAAGAACCTCTTTGTAATGCAACAATAGGCTAAAACATTTTATTTATTTAATATACAAGTTCGACTGCCTTTTTCATTTTTAATTGGAATGCTGTGTCCTGCACAATTGTTTATTTTAGTGACTAATACATAGCAATTAAGTACACATATCTATGTATTAATTTGTTATATTTTGTTTTATAAAGTTAGTAATGTTTAAGTCAAGCCTGATGCCTAACGTCTCCTGGTGAGGTACATGGTTTATTAATTCAACAATGGTATCAGGTATTGACCGATATGCAAAGTTTATGTATCTGTATCGGAACTGAAAAAGCAAGATTGGTGCATCCCTACAATGAAGGTTCCTACATGGTTCATGCCTTGAATATATAGATATTGCAGGATTAGGATAAACCAGAATTAGAATAGACAGATCAGCCATAACATTAGCACCATTGACAGGTAAAGTAAAAAGCACTGATTTATCATCTACAGCGGCTTCTGTCAAGGAGTGGATATATTTGGCAGCAAGTATACAGTTAGTTCTTAAATGTGGTGTGCTGAAAGCAGGAAAAGGCGGTCAGGAGGTTTCTGAGCCATTCCGATAAGGGCCAAACTGTGATGGCGAGACAACTGGATCATATAATAACATTAGTCAAGTTTTGTGGGGTTGTTCTGGTATGCAGTGGTCAGTACCTACTTAAATTGCTCCAGGAAAGGACAACTGGTTTACTGATAACAGAATCATGGGCACCCAAGACTCACTGATATTTCGTAAGATATCAGTTGCTATTGTCTTGGTGCCAGATACCACAGGACATCTTCAGATGTCTTGTGGAGCCCAGGCCTCGAACTGTCAGATCCATTTTGGCAGCACAAGGGGTACGTTCTCAATATTAGGCAGGTGGTGCTAATGTTGTGGCTGATCAGTGTTGAACCTGTATGTTATGTTAAAGTTTTTAAACTTTAAAAGGCTTAACTTTTATAAAAATGGTATCACATACAAAAAAAAGCTTCCTTGAAGAACCATCCATTAAAAAAGTTTTTCTAAAAGCCCAAGGCTCCAAAGAACCCTTCCTGGCACTGAAGACTCTTCAAACTGGACTTGAGTTCACTACTGATCACCATCAACCCACTACTCTTTGCTTCCATCTCTGCTCATCCAGCTGTAAGATCTGTAGGATATTCTAGCTTTAATCAAACTGAAGAACGTGCAGCCCTGCATGTCAGAGGCATCTCTAGCCCAATCCCCTTCTCAGAGTATTCCCTTTGACCCTAATAATCCCTAGCCTCTGGCTCTCAAGCCCTCATTGAATTCTGGAGTTGGCTGCCACCGGAGCGCTAGACAGAAGCAGATTGGTTTGAGCGGAGAGTGAAGGCCACTGCTGGAGAATTGAGGGAATGCTAATGCTGTAATTACTGCAAACCCAGCACATAGTCTTGATTGGGAGGAATCTCCAGTGCTAAAGCCACCAGCTGTTTGTACTTATCTGGGGGCCAAGAGAGGGATTTGGGCCAAGAATGACACCAAGGGCGCATGATAAGCTTGCTTTGCTCTGCCTGCTGAGCCTCTGCATTAACTCGAGAGAAAATGTGCTAAAGTGTGGAGATTTAGCGAAGAGATGGAGAACAACCAGGCTTTTTTTTTTTTACAATTTTAAGTTGGTCACTAAAACCTGTTTAAAATGTTAGGTTATGCAATGATGTAACGTGTGTTTCAATATTTACATAAATGTTTAACGCATTGAAAAGTATGATAAATATCTGATGCTTTATGTTATATGGACAGGAGCTGGCTATACACACCTTTATGACACACATTTTAATGTGTTAATGCTAAAACACATATACAGCGTGTTTACAGCGTATACACTGTATACTGTATATCATGACTTGACTTGCACCTGCAGTTAGTTCTTCCACCTCCTTAATGATTCATCCAAAGGCCATCACTTTAGATGACCAGATTCTCTCAGGAACGTCCTCTTTTTGGGCCCTAAACAATTATGAATAAAAAATTTTTTAAAAGCCATATTATTGTTGGACTGCCTTGCGATCTGGCCTAGAAGACGATTTCGCGCACTGACTGGCTGAGTGAGTAAGTGACACGCATGTGCAAGAACGGCCTCTTGTTTGCAAGGAATTATCAGGAAATTTCTGATAAATGTCCAGTAAATCACCCTTAACTTCAGCTCCAAAACATCAACTTTCCATGGAAAGTTTGGGAACTTTGGGAATTAATAGGAATTTATGGGGATTAATAGAAAATATTGATTAATTTAAAGGAACTTTATTATACACTATCATCAATGTAGTGTATTTTGTCAACAGCAGACATGAAGGCATAACAATAAAAATAAACTTACCATGGGAATTAACAGAAATAAAATGGGAATATTTGAAGCTAAAGGCGAGAAACTTACATATAGTTGAAAATGTACTGAAGCATGACCTTGGCTAAAATAATTAGATATGATACCAAAACAGTTGAATAGCAAAGCTGCTCCTAAATCCCAGGCACATGGCACATTACAAACTGAAGGGCTATTGAGACCTCACCCCCTGCATGCACTGTTCATTCCTCCTGACACTCAGCCCTACTGAAAGCACATATTTGGATCAAAGGACTACGTAAGGTCCGGTACATTTTAATGAGGTTAATATTTATTGACAGTAATAGCATTGAAACATATAAGCAACTAATAAATCAAGGTGAAATCTCACAGTTGCTATCAGAAATGCTTAATGAGCAATTTCATTTCAGACTAGTTTACCAAGGTTAAAAGGCTAGCAAGAGGTCAGTCTACCAAGGCTAGCTACCTATATTTTTAGCCTCAACAACCAAGAAGTAGCCAAGAAGTAATACTTATTAATTATTTACTATTAACATCAAATCAAATACAGGTATTGTCCCACAAGCTAGTGGTCAGTGTCAGGTTTAGAAATCATCTGGACATATGCTGTACATGTGATGGAAAATGAACAGTGCATGTGGGGGGGGGTGGTTGTGGTTTCAATAGTGTGTAATGTGGGATTTAGGAGCAGCTTTGCTATTCAATTGTTTTGGTATCATATCTAATTATTTTAGCCAAGATTATGCTTCAGTATATATTTTTTACCAACTATATGTAAGTTTCTCACCTTTAGTTTAGAATATTCCCATTATATTCCTATAATTACCCGTTACCAAACTTTAAAAATTCCCAGAATTTTGGACAAGCAATCTTACGTGAGCTAAAGTTGGGCCCGAGCTGGAAATACTATTGTAAAGGGAAGTGGTACAAAGACATAGTGAGGCATTAATGTGTGTGTCAGTCAATAGCAATAGCATGTTGACTTAACATCACTACCACAGTGTTAGCACACTGGCCTCGCTCAGCATCACTGCCATGGCGTTTGCATCACTGCTGCACCGCTGACCCGTCACATCTAAAAAAAACTAGGCAGGGTCACATAAAATAAAAGTGCATGGAACATAATAGGGGTCATTCTGTGGCACAAAACCGTTTTCAAAATAAAGAGCATATTGTCACTGTCCAAAGAAAAACAAGCATCTCCAAAACAGCAACTTTACAGGAGACGGAATAAACTGCTTAACTTTCAATGGAAGTCAAAGTAAAAATATTTTATTTCAAGACAATGTAGAGCATTTATTTTGGCCCATTCATCTCACAGGGTTTAAAGGATGGAGAAAACTAAAAACAGACAAAAATGGAGATACTTGTGTTACTGATGTTTTTCATTGGACAGCATCAATACATTATGGTCCTGAACTCTCCATTGTAAAAACGACATTCACAATTCTATGCAGCTGCTGGCGGTCCGACATATTTAGGCAAGCTTGTTTTTTCTTGCAAAATTGCCAAAAATATCTGGGATTTGGCGAAGATCGTCCGGTATCCACCTTTTTCATACCGTCTCAGAGTATCAGTGTGGGAAACGGTATTATCATTATCATCAATATCATGTCTTACGTTATTTTCTTCTCTGTCTTTTATTAATCACTGTTTATGTAAACAGTGTGCAACTTAAAGTAGGGTGTCCACAAACACTCTTGCAGAGATAGGTATAGCAGATGAGTGGACCTGAACATGGAGCAGTGGAACTGTGTTCTCTGAAGTGTAGGAACTCCACCCAGTACCTTTGGGATGAGTTGGAGGTGTTTGTGATTCAGAACTAATCATCTAACATCAGTATCTGACCTCACTAATGGTCATGTGGCTGATTGCAGTGATAAGATGGGAGCTGAGACTGTTGGAATGGAGCGGAACCGTTGCTCTTTTGGAAGCCTTAATCTGTTTGGTATAAATTCAGCAATAAAAAGTAAATGTGTGTAATGACCGGGACCAGTAAGGCCTATCAAAATGAAAAGCATCCCAAAAGGAAAGAAATATCTACTATAGCGAGGCTTAGGCCCCATTTTCTCTCTCCATGGGTAAAAAGTGGTGTTTTGTGGTACAAAAGCTGTAAAGCTGCTTTGTGACAACAGTTGAAGTAAAAAGTACTATACAAATAAATCTGACTTGACTATTACCGAGGGGGGCAGGAGCTGTACTGGAGCAAATAGTCCCACATTCACATACATTCACATGCCTTCTGTTCTACCTCAACCTTTAGCTTTACTTAAAAAAATAAACTGAAAAAACTACCAAATACAAAGTTCAGTTTGCTCACAGGGTGACAAACTAAGTGGAGAAACACACACGTTAGCGTTAGCACTAGCTTTGTTAGCAGCACAACAGTCTGCTCACTACATAACCAGTTTAAGTCTGGCTAATAAAAAAAAACACACTTATAAACGTTTAGACATAAAGAGCCAGATCGTGTGACGGCTGTTAAAAGGACAGAGAGCTGAAATGAAAAGTTTTTCTCCATGGTTTTGAATCCGTAGCCCACTCGCTAAGCTAGCCTTTGCTGAGCTAGCTCAGCTAGCAACAGCTCCACCGAGCCTCCACATCAGCCTGCTGATACTAACTGCCGAGGTACCGACACAAATGTTGAGCATAAAACTTGTGTCTGAGAGAGAAGTCGAGCGACTGGTGTTGGGAGTAGTAGAAAGTCAACTTGAGGCAGGGTCTGCCGAGTTTGGACTCGTAGTCAGCTAATGCTATCTAGCTATAGCTACTTCGCTAGCTTGCTAGATTGCTAGCTAGCTAGTTAGCCAGCACGCTGAACGCCACAGTACGGTCCGTGTTCCAGCTAACTAAAGCTCAAATGACACACTTTTAGAGGATAAAACAGCGTACCTGAGAGCGCAAAATCAAGGGAATGGTCTTGGGAGTGTTTTCAACTGTTTTCTGGCAGGCTTGGTCCCCAGGTGTGCTTAATTCTCCATTTCAAACGAACTCAGCGCGTTGTCAACTCTCAACTACGGTGGGTTTGGGGTTTTTCCCCACCTGTTTTCGGAGCGTGACATCACCAATCAGTGAGCTCCCACAGCGCCCCCACCCTGTGGCTCTCTTACATGCACATGGGGGAATAAACCTTTATTAGGCCTTGAACCAAATAGGCACAGAACTGAGATCTGACAAATCAGACACGTCGTGAACATTAAAAAAAATTAAATATCATATCCATATGTGCATTAAAAATATCAGCACCCTAATTAGGCCAGGGTGTATACCCAAGATCTAACGTTAATGTAAAGAGTAATTCTGGAGCATTCCTATTGGTCCATTCACAACGTAAAATGACAGTAGAATAGTAGAAGCCATTGAGCGTTGAGTTTCTAGTTGTAGAGGCACACTAGCTGTAGACACAGAGACAACGTATACACAGAGTTGGAATTACACTCCATCCGAAAACACATCCGCTGTCCGTTGGCCGTTGTCAGTAAACACGTTTGGCCCAGCCACAATGGCCAAATGTGTTTGTGTCTGCCTGCAATCACAGGCCATTCCGCTCCAAGCAGGCAGTTGCGATGAAATTGGCTTAGAGGGGACAAGTGTGGCTTTGTGGCTTTAAGAGCAGCCGGTTCAGGCCCAGCAACGCGAGGTCACCGCGAGGCCCGGCAGCTCTGGGACGACGGCTGTGCCCGGACCGGGTGTCCCTCTTCCAGGAGGGATTTTCCCCCACCTTCCGCAAGGAAAGGAAAATCTGAAGAACAAATCCATTTTGGAAATGCACTTGACCTCAGGCGATGGTGGTGAACCGTTACGCCAAGTAGTGGAGCTTGTTATTTTTCACTGCTATTCTGGGAGGTTAAATATGGACAGGAACCACTGCGAACCCAAAGGCCAGCAGTCAGTGTGAAAATAAATGCACAGCACTGTAAACAAGAGGCATAACAGCAGCGGCAGAGATTAAGGCCACACCAGGCCTATTGTGGCCCAATTAACAATTAATCTGAGCTACTGATTAAAGCCAGTCCCTGATTCTTTACTGTAATTTGACTATGCTATTTTATTGTCACAAGGTGTGTAGTTAAAGGAGCACTCCAGTCAAAATAAAAAACCTAACTCACATCCTACTGGGGTGCTGCAGGTGCCTGTAGCCTGCTATAGAATTATGTTTTCAGGTTTAAAGAATACCCAATGCCTGTCATTAGGCATGGTGCCAGAGGTATCTGCTTCCGGGTCCTATTTTATTGGAAATACTTCTCTACAGGGACTAGACAAGCTGTGTGTGTGCATTTGCACATCTATGTCAGCAATGGGTGCAACTTAAAGTAGGGTGTCCACAAACACTGTTGCAGAGATAGGTATAGCAGATGAGTGGACCTGAACATGGAGCAGTGGAACTGTGTTCTCTGAAGTGTAGGAACTCCACCCAGTACCTTTGGGATGAGTTGGAGGTGTTTGTGATTCAGAACTAATCATCTAACATCAGTATCTGACCTCACTAATGGTCATGTGGCTGATTGCAGTGATAAGATGGGAGCTGAGACTGTTGGAATGGAGCGGAACCGTTGCTCTTTTGGAAGCCTTAATCTGTTTGGTATAAATTCAGCAATAAAAAGTAAATGTGTGTAATGACCGGGACCAGTAAGGCCTATCAAAATGAAAAGCATCCCAAAAGGAAAGAAATACTATAGCGAGGCTTAGGCCCCATTTTCTCTCTCCATGGGTAAAAAGTGGTGTTTTTGTGGTACAAAATGTACCCAGGCTCTATATGTGAGATTTTTATGAGTCTGTGCTGACACCCACAAAATTCACTGCTGCTGAGAAAGAGCTGCAGTGCGTAGCAGGTTGGCTACGAGGATTCCAGGGGATTGTGTTACCCTCCAAAATTCTCCTGGCTCGCAATCAAGACGCGGGCCATTATCCCTGCATAGATGCCTAAATAGTTTGTTCTTCCCATATAATTTCAGCATTAAGCTTAAAGCAAAAACATGCACTTTGCAGCTCGTATTTTTCCTACGCTATGACCACCTCATCACTCTTCACTCTCCTCGCTTTGCCTTACAAACAGGCCAACACAGGAAAGCATTAAACCCTTCTCATGAAATTCAAATTTCGTCTTTCATTGAGAGTATGCGCTGAGATATGGTTATTATTACTGAAGTGATTATGATTGATGTTTTTGAGGTAATGCAGCAGAACTCAATATGTTAAATGAATGGACACCATCTGTGTTAAAAGGCTTGTGCTTTTGCTTTCAGTTTAGTACGTGCAGCAATCATTTAATCTATACTTTGAACAGAGATCACTTACTCTGTACTTTGTAGTTATTTCCCCCAGTGTTCGATCTTCCTGATCATCAGACAGATAAACATGCACATCCGAGTGAGATAACTGTGTTCACACCTGCCTAAACGAATCACACTGGACTAAAAAGTGCAGGTGTGAAAATGCCCTTAGACAGCTGTGCCACTCAGGAGCCTCCACTTACTGTATAATTTACACTTTATATAGAAATCACTTATTCTAAACTCCATATCTTATATAGAGATAACTTTATCTATTCCAGGGGTAAACTATTTTTGTTCTGAAGAGCCAACATCCAGCCCAGTTTTGTGATTTTCCTGCTCAAACACACCTACTAAACCTGACAATTAACAGCTGAGATGAACCAGATGTGCTTAAAACAGAACAATCATAGAACAAACTGTTCTATGGCTTGAATTGAACACCCCTGATCTATCTGTTATACTGTATACAGAGATCACACCAAGACGATTTACAGCAATTAGGTCCCCCTATATTCATTCCCCTCAGTGTCCATGCCTTTAAAATCACAAATACAGAATCATGGCATTATAGCATGAATTGAAGCCTCAGTTGTATTTATTAATGAGACAAGCATAAAGGTCATTCTATTTTACGTCAGTGTTTTGTTGTGCGGTAAGATGCTGTAAAAATGATCACTCTCACTGCAAAAGGCCTTAATGGAAACCTGGGCATCTGGATTTAGATCCTCTTACTCTGCAGAATATGTTGTCGTCCAATAAAAAGAGTAAAGGGAAAATCTTTAATACAGTGAATGCACTTCCAGCCAACTATGAAGTTGCTCTAACAGCTAAATCATGACTGAATAATACCAAAAAAAGAAAGAAAAGAAAATTGAAAACTGTAAATGGGAAAAAAGGAAATGACCCTGGACCTTCTGAAAGATTTCATTCTGTCCTAATCTGAATGTGAATCCCAAGTGGCACTGCAGAAGCCAGTCAAAAGAGGGGGATGCCTTAAGGTCATTCAAGAGGGCCGTCAATAGCTCTGAAGTCTCTGAAGCTGGAGCCAGTTGGTTTTCTATTGAGAGGCAGGGCAGCCGCACACATTGCCTCATAAAGGTGATTGCAGGAGCTGCATGTTTTGGTGCCGTACAAGTCAGAGTAAATCAGATAGCCTCGTAAATCAAGGTGGAAAAATCCCATAGTTTAGATTGCAAACACTAAGATTTATGGGAGGTCCTCTCAAAGAGCCAAACCCTTAGGATCAGTAGCACAAAGTGTTTCCTTGCTTCCCCACTCTTGGTAACGTAATCCCAATCCTGTATTTTATTAATAGACCTGTGAATTACCTTCAATCAAATGTGTATAATGGCTGCAGATGATAAAACTATAATATATGGACACATAAACTACAAACAATAATTGTGTTGTAATATTCATGTTAAATTGTAATTGTTATATTAAACTACACTAATGCTCTTTTTCCAATTTCCTAAACATTTAATAAGAGGTCCAACAGAAATGGTATGACATTACTTGGAAAATACAAACTCAGTCCAGTAATGTACTATAAAATGTAAAGCCAAATTTTAAACTTGGTGTAATCACCCATTTGGCCTACAGCAGTTTCACTCTGCCCACTGGAATGAAAATCTTTATTTCCTCAGTAAAACACTAATATTACAATAAATACAACTAATATTGATACAGAAAGTCGTGGTTTTACATGAGGTCAGGATGTTGGATGATCACCACCCCAGCTCATTCCAAATGTAATGAATGAAGCACCTCCATGATTCCAGAGAACACAGTTCCACTGCTCCACAGCTCAATGCTGGGGGGCTTTATACCTCTTTAGCCATGGGGTCAATAGGTTTATGTTTATCTGCTCCAGGGAGTCCTATTCTATTGGCAATAATTCTCTACAGGGACTAGGCACGCTGTTTGTGTGTGTGTGTGGGTGTGTGTGTTTATCTGTGTCAGCAATGGGTGCAACTTAAAGTAGCTGAATGCATTTATTAGAAGGGGTGTCCACAGACTTTTAGACATAGAGTGTAATTCTGCAATAGTTTCTGTGTTATGGTCATAAAGTCACAGCAAAAAAAAACAAAAAACACTACAGGCGGTTCATACAAATCAATAAAGAGAGGGTATGTAAAACTGGACATGAAAAATGGATTATGAATGATGTTATGTGGAATATAGACTCATAAAGACATCATAATATTCTTTAGGGAAAATAAAATAAAATACATCAGAAATGTAGGCTTTAATTTGTGTTCTCCTGTAAAGTCACTATTTTGGAGATACAATGCTTTGTTATGACAGTGGAATACAGTAAAAACAGGTAAATTTATGATACCACATTTGTGTGTGTGTGTGTGCACATGTATCTGTGTGTTCTCCCAAAGCACGATGAAGAATAGCACTTGGCAGCCTCGTTTCCCCAGGTTTGCACGGCTAGTCTGCTTGGACGCAGTCCATTTCTCTGAACACTCTGACAGTAGCGCCACTTGCCAAAAAGCCTCTTGAGTAAAGTTCAACTTGTCCCCCTTATCTGCACCATGACATCACACAATACTGGAAAAATGGCTTTACAGAGCAGCGCTGCTCCTCCATCCACTGTAGTACTCAGCTGTGTAAGTCATAAAAAAAACAAACAGCAGTCTACACCAACGTGGGGATCATGCAGTTCCTGGGCCATGGGGTCAGGGCCAGTGCAGCGCATGGCTTCAAGAACTCACGCACTGTCAATACGAGACAAGCAATACACAGCTGTTTAGAATTAGCCAGGAATTTGGTTGGGAACGTGGGGGTGGTGGCTGCTGTGGACGTCGGTAATCTTTTGTTTTGCATGTCAGTGAAAACCCAGCGGCCTGCATCAGGTGAGCACTTCGTACGACATGGGCTCTGGAGGTCAGTGGCATGATGCAGAAGCAGAAAATCAGCCTTTGTTTATCACAGTTTTTGTGAATCCCTCTTACTGAAGGTCTTTGTACAGAGGGTCCTGCTTATTCAGTTAGATAAAGGTTAGATAAAGACAGAAAAAAGAGATAAATCTCCATGGCCAAAAACAATGATATGCTTTGGGTGGCCTTGTGGTATCGTGATAACAGTGTCCGCTTGGGCACGCAGGATGTTCACTAACTCTCCCACCAGCTGCTCTTTAAGCTATTCGGACTTTATGTTTTGAATAGATCAGAAGAAATGCTCCAAAAGTTACATGAAATAAAAAAGAAGAACACTTCCATGTAGAAGGACATTATAAAGCCTTTACTAAGCCTCATTAAGCCAGTAGTTATTAACTGGCTCCTCATTAGTGCACAATTAAACCAGTTCTAGAGCACATTTACTGCTTATTAGACATCATAATTGTTTGCAAAACATTTTCGATGTTAGACATCATTATTAATAAGCCTTATTAAGTGATTGCTGGCAACTAATAACTGCTAATTAACTTGCTGCTCATTAACGGCAGGTACTCTTTACCCCGAGGCTGAGACAGGACTAAGAGTATTAGGTTGTAGTCTTGAGGCCAGTAGTAATAGTACTAAAACACCATGTAATTCACAAATAAATTTTCAGGATTTGTTGGCCTTTATGTCCATAAAACATGGCTAATAATATTAATTCTGAAAATCACTAAAATGTAAATCACTTTATAGTAAATATAAATGTACAGTATTAAAATACTGTACAGTATTAAAATAAGTACACTATTAAAAATGTTCACATGACAATATTTGACATAGTGGCAAGTACAGATGTGGTGTCAATGGTATTAAATGGTTGTATCCTTCTTTTGTTGGAGTAACTGTCTCTATTGTCCAGGAAAGATTTTGGAGCACTGCCGTGAGGACATTCAGCTTTACAAGAGCGTTAGTAAGGTCAGGATGTTGGATGATAACCATCCCACCTCATCCCCAACATCCCAACTCATCTCAAGTACTGGATGGAGCACCAACCATCATTCCAGAGCACACAATTCTACTGCTCCACAACTCAATGCAAGGGGGGCTGTACACCCCTCTAGCCTGGCCTAGTAGGTCTATGTTTATCTGCTCCAGAGAGTCCTTTTCTATTGGCAATTATTCTCTACAGGGAATAGACAAGCTATGTGTGTGTCTGTGCACCACATCTGGGTGCATTGTCCACAAACATTTGGACATAATCCCTCCCTCCTTGTGAGTATATACTAATAGCCAGGAGGTGGGAAGCTACTAGCCAATCCTCTACTAGCCAGGTCTAACACACATGCCGTGGTTTGGTGGTGTATACTCAAGGGACAAAAACTCACGCTACAGTCACAACAAGCAACCTCTCTCTAGCACGCTCAGCTTATAGCTGACCTTACTCTAGCAGTCCGACAGTCTCGGTTGGACCTGAGGGGTTGCTTTTTCGAAACCACTACCTTAAACCACTGCTGTTAATCATTTTATTTTTCAAACACACACTGCGGCATAGATCATTAGCATCTGTTTTCCTTGGACGTGCTCGGAGCCCAAGGTGGGAGACACTGGCACACTGAGGTTAAGCTGACTGTAATTGTCCAGATTTTTCTAATCAGCCTGTGGCACTGTTTTTGAAGGGGGGCTGAGCTAAAGCATACTTTGAGGTGAATGATGCAAAATGAAAACTTTTGGAGGATTTCAAGCGTTGGCAGAGGGACTGCAGAGTGGGGTTATTTACAGTGGGAAAAGGAAAGGCCTAATTTGAAACATCTGAGGCCGCGAAAGAGAGGTGGGCACCGGAGGGAACAGCAGGATAGTGCCTCATGTGCAAGAAGAAAAAAAGAGGAAGGGGCCACATCAATTAGGTGGATTTTTCAGATTTCAGGAATGACCAGAAATGTATCTGATATGCTTTCAATCATATAAAATGTCCCAGTTGCATTTGTGTTGTGGGCCTTTTTTGTAAACATTTACTGCATGAAAAGGAATGTAAATGAGAATCCAAGAGACTTTAGTGACACATTTCATAGCGTTAGCAATGCAATGCTGTTAGATATAGTGGTAGTTTTATGGGTGGGTGTCATGTGTTTAGTGTGTATATAAGCAAAGAACATCAGGCCTCAGGGACCCAAGAGGGATTTTATGGTAATTAGCCCCTTGAACCCTAGGTTCATTATCCAGTTGTTAATCCAAATGCAACTATTAGGAATTATTTGTTAACCATTTAGCTTTCTGTGCAGTCAGGGTTCTATTTTAGGGCCTAATTATTTCACTTATGTAAAGTAAAATGTGGACCTATGTCCAGGATGTAAAGGGTCAATATGCATTATCTCTGATCAATAAACAAACAAACAAACAAACACATGCCTCTGTATTGCCATTATTTCATTCACCTCACTTTTAATAGAATTTACAGTTTTATTTACAGTGACTGAATGGAGGGAAGTGTCAGATAAAGCATGAGTGACCCATCTCATGGCATTACATAGAAGGGTCAGCCACTGCCACATTGTTTCACTACACTCATGATATCGTCTGGAACCCACAGATTAAGTTGCAGGATCACCTCAGCATGGCTTATTGATTAAACGTATGCTAAGACACAGCAGCGATTGACCCATGTTACAGTCTGCAGTACTGACCAAAACATCCCACAGTTTTCAACAGGGACAGTCATATCGGACTGGGTGTCCCACCTTGGGTTTTGGAACCGGCATTCCTGCAACATCCCACGTGTGAAAAATATAGCCGCCACTACAAATACCCGACCCATCCAAGTAGTGTAATAGGAAGACTATAGATGTCAGCTAATTGGACTTGACTGTGAGTGTAAATGTCGAAGAGTCCGGCTTGTGAAAAGAGAGTGTGAGAGCATTCGCAGGAGGTTTGGAAGTATTGCACTTCATGCATCTACATACATGAGTCCAGGACGGAGGGAGTGTTGGGCGGGGGGTGCGAGATGATAGAGTGATATAGAAAAAGGGAGTTACTGTGCCTTTAAGAGATGGAGAAAGCTGGCTCTGTGCCCATTCTCCAATCTGCTGATGATGAGGCGAGGAAGGAGCCAGGAGCCATTTTTAGCGATGAGGTCATCCTTTATGGCTGAAAAGAAAAAAAGAAAAAGAAAAGCAGCCATAGAAAGAAGTGCAGTGGCTGTCGATGCCTGCCGCTATCAGCCAGGACCCCCTATTTGCCTCTTAATCCATATATATATATGTGTGTGTGTGTGTGTGTGTGCATATGATATGTGATGTGTGATGTGTGCTGAGCTTTTCAGCCTTGATCAAGCTTAATAAACGTAAGGACCTGAGGATTGAGGATTGATGTCCTTGGTGCAACAGGTTCTTTGACTAGTGGTGCATGTTGAAGGTTGTGGATGCTGTAGGTGATGATGTCACCACTTCCATATTTCATCCATTGCCACACATTTGTACATCACTGCCAACAACAGTACTGGCTTATTTGCTTGCACCTCTTACCAGATACGCTTATATACTGGTTGCATTGTCATTTTAGGCCTTTGAACAGCCACTCATTAACCCCCTATTAGCCCCCCTTTAGCTGTCTGCAATGCTCTGGTTGGGAATCAGTAAATTTCTGCAGTTCAAAGAAAAGTTGCAAGTCCAGAGGAGTTCAGTCTTGCGTGTTGTGTTTGACCTCACATACCCTTACTATTGAACAGAGAATCTCTCTCTCTCTCTCTCTCTCTCTCTCTCTCTCTCTCACACACACACACACACGTATACGCACACACAGCACTGCCCTCCCATCCCTCAAATGATTTTCCTAAATATAGACTGTCTGGCCAGCACAGCTGGGCTAAAGTAGAAATCCATGAGTATAGCACCATCTATAGGGATAAACACACCCCAAACATGCATTAAAAAGGGTGCACAGCAAATGAAAATATACTATGTTAAAGAAATACTGCATAAAACACATACATAAACTATTCCAAAAGGTACAGCATGTGCACTTATATTTTTTAAGGGCTTTATCAATATACCTTCATTCGTCTCAATCACAGGATGCTCTTCAGACCCTTCTCGAACATTTCACGATCCAGACGAATGGATTCATCAGTGCTGTTACTGCGTTTACAACAGTAAGAGGTGCAGTGTTTGTGTTGCTTCCCTCCTCTACTGTAAAGGAGGCATCTGGGTGAAATTACATCATCCTTCTTGCTAGACCACTCCTCCTACCCCTGTATACAATATATGTCCAAAAGTTTGTAGACACCTTCTCAGCGGTTTGCTCTGAAATCAAGGGCGTTAAAAGGGAGTTTTCCCCCCCTACTTCTGGTGATGATTTAGGCTCGATATTGAAACATTGCTGTGAGGATTTGATGTTGTTCAACCACTGGAGCATCAGTGAAATTATTGATGTTGGAGGATCAGTTCTGAATGTTCTACTTATCCCAAAAGCAAAGAACGAAGGTCCCTGACTCAAGAGAACACAGTTCTACAATTTCAGAGATCTTTGCCAGTTTACACTTTATGTCCAGATGTATTTGGACACCCCTGCTGAGGAATGCATTCAGCTACTTTAAGTTGCACCCATTGCTGACAAAGATGTGCAAATCTGCACACACACACAGCTTGTCTAGTCCTTGTAGAGAAGTATTGCCAATAGATTAGGACTCTCTGAAGCAGTTAAATATGAACCTATTGGCAGCATGCCTAATGCCAGGCTTGGGCTCAAGAGGTATAAAGTCCCCCAACATTGAGTTGAGGAGCAGTGGAACTGTGTTTTCTGGAATGATGGATGGGTTGGTGCTCCATCCAATATTTTTGGGATGAGTTGGGGAGATGAACATCCTGAGCTCACCAATGGTCTTGTTGCTGAATACAATCAAATTCTCACAGCAATGCTCCAAAATCTGGTAGAATGCCTTATTCTCAGGATAGTATAGACAGTTACTCCAACAAAAGCGGAAAAACTCTTTTTTTAAAAGCCATAATTTTGGAAGGAGCAATGAATGAGCAGGTGTCCCAATACTTTTGTCCCTATATAGAATGTTTGCTTTTCTATGGGCTTTTCTAACTGAACACTTGTGTCAACTATACAGAAATAGGATGATGCATTACTGAAGGCAAAGATACTGGAATGTGTCGTTAAGTAATATTGTGTGTGTGTGTGTGTGTGTGTGTGTGTGGGCAGGTATATTAATGTTGTACTTTTTGTTGACAGCCTAAAATACTGTATCAAAGCTCTACATCAACACCAGCATCAGCAAAGACGGTAATCTTTCGCCCTATATTAGCCCCCAACACACAAAAACCATGTTATTCAGGCTTTCCCCTCAACCAGCCGATTTCACATCGCAATTACAGTCTTGTTTTCTTACCCGTGTCTAATTTCCTTTAATTTGTTTTTCTAGCTTATTACCCCTCGGGGCTGCAGGAATGTATCCATTTCAAAGGTCTTTTCAAGCAATCCTTCCATCCAACTAGCTTTCATGACTGCGCACAGAGCTTAGCCTAACCCAAACGGTAAGATGTGTGCTTTAGTGTTTCCCCCCCACCTTTTCACACTGAATACCTTTTCCCAGGAATAGAGACGGCCTTCAGTCAGGGAATAACACAGAGCTTCATTTAGCACCTACAGTTAAGCTAGACCTACTGTACAAGTGACACATTGCCGCCAGGTCTCACTTGTGAGTACACCGTTATATTGGATGACCATACGTCCTCCTCATCCCAGGACACAATCCCTTTTTGGGAAGTAAACAATAGCTCCTGCCGGGATTTCACTTTAGCATTTGCCTCTTTAGTTGCCACACATTATACAGCAATAAATGGTTTTATGGTTGAAATATGAACGGGAGTTCTCGTAACCATCCACATGACATCTGTTCAGGGACAAAGTCCTGCAACAAAAAGACCCGTCCCCCCGTTTCTCCTCATTCGTAGAGATGGGAGCCTGGTCATGTGTGAAATTAGACAGAAATGCCCATATGGACTTTAGTGTATAAGTACGTGTATCTACACAACCACTGGTCAAATGTTTCCGGAGTTAGAGGAAGCTGCTAAACAAGAGTTTATGAGCAGAAGGTCTAAAAAGTTCGGAAAAAAATCTTGTGGTTCTGTCTCAGTGGTACCATGTTGACCAAGTATTCTGAAAGATCCAAAAGCAGAGTTTCAGGTCACACAGTTACAGCCTGTCAGACAAACCAGAAAAAAATTATGACTTTAAATGACTATTAAAATGCACATAACTTTCTTTTATTAAAACTGTTAGCTAAAATGATGTAAAGGTCAAATATATCTTATTTTGCTTTTATTAGATTTTATTGTACATGTAAGACACACAAGTGAAGGACAAGAAGATTATTTGGCCATTAAAAAGGCTATTAAAGCTATGTATTTGTCTTGGTAAATTAGTAAATATATATGTATTCATGTTTACGCAGTTTACGTAGTTAAAATTTAAGGAAATTTTGCCACGGTGCTACAACTTTGTTTACAAGTAGCCTATTTGAAGCCCCATATATCCGTGTGTCCCTACTGTGCCCCAAAATAGGCCCCCCTTTTGTTATGTTTGATAATAAGCCATATTGAATATAGTGTGATGTCACAGCAACAGATGACAGTAGGTATTCATAATGTAGGTATTAATATATTGAATCTGGGTGGATTAATAGTCCACATTTGATCTGCCGGGAATGGAGTTTATTAGCTCTTGAGTAATGCAGGGTGACTCTACAAAGCCATTTACACAGATTTTATTAATTTGCTGCGTCTGTTTTTTCGTTGCCATGGCCTTTACTGCCATCTAGTGGTAGAATGAGTGAAGTGCCATCTGTCCACAGTGATGATAGTCAGTTGTTAATGAACCAAAAAACAAAAACAAAAAAAAAACAAACCAAACAAATTAATAATGCGGAAAACACTCAAACTATTATCTGATGGAGCTTTATTTGATCTGAATACGGAGCACTTACAAGCAGCGGTAAGTGGATTATGAGCCCACAAATAAATACAGCAATAATCATACTTACAAGGAGAGAGGATTAAAAGAAGAAGAAGAAAAAAAGACAATTTTACAAATCTCTGATCTCCCATAAGATTAAAACACTGACCAAAGCACTGTCCACCCCCAAGTGACTCGTAGACTTTTATGCACTATACATGCACCTCTATGCTGAGTTACTCAGTAGGAATTAGAAAACATATACAGTATATTGAGGTTTGATATTTTTTTTTGTTTAACATCTCAGATGTACACTTAAATAACAGACTCCCTACGAACAGAATACACCCATATTTGCAACAACACAAATGGCTAGTCTATATACTGGAGTTTCATATATTCATATATATATATATTCATATATGTGCTACCGTATCATTCCCCTCCCTTCAACCTTTATAATGACACAATTATCGTCCACTGAAATGATAAAGATGATCACTAAGCTGTGCCTATTCACCTTGTGAAGTCTTAGGGTGGGCTGGTGACAGGGTCTCATATACTGCATTCATGAATGTAGAGGCACATGAAGATATGGAAATGAGAGATCTGCAGCCAATAAAGCATATGCTGTTGAAAACAGCATTCACAGTCACTGTCGTGCAAAAAATCATGCATTCCCAAAAATTTACAGTCAACTTTACTCCTTAAGTTTCAATAGAAGTTGTAAAAAAAATAATCCAAGTCACTCTGGAGTAAAAATAACAACCAGATTTAAATCCTGTCAAAAGTGAAAATCATTTTTTGTGCGACAGCGGCAAGACAAATGTGTCAACATGCTCTCGCTAGAACAAATCAACAGGAATTCACACAAGCCAGTCTGTATATGGTACATACATTATGCTTGATGCTTGTGGCAGGTTGAGCAGGTATAGCATCTCTCATGCCTTTATCTCATGCTTTATAATTTCTACAGAGTCTTCACTGAATCAGATTAACAGGATTCCAGCCATTTCTATTATCTTATATAGAGCACGAATAACAACTGAGAACACACTGGAGTGCTCTGGAGTCCTAGTTAACCTGTTGTATTCCTTCCAGCAGTGCCACAAAGTAATGCCTCATTTGCAATTTAACTCATCTCATGTGCTTCAACATGTCTTTATGGAGACAACTCTCCTAAATAAATGAGTAATGCTAAAAACTGAGATGGATCCCAACATCAAGAAGGCAGGGTTCTTCCCAGGGAGCATGTAAACTACATCCATAAAAATGAAAACATTCGAATGCCGTTCGAATGGTGTAAAGAAGGCAGTTGTGCTGCTGTTTAAACTCTCGGATGTACCTTGGTCTCAGGGAAAGAAAGGGGAGGACTGCAGCGACAAACTGATAGAGGCAGTCAACGTGAATCAGCACAAAACGGTACCAAGCTTTCTCTCTGCTTTCTTACATCCCAACATGCTTTTCACTGTCCGCACACTGCCAATGAGGCCATATGGGGAGAAGGCCAACATTTCAGGCACAGTTTACATTTCACCCTTTTACCAGCATTGCCCAGCAGGGGGCAGCAAGGGGCCAAAACAAGACACTGACACTGTCTCTCAGAATAGACCCCCTAGATCAGCACCGCAACCAAAAAGACTAATACACGTACATAGTGCTGTACATCAGTCTGATAACACACACAGACTGCGGCCTTACATCATCCAAAAGATACATCAACCTCATCTCCTTAGGGATGTACTATCAGTGGAGATGCCCTCTGTTCTGATGTCCAAAGTCAACTCTGCAGTCAGAGCAGGCAACTTTATGACAGCTCTGTGGCGGAGCCAGATCTTTTTTGGTGGGTTATGTCCAAGTAAAGGTCTGAGCGGAGGAAGCGAGGATAGGGATCTTTCTCCATAAGTCCATAGATCCTACTCTGGGCCAGGTCAAAGCTGTCAGCGCTAACGTTCC
Source organism: Salminus brasiliensis (assembly GCF_030463535.1). NCBI lineage: Eukaryota > Metazoa > Chordata > Actinopteri > Characiformes > Bryconidae > Salminus > Salminus brasiliensis. The sequence continues at coordinate 8,541,308 of NC_132897.1, read as the reverse complement.
CCATGTTCTCCTTGGTCTGCTCCCTGGTATATGAGTCCAGATTGACCTGAGAACAAGGAGGTAAAATGGAGGTATTAACACCTAGTGTGAGGTTAACTACTTTTTGCACTGCAGTACCTTCAAACCATAGGTGGGTTCTAGGTGGGCATGGACTCTGAGTGGGTTTGTACATGCGTTTTTACTGGAACCCAGTTGAGCTTCCCAAATGGGCCCCATTGTTACAGCCCATTTTAATCTTACATGGATCCCATCTAGCCTGCATGTGCAGTGTTCAACCTAGATAGGACCCATGTTTTACCCCGTATGGTCTCATCAATGACCCTGGTGGGACCCTGGTGGGCATCCATATGTGAGGCCAACATGTAACCTGAGGACAAAACTTTCTGCCTCATAGTTGGGCTACCCATACAGGCACCGCATGTTAGCTGGGATGTTGGTCCTTCTGGGGCATTGTTCAAATAACCCTTTGTAGCACCTGGGTAAGACCTTGTAGCACTAGTCCTAAAAGCACAGCTCCAACACCAGTATAAGGCATCTAATATACAGCAATTTCTGTTCAGCCTTAGGTTCATATGAGACTTCATGACTTCATATGTAACTTTTAGTGCACTTCAGTTTGGGTGTAGAAGTAATAGTTTCACTTAAGCGCACTACAAAGGTATGCTTTGTTTTAACCCACCTCTTTACATGACTGAATGGAGATGTACTGCGCATATATCTTCTTTGCTCTAGAAGTCATCTTGGACAGAGACTTGATCTTCCTGTAGTCCTCGCAAGCCAGCCAGAAATCCAGATTCTCCTCGCTGAACTCCGTCTGCAGAAAGGAGCGGAACGCTGCCAGTCCATCTGACAAAGCAGAAAGCAGTTATGACGCATACTGTTAGAACATAATGTGATCTCAAAATGCATCAGGGTATTTGGCTCTGGTCTAATTGTATGTTAAAATAATGCTAGATCCATGACAGATTGGGCCATATGATGAGTGATGTGCTCAAAATAAATTACAAGCAAGTTGTAAAGTGTGCCATTATGTAACTGTTTTAGTTCCCTAGAAACAACAGTGCAGCAAACTTACATTTGTGAGAAAGCAACAGGTCAAGAGATTCTCCCCATTTGAGAGCTTCCTCTGGAGTGGGTCTACGGAAACAGAAGACAGAACGGTCAACAACTCCATGATTTACTGCCAATGATGCGCTGATATTTACTTTAAAACCCAGCCAGAACATCCTGCTTTGACTCCAATTAAACCATGCCCATCACTAATACCACTGATGATTTGTTCCTTAACATTTTAACTTGCCAATAATTCATATCTGTCTTCAGACTAGGCATCTGCAGTCATAACATAATTTCCACATGTATTAAAAGCAACCCAATAATGTGAAAAATGTATTTTTCAGATATATTCATTTGTTTTGTACAAATCTATTATGAACAAATGAACAGATGTGATCCATAGTAGTATCAGACTTTTGTTTCATTACTGATAGGAGTGTTAGTATGCACGGTTTTAACGCAGATTAAAAGAAATAAACCCTGTATTGGGGATCAGAATGGAAATGTGCCTTTTATTTTATGGCATTTACACTACATGGATTTTATGCATGCTTTCTGTAACAGGGTGCTCAGCTAGAATGGCAATCAAACCCAGGCCGTCGCGATGGCAGCCCGACACGCTAAGTGAGCCACCACAACCACATGACCAACAGCCCCAAGTGCAGCGCAGTAGAGCTCAAAGCAGGCAAAACTTAAGAGCAAAGAAAGTCAAGAACCCAAGAATTGAACTCAAGGCTGCCACATCGGGAGATGTACGCTCCGTTGCTTCATTAAAGGACACTAAAAGGGGTGGGTTTGAAAACGGGTGGGAGAAAAAAAGAAAATTGTGCATGTGGCACAAGGGAGAAAGGCAGGAAAACAAACAAAGGCTGCCAGGGGAGAATGCTGGCCACCTCGAAAGCCACAAGGAAAACAAGAAGTAAAGATAAAAGGACCCCCCGAAAGAAATGGGAAAAAAGTGTTACAGGGAAGGCAGCCGTCCTCTGTAAACAGCGTGTATGTGTGCCAACACACACACACACAAACACAGAAACAGACAAACACTACACAAACACAGAAACAGACAAACACTACACAAACACAGACAACTCAAGGGAAAGGGGGGGGGGGGACTTGGAGCGTAGACAGGAGAAAAACACAGAAGAGAGAGTGAGACCCACGCAGCCTTTACTCAAGAGAGTGGCTGTCACAAACACACAGAAACAGTCAAAGGACCCAGCAGTGGGCAACTGAATCTGGAGGTTTAGCAAGCCTTTTGCCCAGGTGTTGTGCGTTGGGCTTGATTAGCTGGTGTGACTCTAGCCTCTCAACCTTGAGCTACCCCTTACCGTTTCTTTCAAAATCAAGAGTATTAAAAAGAGTTTAAGCTGCTTTTGTTGGAATAACCATCTCTATTGTCTATGGAAGGCTTTCAACTAGATTTTGGAGCATTTCTGTGAGTATTTCATTGCATTCAGTGACACGAACGTTAGTGAGGTCAGGATGTTGGATGATCACCATCCCAAGTCATCCCCAACTTATGTCTCTCTGAAGCAGATAAACATGAACCTATTGGCACTATGCTTAACGCCAGGCATGGCCTTGTCAATGAATGCAATTAATTTCTCACAGCAATGCTCCAAAATCTAGTAGGAACCCTTCCCTAGACAGTAGACACAGTTAACTAAAGAAACAAATGACTGAGTATGTGTCCCAATACTTTTGTCCATGGTGTATGACTGAGCAGGGAAATCATCTAACTGTGCTGGGCAATGGTCATCCAGTACTAGGAGTTTAAGAGTGTGACTCATCCAGTCCTGGAGTCAGGTCAGGTAAAAAGTGGAAGTAAACACTCGCACTCACTTGTCCCATTTGAAGACTTTCTCAAGCTTGTTGACTGGATTGCTTCCATGTCTTTCGTTGTTCTTCTTCCGGAGGAAGGTCAGTCGATTTTTCATGTCTTTGGCCCTGTGGGAGTAGCATTAGAAGTTCAGTACAGTCCTCATCTCCAGAATGACTCAGCAGTTAACTGACAACCCAAGCCTGTGTCATCGTTCGATGAGTCAAAAGAAGGACTGATAGAAATGGGAAGACATTTTCAGTAGGAGTTTTGTGCCTGAAGCTGCTTTTCCCTGTGGGAAACAGTTGGTAGAGAGTCCATCATTTACTGCACTGAGTGGTTACCTAGCGTGGGGGAGCAATCATGTTGGAGAATATAAAGAGCCTAAAGGACTCATTCAATTTGCTACAATTGCACATTTATTGCAAGAACACAGAATGGATGTTTGGGAAAACAAACACCCAACAAAAATTGAGACTTACAGGTTTTTCGATTTCTTATTTTTCGTGACACTCTTCCCCATTTGACATTTACAGTTGGGTTCACCGCAGACCTGAAAACAACACAGAAATAATTTGTCATTATTGTTTTAAAATTCCATACAGGAACATTTTTTTTTTAAGCAGGCACAGAGCAAAATATCCAGCTGCTTTAATCAAGGATGGGATGATAATCAGCCAGGCTAAAGCAGGGGTGTCAGACTCCAATCTTGGAGAGACCCAGCTTTGAATAGTTGAGCGTTCTACCTCATTAAACATAGCGCATTCAATTCATCAGCTAATTAGCAAGGCACTTCGTGAGTTGAATTTGTTATGTTAGAAGTGAGAAAGAACAATTTTTGGAGAGCTGTGGTTCTCCAGGTGTTTCTGACACCACTGAGCTAGGGAGAATTTGGAGAGAGAGGAGGAATTAAGTTTGACTGTGATTGGAGAGCAGTCCTCAATTCCATTGCTTTTCCTAGGTCTTCTTTCGATTTTCTCATTATTCCGGTTTCTTCTCTTCTCATTTTCATGCTGTATCTGAATCATACACACATAACATGAGCACTCACTTCCAGTAGGAAGTTTGGAACACAGGAAGTTTACAAATTTGGGGCAAAATCCTTGATCCTTGCATTTATACCCATTACAACGGGCGCAGACTGTTGCACGGAGTGTGGTCAATATGACTAGACTTGATAACAGCAAAGCTACATTTAGATAAGTAGTGAACTGCTATGAAGGTAAGGTGTTTATTTTAGTTTTAGGAGACTGCAGCCAACAATATTACCAAAACATGAGCTGGAAGCATACATTGTGTGGTGGATGGGGAAGCTGTATGTAAGATGTATACATATATATATATATATATATATATATATATATATATATATATATATATATATATATATATATTGTGCAAACATTTGAGGCACATGTAAGAATATTTGAATAAATACAAATAACATTACACAAAAAGTAGTGGATTTACATCACTTCTCCTCATGGAACTCAGTATTATTTACAATCATCATCCAACACCTGGTCTGGTTTGTCAAGGCAGAATAATGTTAAATCAGGTGAGCTGGTGATGGAATTAAACACATGCATGCGCTGGCTAAGGGCGACCAGGAGAAATCTGGAACCAAGCTTTGTTCTTCAAACTAGCTCACAAGATCTCAACTATTTTCTTCGAGATCAGAAATTCTTGACAAGATGAATGGTTTTAAATAACGTGCTTAGGTGCCTAAAACTTCTGCACAGTACCACAAAGTCACCTACGCAACCTACAGCCTCAAAAGACTTATTCTGCTTTTCAGTGTGTAAGGTCATTTTGTGAGGTGGCCAGGCAGAAGTTGAACTTGAGTAAAAACGTACCCTTCTGCCAGTAAATAGCAGGCAGATGTGGTGTACGGACCCTCCGTTCTTGTTGAGCTCCTTTCGCAGGGTCTGAGGGGAAGGGATGGTCCAGCGATCCTGTGTCTCCCTTCCACTGTCCAGGCAGTGGATAGCTTGGTCAGAGATGAAGCGTGGGGATCGGGGTTCTTGGAGCAGGCTGCCCTCACTGTGGGTGCGCCGGTGAAGGGAGCGCTGCACACACAACCCTCCGCTCTGCTGCCCCCTGCTGGGTGACATCTCAACTAGGCTCCTGCGCTTCAGATAGCCTTCATCACTGTCTTCCTCCTCCTCTTCTTCCTCCTCCTCGTTATCATCGTCATCGGTGGACGGTGAGGTCAGTGGGTCCGGCTTGAAGGAGCGATCCAGGCACAATTTGGGAATGATGAGAGGCGAGGATGAGGAGGAAGATGATGTGGGACGGGCACCCACGCTAACCGTCTCTGAAGCGCTCTCGCCCTCGCCCTGCTCCCTCCTTTCCAACTCCGCCTCCTGCTCGCCTCTCTTTGGCTCCTTTACCCTCTCCTTCCAGATGGCAGAAGTCTCCATGTACACAGCTTTAGAGGCGTCTCCAGGCGGGGGAGGGGGCTGGATGGTGTCTCCGGCGCCGCAGCGCAAGTCTGGGTAGGAGAGGCGCTCGGTGGGGGTGCTGGTTCTGAGTCTGGTTCTGCTCTGGCCTGTGACTGGGGACCCGGAGGGACAAGAAGGAGAGCAAGGTTCAGAAACACTGTGTGGTCCAAAGCTAAGCAGCCCCAGCTCAGCCTGATCTCCAGTCTTTGGCTCCAGCATCTGCCAAGAAATGAAATGTAGAGTTAAGTGAACTGTAAATGATAATAAGAATAATAATACTGTACGTTTCTCAGACTATATGACATATGACAAAATCCATTTACATTGATTTATACAGTCTTAAGTAAAGGTTTGGGAACCCCTGGCCAAAAGATGCACTATATGTCCAAATGTATGTGGACATCCCTGCTAATGAATGCATTCGGCACACACACAGCTTGTCCAGTCCCTGTAGAGAAGTACTGCCAATAGAATAGGATTCTCAATAGCAGATAAACACAAACCTACTAATGCCAGGTATGGGTTAGAGGGGTATAAAGCATTAAGCTGTGGAGCAGTGAAGCGGAGTTAATGATGGTGCTCCATTCAATACTTTTGGGATGCGTTGGGGATATGGGGATGAGGTGGGGTGGTGATCATCCAATATCCTGACCTCACTAACCCTTGTTGAATGCAACCGGCAGTTACTCCAACAAAAGCAGGATAAATCTTTCTTAAACACACTTGAATCTGGAAGAAACAATGAATGAGCAGGTGTCCCAATACTTTTTCCATATAGTGTATATTTTGTCTTTTTATTTAACTGAGAAGGAGCAAACACAACATCTGTAGCTGATCAAACATAAACATGTTAATCTTTCATTCATGATATACACAAATCAAAAACCCAAATCATCAATGTGACAGGTGCAAAAGTTTGGGCACCTTAAGAGCCAGGACTAATTTTCTTTGATGTGTATGTCAGAGGACTGTGAGGGTCAATTCCCAAAACTTCAGCTTGTGTTTTTTCAGGTAGTCCATTGTGGTTTTGGGGTATATTTAGATCTCTATCCTCTTATGGCAACCAACCTTATACCCTTATAATGGGTGGTTTGATTGTTGTATCCAGGATTTGTTGATTTACTGTGGAATCCATTCTTTGCTAATTGTGGCAAACAGTTATTTTTTCCAAAACACCTCTAGCTGAAGCATACTTCAAATGTTAAGCTTCATAATAAGGTAGCAGGTATTTTTTTTTGGCAGATGAGGGGGCTGCACAGTTGAATAGTGCACCACCCTCTTGACACACCAACATTTGACAGGCATGTGGGACTTTTGATTAGCCTTCATTACCAGCTTATGAGCAGATTTTTCTAGGAGTGGTCTTTCTCTTTAAGATATAAACATCACCGCCACAATATTATGCTATGACTGACTGCTGTATTGCATTTGCTACCAAAACAGAGTTTAATGTAGTTTCTTTTTAGCACTCCATTTTGGCTGTGTGCTATTTTCTTTGACAGAGCCAGTAACCAGTAGCAGAAGCCTTCAACCATGGCCATCAATTGTGTTACTATCAAAAGGTATTTGATGTGTCGTCTGATATCCTCCACTTCAGGAAATTACAGCATGGTGATGGCACAGCATTAAGGAGAGAACAACCTCCACACCAACATTCACCACTCATAAACCTACATGTTGCTGAGGGATGTAAAGGCTTAATGCACTTTCAAAACGGTGCATTATCACACGCTTTTCAGCTTAACTGCACTTCCTGAGACCTTTTTAGCTATAAACAATCCAATCCTATATGTGCTAAAAACAAACCAGCTTGATTTAATACAGCCATTCCTCGTGAGTACTGTAAATACATCAAGGTTTGTGACAGCAGTATTGTCAAAGCAAGCACAGCTTGAGCAGTTCACAACCTCATCTATGAGCACCATTAAGTCATAATATGTCACAATATACTTTACATAGATCAAATATTAACACGCAATGAAAACAGATTAAAAGCAAACATTGCAGATTTACCATAAAAAACAATCTTTCACTAGTAAAAATCAATGTAAAATACATATTTCAGCAAACATACTGTAAAAGCACTGCAAACACACTGCACATCAAAACTGCATGTCAAAATGCATGATCCGAGTGACCTCACCTTCACCAAACGCTCCAATGTTTGTCTCCAAAAGACAAATAATGTATTCTTTCATCACAGCAGCATGCACTAGTACAGCTCTTGGTCACATTTCTCTCTTTCTATCTCTCTGTGCCTCCCTCCCTCCCTCCCTCATTCTCTCTTTCACTCCCTCTCTTTCTCTGCACAAGTCACATGTGCGTATCTGTTTGTGCTAGTCTGATTAATGATGTCGCTGCTGCATCAATTGTTGCTAATGCCAACCCAAGGGGCACTCAGTTGCAGAGAAGGCTGAGGGAGAGGCAGAGTGAGAGACAGAGAGAGAGAAAGAGAGAGAGAGAGAGAGTAGGAGAAAAATCAGATTTTCTCGCTCTTCTCCTCGAAGGGAATGCAATAAGATGGTAACATGCAACCCATTAAGACACACATGGGACCAAACGCTTGGCTGAGCGGCGTTCATACACGCAGCCTGCTATAATGACTGTGCTAAGCTATGGAATCGCAGGATGGATTCTATAGGTAATGATGTGTCTCATGAACGAATGAAGATGTGTGTGAAGCCGTGGTTACACTACGTGTCATGGCCATTTGCTTCTAGTGAAGCTGTTGTTTCCTACCTCGTGTGGAATGGTAAAATTTAAAGCCATCAATTTTGCATTAAAATAACAGCTTATCCTGTAATATTCCTCTACACCCCCAGTTCACATGCTTCTTTCACTTCAGATACTGATTCTGTCTCTGTCAGCTTGTCAACAAATGTATGTGTACAGTTCTCCACAAAGGGGTGGTCATAGCGCAGTTTGTATTTACGACAGTGGTGTAAAAGTGAATTAGCTCTGCAACTTTATTTTCCCCGTGGGATAAATAAAAATAAATCTATAAATCTATAAATCTATCTATCTATCTATCTATCTATATTTTATCTGTCAATATGAGCCTCACAAGTTAATACATTCGAGTTTTTCATGTTTTTGTTGGAATAGCTGTCCATGGAAGGCTTTCTACTATATTTTTGGAGCATTGCTGTAAGGATTTAACTGCATTCAGCGACAAGAGCGCTAGTGAGATCAGGATGATGAACAATTACCACCAAACTCACCCCCAACTCTGAAGCACCATCATTCCAAAGAATCACAGCTCCACTTTCACTTCTACCCCTCTAGCCCACACCTGGCATTAGGTATGGTGCCAATAGCTTTGTGCCAAAGTTTATCTGCTCCAGGCCTATTCTATAGGCAAAACTTGTCTAGTCTACAGGTTACTAGACAAACTATGTGTATGCGCATTTGCACATCTGTGCCAGCAATGGGTGCAACTTAAAGCAGCTGAAAGCATTCACTTGGACATACAGTATTACTAGTTTTGCGCTAGCACCTTATGATACAGTACTGTATTTTCACTGTATTTTCAATCTTGAGCGCATTGAATAAACTAAAATCATGCCGTATTATTCAGTAAATGTATTGACACGTAAAACGCTACAATACACTGAACAGTAACATGGAATTTGTACTTTATTACACTCCTATTAACTGAATATACTAAAATTATTCAATATCCAATGAGGAATATGATCAGTGTTAGACAAAAAATAATGTTTGCAATTTATTTTTCACCGAATTGTACCGAGTTATTTTATTGCCTATATACCACTACTGTGTAAGTAGCTAATAGCACATATTTAATCATCGCTGGCAGGCAAAAACTTTGTATCTTCAAAAGAGTAACTTGCAGGAAAAGGAAAAAAAATCTTAACTTTCAATGGAAGTCAATGTAAACATTTTTGAGACACATTGGGTCCAATCATGATTACATTTTGATACAATATAAAGGACTGCCAGATTTATATTGTGAAAAAGTGAAAAACAGCAAAAACAGAAATAGAAGTTTGTTTTTTTTTAAATCGCTATAATCTGAGCTTTCCTTTTCTAAAGAATCATAATCAAAACACATTGTGAGGCTGACCTCCACCCCTAGTGTGTGTGTTTGTTCTTTACCTGATCTGGACCCGTTCTCTCCCTCAGGGTGAGCTGCTTGTTAATATTGTCTCTCAAGCACTGGTACACTCTTCTCTTCTGCTCAGCTGAAAAGGCCTCCAAACTGAACAGACATTCAGTTCTCTACAGAGAGAGAGAGAAAGAGAGAGAGAGAGAGAGAGAGAGAGAAGCCGATTTAAACCCATCATTCAAGCATGTCTCCTTTATTTGACTCAGGAGCAGGCGAGGTGTTCTTTATTCTCAGGGTTTTATTACATGTATTCGTCCAGCGCTGGCAACCTTTGTCTTACACACAGCTCAGGATGAAAAAGGAGAGAAAGCAAAGAAGAGAGGCATACACTGTCACTCACGAATCAGCATGTGTGTGTGTCTGTGTGAGCGCGAGAGTGTGTATATGTGTACATGTGTGTGTGAGATGTTGTCAGGGAGATGGGCAGATGGCTGTGTGTTCAGCGCCTCGCCTCTGCACGTATTTGCTGGACGGAGCCGTCTGTCTTGCTGACATGTCTACTCCGCTAGGAGTGCCAAGCTTGGAACACGCTCACACATGACGTACACTACGGTATAATTAAGAGTCGCTCTGTCTAACGGAGACGCTACTGACATCCTGTAAACATTTGTAACATGATCGGTTTGGGTCAATAGTCTGGTGATGATATTAAACAGTGACTAAATGAACTGTATGATGATCTTGCACACAGTAGCTTAGTGATAGTGATGACATCCTTAAGACTCCAGTTAGTAGTGGCACTAAGAATTCTACATTACATTTTATATTTGGTCAAATGTAACAATGCTCCACCCACCATATGTGCAAAAGTATTGGGACATCTGCACATTGTTTCTTATCTATCAAGGGTGTTAAAAAATTTAATACTTTGTTGGTTGGAGTAACGGTCTCTACTGTCCAGGGAAGGCTTTCTGCTAGATTCTGGAGCATTGCTGTGAGGATTTGATTGCACTCAGCGACAAGAGCATTAGTGAGGTCAGGAAGTTGGATGATCGCCACTTCACCTCATCCCCAACTAATCCCAAAAGTATTGGATAGAGCACAGCAGTTCCACTGCTCCACAGCTCAGTGCTGGAGGGCTTTTTACTCCTTTAGCTGAATTGAATTGACCTGGATTTCAATTAATGAATAATTACATATGCTGCTCAAGTTGCTCAGTTGACTCTGTATCTGAGCTCTCCTCCATGTTGCTTCCATGTCGCAGACTGAGTGGGGCACACTCACATGAAAACACATGCAGTAGTATGTTTTTAAGGGGACGGTGCATAAACACACACACAGTGGAAAGTATTAACAGAATTTTAAAAAAGATGAAATAATTGACATAGGCAAGATCACGTCGATCAGATGTTCTGAATGTCGGTTTCGATTAATTTTAGATTTATTAAAAATCTAAAACACCTGGCAATGACAAACAACAGGCATGAGGCCGAAATGTTCATGTTTATGTGCTTCAGAGGGTCCTATTCTATTGGGAGTACTTCTCTACAAGGACCAGGCGAGGAATGCGGTCATTGAATGCATTCATTGGAAAAGGGTGTCCACAAACCTTTGGACATATCGTCTGATTGGACGTCTTGTCAGTATATCAGAAACTAGCAGTATATCAGGTGTGTGAAACTGAGTGCTTACCTCTACTCTGTAGGAGATGTACAGACGCAGTTTATCTGCAGGAACTGGAAAAGAAAAAAAGAGGGATGTCTGTGTTGAAGAATATAAAAAGCTACTGTTTACAGTGCAGAAAATGAGGTCCTCAGTAAGACAGATGCAGGGCTATTGTGAAAGCTCCACTTTCATTTTTCACTAAAAGCTCCATTAATGTAATAAACAGCCATTAGTGGTGATGGCACTTTCCGTAGTGAGGGGGCCATAAATATAGCCTTCAGAGATAACACCGCCCTCTAAACATAGAGGCAGTAGGAGAAGGGGAAACATGCCAGCTATAGCACCTTAGGATATTTCTATCCATCATCAGGAAGACAGAGAATACACGGGCCCTCCCAAGCAGCCTGGAACGGGCTCTACCGGAGACAAGGCCATTGTTCATGGCAGACACAGCAGAGCAATGGAGAGAAGCACAGCAGCCTTCTCAGGGAACTTCTCTTATTCAACACACACACGCACATACACACACACACACCCCTGTCGCCTCCTTCCTGACTGCTGCCGTGGCTCAAACACACAATCACAAATAACCCAGGGTGGAGCTCGTTCACATCCCCTCCTCTCTAAACAATCAACTTAGAGATACATCATACTCTTTTTCACACACAAACACACACACCAAGCTGGTCATCTAGCTCAATTTCTCACTCCAGTAAATACAGAAACAGTTCAACTTCAGGCTAATATGTTTGCACCATCTGGGACTGTAAGTAAAACACTGGCAAGAGCCAGCTGTTCTTTAAATTTTTGTTAAATCACAGTTACTGACTTAACAAGAGTGTTGTTACCTGAGTTACACTGGATATAATGTAAAGTCAGACCAATTTAAAATCATACAGTAAGTGATTACAGAGTATTTCTTAAGTTGAATCTCCTAACTCACATTTCTTAGTTCTGCATCTCAGTTTGGTTGACAATACATGTTGAGTTGAGCTTTAATGACATTAAGAATAACTAAGCTGAAGCTGGAATTAATTAAAAACTGTGTTCGTGCACCTCAATTAGTTCACTGTTTATTTAATCTGGATAGGACCTGCTCCCCCAAACACACTGGGGGAGGCCTTCCAATTGTCAGACACCTGACCATGGAGGGCTGTGGTGTGGTGTGGTGCCACTCTCGAGCTGTGAAACCATGCTCATATCCAAGAAAGAACGTAAGGTAAGTTTTCTCAGCACAGTGTTTTAATGTAGTGCAGTTTCACAGCTCTAGAGTGGCCCTACGGTCTAACTGCTGCTCATCCAGTGTGAGGAGATTATCTGTTCATTACTGGTCCATTGTCAAAAACTATCCAGTTTGGGGACGTCATGTGATAGAAGATAAGGGAATTAACAGGAAACAAATTGAGGGGGAGCAGCACAGACACAGACATCCTACACAATAGTTAAGCAGCAGGTCATTTTCTGATGTTTTTACGGCTCAGTTTAAAATACATTGACCACCAAACTAAGATGCAGATCAAAAAAATAGATATGAATTAGGAGAACTTTGACTAATCTAAGTTGAGTTAACTAAAAACATTCTTTGTAATCAGTCACTTAATCATTGACCTGACTTGATTTATAAAAAAGCATAACTTTAGCTGACATTTAGCTGACACTTCAGTATAAACATGCAGTCACAATATCACCAGAAAAACATGTCATCACTGACCATTAAAAAAACCTCCAAAATGGTGACTTCACAGGAGAAAGCGAAAATGTTCTTTGAATGGAAGTCAATGTAAATGACAATGAATGACAATGAATATATATATTCTATTGGTCTATTTATCCAGAATTATTTACACAGTGTACAGAACAGCTACATGGTTCAAACGATGAAGAAAACAAAAAATAGAGATGCATGCTTTTTTAATTTGACAGCAGCGATATAGGACCCGCTCAGCATCCAAAATATGATCAAATGAAAGATGCAAATGATGCAGTTGATATAGTGGTTGGTGTGGTGCAACAGGTAATACCACTACCTGCCAGTGAGCTACCACTCCATGTGGGAGACCAGGGTTCGATTCCCGGTCTGGGTGACAGTGCTGCGCCAGATAAAAGTGCTTGGGCCAGACTCCTAACACTACATTGGCCCACCTCTGTAATACGAGTAACCTTGTAAGTTGCTCTGGATAAGAGCATCAGCTAAATGCCATAAATGTAAATGTAATGCAGTTAATAAAGATGTGAGCAGGCTTACCGTCCTGCAGCTGGATCTGATGGAGGTATAGAGGACTCTGCAGCACATTGCATCGGCCCGGCTCATCCTCTCTGGTCAGGAGTATTAGGTCGGTGTAGATGAACACTGTGGCCTACAGGGGGCGAGAGAGTCAGCACTGAAAACCAACTTGCAAACATCACACCATGACTGGCCTGCTTGTGTCAATCTCACTCAGAGGAGACCCTGTACAGTACAATACTAACTCAACAGGTCCAATTCATTTGGCTGCTTTGTGCTGCATTATGTATGCGCTGGATCTTTTTGTCTGTCACAAACGCAGGACGCAATACACACACAAATGTATAATTAAGCACAACTGGCAATGCTAAATAAGACAATATGCTGCAATCTGCTTATCTCGCTGCTCAGTTGTAGAAGCTTGTCTTTGAACTAAGGCCAGTTTTGCCATAAGGAAAGGGAACAAATTTGGATACTGTACTGTGTAGCCAAGTAAATGGTTTAAAATGTCTGAGCAGTAAGTGTGTTTTTGCTGGCTGTAAAAACAATGTATAAGCACTGGAATTTACTGTTTACAAATGAATATAAATACAGTGAGAAGAAATATTCCTTGCTTCAGTTCCTCCAGCAGTAGAACTGATTTCATTTAATACAAGACTGAGTTGATTAACTAGGATTTGGAAGTGAACTGTAAATACTGTAAGTACTAAAAATGGAGAGATACATGTTTTTCACTGGACAACAGCAAAATTTTAATTTAGAAATATTTTTTTAAATAAAAAAAAATTAATCTTAATGAACTGTCATTTATACTACAACTATATTTGCAATATGGCACATATATTAAAATTATACTACAGATGGACGGATTAGTGTTTTTGGTGCCAATGCCAATTCCAATTGATGGTGGGGCTGCTGTACTTTTGGTCGTGAGGTTTGCACAGTTGGCTGTTTTATGTGGTTAGTGGTGTTTGTTAGCTTTGCTGTGTTCTGGTACTCACTGTATTGGGCTGTGCACTCTCAGTGTGTATCTGGTTAGTGATGTTAAAAGTTTGTTACCCTCCTTGCTCCATAAGGCACATTAGTTTTTTAATTTTACAAATATGTGAGTTTGAGTCAAATTCGAAATAAAAAAAAAAAAAACGGCCAGACTGACTTATGGAGCAGAGCACAACACTGGCTCTAGCTCCATGGTTTTAGGGGTTAAAGGAAGGAACTGCAACATCCTATGACCGAGGAGCCTCACACAGAACTGCTGTAATCCTTAACCCGCGAACATGATCTGATCACCTCTCAGAATCAGCCAAGTCAGAGACATACGTATTGGTATCGGATCATTATCAGCCAAAATATGCAATAGGCGATCGTCAGACACAGATACATGGACAATAAATTTTTTCATCTCTAGATCAGAATGTACAAAAAGCTCAGGCCACCTAATAAAATGCTATTTATTGTTATTTAGGGGTAGTAAGACCATTACTACTTTGCTGAGACAAAACACTAGACTTAATTAGAATAAATCTAAATAAACAGTAAAACTGGACTGGTATTTGGTTAGCCACCCTAACCATTTAGAAACCTCTCCTCAAAGAACTCCAGCATTTGCAGTTAGCATCAAATTACTGGTTCATCCAATACCTAATCAATACTTAATAAGTAAAATCATGTGTCCGGGTTTGATGACTGAACATATCTATGCACAGATTGAAGTACACTGAGGAGAATTCTTCCCTCACAAGATATCAATTACTAAAAACAAGAAATTCTTATTCCTTTTTAAAGGTAAAGGTGCACGTATTTGTCACTGTACAGAGTACAGTGTTTTTACTGTATCTCATAGGTGAAGCATCTTGTAACAATGGCACAAGTGAAGGTCTGGGATGTATGATTGTAATTGAGACATCTGTTTTTGCAGATGACATGTTGGATTCAGGAGAAACGGTCAGGCGTGAAGTTCTGAGGGAGGGAAGGTTCAAATTGTTATGGCCAAAAGACTGGGCCAGAGCATCTCCAAAGCAGCAAGGCTTGTGGGAGCTCGGCTGTGGTGAGTAACTCCCGACAGTGGCCCAAGTAAGGACAAATCAAAAAGTGGAGACACGGTGTTGGACACTGAAGGCTCATCGATGTTTGAGAGCAATAAAGACCAGTCAGATTGCTCATGCTAACCACTGTCCACCATCAGAGGTACTTACAACAGGCTTACAAACGTCTGGATTGAAGCTTGGAGCAATGGAAGAAGGTCTTCTGTCTGATGAGTCCTCTCTTTTATATCACTTGGATGGTCATGTATGCATGCCCCATTTACAGTTGTGGGATGCGCTGAATCTGCGTCAGATCTGCGACAGACCCCCTTGCAACTGACAGAAGTTAAAGAAGCTGATGCAAACATCAAGGCGCCAGATAGCACAAGGGAATGTTCATAGATCTTGTAGCTGTAGATATTTTAATGGCATGCATATGACCATCTGCATATTAGGCAGGTGGTCTTAATATTTTGACTCATTAGTGAATTTTAGATGTGTACATTACACACTTCTGTACATTAACTGATACAGGGATCGATGGTTTGGTCCTCAGTGATTTATATCTTAGTTCTTTATCACCCTTCTGTTCTGATTCCCACAGAAAAGCCAGCTGGCCAGTTTGGAGTGTTTGTCTCTATCCGCGCTCCGGCCTGGAGCAGGGCCAACCTAATAAACTCAGCAGCTCCAAATCACAGGCAAATACACATGAACACACACACACACACACACACACACACACACACACACACACACACACACACAATTACACACAAATACACTCACGCTAGGACACTAGAGGAATGTGCGCTAGTGATGAACAGCTCATCCTTATTAAACACACTTTACAAATGCCAAACTCCTCAGCATGTTACACACACAGGTCTCCAAAGAGAATTAAGGTCAGTTAGCAGCAGAGCCTGGTGAAAAAGCACTATGAGGGGACCCACCAAGGGAAGGAAGAATTGCATAGATACAAAGTGGATCAGAGTAGCTATTGTGCAGCAGAGAGATTTATCTTTGCTCAATATGAGTCAAGCTGTGTTACCTAGAGGTCAAGTTCTTCCCAAACCCAGGGTTTCTCAGCAGCTGCTGCCTCACCAAAACCCGAACCCAGGTGTCTCCTTCCCTGAGCCTGACAAGCTTGTATCCGATTAGCGTTCTGAGACTTAGCTGAGACTAATATTCTGCCGTTTCTCAAACAACTGCCCAATGAAATGAATCTAAAGCAGAAGGTAATGTTTCATGCATCTCAAAAGCACAAGAGTGCCTATAGCCTAGCCTCCTCATGGGGAGGTATCATGAGAACAAGCTCAGAACCTGACAGGGCAAAAAAAGTCAATTCTGTGGTAAGGAGACACCAGTGGCTGAGGAATGAGGGTCACCTTCAAGGCTAGAAAACAAGATGCTAAATGACAATAAATCTCTCCTCATGTACAGTATTTCACCCAACCCAGGAGAGGCAAATTACACAGTGCTCTCTTAGCTAGCCTCTTGGATCCAAATCAACCATTATTCTGAATAATAAATGTCTCCAATCAACTGACTTTCATTCCACGATTAGGTTTCATTTCATCTCAAAAACAGACCTTCTAAGCTTTAGTGTCTGCAAAGTATTCAAGCTTTCTGTTAGGAGCTGTGTACTGTGTGTAATTCAACTGGACATATGTCAAAAGCATGGAAGGGACATGTGCTATGGTTTCTGAATCATGTCTACTTTAACCTGTCTTATGTTCACTCAGGCATTGCAATCTTTGTAGCTTTTCCATTGCCTTCCATTGCATTGCCATACAGACAAAGGTTTTTCAAAGGACATCTGCTCATTCATTGTTTCTTCCAAAATCAAGAGTATTATTTTAAAAAATCTACCCTTATTGGAATAACTGTCTCTACTATCAAGAGAGGGCTTGTCCAGCAAAGAAATTGTGTAGCATTGCTGTTAGAATTCAACTGCATTCAGAAACAAGAGCGTTTGTAAAGTCAGGATGTTGGATAATTACCACAACCCCTTTATCCTTAACTCCCCAACGCATTCCAAAAGTATTGGATGGAGCACCATCATGCCAGAGAACACAGTTCCAGTTCACACTCCTCTAGCATACGCCTGGCATTGGGTATGATGCCAATACGTTCATGTTAATCTGCTCCAGATACCTATATTATTGGTAATACTTCTCTACAGGGACTGGACAAGCTGTTTTTAAAGCAAACTTGAAGCAGCTGATGGCAAATTTCTAAAGCAATTTTCTCATTTTCCAGGAGTTTCTAATTTCGCAAAATGTAATTTTTTTTTACAGTTTTACAGTTTATTATAAAAAACAATACCACAGTTTTAACATGACAATGATGAAATATGGATTATAGCATGAAAATCCCATCCCCACTATTTATGACTCTAAATGTTTAAAAGTGCATAAATAGCTCCTTACCTTAAGTGACATGTGTGTGCTGTCATGAAGGATCATCTCTTCTGACAACAGCAGAGTTCTGTCCGGGCTGCAAAGATCCAGCGGCTAGAATACAATTAACAAAACTGTTGCTACAGTAACCATTAGAGTATCAATCACACAGACAGATCTAATTTCGTTATAGTATTAACTGGTTAAATGACCATATGAAAACAGCATGAACAAGCCAGGGAGACGGTACCTGCACAAACACTGGAAAGATGAGGATCTTGGGGGCCAGGGTGACATAGGTGCCGTAGTTCGAGTGGGGGAGATGGGATTGAACGATGGTGCAATTCTGGTAGTTGGCAAAACTTTGTCTGTATGCCGAGGTGGGTATGGTGGCGGTCTTGCTGTTCACAGATCTGCGCAAAGTGGCTTGTGCCTCCAATCCAGTGTCCTGTAGGTAACCTGCGCTCTGCTGAAGCCCTCTAGACGGGTGGGTCTGATAGATTCTCCCTAAACAAAACAGTTACAGTTAGATTAAAGCAATAGGTCACAAAAAGCATTACTGTGATTTTACCATCATTAACCTTTTTAACCGTGGTAATATGACTGTAATAAATAGGCTTGAGTGGAGTATTGATTTAATGAAACAGCAACAAAATATAATGGAATAACAGAATACTAAAATACATCATTTATTATTATTAATAATAATCAAAACTGACACAGACTATTTCTTGAACAGCACAAAAGACTATTAACCCTTTAAGACTATTAACCCTGGTTCCAATCTGTTTTTAAGAAAACCCTTACCAGGCCATTTACAGGACTTTTCCATGACTTCCACACATTACAATTTACATACAATATGTATATTATACGCTTCTGAATATCAAATGTTTTATACACACAGGGTCCTGGATGTAAATATCTACACTATATGGACAAAAACTGGGACAAGTATTGGGGATTAAAAATATTTTATCCTGCTTTTGTTGGAGTAACTGTCTCTACTGTCCAGGTAAAGTTTTCTACAAAATTTTGGAGCATTGCTGTGAGGATTTGAAAAGAGCGTTAAGTCAGGATGTTGGATGATCACTACCCCACGTCATCCCAAACTCCTCAACTCATCCCAAAAGTTCTGGATGGAGCCCAATCATCCAGAGAATACAGTTCCACTGCTCCACAGCTCAATGCTGGGGGGATTATACCCCTCTAGCCCACACCTGGCATTAGGTATGACACCAATAGGTCAATGTTTATCTGCACCAGAGAGTACCTGAGACTGATATAGAGAACAAGAGCTGACAATGTTGAATCATATTATTTTGATGCTAAAATGACTGATGAGGTGGTGACTGTATAATTTCCACAGACCCTTTTGTCTATTATCTGTTCATTATTTATTTCTTTTCCATTATAACAGCAACAATATGCCCTTGTTCTTACCAAGAGTTCCTAGTGTCCCATTGCTGTCTGGATAAACAGGCTGTAATATCTAAAAGGAAAACAATACATTTAGAAGACATCTTGATACATACAATACAATCCAAGCATGCTGAATCAACAGCAACAATGAGCCTCATTCACCAGCTGTTTTTAAGAAGAATCCTTAAAACCCATGTGTGCAATTTTCACAAAGATTCTGACACTGACCAATGTTTTCTGATTGAGGATTTGATCAGTTTACTAGGACAATGAGATCGACCATTATAAGAATGTACACAGATCAGCCATAACATTAGTACAGATGAAGTGAATAACATTAATTATCTTCATCTACAGCTGCATCTGTCAGCAAGCAAACAGTCATTCTTGAAGATGATGTGTTAAAAGCACAATGAACAAGCATAAGAATGAAGTGATGGCTAGACAACTTGGTCAGAGCATCTTTAAAACATTAAGCCCAAGAAAGGACAACCGGTAAACCAGTAATGGATTTTGCATGCATCTGAAGAGACATGTGACACAAGTCCTTACCCTCCCAATGTTAGGACTATTCCTAGTGCTAGATGAAGTTCCAAACGAGTGGGTCAATTGTCCGTTCCAAATTAGGAGAAAAAGGGAAATTTGATTTGTTTGACCAAAACAATAAAATAAATAAAAGGTACAAGGCCCTATTTCTAAGCTTTATGAGGACTAAGATGCTGCAGGGATGGATCCTGAGCAGTGAACTGGAAGACACATGTCCCTTATGTGAAGATGCCTGAAGGTCAGGGCTCAGAGCATGCCATGTTGGTTTAGTCATGATCAAGCATAAAAGGAACACAGATGTACAATAAAGTATTGAAACGATGCTGCAGGGACTGAAAATTAGGGTTGGAAAGATGATTACCTGGTTTCCTGGGTTGACAGGGGACAGGATGATGTAATTGTCGCCGTTTGATGACGTCACACGGGTGCCCTTGAGAGTTTGTGTGCGTGTTTTGTAGTCATTCTCATCCCGTTTCCCTGTCCATGACCACGCCGGCTCCCCCACTCCGCTTCCTGTGCTCTCAGAGCTGCTTCCTTTCTTACGACGTCCAAGTTTATGGTTGGAGGGACGAGACAGCAGGGGTGGGGTTTTGTTTTGGGTCTTGGCATTGGGGGAGAGGGTGTCAAAGCCGGTGGGTTTGTACGAGGGTCTGTGAATCAGGCCTTCGTAGTAAGGCTTCATGACCGGCACTGTTCTCCACACTACGACGGTAATCTCATTCCTGCAATTTCTATAAGAGAAGAGAATGTTTCAGTCTCCAGTTGTGCTTAGACTTAGTTTTAGAGTTAAATCAAATGTACAAAAATCTTATGTCTCATGCTGCTATTTTCAAAACTGCCTGTGGGGCATCATATGTTAGGGAGGTGCAACATATCACTTGTTAACTACTACTGTGATATTTGCATTCAGTAATGTATTTAAATATATAATAACAACAAATTATATCACAATGGCATCTTCATGGGGCAGCCCTGACTGGGCAGTCCTTACTGGACAGTCCTAATTGTCAGAATGTGTATCCCATGCTTACAGCAGAGCATGACTCATATGATGATTCCACAGTTAAAAGTTACAGACCTGATGGCATGGGCCAAGTCCACACACTTCCAGTGCTCCACTGGTTGGCCATTTAGCTGCAGTACTGTGTCCAGCTGTTGCAGGCCTGCCTGGTGAGCTGGTCCACCTTAACATGTGACAGAAAAAAAGTCAACACCAGTCTAAAATGATGGAAAGTACAGCATTTCAAACCCTGTCAAATTCATGTAAAATCTTTTTTACAGCTAAATACAGTACTTCTCTATACTTGACAAAGGTAGAGATAGTCAAACACAATGCATTTTTATAAATATTTACATTTTAGGTACACTTGTAGAAAAAGTTCCCTGCCAATAAAATGCACCTATATAGCACATTGTCGCTGACACCTTATCTCTAAAATGGCAAGGAGGGAGGGTTTCCTTCCAAATCATTTTGGAGCACTTCTATTGGTCAATTCATCATGAAGTTTTTTATAAAATGTAAAGAACAACTGTGAGAAAAGTGAAATACAAGGCTTTTGCATAACAGTGACAATACGTACGAAGAATGCATTATCACATATATATAATTGGTTATAAAACTGACCAGGGTCCACTGCCTGCACTCGTACTGGAGAATCCGAGCAGATGGTGAAGCCAAATCCATCCTTGCCCCTCAGAATAGTAACCTATATGGGAAAGCACACACAAGTAGTGTTTCATCAAAACTGCAGGACCTAATTATCCCATTACTGGCTGTGTGTCTGTCTAGGACAAGCAGTTAAGGTCTGGGTTTGCTTCATTCTATTCCAGCCACTAAGAATTGAATCGAAATCTCCTCACTGGGTATGAGACCTCCAAGTGTGCCTAGACCAGACTTATTGAGCAGACATACTGAACCCGTCGAGTTCCGGTGAATTTGTTCCAGTAACTGACTGACTAAATGCAAGAATTGGCATCATTTCATATAACATATTGACCACTAGGATATCTTTTGTCCGTGCACAGTAGAGAAGACCTCCTGCTGACCGCGGTCAAGAAGAACATGTGCTGGAGAAAAAGGTCTCCCTCTGAGAGCTACTGTACCCCAGCAGCGGTCCAGCTCAAATGCCACGGCTCCAACCCGTCGGCGATATTAAAAACTACAAGCTGAGAAATTAGTCAAGGGTTGCTGGGAGATCGGGGGAGGCCTTCGCCTCTCGCTGGCAAGAAAAGGAAACGTCTGGCTTCAGAACTCTGCCAGGGCTCGGACAAACAGTGAAGAGGGAGATATTTGGACAGGGCAGAGGCGAAACGCCGAAAGAAGCTGTTGCCAAGCTAAACAGGGAAATGTGGAAAAAAAACAAAGTGCCTCGCATTAAGCATGACACTAGGTGGACAACAATAAAGGAGAGAGCAAGAGTGCAAGCAGAGAGAGAAAGAGAGAGAAAGATGACAGCACTGCAGAACTTTGCTGGCATTCCACTCGTTTCCTCTGGGTCAGCATGTTGTCCTCATTACCTTCTCGTTTGGTTACACTGATGAAATAATTATCAGTCCAGGCATTTTTCCCATCCTTCCATTCCGGTCTTTCTTTTGAGGTCTGAACTTCAGAACTGTAGACGCTTCAGACTGTAAATGTTTGTACACTTGGCAGCATCAGCCCAGTAACAGTACCTAATGTAGGATCTTTTCCATTTTCCTTCATGCATTATTACAAATTCCCAGCGATTCACTGGACCACTTGAAGATCTGAGTGCTACATCTACTATTCTAGCATCTACACTCTTAAAAATAGAGCTCCTCCAAATGGTTCTTTGAGTGATGCCATAGTAGAACAACTTTTGGATTCATTAAGAACCATAGTCCTCATTAACCAAGAATGTTTCAACATTTTTTTTTAAGAAAAGTCCTAACAAAAAGTGTACGTCAGATTCATGCTGTGTTTTTGAACCGAATAACTGTTCACAGCTCTGCCTTTATAACAATGGATCCCATTGTCCATGTCCTCGTCAATTGAGCGGATCTTAAATGAGAACACACTGGTGACTCAATGAGTCAAATGTGAGTTTTGGCACTAGCAATTCTCCCAACACTTAAAGGATAAAGCCTTAACACATGCCTCCTCCGATACATGCGAAACCAGCCTCCGCCTCTTTTCCAACTGCCGCTGATGCAGCATTGCTGGGCTGCAGATATGCTTGGAGAAAAGTGCGGGGTCCCCAGCTCCACTGCCCTAGCTAAGAGATGCCTGTGCCAGCTAACACTGCTTAAGAGTGATGAAAGGAAGAGAGTGCCATCTATCCACCTAGAGACAATTGGCCTAGTAGCATGACTCAGGATTCAAACTCATGACCCCCGGGCCATAGTGGCAGCGCATCTAGAGGTCCCAGAAGTGTGGGTGTGAAGAACCTTTAAATTAGTAAACGTAGGGACCAAAAGTGGCTCTTCTATTGCACTGACCTAAGCACCATATGAAGAATCTTTATTTTTGAGAGTGTATGACAAATAGTACATAGAACCCTAGGCATATTATTATTCAGCAATCCTTATGAAACTACTCTGTACACAGTTACAAGAGCAAGGAACTGAAATTTGGACCAGCCACTGGTTCTCAGAATTTAAGAGGCTAATGTAGACACCAAAACAAGGTCTGCAAGCTACAACGAGGTCAAAGTCAACAATATCTCGTTATAATTATGTAGTTATGCTCTCCATATTCTATATTTCCATTTTATATGGTCTACATGTGAAGCACACTCTCAAAAATTAAGGTGCTTGAAATGGTTCTTTGAGAATGCCATAGAAGAACCAATTTTTGCTCCATAAAGAAATCATGCTTGTAAAGGGTTTGAGTGTGGAGAATCTTTTAAAGATCTAAAGAACCTTCGCTTAATATAAAGGTTCTTTGCCAATGTAAAGGTTCTTCACACTGACACATCTTTATTACAACAATGGTTCTTCATGGAACCAAAAGTGGTTCTTCTACGGCTTCTCTCAATCAACCATTTGAAGCACCTTGATTTTGAAGAGTGTATCCACAATTTCAACTCTCTGTATTTCCATCTGCGCAATTCCACCCACCAGCCAATTTAACCTTACCGTAAAACAGAGGGACCAACCTGAGGCAAGTTGCGTTCGATGCAGAACCTGCAAAGTCCGTGGATGGTATGCATAGCTCCTGAACTACACCTGCCCATACATGTGCTCCTCTGCTGTATAGCTGTGGTCGCGGTTTCTAAGCAGGCTAAAGCCTCGTAAGCGATGGTGCTGTGGTTCTTTGCGCAGCGCTACTGAGGCTAGGCATGCCCACTCATGGGAACCGCTCGATGCAGAAGAATGGCAGGAAGCCACCTTCCAACCCCCCAGCCTGTGGCCAGGCAGTATGTCTGCACTTGATAAGCCAACAGGCTTCCTGAACAGGCTCTGCACAGTAGTAGCAACTCACTCTCTCTCACTCTCTCTCTCTCTCTCTCTCTCTCACTCTCCCTCTGTCCTGGAATCAGGCTCCCCCTGATAGACGTGATTTGGCGTAAACACAAACATCCATTATGAGTGTGGGGCATTAAAGTTTAAAAGACATGTTTGTTTAAGCTGGGCACACGTCAACAAGGTGCCGTGGTGGGACTTTCTCCTGTTCGTGACAGGTAGAGCAGCGAAAACACGGGCACTGAAAGTTCCAAAACATCTCTTTTTCGTGTGCCAACAATTAGTATAGAGGGTCAAGTTCAACTAAAAAAAAACTTGTACCTCCAAAGTGGCAACTTTACAGGGTAAGGGAAAAAAAAACATCTTAACTTTTCATTGAAGTCAATGTGAAAAGATTGCATTTGACCTGGTCTTTGTCTTTATTCTTTATCCCTTATGTTTTTGTTTTTTTTTGGTTTCCTCCTTGCACACCTCCCATGAAACTCAAACATACCCATTCACTTTCTGATGGTAGATTCTGTACTTTAACATTAACTGTGGCAAAGCTACCTGTAGGTCACATGATGACATTTTAGGATTCTTTTAGGACTTTACACATCTTGTGACCTGGTTGTTGGTTATTGTTTCCCCACAGAGGAACAGCTGATTTCTATCTGTTTGAGATATTTTAAAAATCCCTTCCCAGACTCATACTTTTGAAGGTCTCAGAGTGCTTCTTGTGTCTTGCCATGATAATCCCACTCACTTCAATAATCAAGAGCAAACCAAGCTACATTTCTGAGGTTTAAATGAGACAGGCTCCTCCAAAATCCTCTGTAATTATGCTCTAATCATCTGCAGCTGATGCGGTGAACCTGACTCTAATTTTAGGCATTTTTGTAGTAATAAATGTGTGTGTTCTAATGTGGACTAAGGCACTGCCACTATGATCCCGGAACATGCCACTTGCCATCAGCAGCCGGAATCTGAGAGCGAAACTTGTTTTGTACGCCCAGGGGTGGGTTGATGGAACTTCCTCCCCACATCATTCCTATCGTGATATTGGCTAGCACAGGCATTTATTAGCTGTTGCACGAGAGCTGGGAAGCTGCACTTTCCTCCGAGCACACTGCTACCTAGTGATGCTGTATTAGGAGCAGTTCAAAAAGAGTCAGTGGCTGGATGTATCGGAGAAGACATGTGCTAGTCTTCACCCTCCTAGCGTTTGGGGCATTGCTGTGATAGGAGGAGTTCACATGAATGGGGATTGGGTAATTGGACTAGAAGTCCTCAGGCAAATTAAATATATAATAATATATATAATATTTATAATATATTTGCCTGAGGATTAAGTCTGCTTGACTATCTTTCAAAGAGTTTGTTTATGAGAGTAATAAAGCACACCATAAAAGAACACCAGTTTCCTAAAAATCCTTAATGGCTCGTTACAGTAAGAGAGGAAGGAAGGGCATTGATGATTAGCCATTGGGCTTTACCAGCTTCCACTTTTTGGGCATGAAAAAGCCGCTCTGCCAAGAACAAACAGAATGGCAGAGGCTCGAAAATCAAACGGGGATAAATCATAAACAGCGTGTAGAGGCGGGCTTCCTATTACGGCCACTTTGTTAGCCTTTCCCGTTTCCCAGCTTTGTCTGAGGAGAAAAGCCCAAGTGGAGAGCAAGGCCTGGGAAAAGCTGCTGGCTAAAGTGGATGGGCGGGTTTGGAGACTGAGTGAGTGTGTGCGTGTGTGTGTTAGTGACAGAACAAGAGACACAGGGAGAAACACTGGGAGAGAGAGGCACACAGGGACAGAGAGAGCAAAAAAAGAGGGGGTTGTGTATGGGTGTGCGTGTCTTTGTGAAGATGTGGGTTGATGGCCCGGACAATACTGAAATATCCAAAACGCACATTAACACACCTCCCCATTCTTCTGCAGCCCATTTATGCGGACCACTGAGCTTCATGTGCTGCCCTGAAAGTGAGGACTATCAAACTTCTCTTGTAATCCTTCAATGAGTTATAAGCTAAATCAGATCAGGTAAACATGCTCTTAAAATCTTATAAAACCTTTTACAATTGTATCAAATGTCACTGTATAATAAAGATAATTTAGCGTAAAAAAAGAGTGCTAAGTAATAAATAAGCAATAAATATTTATCTTTCATGAAGAACATTTAAATTACTCATTTAGTCACTAAGAGGAACATGCACATAAACTCTCAAAGGTCAATAAACTTGAATATCACCAGGGTTCTCCATGTTCTCCAACATGAGCAAAGCAAAAGCAAAAATATCTGTAATCCATTTGCCTGTTGAGAACGTCAAATCTGCAAGATTTGCCAATAGTCTTCTCTTTTATGCCATTTCAATTAAGGCATGGACTTCAGATAGCAGATATCATGTCACCTGAACTATATATATATATATATATATATATATATATATATATATATATATATATATATATATATATATATATATAAAAAGAGACTGTAAACATCATCAGCCACAATAATCAATTTGGAATTGAGAACCCTTACCAAAAACAAGGTTCCTTAGTAAAACCTCACTTACGGTAAATGACTGGGTGTCTGGTTGGGTTGCGAGATCAGGTCCAGCAGCATGGTTGGTCAGGGCAGCTTCTGAAACATACACAAGAGAATCCCATGAGTCCCAGCTGGAGAGAGTGGTCTTGGAGAACATGGCTTCAGCCTGCGAGCAGCCCTTCTAAAAGTCAGACGTGAACGGGGCACGGCCCGGTCAGCGCTGCCTCCGAACTGCAGATATAGCTGAGTCAAAGAAGAACGAGACAGTCTCTATGTCTCTAAACAGTGTTTAGTCTCTATCCATCTGACACTGAGCGCTGCTCGCAGCTGCCCCAGTCAGAGAAGAAAGAGTGAGTGAGGGAGAGGGAGAGAGAACAAGAGAGGGAGGGAGAGAGAGAGGGGAGAGCAAGAGAGAGAGAGAGAGAAAGGGGTAAAGAGGGAAAAATCAACTTCTCTCAATGCATTACCCCCTTCCTCAACTACGTAACCATAGCGATTACAACTCTCCCAGGAAACAATGTCTTTTTAAGCATTGAAGCTGCATTCAACTGGGACACAATACAGCTGGCTTTCTCCCCTTTGCTCTATCTCTCTCTCTCTCTCTCTCAGACTCTCAAGTCTAATCTTTTCTGATTTCTTAGGCGGCACACGCGTCTTCCATCTCACTTAAACCATCCCTTCATCCCTGCACACACACAAACACACACACACTCAATACCACTGGCAGCGTTCTCTCCTTTTGTCAGCTATCATTAAGATTATCTTCACAATGCTTTTGATCATCTGCCGAAAGCTGCCCAAACACACATGCTCGCCTCTGTCCTAACTAGTCGTCATAGGGAGGAGGGGGGTGGGTTAGATTCCTAAAGTAGATTTGGACTGACTTGGACACTCCATGCAGCTTTAGCATTTAAAGACCTAATACCTCAGCCTCTGGCACATCACAGGCTCACAGTGTGCAGCCTCCCGGCCCCCAGCTCTTTGTAACTGAATAAAATAGAGTGACTGCTCTCCGCAGGGGGCACGTTAGCTCTCAACGCTAAGCTCTGCGGGTCCGTGTGAGAAAGGTACAAGGATGCTGGCAATGTTGCTGAGGCTTTTTTTTTTCGTAAAGTAAAGTAAAAAAAGAAACTTGAGAAGGGAATTGCTTTGGCCCTGTGACTGAACATCTGGTTAGATATAACAGT
The DNA here is from genome assembly GCF_030463535.1 of Salminus brasiliensis. NCBI lineage: Eukaryota > Metazoa > Chordata > Actinopteri > Characiformes > Bryconidae > Salminus > Salminus brasiliensis. The sequence continues at coordinate 8,513,503 of NC_132897.1, read as the reverse complement.
AGATACTTTGACTCCAAACGCTTTGCCTGTATTCATTTATATAACAGTTTGTCAACAAGCCTGCAAAGCCAAACGCGTCTAGAAGTCTCTCAGAGGTAAGCAAGCATAAAAGGTCTCCGGTAAATATAGTAAATACAATACTTCCAGTACTTGTAATTCCAGGGCTTCCCACAAGCCTGACAGTCAGGGTTATTTGAGAATATGAATATCAGCTTTAATCTTATGGTAGAGATGGGCAATATGACAATGCTTTATCGTTATCATGATATATTTTGGTACTGTGAGAACCACTATGCTTTCATGGACATAATGTGTTTTAAAAAACAATAAATTAAAAAACTGGGTGCATTTTGTCTGTGTGTCAGAATATCATCATACATCAGATCAATTAAAAGTTTACTGTATATATATATATATATATATATATATATATATATATATATATATATATATATAGTAAGAGAGTAAGATAGTGAGAGAGAGAGAGAGAGAGAGATAAGGAATAAAACTATATACACATAAAATATTTAGAAAACCTACTGGCACCGTGCCTAATGCCAGGTGTGAGCTAGGGGGGTATAAAACCTCTAGCAATTGAGCTGCATAGGAGTGGAACTGTGTTGGTTCTTCATCCAACACTTTTGGGATGGGATGGGACAGGGTGGTGATCATCCAACATCCTGACCTCACTAATGCTCTTTTCACTGAATGAAATCAAATCCTCACTGCAATGCTCCCGACTCTAGCGGAAATCCTTCTTCCCTGAACAGTAGAGTTACTGACAACAAAAGCAGGATAAACTATTAATATAATATCTTTGATTTTGGAAGAAACGATGAACAAGGTTTTAACACTTTTGTCCATTTGTGTAGACTTAATGCATGCATAAGTCTATCATAAATGTAATCAAGTATCATGATATAATATTTTTACTATCTTGCCCAACCCTACCTCGTGGGCTTGGTTTAGGTCACAGAATGACCTGGGGGTAAAGTGGTGCTTTACATCAGTGACACTGTGCTCTATTTTGCATTTATAATAATAACAACATGCTCTTATTAGAATGTGTTCAACTTAGATAAAATGGAAATTAAATTAATATTAGGGTTAATATGGGACTAAATATACTTAAGTAGATACAATACATTTAGTAGGGAGGGGTGTGCAGGAATAGCCTATTTGTAGGAAATATTGAATTTAAAGGCTGTAATATTATTTTCAGGAAAGAAGTGCATTTGTAATATACTAGATACACACAATATCAGCCCACTTGGCTACATTTAGAAGTACATAACTTGATTCTACTCTGAAATGTATGTGTTTATTTATTTGTATAAAAGCTTGCAAACATCAGCAGAGCCAGCAGAGCATATCCAGATAAATCCCAGAGGCACATAAACAAGAAAGTCTGTGATATCTGTGTGCTTTCACTTTTTCTCTGTATTGTATGTCTGCTTGTTTATACTATTTCCATCAATGCATCAAATTTGTTACAATATCAGACCCTCCGGTCAGATACAAAAGTACATACTTTAACTTACTTTGACTGTTTTTATTTATATAACGCTTTGTAAACAAACCAGCAAAGCCAAGCATGTCCAGATAATCAGCTCATCTCAGGTTCTTAGCCATAAGCAGAGGGAAGAGGGGGGTGGCAAGGAAAAACTGCCATCTGGAATTTGGCCAACGTCATTTACTTGACTTCTCCATGAGCTAGCAAAGAGAGAAATGAGAGAGAAAGAGGGCACAGAGAGATAGAGAGCGAGCGTGGGAGAAACAAAACATCCTCTGAACTCACCGGCAGACTGCTTGATGCGACGTGAGGCCACTCGCAGATGTTTGCTCCTGCCCAGCTCTTCACCCAGGAGATAATACCAACCCCTAATCTCCTGCCATAGAGCATTCAGAAACCATACAGTCAGCTCAGATGGGAGGCAAACGGAGCGAGAGGGGAAAAAAAAGAGGGAGACAGGGGGAAAGAAAGGTAGAATAAGGGGAGAGCAACAACAACAAAAAAGCTCTTGTGCTGTTTTTTTTTTTTTTTTACAGAATCCAATATCTGTGCTAATGCAGTAAAGGCATCCCATTCCCTGAAGTGCCAATGATGTGAGTATTGCTCTCAGCTCCCTGTCAGAGAGCATCACTTTTCCTCAGCATCTGATGCCCTTCTCCCTTCGTCTCTTCTCTAGGCCCAGCAGCCAGATGGCATGCACAGCATAAAAGGCCCAACAGTAAATGCCTGTCAGGCTTCATCTAATGCCTCTGAAATTAACAAGAGCGTCTTAAATCAACTCTCATACAAAGGCCTCCCAAATGAAAAGGAAAGAAAAAGAAAAACACTGCCAAATTTGAAAAATGTGACCTTTCTAGGTCTTTACACACTGGGGCTCCAAGACAGCATGAAGCAACCACATGCTCGTTATACCCTGCCTGCAGTAATTGTAGGTCATTTTTGAAGCCTCACTGAACAACCTTATTGCGGCTTGGCCCACTATATAATCAGAATGGGCCAAGGACATGCATTGTCTCCAAGAGGATGAAACTGTCAAAGCCCCAATTTTGCTAAAATGGCACATTTTGTTTTAAATGGTGTAAATTTGTTCATCATAAAGACCATCACATAGGATCAGGAGGACTATGAGCATGTTCTGCATATCTGAATAAAAGTTCCTTCAGGTTTTATTATTATTATTATTATTATTATTATTACTGATCATTGATTTTACCTTTGCTGAAGAAATGAGGGATTGGACACCAAAACTCATACAGCCCAGGAAGTCACTCCGCCTGTAATGAAAGACAAGTAAAAATATTAACACGTATACATCTAAAAAAAAATACTGTGTATATATATATATATATATATATATATATATATATATATATATATATATTCACTATATGGTTTGAAAGGACTTTACGGACGTTTTATCTGACATTAAAGATATTAAAAAGTTTGGCTTTTAAGCATAAAGCCAATAGGTTCATGTTTATCCACTCCAGAGAGTCCTATTCTATTGGAAATACTTCTCTAAAGTGACTAAACTATAAGTTAAAAACAGAGGTGACTGTTATTCTTCAAAATAAATAATCATGACAGCAAAAATGTAAAAACGTAATTACACTAAATTACACAAACATCCTAAAAAACATTTAAATAATATAAAAATTGCATAAATAATATATGAAATACCTATGTTATATAAAACAAATATAATAATATATAATACTTAAGTTATCACGGTCACAAAAAGTTGTATCTTGTTTCTCGTTTTTGTGATAGTATGATTTTTTTTCACTTTCTGTGAAAGGAACAATAGAAATACTGTATAAAAATAACTTACAAATAAAAATGACTGCATGAATTCAATACAATCATTTTCCATTTACACTGACACAAAAAAATAATGATGAATGAACCAATAGAAATGCTTCAGAATAAAATGGAATACATTCTTTAAAAAGTATTTTTCCCTCTTTTGTAAAGTTGTAATTGTGAAGATATAAGGTTTTTGTTTGACAGCAACAATATATTATAACATATTGAAAATATATTGTTTTAATGTTGCAAATATCACAGTACACACTGTATCATATCACAGCAAATGATTTGAAAGAAATATGTCATCTTGATAAAATTTGTTTCAGAAAAAAAAAAAAGAAAAATCACACCTAGAATTTCGACTGCGATTCCAAGCAGTCACCAGCAATCTCTTATGTTGCTCGTCTTCACCCACAGATCTGCACAAAAAACACACAAAACCTCATCAATCACTGCCGAACCACTTCCATAAAAACAATGGTTCTCCTCTACAAAGGGCTTCTGAGTCCTAAGAGAAAAGCAGGCCCAGGCATAATAGGCAGGTCATGCCTTTAAAGTGTGAGGAAGAGAAGGAGGGCACATGCTGACATATATTCAGATATTCTGCTAATGTAATGTGACATTTAGCGTCCTTTTTTTTTTGAACACTTGACGATGATGTTTTGCTTAAGAGCAGCTCTGTCACAAGAACTTACTTAGCTCTTTTTTTTAAAGACATCCTATTTTTATATTCTGTTCCAGTACACAATCATGGAAGCTTTCAAGATTTGCTCATGGTTTATTCATGTTAATGAGTCAAATTGTATTATTCTGCCCTTTCTTTGATTACTTAATGAACCTCTTGGACCATAGGTTTAATATTCAGTTATTAATTTGAATGCAGAAACTATTACGAATTACTAGGCAATTCTTTTGTATTTGCATATTCTGTGGAGTCCCACCAGGTTCTGTTTTAGGGCCTATGATACTGATGTTAATTATGACAGCAATGTAGTTGCTGTAATGAAAGTGAAAACGCATGGCCTTATATATAGGGTCTAAGGGCTACCCATCAAAACAAAAGATCACTCAATTTCTAAAAGATATGCAGTTAATCCAGCAACCACTTACACTGCAAAGGTCTCATTGAAGACAGGGTTTTTACAGTCCAAGACAGTCCTAGTCCTCTGCCTTTTGCTGTGGTCAACATCTGGAACCAGTGCTATCTATAATGAAACATCAGACATAGTATGCACTTCCTCTTTTCTTCGAATTAAAACATTTGCATCCTTTGTTCTGACACATTAAAAGTTTACATGGGGTAATTTATGTCATGGAGTTAGGGGATGTCACTCGACACATTGGTTTGTTTCTAAGGGGACAGCTGCATGCTCTCTTCTGCCTCAAAGCAGCAGAGCTTGAAAAAGAACGGGTTCAATCCAAGGGCAAAAAGTCCTCAGAGGAAAAGTGTCAGGAAAGGAAAAAAAAAATAGGATCACTTCATCTGCTCTGGTACACTATCTAACTCGAGATGCAGTCGAAGAAACATTTCTAAGAAACATTTGTAAATTATACAGTCGTTTTAATGTTGGTCCCTTTTCAGTGTCCTTCCATCCCGACCCCACATGAGGTCCAAATAATGGAGCTTTGGTATATTTACATAATATCCCAGTAACTTAATCTCTAGTGTACGATTAATAATGATGGACTGTCATTTCAACATATTCCCAAGGCATTTAAGCAATTTTCTCATTTTCCAGGAGTTTCCAAGACTGGAAAAATAGCTTCTGAACTTTCAGGTTTTCAGAAATTACCAAGATGCATGAGAACCCTGACAGAGCATGAACATCTAAATCTTAGGGAAAGTGAATGTAAACAGAAATGGCTTTTACTCCAGTGCTAAAGGTTTGTATAAAACCGATGGCATATGTCAAATTTGTCTCATTCTAAGACCTGTAATGTTAAATTGTAATAATTGCAGTTCTGAAACCAGTCTCTTTTGGCAGGGAACAGCTGCAGCGTTCCTAAGAGAAAGCTTTAGTGATTTGAACATAAAAAGTCTGGTATTTTCTGAATTACTCATCATGAAATTATTGGGTTCATTTAATTCAACAGAACTCAAGTCATGTCTATAATTTCACTGTTTTCTAGATATTACTCATCTTGCTTACTATACCAAGGAACCCATAAATAAATCATTTGTGTTTTACTGGTGCCATGATGGTGGCAGTGTCTGGACCCTGATAATTGCAGCGTAGAATATAGTCTATAGTTCTTTGTAGACATTTTGTAGACTATAGCTAAACCAACATCAACTATGTTAATTTCAGACTGAAACTAAATAGAATTTGATTCTCTTCATTGCCAATAATAACAGTTTGATAATAATATTTTTTTCAATGCTTCAAAGTTTCTGGGAAAAAAATCCATCTCTAACAAAATGTAGCTCAGTATCATCTATATTATTGTAGCACTGACTGGCCCTGAATACTAAATTTACGGCGGCTATGCTGAATGTGTTTGAATGATAGGAGGGAAAATGAACAGATCAACATAAATCACATGAATGATGTATTTTGTATGAATGCAAAACAGACAGATTATGTTAAAAAATGCTGTAATGTTCCTTTCACTGACTTACTTTGACATATGCATCACATGGTCTGTATTCCTTTCCCAGCAGTCCCCTGGCTTCTAAAACTGTAAACATTTTTGATAAGACAAGCAGAAAATGTAGTAATTTTAGCAAACACCTATTCTAAATAAATAAATAAGAAGCAAAACATCTACATTTTCGAGTAAAGCATTTTTGTTTGCTTTTAAAATCCCAATTCTCCTGAAAATATATAAAACTCATGTATCCAAAATGAACACATCTGGTCTGTCTCATACAAATTACATTTTGTCACTGACACACAAAAACCTTTTAACTGGAGCATTTCTATTGGTCCATGCATTATGAAATTTGAACCCAAAACATTACATCAAAAAGTGCAAAAAATCTTTCAGGACTTATAATATGCTACATTACACATGTCATGATACTTACTTTTAACACAGAGTAGTCTATCATATGGAGTTACTGTCAGTTTCAGTTGCCCTGTGGGGAAACAACACACCAATTAAACAGTCAGACATGTACAACTCCTGAAATGATGGTGAGGTCAGAAAACAGCAGTTAAACCTTTTCCTTATTCACTTCATTGTCATAATTTAATATTCTACCTCTATATACATTACATTATAGGATATTCACATCAATCTAAAAATGTAAAAACTGGGCATTATTCTCATGTAAAGGCTCTTCTGATAACACAGGAGGCTCTGGCCTACCCACAGGGAGTGCTGAGCTTAATGGAGCATATCTTATAAGCCTAAAACCTGGGTTGTACTACAGACACCAGCTGCTGTCACACACTCTATTTCTTCCATATGTGCCCCACAATACACTTGCAACTTCAGTGGTACCGTACCAGCAGTAAAACCCTGTCACACAACCTTTTACTCTGCCCACCTCTTGTGGTCCATTAAACATCTCTTAGAAAGTAACAATTGTGACAAAATAATACTACTTGTAATATATATGGTCAGGTTAATTTCATTCATTGGAGAAGCAGAATAGCTCAGTGAAGAACTTACCATGAGTTTGCAAAATAAATGAAAATCTCTGCCAATTGCTAGACCAACCGAGTGGCACCCTTGCTGTGCTATCACAGTCCATGTCATGACAATAACACAACATAAACAAAAGGAAAATGTCCCAAAGCTAAATATCCTCCATGGCTCAAGGTTCTGAGTCCAGAGCAGCTAAATCCAAATGTCTGCAGCTAAACATACAACTATCAGTGTAACAAAGGTCTGGCCGGAGGAGAAAGGACAACAACAGAAAGCAAGCACGAATTTTAACCGCCTTTCCATTTTTGAATAGCTGATAAGGCAGCAGGGGTCCTGATTGGTCAGGCTGCTGCTTTGAATGGAGGGAAAGAGGGAGTGTCACCTAGTTCCACCTGCTCTGGTTGCTTCAATAAACACTGCAGTTGGTCAAGGCTCCTCTGCTCTGCTGATCTGAGACCAGTTTTCCCTGAGCGGTTAATGCATAAACATACAATTTGAGTGAGGGAAGCAGACCCACAATGCAAACAATCAGCCTACTCTTCTCCCTCCCTCCCCGCAGCCTGTCTGTGTTCACAATACAATCCTCTGACAGCGCAGCCAAGACACATGATCACAAGCAAAACATGGGGTGGATAGCCCTGCAGCTGGACCTGGCTAGATCAGTGTGATCATTGAAATGTAACGCCTTAAAAGAAGACTTAAAAGAATAGTCTGCGGGGTTAACAGCGTGTGAAAGCTAGTCACCAGCTAGCATGACGTGCAAATCAAGGTTCAATATACAGGTTTATGACCAGACTAATCAGAAAAACAGCAGCTATATATTAGCAATGATTTGACTAAACCATTGATCTAATCTAAGCAGATGTGAATGTGTTTGTCATTAAACTGCTATTTGTGGGTTTTGAAAACATACAAACAGTTCTTAGACAATCATTACGCTAATCAATAAAGCTTTGGTTAACTATTCATGAGCAAAGTTTGCATTTTAAAACTGTTTCTGCATAATTTAAAACGTGTTTTGCATTAGAAAATGATTACGCTAATCTCCAAGAAATGTTTTTTCATAAAACAACAGTCCTTAGAAAATGATTCTGCTAATTAGTGAAATATTAGCTATGTATTAGGAATATTAGCATTAGCAATATTAGCAAATCCAAACAGAAGTGGTGGTCTCATACTGACGTCTGTATTTTGTATTTGTGTTTAGTAGCGTCTAAGCTTAGAGAGATCTTTTGGATCCTAGTCTATAGAAACTAGCTGCAGGTATTATATATGCAGTAACATTAGCTATGTGTTAGCATTTTTTAAAGTAGCATTTTTATGTAAAAATAGCTTTTTTTAAGCATAGCTTAAAGACGTTTTTCATGAACAGCATAAACAGTCTTTAAATGATTATTTCAATCAGTAAAACACTTGCCATTTTACCAGATGTTTAATATATGAGTTTTTTATATATTCAGCATTTTTTGTTTAAACTGCTCCTTTTAAAAGTAATAAGAGTAAGAGTAGAGATTTAATATTAGATTTTGTCATTAAAACAGAAATCACATCCTTACAAAATGCCTAGACTACACCGAAAATATAGCTACAGTCCATGATGTCTGTGGAACATGATATACCATCACAGAAATACAGCATAAATCATTCATTTACAGTAACAGGCTTTATGTATTAATCTTTAGTTGGAATAACCGTGCGTCTACATCAGCAGACATTATCATTCACTAAGCAAAACAGATTTCATGCTGCTGGGCCGTCTGAGGTTGGTCTGTTAATGGACTTTAATCCCGGTGAGTCACTGATTAGCCCAACAGGAAATTAACCGGGCATGATGCCTCATTAATTCCTGGATCAGGTCATTCATGACCATGAGCTAAATCTACCTTCGCAAATCTGACTCACAACCAGTATGGAAATAATAACAGCACTTTATTTTGTTATTATAATGCAACGAGCAAAGATTTAATATTTCATGAGCTGATGTATGATCTAGCCTGTGCTGACATGCAGGGGAGTGGTATGCAGCCCTTCCAGCAAAAGCAAAATGATGTTCCATGCCTGAGGCAATATGTCCTGTGCTTGGACTTCCTTTGGGAGAGGGAAACTATGGAAAATATGTGTGGCACACACTGCAGCACTACAGCTAAAAAATGGCCCGTTTTTGAACAGGCACAAATAATTTGGGCAATATTTTTCATGCCCTATTTAATGCAGAAGCACAAGGTGCATATGGGACACATGAGACGGGGTGAGTTTGTGGTCAGTGGCTTTTTATAGCCCAAATAAAAAATAACTATACTGAACAAATGAATATTCAAAACTATACAGTGAAGGATCGGCACAAATCTTTGGAACTGAATGCTGAAATGCTGAAATGCTGTCTTCTTGGAATCAGCTCAAGAAATTCAACCTGCCACAGACCCTGATGATCCAGTTCTACACAGCGATCATTGAGTCCATTCTCACAGCCTCCATAACTATCTGGTTTGGTTCCTCCACCTCACAAGAAAGAACCAAACTCCAGCGCATCATGAGGATAGCAGAGAGGATCATTGGATGTAACCTGCCATCACTTCAGCAGATCTACACCAGCAGGGTGAGGAAGCGGGCTGGCAAGATTACATCTGACCCCTCACATCCTGGACACGTCCTCTTCCAGACACTCCCCTCTGGTAGAAGACTGCGGTCCATCAAAACCAGCACAACGTCATGTTAACAGCTTCTTCCCCAGAGCTGTAGCGCTCCTCAACCACAGTGGACACCTCCCACTGTAAACCTCAAAACATACAACTGAACTATACCAAACCGGACTGAACAGCTATTTTGCACTCTGCCTATTTGCACTATTTGCACTATGACTATTTGCACACCTGTACAGATGTTCTCTTTCTGTAAATATTCAGGTCATCTGTAACTTTCTATACATATTTTTCAACCAAATCTGTTTCACATCTCTCAGCTTCTTCAGCTCTTTATTACCTTTAGTACTTTTTACTTTTTTAATTGATCCCCTACCCTATTTATTGTTTAGTGTAATTTTCCTTTAGTTTAATACTGTAAATAATCTGTGTTCTGTGTTTTTGTGACTTGTCATACGTGTTGCTCTCACCAAGACAAATTCCTTGTATGTGTAACATACTTGGTGAAATAAAGAGATTCTGATTCTGATTCTGAAACCTGTTTCTATTTTTGACTCTTGCTTTAGGGTGTAGGCTGAAATAATTAACGATTAATGAAACTTAATCATATTAAATATGACTAGATGACATTAGAATAAAACAATTGGCATAAACAATGTTGACATAAAATCTGTTATATCTGTAGTATAACAGCTGTGCTGATTTAAAGGTTAGGCCTTAAATTTTCACAGACGTTCACTGCTGCCATCTAGTGGTCAAAAGAGTGAATCACAAGATTTATTTCTTTATTTGGAGAACCTTATCTGAATACTAAAATATCAGCAGTGTTGTGAAAAAATAACGTGTTTATAGATTGTTTCACAAATTTTATTTTAACATTTAAAAACAAAACATTAAATTGCATTAAGAGGCTTCGCTCTGACTGTAAATTTAAAACTCTCATTTGCAAAAGTAAATAGCACTCATTGATAACTCGATCCTGCATGTAAGGCATTAGACTGTGTCATAATATTAATGCAACAGCTACAACAATAGTGCTACACTGTGCCATTATAACAAAAGTTAAAAGAATAAAGAAAAACATTACTTGCCTTTGCCTCTAAACACAGAGGGCTGAATCTTCCTCCTCTTCCTGGGGGCAGGTTGAGTGTTGCTCTTCAGGGAGGTTTTGACCACTGCTGCTACTTTAACCTGTGGTCCTGGACTCTTACCGCTCACTGCTTCACCCCACTCATTGTCCTCTGGCCTACTTACACATACATATGCAAAATGAATGCAAATTAAAAAGGCTAAGTGATTTACATTGTCAGATTTTATCTAAAAAATTAATAAAATTATGTATGTATTATTTTTATTTATTAATATGAAAGTTATGTGCACAGCCCTTTTAATTAGTCAATTCTGATCCTAAAGTAAATCAGGTAAAATAAGGTGCACCAGGTGTTCTGGAGCAGACAGATGTAAGTCAAAGCTCCATCCAATACACATTGGATGAGTTACAATAAAGTTTGTTGGAACTAATCTTGCAACCTTAGTACATAACCTCACAAGCTTGTGGCTAAATGCAATCAAATCCTGACAGCAATGTTTAAAATTATACTGCAAAGCCTTCCTATAAGCATTGGATAAAGAGGTGTTGCACATACACTGTATTATATGAAACCTATTTGTCATTTTGAAGGTCTAAAGGGAACCCATTGAGAATTCTTACTTGGCTTGTTGGCAGTGCGCTGACGCCCTCTTGTGTCTTATATCTCTCATTGCTTTGCTGCACCTTGTTGATGTTCTCCTCTCCATATTCTCTGAAAGTCCAGCATTTTCCTTGTTCTCTCTGCATTGCATTTTCACTGGCCGTGCTAGGCCATGATCTGAATCCTGGAGCCATCGTGGGTTATGAATGCTCTTCCTAAAGCAAAACCAAAAACAGCCAATTCCTACAAATGTGCTGATCAATTTGAGTGAAATTCAGTATAAGAATACATCAAACATGACCTCATTTTACATTCTGAATGATTTCAATTGTTAATATTTTAATTAACTGTATTAAAATATACTATTAATTATTTTAATTCTTAACTACTTTCAAAACCATCTAAAACACCCAGCCCATTACACATTGTACACCTTCAGTTATGATATTGTGGAAAATGCAGAAAAAACATAATAATAATAAGAAGTAGTAGAAGAAGAAGAAGAATTATTATTATTATTATTATTGTTGTTGTTGTAATAATAATACAACTATTAAAGCTATTTTAAGGTCAATACACCATTGACAAAATACTTATGTATGAAATATACCACTACAAATATCACTAAAAATATAGTTTACATAGTTTCATTTTTATTCTTACATTTTAAAAATTGAATTATTATTACTGTTATTTTTTATTTCTATTTTCAGCACTTCACATGTGATCTCTAGGCCCTGACAGATAACTGAAGTGTACAATATGTAATGTGCTGAGTGTTTTTAGATGGTTTTGAAAGTAGTTAAAATATTTAATAGGTAAAATCGAATGTTTTTACAGTACAATACTTAATGATTAAATAATTCATCATTAATATTACATCAAGAACTGAAATAATTCCTAATTTTAAATAACGTCATGTTTCACAGCGTGTCAACATGACTAGACACACTCACACGCTGTACTGACACTATATTGGCCGAGCAAACAGCACCGCCAGCTTCTGCTCGATGAAGAATACAGTTTAAGCTTAAAGATGAATAGTTTAATGGTTTTAAGAAAGGAGTAATATCCACTATTATTCTCTTACACCACATAAAGCCCACCACTTGCTTCATGACCTGTGCTCTTCTATAGTTTTGCTCTGGAGCTATGACGTTAAGGTAGCTGACAATCACTTTTCTCATATTAACCTTGCAGCTCCACTACAACTAAAGAAACATCTAACACCAAACCTCGCTGATCAACTACATCTGGACAAGGAGAAAACTGGGGAAACCAGTGTAAACAGCCTAAATGTGAGCCAACACCTAATATCAATACAGGCCTCTGTTTATGAATAGCTGCAGTAAAGACCTGTAGGATACTCTAGTTCCAGATAGCTCTTGACAGCCAGGCTGGAGGCCTTTGTAAATCACAGCAGGGAGAGGGTCAGGGTCACAACTCAGCTTCATCCTGCTCAGCTCATTAGTGCCTTCTTGTAGTACAATACCCTCAACACTGCAACTCAGAATCCATGTACACCTTCCCCTACATCTGAGCTTAAAACAATACTAAACCCCTCCACGGCTTGAAATATCCCAGTGTAAGAAAGGGTACGGATGAAAAGCCTGCTTGTGTCTTTATCCTGCCATTAGGCACTTTAAGGCTGAGCGCTCCAGGGATCAGAGTGGAGCTGAGGGGGGCGGATTACAGCAGTAAGCCAGCACTTCACGGCTGCAGCAATCCGCATGCTAATGCTGTCTGTTCTACATGAAAATAGACAAGTGCGAGCTTTTTATACACAGAGCATTGCAGACAGTTTGTGAGGAATAACACACGAATTAAGCCGAGTATATAATGTAGCTACCTACTTTCCAACGGTGAAGCATAAAAAACGCAGGAGGGGAGGGGAGGGGGGGGGGGGGGTACTGCGAGAGGAATGGCAAATAAATAACCTGTTCCTATAGTTCGCATAAGCATTTCCTCAAAGACAGAAATGGCGTTTTTTCAGATACCTCAGACACGTCTTAATCTCCTACCTTTTAGCCATGGCTGTGCGCTGTGTGAGCATTGTCCCGTTTTCCATCTCTGGCTACAAGTTCACACTCCTGAAGGTCCTCTTCTGTTCTCTTCTCTGCTCGTGTCAAACCCGTGTAGTTCATACGAGCCGCCTCACATTCAAATTCCCTCCTCCTCCTCCTCCTCCTCCTTCTCCTCCTCCTTCTCCTCCTCCTTCTCCTCCATCTACGAGAGGAAGTCTGTCCTGCTGGAGAAAACAGAGAGCTCGAGCTGCCCTCGACCAATCGCAGCGCTGGATTTTAAAACACTCAGGCGTTTCAGTCGGACCTCTGCAGACTTCTGCAGCGTAGAGATACTTCTGCCCCATAACTGCTGCAGAGGTCCCAGCTCTGTTTCTGTGCAGGGTTATAAGTGTCCTGCACGACATTACTGACTTTTACTCTCTAACAGGGGCTGTCTGAAACATTCCCCTCAAGTAATATGCATGTATGAATCCTAACCTACTGATCCATAAAGTTAAACCTATATTTTTCTATTAAATTTAGTATTTAATTAATAAACATTATTTGATTGTGAATCAAAGTATGAAAACTACACTGCTTACAATGATACAAAATCCCATGATTTATACCAAAAGACTTACTAGACCATACTAGAAGCACTTAATCTTGCATTTTATTAAAATGAATAATTTTAGGTGTCAGAACTGATTCAAGGGTCTTTTCTTGGATACATTCATGTGTGGACAGCAAAGTAATTCATTATTTAATTGTATAATTAAGTATTAATTGAGTATTTTGGCAGAATTTTAATTCCAGTGTAATTTAATCTTTACATGGGACCCAAAATTATATTTAGTTATTTATATGTATATATATTTATAAATAAATACATATATTTCTACTTATATATATATTTAGTGACCATAAAAATATCAAATCTTTAGAAATTTTAAATAACTATTGTGCCCAATCCCAGGAAGTAGATTTACAGTGGCTTAACAGTGTAGAGAAATGGTTTGCCAGTGAATTAAGACAGTTCTGGGAAGCTGGTCGCTCAGGCCCTAGAGTTGGTTACTGCTGCGGTGACCGTTGTTGCCAGGTACCAGTGAAGAATTTATACTATTTTTTTCAGTCTGTAAATGTACTGTAGCCAATAAGACTGCAAGTCTTTCCCTTCCAACTGATTTCAGTGGAAGTATTTTCACACAAGGTTTAGCTAAAATATAATTATTAATAGAGATTTGTCATTTTACTGAATTTGCATAGCATCATATATGGTTTGGGTTCCAAGTCAATATGTGAGAATGGTACCAGTTCACGAAGTGAAAGCACAGCAGTAGATGAACAGAAAAAGGCTAAGTCTCCAAGTCTTAAGAAGCCATTAAAGGTTATTCACAGTGGGGGAATAGCAGCAAGGAGACAGTACAAAAGAGTGGGCTGGACCCGAACAAGGGCATAACGACACAGGATGGCTGCTATTCAAATGCAGGAACACTGATGTCACCATGTTTTCTTGTGTTTTACAAGACAGCTAAAGAATCACCAAAACAACGGTTGTACTTAGAACTGAAAGGGGTGTTTGATTGTTTTTGGTGCTATATTGGACCATTTGAAAGAACCATACGAGGTAGGACCATGTCAATGGATAAGCTAATGTAGGAGGAGATAGTAAGAGGAAGGGAACTCTGAGTACTTTAAGCTGGAGCTCAAGAGGCTTCTGCTTTAAAGCAGTATTATGCGAGAAATGGCTTTTCTGACATTGGCTCCTGGGCTCCCCCTACAGTCAGGAAGTGTAATTCGCACATTGAGCCACCACTAAAAACATGGTTTTTGCATTTCTTGATGAGCTGAAACCATACAGAACCGTCACTAAAAGTGAAAGAACCATGTAGACTGACATAGTAGAGTACTACTATCGTATTTTACACGAATACTGCGTTACACAGTTCTTGTGAGTGTTTTCCTGCCTGCTTTACCAAAGTTGCATAGTGCTGTTAGCAGCGTGTCAAGCCCAGAGTAGCAACAATAGGGGGGATATTTCCTACTACAGGTCAGCAGATCATTACAATGATTTTGCTGTTATTTTAAGGTAAAAATGCTACATAATGCTGTTTAAGCTGAGAGGATGGAAATAGAATCGAGAGAAATAGTCATATAAATATAACATCCTATAATTTCCCACCTTTTGCTTCCATGTCACATGACAATGAATCTCGGTTGTAGTTCCACTTATCAGAGGGGGAAACTTAAGGTGGGAATTTATAGGTTGTTACATTTAGAGGAGGAGGAACATGAATTTTAACACCATGTGAATTCCCATCTTTAGCTTCTCTCAGTCTCTCAGTTCTAGTTCCACTTATCAGTGAGGGGGTTAGCGCAAGCCATTTAGCTAAAGGTGGGAATTCATAGGATGTTACATTTAGAGGAAGAGGGGATTCAGGCACATTCCTTCTCCCAAAAAATCAGTTTTCCACATCTTTCCACTTTAGGTTATCAAGCGAACATCAAACCTGCATTTTCGCACCAAATAAGGACATATCAGCACAGATAGGAATGAGGAATCACCTTTTCCCCCAATAATACCTGTTAACGCTAGGCAGATTCCACATGACAAGTCTAAGCAGATGCTGCCTACCTGAGCAACCTCTAAAGATGGTACAGCCAGAATTATTAATGAAAGTATGAAGGGTCCTCCACAGTTTCAAACTAAAGAACCTCCAAAAGTTCCTCAAAGATCTTATACTTTTAACAGCATAGAAGCTAATGGGAGGTCTTTTGCCCTGTATCTTGCTTTAGAAGCTTGAAAAAAACATCAGAGCATCAAATTTCAGACACATAGAGGTTTATATAAATCATGCTAAGAAAACTGGAGCATTCTCACCCAACTGTTCTAATCATTTTATTAGAAGTATTTTATTTTATTTTTATTAGTTACATAAGGAGAGAGCATGGCATTGTCTTTGGGCTATTCACAGTTCTTCCTCCCCCACACTAAAGGCGTGCATCTCCAGCAGCTACTGTACCAACAGGGACAAAACAACTGCATTATGTAGTCCTGACCCACTTAATGTAAACAAAGCATTCCCATATGCATCATTCTCAACAGGCAGCATACACTAATTGTCCTCATGTTTGGGCGAATGAGTGTGAAAAAGCACTGCTTTACACTTTTAAAACTAAAAGAGAATAAAAAAGGATCTTGGGGGGTTCTGTAAAGGGATATTCCGGAAATTTTAACCCAACTGTCTGTAGTGTATGACTGCTTACATATGATTTTAACATAAAAAATAATTACTACAAAAAGTTCATATCTATTAGCTCAAAAGCAAGCACCCACTGACCGTTTTCTAGGAAATCAAAGTTGGTTCTTCTATGCCGCTGCCCCAACTCTTCTAGCAGCTTTATTTGGAGAGTACAAGACACCCCCCCCCCCCCAAGCCTAGCAAGTTTTCGAAGAACTTTGCCTCACTGTGCAAAAATGCCATTAAAACCAGATGTACAGTATGTGAGGTATGTTTCTGTATTGAATTTCGAGACTCTATTAAGTTTGAGGACCCAGAAGAAATGCAGCAGTCTTTTTCTCTGAGTAAATTAAGTACCATAACAATCCAGTGTGCATCACTGTTTACCTTGCTTAGTATTACAGTTCCACAGGAAACAGTGTGGTAATTAGAAAAGCAGTCACAGACCAGTGTTCCTTTTTTTAAAAGGCGATTGTAAAACCGGTGGGTCAGTTCAAGGCTGACCCAAACATCCGTGCTCGTATGAGCGCAACTTTACTCTCCATTACTCTGTGATATAGATAATTGCTGATAGGGGACTTCCCTTGCTCTCTACACTAAATTCTCTGGAGGCTTTAATTGCACAGTGAACTGGTTTTGAACCTTGTTGTGCAGCCACTCTGCAGCTCCCTCAAACTGGAAGTACTGCACATTGCACAAACCCAGCAGAACAATGACATGCTCCCACTTTTTATTCAGTCAGCAACATATTTAGATCATTTTGGTTATTTAACATCTGTAATTTCTCAGAAAGCACACATTTACAACAATACATTAATGAACAGGAGTATAAAGGGTCGGACTGTACAGGACCCAATTTCCCAAAAGCATCTTAATTAAGATCTTCTTTACTGCTGAATAATAAACGTTGGCCAGCTCAAATCAGTTAAGCTGGTAGACGGCCAAGATGGTCAACCAACATGAACCAGCAGGACCAGAATAACCAAGCCGTTTGACCAGCAAGACTAGTATTACCAAGTTGGTTGACCAACTTGACCAAGCTAATTAAGCTGGCAGAGCGGCTATACCATCACAATACCAGCTACCAGCTGGTAGACCAGTAAAGAGAATGCTTTGCCTAGTCTAGCTAGATTAAAGACCAGATTTTTCAGCAAGGTGGCAGAGAGTGTATTTAAGAATTTAAGAATAATCTTTGCACTGAGATCCTTTTTTGAGGAAACCTGGCCCAGTTAATGTGAAAAAATATTAATAATGAGAAACATTAGTGTTGGTCTCAAGACACTTTAGCCCTTGTATTATCTAAGTGATATAGTATAGCCCATTTCTACTTTCTGCAAGAATTCTTATTATAATATATAATTAAACAGACACTTGCACACACCGCTGTCTTCCACACTTTAATTTCATCACAAAGCACTGGCCAGTTTCTGAGGCCAGACCAATGGCAAGAGGATACAGGAGGCAGCAGGAAGACACATAGACATTCACACTATTCATTTGAACAGGAGCATGATCCAGGCCTCACAATATACACACATAGCACTCTCTTTACAATCACTTCTTTGAGTTTTACACCTCATATTTAGTTTAGTATTGTACATACAGTTATTGTGGACACCAAGTAACAGAAGCACAATTCCCAAAGATGCACCACACACATACATAGCACAGAAATACATTACAAATCTGTGTATAACACTGAAAAATAGCATAGTAGTTAATATTACTCTCCGATCTGTGTAAGGGACTAGCTGGTGAATGTTTCCCTCCTTTTTGTAGCTTTTAATAGATTCTGTTCTACATATTCTCTTCCTTCAAAGTCCCATTTTAGAAATCCCTCCAATCATGTTTCAAGAAATTAGAAACATAGGTTTATTCTATAAATCCTAACAATACTCTTATAAGTTTGAAATTAACATTAACTCTGACGCAATTTCTCAATCAGACACATTGCACAATACATTTTCCAACATATTTACAGCTCATTCAAAGGAATACTTCACGTCAATGCAAAAACAAAAAATGAGAATGTGGCTGACAGTGAATGAAAGTGAAGAAAATGGGGCTCAGTTAGCATGATCTTGTTTGCATAACGCTAACTGATCAGAGGTGGGTAGAGTAGCTATCCCAAGTAATCCCAAGTATTGCTGCTTCAATGAAATAATGACTAAAGCAGAAGTGGAATTTCACAGCACTGAAAAGTGAGATGCGTGGTATAAATAAACCCTATTTCCTGTCAGACTACAGTGAAACATCCGTAAACGCATTGTTTGGTGCAATGTCTCTTTTGAGACTAATTAAAATAGTCAAAGCAATTCAGTGTGAAAAGCTACATTGGAACTGAGCATAAAGTAGACATGACCTTATTCACAAATCTACGTCAGCAGTACTCTTAGTAATATTGATCTTATTTTACCACACAATTGCACTTGCATCTACTCACCTCTATAGTCTACCAGCTTTCAGTCATAATTAGCCACATTAGCATTTTTAGCATATTTGGCAACACGAATGACCCCAGACTGAGGACAAAATTGACACTATGTGGTTTAAATTACATTTCTGACCTTAAACATGAAGCACCACAAAATAGCCAAGGTTATACTTCCATCAGCTGTGGACAGAGGAATAAAACATGAGAGTTGCACTTGTCCTCTCGTCCACATGGAGAAGTTGGCATTTTTAACTAGGCAAAACGTGCTGTGAGTACTCCTTCAGTGTGAGTGACAGCTCAATATAGAACACCTTGACATTATCTATTGTGTAAACATAGAAACACTGCACAGCATCTTCAGTACAAGTAACACTGCAGGTGACTCGACACGGTGATACAAGTCCACATTGGTCATTCCACTCACAGACCCTTGACAAAGTGAGTAGCTTGGGGCACAAACAGAGAGGCTCCTCAGTTCTCCCATGATCCCTGCCAAAATCCCTCTGTGTCTGCTCCAGATCGAATCACACACTACCCGTTAAGTACTGTAAACAGATTTTAGCTCCTAGCTGACACACACAGCCAGCTACGCAGCATCTAGGATCTTCCATGCCTTTTGTGTCCATGCTTTTCAACGTCCTCTTGATCAGAGGAAAGGCAGTAGATAGAGAGGGAGCGGGAGAAGAGGGGAGAGAAGGAGGAAGGTTGGGTTCTACGACTCAAACGAAGGATGAGGGCTCTCTCCGTGAGAAGGGCTCCCTTTGCTCGGACGGCTAGCGGAAAAGAGAAGAAAGCGAACAGGAGAAACTAAAGCTGGGGGGAAAAATAAAAGCACCTGCAAGCATGTCTATCTGAAGCAATACGTAGCACTTATTGTTATCAATTAGCTATTATTATTATTATATTATATTATTGCTGGTTTTACATTTCAGCATCAAATAAATTATTATACTGTCGCCGTTAGACAAAACCTACATTTTCAAAATCCTGTTACATTTATTTACATTAAAATGAAGAATGCTGTCCTTTATCTTTCTCTTTCTCCTGTCAAATTTCCTTTTTGGAGATATTGGAGATTCGTTCTGACAGCGACAATATGCGATATACATACTGTGCAAAAGTCTGAGACCACCCTTCATTTATTTTACTTCATAAGAAAGTAGTCAAAGAAAAAAGAAACTCAAACTGCTGAAGATTGTTGCTGTTCTCTGAACAACAGACTGACCCAAGAGTCCGGACCTCAACATCATTTAAAAATGTCTGAGATTTCTTGGATGCTGAGAAGCAGGGAATGGTCTAAGAAAAGGGTCTAAGGAGGTGGAGGTGTACAGCACTGAAAGGAATGCAACGTAATGCGAGGTAAATAAAGAAAGGTAAAGGTATTTCGTATGGACGCATACTAAATATAAATAAATGTATATCACTGCTGTCCAATGAAAACTATGTATCTCCATTTTGCCTGTTTTTTTGGTTTTTTTTCATGGTTTGAACCGTGTGCTCTGTACATAATTCTGGATGAACAGAAATAGAAATGCTCTAAATTACATTCAGAGTTAGGAGCATTTATGCAGTCTCCTGTGAAGTCAACATTTTAGTGGTACATGTTTTTCATTGGACAATATGTAAAGTTGTTAAAGCTCTTGTGTAATGTCTTAAAATACTGTATATGGTTTTGCCTTTTTTCTTGACTGGTGCTAAAAATAACTCAAAATAATTATTATATGTGAGAGGTTATATATATTAAACATAGTCTCATAGTCTTTTTCACAGTACTGTATATACTACATTACAGTATATCATCGCTGTCACCTCCAAAATACCAACTTTACAGGAGAAGGAAAAACTTTCTGAACTTTCAATGGAAGTCAATGTAGAATGATTTTTTTTTATTATTTCGAAGTCAATCTGGATCATTTCATGTCCGTTCATCATTAAAGTTTGACTCAAGGTTAAGAACAACGGCCAGATTCAAATCCTGTCAAAGTGTGAAAATCATGATTTTGCGTGACAACGACAATATGCTAATGTATTTATCATTTACAGAAGTTCAACGCACAGTAAAAGTCATTCCAACAAAACAAAGCCAAGTAACAATACAGTGCTTCAATAAAAAGTGATATTATTGCTCATATGTAGATGATGATGCGCACTCCTCATGTCATACAAACTACCCCAAGTAGTTTGCTTAAGGATCATTAGCTCTGTCTTATCATGATACCTTGAGAATTACTATCCAGATCTGTTTTTTCTGGGGTTAGAAATCTATGTTTTGGTAAGTCTCTGTGGTTGTAATCTGGCAACAAAATGAAAATAAATAAAAATAAATGAAGCAGGCATGCACTTAAAGGAGCTCAAATTAGTCCAGACAGTTTCTCCTATTCAACCAAATTGCTAATTCCATCTTCTAGAGGGAAAATGCTAATGGTTACATGCTAGTGTGTGAATAGTGCGGGTTTTAATCTCAGGGAAGTGGCAGTAAGTCAGCGAGAGAGTGTTTAGCAGGGGGGCTTTTGCTTGGACCAAGCAGCATGCAGGTCAATCTTGGGAGAGCAGGACGTGAGGCAGCAGGGGGACCAGAGGTCACATATTACTAAAGACTTTCTGTACAGCCAAGCCAAGGCCATTTAGCATTTGTGTGCTTGCATTTATACTAGAATAAAGCATTTAGAGAAATGTAGGCTGGAATCGTTAAATACTCAAAATACATGAGTATGTGGTGTTTGTACATTGTTCATTGTTCTTCATTGTGACATATAAAGAGCTTATACTGGTGATGAAGTGAAATGGCACACACAACTGCCTGCATTGAGTCATCTGTGAATCACAGCATCCATCACATCCATAGTAATGCACTTTAAATATCATTAGCTTGACTGTCTTCTTCCTTTGTGTGTGATTGTTCAAAGGACAAGTGTGCCTTCAAATAAACACGTGCATCTAATGAGGTTGCAACCTGGGGGGTTTGCAACCTTGTGCATGTGTTTGTGTGCATGTGCGTGAGCGAGAGAAGCAGAGGAGGCAGAAGTTATCCTCTGACTGGGAATCCAGGGTTAGTGGTCTGTAATGGAATCTGTGGATCTGGGGGGTCTTGTTGGTGAGGCTGGAGCTCGCCGACTTCAAAGATGATGACAACCAACAGACAAATGCAGAAAGACAGAAAGGACAAGACACACAATCAAAAACCAAACAAACAAAACTGGCAATGAACACACAGACATAGGGTTCTAATGAACAGTCAACAAACACTGAAATGGGCCTACTAATGATAAGGGAATGCCTTTACTTTAATAAAGCAATGCCATGTAGCAACTGTACCTTAAAATAACAACAGATTCTAGATCAGTGGATGGTACACTGACTTGGAATGACAACTTGTCATTGCCAGAGGAGGTCATTACCAGATTTTTTGTTATTTACAGATGGGATTGATGACATATCATCTAGGGTATTCTTTGGTAATAGAAGTTTGTAATAACACTTTTCGACCCACCTGAGGTCCATCTGTTTAAGGGGTTAAAGGGGAGTTTCACTGATTTCAACATTGCTACATAATCTGATGAACTATTGAAATGTACTCACTTTTTCAGAATTGTCTGATATGAAATTGTGTACAGGAGAGGAACTTGCTGACTGACGTTTGTTACATTGGTGTTGATACACCAAATCAGAATCTTTTTTAGCTGATATACATACTATTTAAGAATGAGTATTGGTGTCAGAAAATTCTGTATATCAGAAATTTAAACTGTGATTACTCTATTTTGTGGAAGTGCATTTAGAGTGTTCCAATGACCAAAAACAGTTAAAAGCATTAAGAAGTGGTTATTTGATGAGCTCAAATATTATTAGCTGGGTATAAATGCATTAAGATTTACTTTGTTATAAACTGGAATGATATTAAATAAAAAAATAACAACATCAAAAAAATAACTAGTCACCTCAAAAACATTTAGAACCACACATTGTGAAGGGATGACGGTTTGGATGATGATCTTTAAGTTACAGGTTATAACAAAAAGTCTTTTCCTGAAAGGCTTAATTTTTTGTGCACATGCCTAAAATTAAAGGCTCAGTGTTTTCATAGAACTGATCTTTAGTAAAATAACAATAATGTTTAAACATTATTTATTCATTTTGTATTTGTTATATATATATATATATATATATATATATATATATATATATATATATATATATATAAAACCACAACAACAAGACCATTTTTCACATTCAAGACTGTTTGTCGTCTCCATCAATAAAGTAACAGAAAATTTACTAAAATGACACGGTAGCCTGCAAAGATTTGAATGGTGATGGACAGAAAAGTAGTATGGAGGGGGATTAGAGATGAGAAACCATGCAAAGAGATGATGACAGTGTCACACAGGAACAATATGCATCAGACATACCATTTGCAGACCTCCTCATTGGTCACTGATAGAAATTCTGAAAGAATAACCGAAGTCATTGTAGGAGGGATTTAGGGGATGTCGAAATGGGGAAGGCATGGGCAGAGTGGGCAAGGACAACCAGAGGATTAACAACAACAGTTTCCTGCTTTATCTGAACTGATTTGACCCCTTATTTTATTTAGTCCCAGTATCTTTTCATCACAGTGGACTATTAGAGCATGATCTCACAAAGCTGATGTGGGATTGAATGATATGTGATGTGAGATGAACATCAAATGACATAAAAAAATGAATCTTCAAAGGTTCACTCACAACAGAATGATACTAAAGCACAGAGAACTATAACCACATAACCAAATTATTAACAATGAAAACAACTTTAAGGGTCTTGGTAATATGGAGTTAGTACTGTCTGAACGGGGAACCAGACTGAACTGTACATAGAGTGTCAAAACAGAAAAAAGTAGAAAAAGAGGTGAAGGAAGAAGGAGGAAAAGCATTAGTAACCCTTATTTCCAAAGTAAAAGAAGTAGGTCCAGGGTAGTGGGATCGCAGAGAAAGTGCAGGGGGGGGGGGGGGGGGGGGTTGGTTTGTAGATCATTGCTCACTTTATGAACAACATAAAGTGTATTCACGCCTTCAAAACTTGAACAAAATGCATAGTTTTTAGTTAATTACTCTCAAACAACTGTTCAAATTAGCAGTACTCACAGCAGTAAACAACATTTACAGTATATTGCACTGTGATGCAGTACTAAACTGGCAATTCACTGACTGTATCAGACATACTGTACAATATTATAAACTACTTGGTTTGAATTGCTATAAATGTTTTCTATTGGAACTCACCTGGGGACACCTGGAGGAGCGCGGTTTGGCCGGGAGGGAACCTGGGGTGGAGCCCCACCGAAGGGGTCAGGGGAAGCTCCAGGTCGGGAGGGGACAGGTGGAGCTCCAGCTGCAGGGGGTCCTGGAGCAGTGCGACCGCCAGGACGAGGTGGCCCAGGTGGGGCCCGACGCTGGGGTGTGGGGCTGGACATGGGGGACCTGAGTAAAATAATAAAGACCTAAATTCCTTAGGTGTTCATTATAGAGTTGCCAGTCCCCCCTGGCATCAGTGGCCCATACGGTACCACTGTTATGCCCTTGGGAGACACTCAATGTGCAAGAAGTCAATTTTCTATACACATATATACTACATACTATATACTATAGCAGCTGTAGGACATCACACTAGGTTAGCGTCTTCCAAGATGCTACCACCATTCGCCCAATACCCTATTATCATACCCGTTTGGACATCAACTAAATCGCGCCCTTTGCCTATGACAATCTTTTTGCACCGTTTAAGGTCAATTAGGATGACCAAAATTATTTCCACTTGCTAAATGCCAGAATAATGAGAGAGGGATTTTTAAGGCAATTGTTATTACTTTCTTCAAAGTCAAAAGTTAAAATAAATTTCATAAGTATTTGGTACCATTGCCCTTAAACTGTATGACTTGGGTCAAATGTTTTGGCTATCCTTCCACAAGCTTTTCACAATAGTTGGCAGGAATTTTGTCCCATTCCTCCTGAAGATTGAGATCAGGACTTTGTGATGGCTATTCCACTGCACTGACTTTGTTATCCTTAAGCCACTTTGTAACCAGTTTGGCAGTATGCTTCGGGTCATTATCCATTTGGAAGACCCATTTGCGCCCAAGCTTTAACTTCCTGGCTTTTCCTTCCTGGCTGATGCCTTGAGATGTTGCTTCAGTATTTCCACATAATGTTCTATCCTCATGTTTTCTTTCGACTTTCCCATGATGTTACACAAAGAAGCAGTACATTTCAGGTGTGCCTTAAAATACATCCACAGGTGTGTATCTAATTAACCCTCTCTCATTATTCTGGCATTTAGCAAATAGAAATAATTTTGGTCATCCTAATTGACCTAAAATGGGAAAGGTATATTCTGATTTCATGTGAGACAGTGAGAAGAGAAACACTGTATTTTTATATAGTGTAGGTAAACTTCTGGTTTCAACTGTATACATTTATATAAAGTTTTTGACTTTTTTTAAAAAAGGAGAAGGCCCAGGGTAGTGAGATCTGATTGGTAATTGAGAGCTTAAGAATTCGCCAGACCTGCGTCCTGAGGGTCCTCCCTGCACCTGCAGCCAGGAGTCGTCGACTGGTGGGGGCAGAGAAGTGGAGACAGTGGTGGTGCTGATGTCTCCAATGATGTGGAGGGCCTCTTTGAGTGCGTGGTACATACGCAGCATCTCATCCCTGTGTTGCGCCTGTTCGGCGGACTCCTCCATCAGCGTGTTCTGGTCTCCACACGAGTACAGCTGAGCCAGCAACTCAGCATGGATAAATTCTTTAGTCTTTAGAGGACGGGAGGAAGATGCAGAAGAACATTTTTAGGAGTGAGAATATTTTAACACAGGATCCACTTGAAACACTTGTCCTTAGTAACAGCCAATCAACCAAATATAGGTTACAGTCAAAGGTCGTACAGTCACCTGGATATTCAGGGAGCCCTACTGCTTAGCAAAAAAAAAACTGCACAGCTTAGACTTTTAAATTACAACAGCACTGCAAGCGCTTTCCTTTTTGAATCTGGATCTGTTTTCTGATTAGCTGAGCCACATTCAAAAGCTGATGTCAAATACTGAATATTAATAAGACCTTTGGAGCACTGAAAAGATCAACATTATCTCCTTACCAGGATGCCTAGTGCTCTGTATCACGCACAGTAAAATACACTGACAATCCAACACACGTGTCTTAAGATTAATAAATAAAATTAAAACAAACTGACACAGATACAGACACTTACATTGTTGATCATGAGGTGCATGATGGTCTTGGGCATGAGATCACGCACAGTCTTGTTGACAATGCCCATATAGGAGTCCACAAGGTTGCGAATGGTTTCCACTTGTCTTTCTAGCTGAGGATCCATGGAGTGCATGAAGCTGTCCGAGCTACTCTCCTCACTGGCTTCACTCTGCTGCGGAACATAGCAAGAGGGGACAGCAGAGCAGAGCTGATTAAACAGAAACCCTGAAACTTGTCCTAAACTACAGGAGTGTAAATCCAAAACTGGATTATTCACATAACAGGATGTTTTTTTGGGATAATAATTTCTTTTCTGCTATCTTAAAAAAACATATAATCCATCATTTGTTAAATCTATCTATTTTCACTATTTGAACACACTACCTTTAAGCTACAATAACAGATGTATTAAAAAGCAGTTTACAGTGCCTTTACTTATCAAATCATCTCTGTCAAGCACAACCTTGTTCATGTTTGTTGTTTTTCACTTTTTGACATAATTTGATTTTGCCAGTTGTTTTATAAATTGTGTCCAAATATCTTGAAATTGATGAATGGACCAATAGAAATTCTAAAAAGACAACTTCCACTAAACATCCCCTTCAAGTTTAAATTTGGGAGATTTTTTGTGTAAGTACACAGGTGTTTTGCGTAACAACAACGATATACTACTGTTGAATAGCCTAAAAATTTGAAGCTGGTCTGAATGAAGTCCTTACTTACCTTTTCCTTGTCCTTTCGGAGTGGAAAGGTGTCAGTAAAGAAAAGATACATTGACAAGTGTTAGCGTTAGTATGGCAGTCAAAGCAATGGGGATCTTGTTACCTGGTAATAGTCTTATGAACAAACACTGTATATTTTAGTGTAAAATATACAGTCACTTTTAGATGAGCATATCAATCAGTAAGAACTTCAGTTACTGATGGTTATGATGTTTGGTAGATTAGAATGAATATATGTGCAAATAGGATTCATGATGGCTTGTCGTACCATGATGCGTTCTGGGTAAACACCAGCACGCAGGAAGGAGGCCTTCCAGCTGTCTACTTCTTCTTGTGTCTCACAGGCCAACTCCAACTGCCTGTAGTCCTTATACACGTTCCTGAGTAGCACAAGTAGTACGATCACCACAGCGGTACACATAAAGCTCTATGTCTTCAGAGGACTTCCTTAAGTGGTCATATCTGTTATAGCGGAACTGGGGAGTCCTACTTAAGTGCAAATGTTATGGCTGATTGGTGTATATAGTTATGTATAACTCCAATGCCTTTCCCCATCCAGTTATTCTTTTCCAATCTTCAAATTAATCTTCACTCAATTACTGATTACACAAACAATGAGGTAAGACCCGAATCACGCTTGATATACAATGGAAAGTAAATCCTGACATCTAAGGGTAAATATAAAATAATACACCTGCACTGACCTTTGTTCAGTGTTGAAGAGAGCAAAGATGTGCTTGCTGGACATGAAGCTTTTCTCAATGTCTCGGAGCTTCAGGTTATCCACGGGCAGCATGTACTTCTTCTCTTTCTCCTGTAGAGGGAAGCAAAGTAAGATGGCAGCATGGACCACCAGGCTGAGCTGGAGCTTATGAGGCTTGAGGGCCTGTAATTAAGTACAACAGATCAGAAATGCTGATCTACAGTCAGCTTTGGTGCATGTGTAATGATGCTAAATCGGTAATTAGTAAAGAGACAAACCGCTCCCGAATCAGAGCCTATTCTTAGATTCTGAGGAAACAGCGGGTTCTTGTTTCCAGTGGCACTTCATTCATTCTTCCAACAACGTGTTATTATGTCTGGTTATGATTCAAATTGTTGTTAGGATTTGAGAAACCAAAGATGGAAAGAATGTGAGTAATTTTCCTCTTTTAAGTACAGACACCCGTCTCCTATCAGCCCATGTGCAGAAAGGGAGGAGTGATTTGCAACCAGTTGTTGTTTTCTCTTGAATACACAGATTTGTTGCTGTCTGTACTGCTGGGAATATGTATTTTTCCACTGAATACCTGCATGAGGAGAGGAAAGGAGAGATAAAACGACTAAATGAAGAAGCAAGTAGGAGGGGATCAGAGAAGTGTGTGGGAGAGAACGATACTGCTGTGATCCAACAGTATAAAATGTGCATACATCAACAACGTAGCCTAGTTGCAGACCAGTCACAGCAACATGCTTCATGAACACCCATGCAGCAGTGATATGTGCATAAACATGAAGATAAAAAAAAAGAAGAATTCATCTGAGACTGAAGCTATTCTACATTTGACACTAACCCAGACTCTATACACAATATATGTCTAAATGTTTATGGACACCCCTTTCTAAAGAATGCATTCAGCTACTGTACATTACTCCCATTACTGACACAAAAGAGCAAACGTACACACAGACAGCTTTTCTAGTCCCTGTAGGGAAGTATTGCTTGTAGAATAGGACTCTTTGGAGCACATTAACGTGAACCACCATGTCTAATGCCAGGCGTGAGCTAGAAGGATATAAAGGACCCCCAGAATTGAGCTGTGGAGCAGTGGAACGGTGCTCTCTGAAATGAGTGCTACATTCAATACTTTTGGGATAAGTTGGAGATGAGGTGAGGTGGTACGCATCCAACAACCTGACTCCACTAAGACTATTGTTGCTGAAAATACAATCAAATCCTCACAGCAATGCTCCAAAATCTAGTAGAAGGCCTTCCCTGGACAGTAGATACAGTTACTCCAACAAAAACAGGACAAACTCTTTTTTAAAACCTTTGATTTCAGAAATAACTGTTGATGCTGGAGAACAGCTCATCCCTGTTGAAAAAAGGAGCCTGGACCGCTTAAGCTGGTTGACCAGCTTAGCTCTTGATCAGGATAGTGTAGGGAGTTTGATGGTTTAGATGTTCTACAAGCATGATCCAGCTGACCAAGCTAGACCACCAGTGTGACAAAGCTTGACCATGCTGGTTGAACAGCATGACCAACATTAGCAAGCTGGTTGGCCAGCAAGCTTACCAGCAAAGGGTATGGTTTCGTCTGGATGACCAGCTTCAACCACCTTGACCATCAATGACCAGCTTAGACCATGTGAAACCAGCTACCAGCAAAAGCTGGTTTTCAGCTAGATTTCTCTGCAGGAATCACCTCCAGACTTTGCTAATTATGCTTTTCCTGTACCATGGTCTGCAAGGTCTTCGCCTCGGCTGTCTAGCAAAATTTAGCTAAATTTCAAGTATCATACAAGTAAATTTCTAAATTATGACTAGACTAAGTTTGGTTCTTTTAAGAACAGTGATGGTAAGTGGTGTCTTTAAGCAGGTTTTGTGGGGATTTTCTGGTCCAAGAACAGGACAACCGGTGAACCGACAGGGTCATGGGCACCTAGATGCTCATAGATGCAACCCTCTGAATGCCTCACAACTTATAGGACTGCTAACATCTTCAAATACCATAGGTGGATTGGTGCATTCATTTGGTAATTATACTTATTGCGTTGTAGTAATATACTATAGTATAGTAGAGTCAGAAACCTATTTTTAATATATTTTACAGTTGAACAAACTGCTCAGACATCAGGCAAGTCCAACAGAAAATGATTGATTTCATTCTTCAAGCCTTCAAGACTGCAAAGGAAATGTAGGTTATACTCTCACACTGTTTGGTTCAACACCTATGCATCTGTGTCAAAATGTTAGGCCATGAAGCCAGGTTAGCTATCTTAGACATCTGCTAACAAAGCACCCCCATTCTACCAACAAACTAAAATGGAGTCTGGCTAAAACACTGGAGAAAGTGCCAGGTGGTTCTAATTTAGTAGCTCAGCAGATTGTGAAAGAAAAAAGCCACAAACAAAAGGAGAAAGTCTTGTGCCCCAATCAAATACATATTTATCTAATTTGTGTGGACATTTCAACTGTATTGTATTCATAAAATAAATGTGTCCTTAAAAAAAAAAAAGGTTCCCGAATGCAAATTTTGAGAACCTCTGCTTTAGGAAACCAAACACGTTTCTCAAAGAATGCTGCATTTTTAAGAGTGTGCAAAAAAACAAGCCACTGATATTCCATCAAACTTCACTAAACCCACAAACTGCTCCGCAGTGCATTATTTCAACCCCCACATTACAAAGGCAGTTCAGTTAAATCTCATACCATTCTGTAACGTATGAGCATTTTCACTCTCACTGTAAGTATCCAATAATAACAGATCTGTCTCCAGTAATAACAGACTCTTGGAGAAGATGGCTGGATTCAGGCCTAGTAAAAAAATATTGAATCACAAGCACAAAGGCGGAGAAAGTGTCTGATTACTCCTCTCTATAAGAAATGAAAAAGAATTGACTGTGAAGTGGCAATTGGTTAGCTTTTCTTTTAAAGTGCCCTCTAAGTGCATGAAACTTTGTATTCAGCCATTGCTGAACTGCTCCATATACCTTACTATAATGGGTATGGCCCTGGCTTCAAGGCCAGTGGCACATTTACTGTAATTTATATTGAATGAAATTTATATTGCTGTTCATTTCTATCTTCTATCTATCTATGCCAGCTCCTCTACATCATCTTAAAAGGGAAACGACACTGAAAACATGCCTGCAAAACTAGTCATTATGTTTAGCGTTCATAGTAAACCCAGTCCCAGTATTTTTTAGTCATTTGAATGAGTTGAATGAACAAAAGAGACAGTTGCTCCAACAAAACCTGGATCAACTCTTTTTTAATATCCTTGATTTTGGAAGAAACTACATAAGAATGAGCAGGTGTCCCAATACTTTTGTCAATATAGTCTACATTTTAATGAGATGTTTCTCAGAAATAGACATCATTACATAATTAAATGTACATTTAGTAATGGGAATGGTTCCAGTGTCATATGCTGATCCAGTTTGTTATGACTGATACGGACATGAACTCAACCCAGCTTTGAATGATTAAAAGGGGTAAAATCATAGTCCTGAACATCGGCACCAAGAAGGGAATTCTGCCAGTAAAGGTCATGTAGCATTTCAGCAGCTCTCTTCCTCTCCCTCTCACTGTTTTGTTGTCTCTCCTTCTCACATATCCCATCTAATGCTTGCACTCCCAGTCATCAGACTACACCGGAAAGAGGTTTTTAGAGGATGAATTCTGAATTTGTAAAGCTACATCTGCTCTTCAGTCTCTTGTAGCTTCACTTATTTGTATTTGTGTGTGGTTGCCTTGGTTATGTTTTTATATGTTTTCAGGGCAAAGGCATCCTGACACTTTTTAAAAACAACAACTTTTGTGTCCCTGAGGTTAAAGTTAGAGTTAAGCTTAAGAACGTTCGTATTACATAAAACGACATACATTTACACAGCTATTTAGAAGTCTGAAATGGCTATTCTTAATAAAATAAATCCAATTTGTTGGCACAGTATTGTATAAAATTCAATTATAATATAATAATAAGAAATCTGCTCATTTAAGACACCTTTACCGGTTTTAAAAAATTATAACAGGTTTATAAAAGAAGTAACCATAACAGTGAGCTGCAGATACTTTTAAAAAGACACAAAAGTCCCATTCCTCATGTTTTAACATTGGTAATGAAATATTGAAGCAGAAAATGTATGAAAATAAAGACATAACTACAGTACATGGTTTACAATTTAAACCTATGGAATCATATTTGAATCCAATTACCATTTGATGTATACTTTACAATATTTACATCCTTGTATAAGTCGAAAAACATTTTACACAAAACAAAACAAAAGGTTTTTATATCACAAGCGATATCAAATTGTTGGATTATCCTGTAAGTAATACTTACACGCATTGCTTTTACATATAGATCATTATTATCACTGTCCCTCATTTTTGCAAATTTTCACATTTTGACAAAAAGTGAATCTGGCAGTTGTTCTTTACATTGTGTTAAAATTAGTTCTTTACAAAAATTTGTTGTTTACATTTCTAAAATGACTTGGAATAAAATATTTTACACTGACTTCCATTGAACATTGCTAAAGTTTTTCCCTTTTTCTGTAAAGTTGGAGAGACAAGGGACATTATATGTAATGCCTTTTGGACGTATGTATGACCTTACGTTCTGATATTGTATATAAAAACAAGTATGCGTGTGTGATGTGTGTTCTGTGTGTGTGTGTGTGTGTGTGTGTGTATAAAGCCAGTATAAAGAGGTCTTTATGCAGCCTGAGGAGAGGAAGTGAGCTTCAGAGAAAAAGCAGCACGGAGTGAGGTAGAGACCAAAGGCCTGCACATCTGGAGACACTACAACTCAGCTTCCACGCCAAGAAACTCCAACATTCCTTAAGTCAGCCTCTCTCTGTCTCTCCACCCCGAACTCACACACAGCAGGAGAGAAACACACACACACACACACACACACACACACATATATATACACACACACTCACACACATACACATATGGAAACCCACTACCAATCACCAGAAACACATAAACACTCAGGCTGGTGCCGGCCTTTCTACTGACAGGTCTTCAACATTAGTCTGACCTGCCAGAGAGGCCAATTCTCACTTCCTGCTGACCTCCAACCTTGCACTTCCTGTTTAATAAAAAAAAAGAAAAGAAAGATAAACCCGAAAAGGGGGGAAAATCATGCTCCGCCTCCTCCTGCTCCCTTGCCTTCTCTCTTTTTCCATCTCTTGCTGAGGAAAAATCTGCCACGTCGATTCTGCAAAATCTACGCCTTACTTTAAGCAAAACTTGCTTAGACCGGAGGTCCAATTGCGCCCATTCTAGCTTCCATTACAAACTTTGTTTGGAGAGATCTGGGGCTGAACTGCTAAACAATTTCATCTAAATTTCATCCGACCTCTCCCTCACCAACGTTTTTGTCTTTTCTTCACGGCGCATGGGTTACGAAGACTAGGTGGTTTCGGGGGAGCTTTATGAGCAGGTCAAGGTGAAAGAGCTGGGAGAGAAAAAGGCTTTTTGCCACCCACGTTCCTGCCTTCTCTCAGAGCCCTCAAACTCCGAGACCCCTCAGAAGACCCTCCTCTACACCCCCCCCAACCCACCCACTACTCCTTAGGACCTCCACCGGCGCTTTGCCACAGATAGAGAGAGAGAGAGAGAAAGAGAGAGAGGGAGAGAGAGAAAGAGAGAGGGTGGGATGGATGGAGGAAAGGATGGTCAAAGGTTTCTGAGAAGAGCAAGAAAACGCCTGATCATCGTATGCCAAAGCCATTTGGCACGGACCCGCGAGCACTGAGGTATCCTTTAAAGTATTTTCAAGTGCTTATGGGCTGCATGTGGGCTTTGAAACCTAAAAAAAGAGACAATGCATGGCACGGATTGTGGACGCTGCCCAGCAAACATAGCTTCTCTTACTTTTTCTCAACTACCCATACAGATATGCTGTAAGTCTCCTGTCTCCTTTTATATTTGATTGCCAGATTTTTTGTGGCAAACTTTTACATTTTCAGTTTTAGAGTGATGTGATGTGTGAGACAGTTCAAGTCCACAAACTACAAGCAAGACATGTTAGAAATGTGTTACCGCTATAATGCTACTGCAACAGACACACATGCAGATCAGTCAGTTATGCATTCTAGGCTTGTATTTGCTAGATGTGTGCTTTTAACCACTTATTGAAGTTTATTGTTATGTAAATTGCTCTTTTGCAGTCTGTTTTATCCAGATCCATGTTAATATACTGTATTTGTTTGTTTTCAGTGCAGCAGAGCAGTCTGGACTATCCCTGTGGATTTAGAGGCCTGGCCCGCCTGCCCAGTGTTCAGACTACCTGTTCAGGAAGTAGTGATTGTACAGTAGTCTGCACATTGGTTAGGCTGAACAGGAGAACACACAATGGAATCCATCGATGAATGAATTACACAATGGTAACTTTAAGCAGAAGGTCAGACTGAGTTCTGAGTTTCTAACGTAAAAGGTTTTTATGTTTTTAGATTATTTGTAATTCACCCAGTCACCGGGAAGTGTTATAGAGACGTAAATAGAGAAAAACAATTATATATGATATGAATGAATATGATATGATGATATTAATTTTTATGAGTGATTGTTTGTGTCCCCTGGTTAAATAACAGATTTAGTTGATTTTCTAAGTGATTAAAACATGTACAGTAACAAAATAAAAAATATAAATAAATTCTGCATATAAAAATGTTCTGCACATTTTAGAGCACTAATTATTTTCTTTTTAAAGAAAACACATTACTTGTGCACACACATACACACACAAACATTTTTAAATATGTTGCAATATGTTAAATTAAATTAAGCAAATTACCAGTATTTTTTTCTTTGTTAAGGAGAAGGATTTCTAGGATTTCTAGGATTTTCTAAGAATTTCACCTAATTTTACCAAATGATCAAAGCCAAAACATTTGTCTGCATATATTAAAATAAAAAACATATATGGCATGTGTGTCTGTCTATGTTTTTATCAGTGCAATCCTGTTTATGATAACACACTCCGAACAGCTGCATCATGTGTTATGTTCACAATATGACTAAATAAAAAAAACTCATTTCTGGAGAAAGACGTAGTTCTCTGTGCTCTTTCTTTACATCACTTCTTGATATAAAGAGTGAATTTTATGCATGGGTTCACTGAAACCTGCTGCAAATTCACATAATTTCCACATGAACGAAATATTGTACGTCAACACAATTCTTCCCAAAAGTCAGTTAAATGGAAGTCAAGAATGAGCCCACGTAATATGCTTTATTCACATGGATAAGCTGCACAGATTTGAAACATTTAAGTGTCCAAGACTCAGTGCCTGCAACACTGAACCTTTCAGGCCAAAATCCTCTTTACACTGACACAAATCTAAAACACACACACACACACTACCACCAGTCTTTGATTCAAGATATTTCTATCACATGCCCTTTAAACACCCCTGTCTGATAAGACAAGGCTCGTTTCCATTTGCTCCAGCTTTTGGGAGACTCAAGGAAGTGTTGGGTTTTTCTTCACAAAGACTTGTGGAAGTGTTGGGCTTGCAGACTCTGAGTCTGGTATGTATGGTAATGAAAACCATATGCCCCTCTCCCCTAGGCCCAGAGCAGGCTAGTCTACCCCAGCTTCATGCCTGCTGTCTCAGCCGCAGGGTGGGGGCTGGGCTTGGGGGTCGTGGAGGTACCGTAGCACACATGCACCTAATCAGAGCACTGTAAGGTTGCAAGTTGCGCTATATAACCACAGCTAAGAATAGAGCTCCTGCATTTACTACGTACTAATTAATGCGATGAGCATTTTTCGCAGTACAGTGGCTGTCCTCACCAACCCAAAAGCTGAGTGCTTTCCAGGGAAAAAGCGTAATCAAAACAATACATTAGAGCCAATGCATTAATCACAGGGAAAACGTGTTCCCAGACACATAGCCTAAATACACTCTGGCTGATGGCGTGAGGGCAACTGAAACCCCTCCCTTACCCTGAGGTATGAAAGTATCAGAACATTTAACTAAACATGAGATGATTCAGGGGGGTTTTGGGACCCCAGCGAATGTTGGTCAAGTATGACCACTGCAAAAAATGATACACTGGCACGTGAAAGCAGCTTAAATAATAAAACAAGACAATTATAGTAAATTAATCTTATTCCGCAGGGAAATTCTGTTTTTTAAAGATACAGTGACCATGAAACATTGACCAGAGACAAATTCCAAAAGATAATTTAGAAATCTCAAAATGAGAAATAAGCTCCCTGGGCAAACAGTTAGTCACTTTGTATGTCTTAAGGTGGACTATCTAGCTGCAGC
Source organism: Salminus brasiliensis (assembly GCF_030463535.1). Taxonomy (NCBI): domain Eukaryota; kingdom Metazoa; phylum Chordata; class Actinopteri; order Characiformes; family Bryconidae; genus Salminus; species Salminus brasiliensis. Next base: position 8,477,612 of record NC_132897.1, on the reverse strand, counting down.
AAATGTCTCGTTCGATGTGTGGAAAATTGGTCGCAAAGCAGATGTTAATAAATGGTAAAAAGGAGCGATTGAATTTAGGAGTGTCTAAAGCCATAGTGTGAAGGAAGTAACTGAATCTGCAGGTGTATGGAAGCGCACAGTCATACGGGTCTACCAGCAGCGGCAGCAATCACAGTCTACAGAAAATTCATTCTTGAGCAGAAGTGAGCAAGGGCCTCTTGCGTGCCACTCTGCTCCATATGTTGATGGTATGCAGTTTCCTGTGGAGTGTTCTTTCAGAAATTGGTTGTGAAGGACCTGAAGCCTGGAAGCCACAATTTCCTGTCCACTGGGATTTCTGCCACTGCTGGTATACCCGTATGACCATGCGCTTTGATACACCTGCAAATTTAGCTACTTCCTTCACACTTTGGCTTATCATTCCATTTGGCCATTAATTAACATCTGCTTTGCGACCCATTGTCCATGCATTGAACAAGACATTCACTGTTTCACCTCTTCTCAATCTAGGAGTCCCATCCCACATTGTACTTGTGCAACTCCATCTGCAGGAGCCTGAAGTTACTACCACCTTAAACACGCAAGGTGACCCATTTCTCGTCCCAGGAGCTGTTATGTATGTATACTGACTACATTTGAGATGCTTTCGCTTGTCATCCATGATATCGTTTTTTGCAGAGTAGAAGGCAATAGGGACTCACCTCGTCATCTTTGTACCACGACAGAGTCTCAGCAGTCAGCACAAACCAGTACTCCTTTGCTCCTCCCTTCATGATGCCGATGTTATTGATGGTTAGCCAGCCCTTTCTGATCACCTACACACAAACACAGAGGCTTAATGTAGCACAAAGTTAGAGGGCTGTATCACTGCATGTGTGTGTGTGACTGATTTTCAGGAAAGAAATGAAGAGAAAAGAGAAAACATAAAATGGCAATATGATGGTCTTTTCCAATGCATTAATATAAATTATATATTATACAGTATATTATTATATTATTATACATTATACATGTTATATTTTACAGCATTTAGCTGATGCTTGGGTGAATCATGTTACAAAGGTAGTTGAATGCAGTGTTAGGAGTCTTAGTTTAGAGTGGTGTGTTCAAGCAGGACATATATATATATATAAAACGCATTGCCTCTTCTTATAGTATTCTCCTTGTGGGCATAATTATCAGAGCACTAGGCAGCAGCTTAAAGGCCCATGACTGCTAATTGTTGGGACAAGGTTGTAGGAGTCAAATTTTCATCACTTCTCTTTTGGGACACCCCAAACTTTTGTTTTGCATGGTGCTCCGTGCCTATAGTTGTCCAAAAAAAAAAATACTACATTAATCATGTTTAATATGTTGAAAAGAATGTTTCATCTTTAACTTTATGCAATTTGGAAATCAGTCCATCTTCTACTCACTTAACTATTTACAGTAACAGTGTGTGTGATAGGGGGTGGTCTTTTAGATTTGCAGGAGCATTTCTGGCAGCTATTATAAACCTTCCATTTAATAAAAGCCACTATTATTATTAGCCAGCTATTATTGTACTTCTTAGAAGCTTCCATTACTACAGTGAAGAAGCCCAAGGCCAGGGGCACGACAGGAGGAAAATGTGTCTGCTAGCTGAGCTAGCTGAGCTGTATTAGATGAATGCAAATGAAACATGGAAATTAGTATTTGTACAATCTTTAATTAGTAATTTATCAGTTCTATTCCCATACACACCAGAAAACTCTCTCACACACATAAACACAAACACATATCATACAGACAACACTCTGTGCATACTTACCATTATCTCATCCTGTAGCACCATTACCATAGCAACAGTAGCAAAGCAAAGGAGAGGGTATAAGAGAAGGTAATTAGATAAGCTGAAAAAGACGGAGCGGAGAGAGAGGGCAGCGAGGGAACCAGGGTGATAAATGGAAACAGCCAGAAGACAAATAATTTACTACTACTTTCCACTTCATCAGACATTACCAGTCATCAAGGTTAAGAGTTAAATGCCAGACTAAAAGGCTCTGAAATAGTACAGTGTCATTATTGTTAATAGTCAAATAGTCATTGTATTTGGATTTGCTTTATCTGGCCCTATGAGCTTGTGTACAATAATAGGTGATGTAGGATAATGGCTCCAGTGGCTGCATCGTGACCATTATTATAAGGATGAAATGGTACTTTGCCAACTGTTAAACTAAATGTATAAGTATCTGTGCAGCTTGTTATGTGTAGGCGTGTCGCTAATGCCTACCTGATTTCCCGCAGCCTTCTTCTTACTCATCTGACTGCTTCTCTGCTGGGCGCTGATGAACAAACACAGACATCAGGAAACTTCAGAAAGTAATATATCACACTACCAGACATAACAGACATTTCTGCTATGCTATAGCATACATTGTGACTGCTGTACCACAACCTCATATTTCCATAAGAGACGCTTTACAGAAGGAAGAAAATTGTCCTATACCAGTTCTACTGGTCCATTTGTTACGAAATATGCACAAAATATAAAAGGTAGCTGCCATTTTCAAATACAAAAATAATGTAATAAAATAATGTTATATATATATATATATATATAGAGAGAGAGAGAGAGAGAGAGAGAAAGAGAAAGAGAGAGAAAGAGAGAGAGATTTAAGAGTTTATTTTAGGTGGTCTTACTTAGCAAACCCAATGAAATCCTCATGGTTGGTGTTCATGTAGGCCAGCTCAATGTCAATAAGAAGCATCACCTATTTCCCAAATTACAAAAATGGAATTGTCACATTCAACTCGATTTATTATCTTTGTCAAATAAGCACTCAGTGTATAGATAGACTATACCTGGCCCTTGGTGCGACTCTCTCGGTCACGGATGTGCTGTGTGACGATCCTTTCCATCTCCTCCCGCAGCATTGGGTACTGGGCCAGCTGTTGAGCACAACACAAAACTAAACACTGTAACACACTGAAAGGCAAGTAGAACAGTCTAAACCCATGCTTAGATTGAGAAGGAGTAAAATGTTTAGGGTGAAAAGGTTTCCTATAGAACATTAATAGAACTTCTTAGCCTATCATGCATAGGAACTTTATAGGGAATTTGGCATTATTCACTCTGAGATCCATTTGGTCTAAAATAAAAAGGTAAAGCAACAGCAAAGTAGTTCAGATGCTGAAGCAACAGAACAGAATGCAAATACCGTAACCTGTAGTAGAAGGAAAAGCATCATTTGAAAAAAAAAATAGCTAGTTACTACCCACTTCTGAACACTTTCCAGAACATGTTATATTACGTATATTACATAACTTGACAAACGAGACACAGCAAATGAAAGAGAATTTTACACCCTGCGCAAGGTGGATTGTGATGCTCATTGCTATCTTACAACCCTCCTACAGTCTATTTTCACGCCAAGCAAAGACACTCGGACATGCCCTAAATCAAGCTGCGTGGTGTGCAGTTGACGGCTCGCCTAAAGATCACTAAAATAGGGTCCTAAGAACACCCTATATATATATAAGACACTGACAGTAAAAGCTATTAAGACCCAGGTTTACCTTCTTAGTGCACTGCCTGACTGTATTGACCAGCTCAGAGATGACCAGGTCCACACACTTCTGGCAAGGCTCTTTGATCTTACCGATCTGTCTCTTCACAATTGTCTCAAACGCCATGTCAGGGGTGAACAGACCAGTCCTGAGAAATAACAGAGAGAGAAAAATTCAAAGGTTATTAGTCACACAGAGAGTCATACACAGCATAACTAACAGCAAAATACTTGGGACACCTGCTCATTCAGCAAACTCACACTATATGTCCAGATGTTTGTGGACACCCTCTAATGAATGCAATCAGCTACTTTGAGTTTCACCCATTGCTGACATAGATAGTGACACACACATAGCTTGCCTAGTCTCTGTAGAGAAGCATTGCCAATAGAATAGGACTCTCTGGAGCAGATAAACATGAACCTACTGGCAGCATGCCTAATGCCAGGCATGGGCTAAAGGGACATAAAGTCCCCAGAATTGAGCTGTGGAGCAGTGGGACTGTGTTCTCTTGAATGATGGTTGGTGCTCTATCCAATATTTTTGGGATGAGCTGTGCAGCAGACTACACACTCACCTGATACCATGGATGTTTTTAATAGCATAGCTGATCTCCTTGCGCAGCTCCTTTTCATCAAACTCCATCTATAAAAGTAAAAGATAGAGAAAAGCAAAGACAGTTAAACTCCTAAACTATAAGGAGCTTGTGTGCAATCCCTAACTGTCATAACTCCATAATTCTATTAGTTTCAGCTTTTACATACTGAATATTAAGATGAATATTAAGCCTTAAGATTATAAACTGAATGATATGTCTAGAGCTAAGTGGATAAACGCCTTATTTTCAGTAAGACCTTCAGTAATACAGCGCTAAGCTGTCATCAAACATTATAAAATTCCAAACCCTTCAAGTACATTAAATCCTGTGTTATTAGATTTATGAATCTTACTCTTCTTGAACAATCTTGAAACAATCTTCACCTGGAAAGCAGGGCAGATATGGATTTCCCCTATAAAAAATCTATTGATTTTGAACATTGCAGTAAAAGTCACCTTGACCAGTTCAAAGGGAAAGCGCTCATGGAAGATACGGTTGATTCTGGCTCCCCCAGACAGCTCATAAGTGTCAATCTGATCCCCAGAGCCTTCAATACACTTTTCAAAGTCCACGGCGAACTGCTGAACCATCCTGCAAGGAAAAAGAGCAGCAGCTGACTCAATGAATGATATGAATGATAGCATGAAAGTGCACTGACATGAACCAGGCTTTACTGCCAACAGCAGGTAAAATGGAGTAATGAGAAGAGGACTGCTGAGAGGCTACAGAATATCTATCTTCGGTTTATTAGAGAATCCATCAGGGGGTGGCTTTTTAAAGAAATATTAAAACTGCTAGGGCAACTCAAGAGCTGTGAAATTACATTACAAAAAAACACAGTTCTGAGTACATTTACCTTACGTTTATTCTTGAATACTGATATGTGTCCATATCGACCTTAAATAATGTAGCTAGTGTAGATACTGTACTTCATTCACATGATGGCCATTGGCACTCCCAAATGCAATCACTCCTAATCATTAACATCTGTTATGTGACCTATTTTCCACATATTTTCCCAATCTATGCATCCCGTCGCACACCCACAGATATTTATACCTGTTGGGTATACCTTTTGACATCCTCTGGGCGTCCGAACGGCAGAGTCTTTTTTATCCTAGCCGATACAAACTAGCTAAGGGTATTTTTCAGAGTAAATGGCAAAGTATTTTTGTAAGTTGCTCTGTTATGTAAATGTAAATGTTATATCCTGATTATCTTCTTGCAACGCCATCTGCAGGTGCCTGAAGTTACTACCACTTTAAACACCACTTTTAATAAGCAAGGTGACTAATTTTTTGTCAGGGAGATTTCGTCAGGGGTATTTTCAGCAATGTACTGTTTATATGTATATAAACTCATTTACTAATGTTGTTATAGCTCAACTCAATCAATATTGTTAACCAAACTGAGGGGCAGAACTACAAATGTGAGTTAGAAGAACCTTTGGCTTAAAAAACAGCCTGCATTAAGTACAGTACATTTTTTTTGTGCAAACTGCGTCCACATAGTTGAAGGAACTTCCTTTCCTCTCTGCATTTCTAGAATTTGCCTGGTCTGGTAGCCATATGCATCCACACACAAGTCAGCTGTGGTAATATTTACTGAGGCAATGAGCTATAAACCAGGCAATACCAAGCAAAGCAGATAGGAAAGGATGCAGTGGTCCGGTCCACTTGACACTGCATTACACATAATATTCCAGAACATAACCTAAAATAAAACCTAAGATTTACACCCTTGGAATAGATTATTGCCTGCTGTAAGCATCTATATGCAACAGATGCCTACAGATGTGGCAGAAAGAGACTGAAATCTCTGGAGTATTCCTTTAAAGAATCGCCCATTGAAAGTGGTTCTTCTAAGAAATTTCTACCGGAAATGGTGACATAAAATCATAGAGATCTGGCTCACTGTAGCAGGGCCTTGGTCTTGCGGGATGGATCATCTGGCCGGAAGTTCTTGTACTCTTCCACCTCCTTCTCGATGGACAGTAGCTGGCTCTGCAGCTTGTTCCTCAGACCTGGCAGTGTGTCTCGAATGTGATTGGTCAGTTGCTATAAGCAGAGAAAATCCACAAGTCACATTAAGATAGAGCTACTAATATAGTTTATGATAGTACTTATTGGATTACTATCATTTCAAGGTACAATCCTCCACTCCATGCAAAATGTAGTCTCTTGTGTATTACACAATGTAGTGCTCATTAGTCAATATTGTGAAATTGGCCTTGAAAATATTGCCTGATGTTCCTGTGGGTGCTGTGATGAATTAAGGCATAGTCACACAAGTCTATTTTTTGGTCAAAATAATGCAAGCATATCAGAGATAATATCGCAGTAGCAATACATATCAATATACACCGATCAGCCATAACTTTAGCACAACCAAATACTGAGTAGGTCCCCTTTTGTGCCGTCACAACAGATCTGAACATGCAAGGAATGGACTCCACAAGACCTTCTGAAGGTGTCCTGTGGTATCTGGCACCAAGATGTTAGCAGCAGATCTCTTAAGGTTTGTAAGTTGTGGGGCCTCACATCAATGAGCCTTAGGTGCCCATGTGTGACTGGTTCACCGGTTGTCCTTTCTCAGACCACCTTTGAAGGTACTATCCACTGCATACTAAGATCACCCCACAAGACCTGCCTGATGTTTTAGAGATGCTCTGATTAAGTAAAAAAGTCAAGTCTTAATATTAAGCATTTAAGTGTGATAGTAGCTGCAGGACGCTCTACCTGATTGAGGACTTTCTGCAGGTAAGGCGTTCCCATGCGCTCAGCCAGGTGGCGATATGCTGGGTGGGTGAGGAAGAACTTCCTCTCAGCTCCCATGGCAGCAGTGATGTCCTTTTTGCCATCGATATCCTTTTGACTGCGGTTCACTACCCCAATGTAGCCTATAGGAGGCATCAGAGAGCACGTTGACCCTCAGCATAGTATATACAGCACATATAGTGGCTGTCACACAAAACCTTGCATCTAAATTATTGCCATTTTACATTTTTTGACATAATGTGAATCTGGCAGCTGTTCTTTACAACCTCCTGATGAATGGACCAATAGAAATGCTTGAAACTTACTTTTGAGAGAGAAAAGGTTTTTGTGTTACAGCGACAATCTGCTATTACAATATGCCAATCTCTGACATAAAGACAGTCTGATGTTAGCAATGACAGCAAAGAAGGAATAATTCATGAAAGAAATCATGTTTAATGTAAAATCAAAAAGGGATAGAATAGTTTCACGAAACACAAACTTACAAATGACAAATTTCCCATTTTTTGCAATGCCTGAACAGTGTGCTCTATTACACCACCCATTATACTGTAAAATAATGTTGCCTATGTTGGATCTATCATCAGGAGATCATCAGTTTGATCCCCAGTGATGTCACAGCCATCCATGGCTCAAGCAGCACAACGGACCCTTTTCACACCCTGATGCCGTTAAGAGGAAGTGACAAAACACGGCAGTAAGGCACTGTACGTGTTATCTCGAAGACCTTCCCCATTCCTCAAGCAGAGTTTTTTTTCCATTAAAACAAAATTGTTCCTAGCAGAGAACATGTTTCCAGCAGAGGTATAGGCAGGATATTTCACTGGTCTAAATAACTGTATTAGTAATGTGAACAGGGTCCATTCTGTCTGGAAGGGTAGGATGGCCTTACCCATCACTACAACACTCGTACAATGCTGCCAACTGCAGCTGTGTGCTAGCTGATGGAGCAGAACTGGCAGTTAGTATTCTCCTGCAAGCATGTTAAACTACCCAATGATGTTGCATTAGCAAGAAGCACACGCTGGCTTTTCATACTCCCAGCACTGATGCCATTGTGTAATAGGGGAGTCCTGGCTACTGGGTGGGAATTGGAAATGACAAAAATTGGGATGAAAACTAGTTATTTCAAAAATTGTATCCTGACTGAACTCAGTCAACTCAAGAAAAGTAAAATTCCAAGACGTGTTCAAGAGACAAGTTTAGTAATGCAGTAATCAGCTCTTGGGACAAAGCTAGAACATCACTGTGAGAGAGTTTATCACCTGGGAAACCATTTCCAGCAAAGAAGAGCTACCCTTCCTAAGAGCTACAAAGTGCAACTAAATTGGCGATCAAAAATAACTTGGTGACGCACAGACAACCTATTTATAGGAAACCGATGTAGACAGAATGAACAGAATGTCCTCTAGTGAACGAGGTTTACCTCTACGCAAAGGAAGAAGCTTGTTCTCCAAGATGTCACGAGCGTCTGTGCCCTCATCCATCAGGTCCAGTTTAGTGATCACACCAATTGTTCTCAGACCTGCTCAACAGCAAAAATGCACACATGTAGATACTGCATATAGGAACTATGACTCACATTTAGGGATATCCGGATCCTGTAACTTTGCTTTTCTGATCAAATCTGAGTTTCTTTATGCTGAGTATCAGCCCATGCCGATACAATTCGATTTAGATAACACACAGTATAAATTAGATGAGTTGCTGATTATTACATTCAGTAAATCCATTTTATTTTAAGTATCAGTTTCTATAATGAGACATTCTGGACTGATTGATTTTGTTTAGTAGAGACTTTTCTTAAAAACAAAGAAAGGCTAGTGGTTCTCCTGATATTATGGTCTGTTTTAATGTTCCACTGTAAAATAGTTCCACACTGCAGTTCCACTTTTTATTTACCTACTGAGAACGTCCGCATTGCTGCCGGCTGGGCAATAATATTTGTTAATGGTACCTTGAGGACACCAGATGGCGCTCTGAACACCACGGTTAAAAATAAAACTCTGAACTGTTTTAACATCAAAACCGTTATACCCAATCCATTAATTTATGCCTGGATAGGCCCAGATCCTGATCCGATGGATCAGACTGGGACATTCCTAAATATTTACATATTAAAAAATAATCATGTTATCCCTAACTATTTACAATTCACATTCTGCAATTTCCCCAAGGACCAATAAACTGTACAACGCCTCATTTAAAACAGACATTTTTATGAGGTTATGTTGGGAAGAATTAATGGGGAGGAGAGGAACAGAAAATATAGGATCATTTTTGGAACCATATGCAATCTAATGGGACATGCAACATTGACCTTGTACTATTATTATTATTATTACAACAACTAGTATCATTACACATACTTATGATAATCTCTTTTTCTTTTGTTTGTTTTTTGCAATTAATGGTCAATTGTGTATATGGGCTGTGCAATACCTGTTGTATATGTTTAACAATAAAAAAAATGACTTCTATTCTATTCTACTATATACTACTATCCTACTCAATAGCAATTTTGAGTAGGTCGCATAGGAATATCCAACCTTTTTCCACATTTTACCATCTCCTGTTGCACAAGCACGTTCAATTTCACAACCCCAGAGAACTAGAAAGCCAGAAAACTTTCAGAATTTCCATCTATATCTGGCTTAACAAGAAAGCTTTCACATTCATGCTGAATCATTCATGAAACTCAGGAGAAAATAACAGCCCTTGATCTCACTCAGCTCTAACCTACTACAAACCAGACCAAACAGTCTACATTTTCCTTTCTACGCATCTAGTAAAACATTTCAAAACGAGTGACCACTTAGGGCTGGGCGTCTCAACTGATTTGGACCACATCTCACAGATGGACATGAACTTAAACACTGTGTTAAGTTTGGCTCACACCTTGAGGGTCCACTTCCTTGGCAATCTTGAGGGCGTCTGAGTTGGCGAGGTCAGAGTTGGCAGGCGAGACAGCCAGCAGCAGGCAGTTCTCCTTGGTAACGAACTGCATGAGCATTTCTCTGATCTGGAACTCGATATCAGCCGGTTGGTCTCCAACTGGCACTTTTGTCATGCCAGGCAAGTCAACCAGAGTGAGATTCAGAACTGGAAGGGGAGAATATAAGGAGGTTAGGATGCTTTGGTGCCATGCTAGAAATACTGTTTTATGCAGTCATGAATTTTATAACTGACAGACAACCAGATGAGCAGTTTTTGTTTAGGGTGTAAATGGAGGCTGAATCTGTTTGTGTCCAGCTGCTTTTATTTTTGTCCATGGTTCATTTCCATTAACCATATAGTTCCATTTCTGAGAGGTAAATGGAATTGCATATGGAGCTTAAAGAAAGACACACACTATATGGACAAAAGTATTTAGACATCTGATCATTTCTTGTTTCTTCTGAAATCAAGGCTATTGAAAAATATGTGCTTTTGTTGGAGTAACTGTCTCTACGGTCCAAGGAAGACTTTCTCCTAGATTTTGGATCATTTGGATAGGCATTGTGCCAATAGGTTCATGTTTATCTGCTACAGAGAGTCTTAATCTGATGGCAGGACTTGTGTGTGTCCACAAATATTACATGTTACTCTGATACATTTTACTTTGGCCAGTACAAGATAGGTATAAGTAATTACCGCCAGAACCGAACAGAAACTGTGGGTCAGCGAGAGATGCTTCTGCAGAGCTAGTACATTCTTTGGAAATCCTTCCTTGCTCAAGGATTTACCTGAACCACAGCAGCACAGGAAGACCAGCATTCAGACGTTCTGTGCTTTATTAGTAATGTGCGGGTCTGTCTCGACTGACCTCTTTAAGGGGAAATCCACTACATATGTAGACTTTGTATTTTCTATTCAAAAAGACCCATGAGCCTGGGCCCATGTGGGCTCAGTGCTATAAGTAGGATTGCCACCTTTGCATTGCATTGCTGGTACCTGTACCACAACTTGTATGCAGTGTGTCTCGCTTTACCATTAGGGGAGTAGACTCTCAGGTTGATGGGTACTGGAGAGATGCCTTTGTTCTGTCCAGTGATGCGGTCAGTCTCAGCCTCGATTTCCTGACGCACTTCATCAAAATCTGTGAACTTTTTCCCTTTGCAGTGCAGGAACTCAGCATACTCTACAAATCAATCATGATTTCATGCGTGAACATTCATAGAACAATGGTCAAAGCTAAAGCTCAATGATTATTATGTGAAAAATAAAAACTCTATTATATTCATCTATTATTCAAAGTATTATTCAAAAAAATCTATTCATCTATTATTTAATGATGCCGCAACAACAGTATCCCCAGCTAACAGCAGGGAGTGCTGATTTATTGTTACCTGTGGGGCAGTTGATGAGCTGCAACACCAGGGGGCGACGAGTGACAATGCCAGAGCCTCGGGGAAGGAAATCCCTTAGAGGAAAGAGAAAAGGGATCAGTCACTCATCCTAAAGGCAGTAGTCGTTGCTATTAGACACTGAATATTGCTAAAACTAGTGCTTTTTTGAAGAATAGAGTTCTTCTTGATTGTGCCTTTATTGTAAACTTGTTTGTGTTGTATTTTTTGCATATGATTTATTATCATGGACAATAACTTTCTTGTACAAAAATAAATTCTTCATTGTATCAGAGGATGTTAAAGGAATTTAAAAGGTCATCTGTCCATAAACTCAAGAGAAAGCAGAGGTGGACCATGCAACATAAATATGACCCAAAAATATTACATTATATCCACCAAGAGATGGATCAAAGGAGAGAATGACCCAGTCAAAGCCTGGATCTTAATCATTTTGAGATGCTTAAGCATTTTTCAGCCTATCTACCTATTACCATGTACCATGTACAATAAAAACAAACCCAGCTACCAGCGCTAGCAGTGGGCTTGTGTCTAATATGTGGCAGATGTCTTGTATGTGCTTCTTCTGAGATAGCTAAGGCACAACCCATTGAACTCATTGAAAAACTTCACACGCTTGAAGGAGAACATTAATATCCAATTCTCTTAAAGAATCACTAGCTAGTCATTGTTTATCTTTGCTCTGCTAAAGCTTGTGCTCATTGGAAGCTGTTATAATTGTGTTTATAATAGCGGTGTAAAGGATCATGGTTCGGATCGGATCACAGCGATTTGCTCACTGCCCACCGCTCTGGGCACATGTGCTTATTGTCACTAGGTGTGTTTGTGTGTGTGCATGTTCACTTGAATATGGTTGTATTTGCAGGCAGTTGATACTGCAAAGATACGGTTAACTGCTATTGTACTGACTGTATCTAATACATTAACATAAAATATTACATTTCATTTAACACAAATCATAAATGAACAGTAAATCAAGACTGGTGAAGGTTTTCAGCAGTAATGTGTGAGTTTGTAACAGCTAGATGGAAAATCCAGTCCAGCATGTGTTTGGCTGTGTGTAGGTGGTGTGATACAGATGGTAAGCAAAGAAAGATTTAGTATATGTATATGTGCTGTGCTTTTGTCATATATCCTGGGCACGGCAAACGCTTGGCTGCAGGCGCACACTGCAGTGCGGTACTGAAGTGTGAGCTCCACAGCAGTGACAACTATGTTCAGTTTTCACAAACTCACTGACTCACTCACTGTCACAAGCACAAACTCTCTCTCTCCCTTTTACACACACACACACTCTCTCTCACAATTTCACAGCAAGCCCTTCTGACTGTAGCTGTTTTTATTCAATTAAGTAGCTGAGATTTATTCAAAGCTTTGATATCATTGTGCTTTAATTTCAATACAAAGCCCATAATGCAACTTTGTGGTATTAAAGTCCACTATTATTCAATACTTAACCACACTTCTGCATTTTGAATGATGCTATTTGGTTAATTACTCCACCTTATCTCATGATTAAATGAATTAAAAGAATGCAAGTATTGCATTTATCAGGAATGCTAGATAGTGTTGTCATGATATCTTTCTCCCATGGGAAGGAGGGTGAAATGTCTTATGCGGGGTATAAAAACATGCACAATCGTGCACAAGCAACAGGATGTTAAAAGCAACCGAATTAAGGTTCAGATTTGTTAAGCCTAGAGCTTCAGAAAGGTCCAGGGCCTTGCACAAGGGCCTAACATTGGCAGCTTAATGGAAATAGGCATTGAGTCCACAACCATGAGATCAATCACTATATTGACAGAAAGTATTGGGACACCTGCTCATTCGATATTTCTTCCAAAATCAAGGCAATTAAAGAGTGTATCCTACTTTGGTTGGAGTATATGTCTTTACTGTCTAGAGAAAGCTTTGAACTAGATTTTGGAGCATTGCTATGAAGATTTGGTTGCACTTAGTGACAAAAGTGTAAAGTCAGGAGGACCTTGTCTCATCCCTAACTCCTCAGCTCATCCCAAAAGTATTGAGTAGACACCATAATTCCAGTTCGATGCTGGGGGACTTTATACCTGTGTCATTAATAAGTGCAACTTAAAATAGCCTAATGCATTCATTAGAAGGGGTGTCCACAAACATTTGGACATATAGTGTGGCTGCAGAATAGCTATATACACACTGATTTCATTTAATACATTTAGAAATAAGCACATTGCTTGAATAAAAAAAGGCTTCTGAATTTGCTATTGAACAGTTTTTATCTGTAAATCAATTACATATTAAGATTGGCTGCAAGCCCACTTAAACACGCCATGACAAGCAAAACAGCCCTTTTCCCACTTTGAAACTGAACAACAGCCCCTATTTTCCTGCCAGTCAAAGGGCCTGATTGTGTCAGAAGGGCATGACAGACTCTGCAGTGTACACAGCACTCACAGTGTGAACAGCATGGAGCAGTGGTCACTCTGAACCTGAGGAGCACAATGGAGAGCCAAAGAAAAGAGAAGAGAGAGCATCGAACGTCACGCCGTTACGGCATGGGTCTTTGGACTGTCTCGATTTGGGCTGAGAGCTTGTACCGCACTTCTCCTCCAGGAGTGCACAAAGCCATCTGTGTTGGGTGCAGAAGGGAGCGGGAGGGACCAGAATCTGGTTGCTGGAATTAACCATATGTTTCTAAGGGAGGAGGGGGGGGGGGCTGTCCTTGCCTTATAATGGCTACTCTGTGAGGAGAAATGCAAACGTCCTTGCAATCCTCCAGGGATTGAAACCAGGAGGGCAGCCACTGGTTATTAATGATTAAGCCACGTCTGATTAGTTACGTTCTGGATCGGGTGCAGCTGATGCCACTGTGTGAGCATCACACCAAACACTCTCACTTTGCCACTTAAGACCTTTGCCTATGGCTTTTAGGCAGCTGAGCTCTGGACTTTACATAGAAATCCTTTGGAGAACTGTCCTTGGTCCTGAAACCACCAAACATTCATCTTGATGTTGGTCTCGTTTAGGGGGTCTAACAGCGGATCTATTTTGATAAGGAAAATACATACAAATTCTTCATATTGCTTTCAAATTATTCATGAAGATGTTAATGTATACATGTACAAAATGTAGCTATACCTTTCATGAACATCTATTTTTTTTCATTTTGATTATATGTCATTTTCATCATTTCAATTTCAAAGATTTGATATGGTTTTGTTAAAAAAACACATGACTATATTTATTTGATAAATAATGTAATTAAACCAATATGGTTTGATCTACTCACACACATTTATTGGAGCCCATGCACACTAAATAAATAAATAACAAATAATAACATATTATTGCCAACATGCACAAATCTTGCATCTCTATTTTTATCATTTCCCTTTTTGACATCATTTTAACCTGCCAGCTGTTCTTTACATTGTGAACATTTCAGGATCAATAGACCAATAGAAATGATCAAAAATGACTTATTAAAAAATTTACATTGACTTCCATTGAAAGTCAAGAAGGTTTTTCCTGCTGTGAAGTTGACATTTGGAGATACGAGGTTGTAGCTCTACAGCGACCACATGCCCACCAATGGGTTAAAAGATAAGGCCCATATAATACATCCATCATGTCACGTGTTTGCGTGGACGATTTGAGAGTCGGCCCAACCCCCTCCCCACCCCCATCACCACCTAATTTGCACAAGCATCGAGCTGCACTGGCGGATCCAGCAGAATGACAATCATGGTGGCGTCAAACCACATCCTCAAGACAATGAGATGCAAAAAGGGAAAGACAGCTGAAGGATGACGGCGACGATATTGGTCAAACCTGTGGTGGAGCCACGCTCGGGAGACCCAGTGATGCCAAGTTACGCCCAGTGTGGGCAGGCAATCCATCGTTCTGGCTGGTTTCCATCTCGATCTCTTCTGGAGATCAGTTGTAACCTACTCTGAAACCAGTAATCTAGTAATAGGAATGTGAACAGGACGATTTACTGTGAATCAGTAACGTCTGAAAAACGTGGGCTGTTTGATTCTGTGTGAGTACAGGTGCTCTGCAAGCTACAGCATCATGCAAAGAGGCAGCAGCAGCCAGGGCCGTACAGCCTAGGCCTAGACACGGTTCCCACACATTTACGCGTTTTATGGTAGTCTTAGCACCCACTGCACCCAATTTACCGTGCAGGATTAGCCATTAGTCAATTAGTTATTTCCATTGCAATAAACGACCACACTGGAGATCCCCCTGAATGCATTAAGCTCGTGACGCCTATGGCTGATGTTTGGTGTGGAAATCCCTGGCTTTCTATCACATTAGAAATGAGAAGCCCTATGCCTCATTCTTCATATCATCAGCAAGTCTGCATTTCTCAATGCAACCTGCACGAAAATGAATGAAAGCAATGCACCAGGAGTCAGCTTTGCATTCACTGTGCATTACAGAGTAAAAATGAAAGCCATCAGAATTCAGCTCATGCTGGTCGTGTCATATTATCATAGTGTAAAATTAGCCCATCATGGACCGTTCAGCCCAGGAGCGCCCTGGACGAGGCTACTGTATCACTTACTTCCCAACGAAGTTCTCCAAAACCGAGCTTTTCCCAGCACTCTGACCCCCAACCACGGCGATCTGGGGAAGGTCCAGGTTCGCATTTTGCCCGATTGCGGAGAAGGCGTCCTGCAGTTTATTCACCAGAGGAATCAAGTCCTCCATTCCCCGGTTCCCCATCTTCGCTGGGGAAGGACCTTCTGCTTCACGGCGAACAGAAAGACGAGCCTCTACAGAGCTCCTCCTCACAGCCTCCTTTTTTCACCTTTACGGACACCTCTGCAGGTTTTCATACGCCCTACAGGAGCTCTGTCCCTCTCGGTTCCTCACCGCAGCAGCTGAGGGGGATCTGTAGACTGAGGGCTGCAGCGCTCCCTCTTTCCTCCCGCTAGGTGTGAGGCCGATTGTGCAAATTCGCATTTATACCGCTAGGGGCGCAGCGTTAGGGAATTTCACGGGGTTGGGGAATTCTGGGCAATGTAGTTTTTTTTGTTTAGTTTTTTTAAATAATGTATTTTCCGCAATATCTCGCAAAATTGGTTACACAGTGACTTCAGTTTGAATATACAGAAACCCCAGAACCACCTTGACCTCGACCACCTTGGTAAATGATGGTCATGCTGGTCGACCACCTTGGTAAATGATGGTCATGCTGGTCGACCACCTTGGTAAATGATGGTCATGCTGGTCGACCACCTTGGTAAATGCCGGTCATGCTGGTCGACCACCTTGGTAAATGATGGTCATGCTGGTCGACCACCTTGGTAAATGCCGGTCATGCTGGTCGACCACCTTGGTAAATGATGGTCATGCTGGTCGACCACCTTGGTAAATGCCGGTCATGCTGGTCGACCACCTTGGTAAATGATGGTCATGCTGGTCGACCACCTTGGTAAATGCCGGTCATGCTGGTCGACCACCTTGGTAAATGATGGTCATGCTGGTCGACCACCTTGGTAAATGCCGGTCATGCTGGTCGACCACCTTGGTAAATGATGGTCATGCTGGTCGACCACCTTGGTAAATGATGGTCATGCTGGTCGACCACCTTGGTAAATGCCGGTCATGCTGGTCGACCACCTTGGTAAATGATGGTCATGCTGGTCGACCACCTTGGTAAATGCCGGTCATGCTGGTCGACCACCTTGGTAAATGATGGTCATGCTGGTCGACCACCTTGGTAAATGCTGGTCATGCTGGTCGACCACCTTGGTAAATGCTTGTCATGCTGGTCGACCACCTTGGTAAATGCCGGTCATGCTGGTCGACCACCTTGGTAAATGCCGGTCATGCTGGTCGACCACCTTGGTAAATGCTGGTCATGCTGGTCGACCACCTTGGTAAATGATGGTCATGCTGGTCGACCACCTTGGTAAATGCTGGTCATGCTGGTCGACCACCTTGGTAAATGCTGGTCATGCTGGTCGACCACCTTGGTAAATGCTGGTCATACTGGTCGACCACCTTGGTAAATGCCTGTCATGCTGGTCGACCACCTTGGTAAATGCCTGTCATGCTGGTCGACCACCTTGGTAAATGCTGGTCATGCTGGTCGACCACCTTGGTAAATGCCGGTCATGCTGGTCGACCACCTTGGTAAATGCTCATCATGCTGGTCTACCACCTTGGTAAATGCTGGTCATGCTGGTCGACCACCTTGGTAAATGCCGGTCATGCTGGTCGACCACCTTGGTAAATGCTGGTCATGCTGGTCGACCACCTTGGTAAATGATGGTCATGCTGGTCGACCACCTTGGTAAATGCCGGTCATGCTGGTCGACCACCTTGGTAAATGCCGGTCATGCTGGTCGACCACCTTGGTAAATGCCGGTCATGCTGGTCGACCACCTTGGTAAATGATGGTCATGCTGGTCGACCACCTTGGTAAATGATGGTCATGCTGGTCGACCACCTTGGTAAATGATGGTCATGCTGGTCGACCACCTTGGTAAATGCTGGTCATGCTGGTCGACCACCTTGGTAAATGCTGGTCATACTGGTCGACCACCTTGGTAAATGCCTGTCATGCTGGTCGACCACCTTGGTAAATGATGGTCATGCTGGTCGACCACCTTGGTAAATGCTGGTCATACTGGTCGACCACCTTGGTAAATGCCTGTCATGCTGGTCGACCACCTTGGTAAATGCTGGTCATGCTGGTCGACCACCTTGGTAAATGCTGGTCATGCTGGTCGACCACCTTGGTAAATGATGGTCATGCTGGTCGACCACCGTGGTAAATGATGGTCATGCTGGTCGACCACCTTGGTAAATGCTGGTCATACTGGTCGACCACCTTGGTAAATGCCTGTCATGCTGGTCGACCACCTTGGTAAATGATGGTCATGCTGGTCGACCACCTTGGTAAATGCTGGTCATGCTGGTCGACCACCTTGGTAAATGCTCGTCATGCTGGTCGACCACCTTGGTAAATGCTCATCATGCTGGTCAACCACCTTGGTAAATGCTGGTCATGCTGGTCGACCACCTTGGTAAATGCTGGTCATGCTGGTCAACCACCTTGGTAAATGCCGGTCATGCTGGTCAACCACCTTGGTAAATGCTGGTCATGCTGGTCGACCACCTTGGTAAATGATGGTCATGCTGGTCGACCACCTTGGTAAATGCTGGTCATGCTGGTCGACCACCTTGGTAAATGCTGGTCATACTGGTCGACCACCTTGGTAAATGCCTGTCATGCTGGTCGACCACCTTGGTAAATGATGGTCATGCTGGTCGACCACCTTGGTAAATGCTGGTCATACTGGTCGACCACCTTGGTAAATGCCTGTCATGCTGGTCGACCACCTTGGTAAATGCTGGTCATGCTGGTCGACCACCTTGGTAAATGATGGTCATGCTGGTCGACCACCGTGGTAAATGATGGTCATGCTGGTCGACCACCTTGGTAAATGCTGGTCATGCTGGTCGACCACCTTGGTAAATGCTTGTCATGCTGGTCGACCACCTTGGTAAATGATGGTCATCCTGGTCGACCACCTTGGTAAATGCTCATCATGCTGGTCAACCACCTTGGTAAATGCCGGTCATGCTGGTTGACCACCTTGGTAAATGCCGGTCATGCTGGTCATGCTGGTCAACCACCTTGGTAAATGCTGGTCATGCTGGTCGACCACCTTGGTAAATGATGGTCATGCTGGTCGACCACCTTGATAAATGCTTGTCATGCTGGTCGACCACCTTGGTAAATGCTGGTCATGCTGGACAGGTCATCCCCAAAACTCTGACTTGTTAATGAGCGGATTAGTAAATTCAGATGTGTTGGGGGCAGGGAATCCACAAAAATGTACAGGGCAGGGTGCCTTCGGGACCAGGGTTTAGTGGAAACACTGTGCTGGACGACCAGATTGGTCATGCTGGTCAATCCACCATGGTCAAGCAAGCTTTGGCATACTGGTGGTCTAGATTGGTCAGTTAGATAGATCATGCTGGTTGACCAGCTAACCCATTAAACTCAAACAAAAACATACACTATGCTACTCAACAGCTTAACCAGTTTGAGCTGGCCAGGCTTGAGGCCTCTTCCTATTGATCTCAGTTCTGTATCAGATATGGATTTTTACTTTGCCTGTCAATTAAATTTTCTCCTAGGGTAAAATTAGAAAGTCCGGAGAGCACATAAAATTCAAAGCTGCCCGGCGTTTCCAGTTTTTTTACAGAAACATGCTGTATTCGGACAGGAGTAAAGATAGATTGAAAAGCTTAGTATTGATCACTGATAGACACCAAAATATCACCAGAACGTGTGTATCAGTATTTCTAAGTTCTCCTCTGGTCTTGAGGACTGTCCCACACTGCTTTGTCATTTTCACAGAATGTTTTCTTAAAGTGATCTAAATGAACTGCTGCCCACACACTGCTGTCCACAGACCTCCTGTAGTGGCTGGAGCTTTCTTCTCCACACGTTCCCCAACACAGTCCTGCAAGCTCTCAGAGCTGTTTCAGTCTAGTGACTGTGTTGCTCATGACATAATCTGAACTCACTCCTCAACACACTCCATCACGTACAGATGGTAGCTAGGGCGTCTTGCATTGTCATGTTTTAGTGTTGTATCCTCCACTAAAAAAGAAGTGATAGATCCCTCCAAACACATCCTAAAGAGCTGATTTTGCCTTCTTTCCTCAAGATAACTGTAGTTATTAATACAATTAATATTATAGTAGTGGAAGTTCTGGATTAAATCTGTGTTCTCTTCTTGGGTGCTGCCAGGACTTTTGGGCCCCATGAAAAAATATCACACTGGGCTCCACCGCCCCAATGCTGAAAATTTAACATATGACTCTGCCAAAATTAAATTATTATTATTAATAATTATTATTATTTAACACACCTCTATAATAATGTTTGATAACATTACTTATGTAATAAAATGTATCTGGCCATTTTAAACAATAGCCACAGGCTTCACAATTAGCTACAGTTGCTAATCTCCTGATGAAAGGATACCGAAGGCTGTAAAAATGGACACTCATTAATCTAAACCAGCTAAACCAGCTGTGGTATGAAAGTAGCTAGATAATTACAGTGTTTATATTGTGAAGAATTTCATTGTAAAGATTTTAGATCATTATAATGAAAGTCATTTCCACTGAGACCCTGCAATTACGCCAACTGACAAGTTGTTCAGCACAGTGCTGCTCACCTCCTGCTTCAGTGGGTAGTAGGGCAGTGATGTGGGGATGGGTATAGACAGGGGATGGGTATAGGAGGGTACAGCAGAGCCTGAAGCTGCCTCTGCCTGTCCTGCCTGGCACAGGGTCATCTCTTTTAGTATGAATAGCTGCTAAATCAGTTGCCTGCGTTGATTAAATGTCAGCTAAAGGAGGAGTGAAATGTAAACACTGAGATATTAAATAACTGATGTTAGCCTGTTTCACTGTGGACTAAGCTAACAGGTTCATCCCCCCCACTCACAGACTGCGCCCACCTTTCCTCCCTGAACGACTGGGCGACACACGGTCACAGTTTTCTCTCTCTTTCTAATTTCTCTTTCTCTTCTGTCTTTGTTTTCTTTCTCTTTCTAATTTCTTTATCTCTCTCCTGTCTTTGTTTTCTTTCTTTGTGTCTCTGGAACCAGATGTTTCTTTTACATGCGCCACGATGCTTCCCTCCCAACTCACAGTGCACTGTTCCAAACTACAGGTCGCACCTGGGCGGACTGAACCATTTCATGTAAGAATGGGGGGAGGCAAATCAAGCAGTGCAGAGGCTTTGGGTGTTTATTTTTTGACAAAGGAAAAATAAAAGAAAACTTTTAGTTTGCGATAGATATTAGGCTAGCCTTTTAATAACATACCATCTACGACTAATAGTTTAATAGTTTAATTTTGAAATAATAAAAAAATACATTTTCAAACATTTTTACAGTCCCTGTGAGTCACAGGACCTTAGAATAATCATCATCTCATATGAGATCCCTGGTTTTTATCCTTCTTGCTCATGCAAGCGTTTTTGTCTCTGTATGGATGGAAATATTTTCAAAAACAGAAGGAAATGCACCACAACTGTTGAAATAATGTTTTTTATATTTATATTTTTTATTTGGGGAGTATTGTGGGATATAATATGACATTAAAGCTACTATAACTGCTTCATTTATGGAATATTATTATTAAAAGTACATTTTGGCCCTGCATAAGGGATGGCCCGCAGTTCGTCTTCCCGCCCACAGAGTGGCGCACTTGTCTTCCGCCACAGATGTGCAGCTTTTCCGAATGAATGAAGAAATCGTTTGATGTGTTTAGATTCGCGGCGGTAAGTAAACAATAACCACAATTAACAATTAACTTAATAATTTATTAAGTTATATATTATATATGTTGTTTTAAAATGTAATATAATAAATGAAAAGACTTTTACTCGTTGTCTTCCGTTTAGCTCGCTGATCCTGTCGGCGACGAGCGCCTCTGTCCTCATATGTTTGTGTGTGTTTAGTGTAACGGGTGAGTGTCTGTGAGCTGTAAACTCAGCGCTATTAAATCACCTGTCTGCAGATTTACCTCTGCAGTGAACAGATCTGACACTGATCCTGCAACAGTTTCAGTCCGGAGATTTATGTGCAAGGTACCAGCTTAACCTCCAGCTCAGCTACACTGAGGAAGGGCTTGTTGATTACCTGGATCAGGTGTGTTGGAAGCAGGGTAAACACCAGTCCATGATCCAGGGTTTAAAACCACTGCCCTAGACGAGCATTTGTCCCCTGGGCTATATACTCTCACCAGTTCCATTAGTTTCTTATTACTGAAGCAGCTCTATCTGCTGCTTCCAACCTATATGCAGTATGTGTCCAAAAGTTTGTAGATGCCTTCTTATAAGATAAGATAAGATAGTCCTTTATTAGTCCCGCAGTGGGGAAATTCCCAGTGTGACAGCAGAAAGGGATAGCAGGACACTCAGTTACAAAAATTTAGATAAATAATTGACACTATATACACAATATAAATAAGAATTTAAAAAGCAATAAACAATATTATTTACAGCAAAAGACTCTTAATTGCACATGGGGGTGGGACCTGCGAAACCCGCTCCTTCACACACTTTGGGTGAAGCAGCCTGTCGCTAAAGGAGCTGCCCAGTGCTGCCAGAGTCTCATGCATGGGGTGGGAGCTGTTCTCCAGCATGGATGCCAGCTTGGTTGTCATCCTCCTGTCTCCCACCACCTGCACTGGGTCTAAGAAGCACAATCTACCATTAACGAGGAGTTTGTCTTTCCCAAGGCCTCCAAACTTTAGGGAAGCCAATGCTAGATGTTGTAGCATATGTTGGAATCTTCCTGTGAGGATTTGACTGCAGTCAGCTACAAGAGTTTTAGATAGTGAGGTCAGGTCAGGTCAGCCTGTCCCAAAGTTGGAGCTCCATCATTGTGAATGCAGCAGTGGCTGGTCACAGAGCACCCCATTCTGTTAGCAGTGCTTTTCTATATGTGCACATGAACACTCGTGTTGGCGATGGGTGCTTCTTAAAGTCGCTGACTGTTTCTAAAGGCACAGCTAAATCTAAGTCAAGCTCTTATCTGTCTTTTTCACCCCCCCCCTCCCTTTCTGCCCATTCCAGTGTGTCAGCATCAGGAAGCAGAGATGCTCCAAACGAAGCAAAAACAACAACAACAACAGCAGCAGCACTTTAATATGTATCAGCAAATGCAGCAGTTTCCCCGAGCGCCATCAGCACCGATACTGTCTCGAATGCCATCCACACGTTCACCCATAGCTCCTCTTTTGTCCCTGCCTAATCAGCAACCGCATTTCCATCCTGATCATCATTTATGCTCAGGGGCACGGTAAGAGCCAAGGGCCTGCAGTTTCTACAGGTAGAAAGGTACATCACATGTTAAAGGAAAAGTTCAGTGGAAAATCAGATTTGCATGATTTATCACTTACCTCAGATGGGGTAGATCAGCGAAGACCAGTTTGGAATCAGAAGTTTACTTCTTTGGTTTACAAGGGAAATACAATCACCAATTATATTACCATAAATACACACCAAAAAGTCACTTCTTTGTTAACTAATAAAGCACTGTAAAATTTCCTGGTTTGGGAAATACTCTTGAATACTCACATTAATGATCTCTCTTATCTCTTTGTTCACTGGATGTTGAGAGTTGTATTTTAATGCTCCTGGCTAACTTTTCATCATCAACTTACAGACTGCCAAACAGACCAGCGATAGGCCATCCTCCTCCTTCTGCCTATGGAGTTCGACCTTGTTCTGGCAGTTCACGGAGCCTTCTCGGCCCCAAACCAATGGTGCAGCAGCCAGTGGTCATGCCCCAAATGCCAGGTAAAAGCAGTAGACTACCCTATGTCATGATTTAGACTATACATGCTCCACATAGTTGGTTCACTGATGTATTTCTGTCCTCAAATCCCAGTTGTAAGTTAATGTGGTAATTATTTTTATGAGCATGTACTTTCTGTTGCTTTCTTTTTTTTTGCTTCACTTCTGTTTGTCATGTTACCTGTTTTCGTCATGTTTTGCATAGTTTGTTTTATTGTTCTGGTGCATGGACTTTGTGAAGTGACCATATGAGAGAGGTTCTATATAAGTTGAAATGAACAATTTTATGTTATTATATCATGTCATTTGTGTCTTTGCAACCTTTATAGGAATGCCAGTGGGTCACAGGAAACCGCTTCCACCACCATTTATACCAACAGGAATCAGACAGTCACTTCTTGGGCCAGCTCCTATTGGTGCTCCATTGAGGAATGCACACTTAGGCTTTTTCCCACATCAGCATCATCCACATGGACCATATAATAATAAGGTGACAGTGTTCAGGCAATGTCAAGGTTTACTCATTATGTAAGAATTGGTATATTTTGCTCCTGGGCTTCCCCTACAGGTAGGATAATTTATTTTTACAAACACAAATCACACGTGAGCTTCCCCTAATGGTGCATGTGCATTTTACAAGCAGAGAGAGACAAAACTGGCAGCCTTATATTACATGATTTTATGCAGACATGACTCTGGTTACACAACGTTCTGTGTAACTTCCATAGTACAGTAGGAGCATCCCGGCCCAGGGTGGCGATGACTGAGACCCCATTCTCCCTATAAGTGCACAATCTACATGATTATTGAAGCTGCTTTAGGGAAAAATTGCTACATAATGGTCTTTTAGGATATGTATGAAATGAGTATTTTCAGGATTTATTACTTTTTTTTTTTTATCTTTTAAAGGTCTCTACATACACTCCTCCTCAGCGGAAGAGGGAGAATGGATATGTACCAGCAGGGAAAAGCAATGGACATATCAACAAAAGCAGGACTGATGTACAAGCTGTAAAAGTGGGTGAGTAAATTGGTCCAGGGAAGGTTCCACACTTTTGTGACACATGTGGATGCTGGATTTGTTGTAGCACTCGTCGTGAACAGTAAGCTGTGGCTGGTGGTTTTTAGAATTGTTTGTTTTCTCTTTGTTTGACATAGAAAAGAAACTGGAAGTATCAATCAAGCAAAGTCCTGCCTCATCTCTGGACCAGACTGAACCTCCTGTGAAAAAGCAGAAGAATCAAGGGTAATTCCGCTTCAATAGAAGTTTTATTGCAAGGCTTGAGGGCAAGTCATGGCCAATTTAAGTGTTTAAAAAATGCAGTTTTGGTAAAGAAACGTAACAGTACAGAAGTGTTTCCACTATGTTCTTCTTTAAACCTTTCTTCCCACATCTCTTTTACAAAAATTCAAAACTATTTGTTAAACTTTTAGTTTTAAAGAGTGCATAATAGAAGAGTTTGGATATTAGTGATGTAAGAGGTTAGGGCTAAATAGGCCTATTGGTTAGTTATTTGTATTTGTTGTGAATGTCTTTTGTTATGAATCTCAAAGTTTCTGATTTGCACAGAATGTCTGCAGAGTCGGAAAGTGGAGATGCCGAGCAGAGTTCACCAGATGCAGATTCATCCATGATTCCAGAACAAGGTGTGTATTTGCATGTCAAAGGCTGGCCTATCTATTTGTCTTTTTTTTTTTTTTAAATATGCCTTTAATGGCTTTTACACTGAATGCCTTTTTTGAGTATTAGTAACAGTCTTGAGAAAATGGCCTTATCTTCAGCTTGCTGCTGAATGTTATTGATATTTACCATTTCATTCATGCAGATGAGGAAATCCATTCAGTTGAAGCTGAAGAAGATGGGGAGCAGGGTAGAACAGCAGAGGTATAGTCAATCAGAAGAGTTCATACACACCCCCTTTAATTGTAAAGTTTCTATAGTATAAGATACAAATCAATATGAATAGCACGTTTCTACACAGAGAATGCACAAATCTCTGTGAATGGTATTTTGGGATACAGGTGCAAGGTGTAGGGACATCTCTGAAAGTGACCATTCAACGCAGCAGTCACAGCCGGGCCTTCAGCACTGGACTAGAGGAGATGGCTGCGTCTGTAGGCCAAAGCTCAGACAATAAGAAGAGCAAGACTGCAGGCAAATTCTTCTGTTACATCTGCAATGTCACATGTGCTGACCAACAGGTAAGGGTCATTTAGTTCTACAGGTTTTTTGGGGGGGTTTTCTTGACATTCTGTACAGTTTTACTCTTTTTTGCTCTTTTTACTAGATTACAAATGAGTGGTTAAGCTTTCGTGTTGAGTTCAATAAGTAGTTTTAATTTTTCCTAAACATACAATTGATCTTTTTACTGCAGGACTTTCAGACTCATATGATCAGCCTGGAGCACCAGCAGAGGATGATGGAGATTCAGCATCTAAGTAACACTTGTCTGGCCACACTGCTACCCCAAATGCAGCATTCCATACAGGGCAGGTAAGGACTGTATTACTGTCCTCTACCTCTAAATGCTTTAATACAGTAATCAGTGTGAAATGGGAAAAGAAAGGATTAGGGATGTGTCAATCATGACCTTCCTATTTCTTTACAGCTAGACTGACTGACTGGCCGACTTTATTGGCGACCTACTTAATACTTAATAATAATGCTTACAGCTCCTTTCAAAAACCCAAAGACAATAATCAGTATGCAAATCATTACATTTATGTACTAGACATGGGCAGGATGAGATGGAGGCACAGTCTAGTGAAAAGATGTGTTTTAGGAATAGATTTAAATAGAGAGAGAGACTGTTTGATCACTGGTGGGAGAGCGTTCCAGAGTCAAGGAGCAAATCTAGGAAATGCTCGGTCACCAAAACCTTGTAGTCTGTATAAAAAATGGGTTAAAATGGTTCTTTTGTTTGCCTTACTTCAGTAAAATGCCAAAGCTCACTGCTCATATCTTGTTGCTAATGTAATGGGCAAATCCCCAGGCCTTTTTAGCATTATCTTAGCATTAATCTTACATGTAAACCCAAGCTACTTGCGAGCCAATTATAAGACTGTTGTGTTTAAAAATTGTCACAGCCTCTGCCCTCCCTCCTGTCCTGAAAAAGGCAGCCAAATTGTGGGGAAATTATTTACAATTGTGGCATTTGTCAGACACTCTTATCCAGAGAGACTTAGAGAAGCACTTAGTTGTCCGCTCGGATGATATACCTAGCTATTGTGAATAGACGAGTTCAAAGACCCCTCCAAGCTTAGGAACTGCCAAATACAAAGTCAGCACTGATGCGTAAACACAAAAGATACACAATACTCTACAGCTAGATGGAAATGCTACACTATGCCTGAATGTCAGAGACATTTAAGTGCAATCATTTAAGCCTTTAATCACCGCAGAATTACTGCTGCATAAGAGCTCTTCAAAGACATGGGTCTTTAGTCTGCTGTTAGGACGACCAAGGGAAGTTCATTCCACCACCTTGGTGACAGGACAGAGAAAAGTCTAGTCTAGTCTTCCAGGAGTCTCGATGTGTGGTGGGTTAAGCCGAGCCATACTCAAAGGTATTTTGGTGCAGCTCTGGTCTTGACGATTGCCATCACATCATGTAAAATCTGAATTCAAGTGGGACTGTGGGAAATTGTGAATAATAAGGAAAATGGGCAGTCAACAAGGTAACCATTTAGTGCTTGTTAAGTCGTGGGTAATTTGTAATGTACACCCAGTTAACAGTTCATACTGCGTGTATGTGTTACAGAGAGAAAAGGCAAGATGTACAGCATTGGTGTGCCATCTGCCAGTATCACTTCACAGGTGACCTTATTGAACATAGACGAACCAAAAAACACAAGGTATGAGCCAGGTATACAGTCAACAGGCACATGTTGATGCTTTATATACACTATATGGACAAATGTATTGGGACACTTCATTCATTGTTTCTTCCGAAATCAAGGGTATTAAAAAGGGTATTTATCCTGCTTTTGCTGGAGTAACTGTCTCTACTGACCAGGGAAGGCTTTCCTCTAAATGTTGAAGCATTGCTGTAAGGATTTGATTGCATTCAGTGACAAACGTGTCAGGATGTGGGATGATAACCACCCCACCTTATACCCAACTCCCGCACAACAATACTTATCGCACAATAATTCCAGAGAGTTCGACTCTTCCACAGTGCAGTGCTGGGGGGCTTTATACACCCTAGTCCACACCTGGCATGGTACCAATAGGTTAATATTTTTCCTCTCCAAAAAAACAAGAGTCCTAATTCCATTGGCAATACTTATCTACAAGGACTAGACAAGCTGTATATGTGTATGCATTTGCTGCACACAGGAATGCATTTATCGGATAGGGGTGTCCACAAACATTTGGTCATTATAGTGTACATGAGTTGATGCATCTGTCATGAAAGATCCTCTAAATGTTATGAAGCAGCCCTTGCTTTCAGATGTTTGCTGTCTTCTGATTTTCTCATGTTCATTACAGTTGGCAAAAGTGTCCTCACGGCCATTTTGCACAGTGTGTGAACGCTACTTCAGGACTCCCCGCAAATTTGTGGAGCACATGAAATCCCCAGAACACAAACAGCGGGTCGAAGAGGTGTGTGTTGAAGAGACTGATTTTAGTTTCTTAGAAGCACTTTAGCTTATCAGAATCCGATTAAGAAAGCTAACGAAACTTTTCTCTTGCTGTAGCTAAAGGAAGAAAGGGGACCTGAAGTCATGGAAGAATTGATAACTGTGGATGCCATTGGCTGCTTTGAAGGCGAAGATGATTACGAGGAGGAGGAAAATGAAGATGAGGAGGAAGACACAATGTCTCAACAGGTCAGTGTTCTCCATACCCTTGTTTGCAGTTCCTATAACAGACCAAGAAGGCAGAGCTTGACTTTCTTTTTGTTATCTCCAGCAGCTTCCAGAGGAAATGGCTGATTCTAAAGAGTATGATCCAGAGACTCAATATGGTGAGAATTTTATATTTTAAAAAAAAACGTGCCATCAGTCCAACAACAAACCTATATACTGGACACCTATATACTGGAGTTTGATTGGCTAATCATACATGCTCTTTTACAGGGACCAAGTTTGTAGTGCCTGTGGCGGGCTTCCTGTGTAAGCTCTGCCATAAGTTCTACCACTTTGAATCTAGAGCTCGGGAGACACACTGCAAGTCACTTGTGCACTACCAGAACTTACAGGTGACGACTTTATTTAGTTATGTGGTGTAACAGTATCTTTAAAAACATGGTTCATATACACTATATGTGCAAATGTTTGTGGGCATCCCTTCAAATGAGTGCATACAGCTGCACCCATTGCTGACAAAGATGTGCAAATGCGCACACTCCGCTTGTCTAGTCCCTGTAGAAATGTGCTGCCAATAGAATAGAATTTGCACAGATTTGCACAACATGAACCTGTTGGCACTATGTCTAATGCAGCATTGGGTTGTGGAACTGTGTTCTCTAGAAAGAAGGTACTCTAGAAAGAGGTGTGTTTGTGATTATCCAACATCCTGTCCTCACTAATGCTCTGTCTCGGAATGCAAACAAATTCGCAGCTGTGCTCT
This sequence comes from Salminus brasiliensis, assembly GCF_030463535.1. Lineage (NCBI taxonomy): Eukaryota > Metazoa > Chordata > Actinopteri > Characiformes > Bryconidae > Salminus > Salminus brasiliensis. The sequence continues at coordinate 8,448,460 of NC_132897.1, read as the reverse complement.
AAAATCTAGTAGAAAGTCGCAATGAATGTGCAGGGTCCTAATACTTTGTCCATATAGTGTATGAAGTAGAACTGAGCATTTCCTTTTAAGAAAGCTAATCTAAATTGTCTGATCTGTTCCTGTACAGAAGTACAAAGCCATGCTGAACCAGCCTCAGGAGGATGAGGAGAGCATGGCCAGCTCCTTAGACGATGCTCAGAACCCAGAGAACACCAATGACTGTGATGCAGACATGGAAGACAAGTCCTAAAGCCTGTCCTGTTCCACCAGATGCCCATCCGCTGACCATAAACAGAGAACACTTGTTAAATAAAGAGTCCAACCTCCATCCCAAATCTCCTGAGGTGCACCAAACCCTACTGTAGTCTGGAAGCAACACAGTTGATGTTTGTGCTGAACAGTAGCATCAGAACCTGTACTCATCCTTGACTGTGAACACTGGAATTTAATTTTTAATCACTAAACTGTAAAATACCATTTTTAAAAAAAAATAATAATAACCTTTTAAAATACTATATAAGGGCAGCTACATGAAGAATGTGAAAAGCTCTCATCACTGAGTGCTGTTTATAGAGACTTTATATAGAAGTTGAATAGTGATTGGTCAGTCACTGAACTGACCTTTTTGTTGTTTTGAGCATCTTGGATATTGTCATATATGTTATCTAATACTTTTTATGGTGTCCACTGTGGGGTCCAAAAGCCTGAGACCAGTAGTGAAAAAGCTGCTATTTTGGATTCCTGCCTTGTGCCCAATGATTCTGGGTTGGCTTTGGACCCACCGTGACCATGACCAGAAAGAGTTGTAAAGGATGATGGATTATTTCATGTTTTATTAATTTCTTAGCATTTGGTTGGTCTCCCTTTTGCTTTAATGAGTTTGCATTGAGGCTGGCATGTACTCCACAAGTTACCTCTGATAAACAGATCGAAATCCACCATCTTAATAACCTTCATTGGAGGGGAAAAAGGGCCTTAAAATATGGTCACTGTTACAATTTTGCACAAACAATGCTCTCCTTATTCCATCAGTCTGGTGCAGAGTTGTATGTTGTTTTTTTCCAGAACTGTAGCTTTTCTCTTTTTGGGGCTTACCAAGGGGAAGGATGATGGCAAAAAACAAGACATGATCCATGATAATACAGAGTTTGCTCATATATAACACACTCGCACAGCAATGACCTGAGTGAACAGACCAGGCCATGTTGACTGAGGTTTACATTCAGTGGTATTTGGAAGATGTGGGGGTGTTTTGTGTGTTTGTGGTTTACTCTGAGGTGATGCTGGTGAATCCTACTTTCATCATTTAGTGCAGCTTCTATTTAATTGAAGTATATGTGGCCATCAAAAATAATATCATATATATAATATCTCTGTTCTCTTCTTCATTTGGTCAAAAGCGAAATGCTAATGCTGGGAAACAGCAAAGACATCCAGGTGTGGAACCGAAGAACTGAATGACATATTAAACCTTAAACAGGAATTGGGAACTAAATGTGAACGAGTGAAAATGGAACTAAAAGTAGTTCTTCCTCATAAATATATTTCAATATAAGTAAAAATATGATCATTTTAAAATAAAACTTGCATAGGCCAACTATTTTCCACTTACATTTATTGGTATGCATGTACCAATCACCCATAACATTAAAACCAGTGATGTGAAAAACACTGTTATCTTCATCCACAGTGGCGTCTGTCAATGGGTGAGATATCAGCTCTTGAAGGCGAGGTGTTGAAAGCAGTAAAAATGGGCACACCTAAGAATCTGAGCCACTTTGACAAGAGCCAATCTGTGATGGCTAGACGACTGGGTTAGAGCGTCTCCAAAACATCAGGCAGGCATATCTTGTGGGGTGGTCCTGGTATGCATTGGTCAGTACATACCAAAAGTGGACCAAAGAAGCACAACCAGCGAAAGGGTCCTAGAACACTGAGTGGCTAAAATGGCAATAATATCCATTTGAAACCAAATTCACAATACAAAGTGTGCAACAAGTAAAGTTTTTTTTTAATCCATGTAAATTAATTCCATATACATTATCATATAGGTATATTTCATGTATATACATATATTTCACATATACATTTTGTTTCATTTACATGCATTAACGGCATAAGTAATATGCAACAGTTGGGGTACCTGTGGTCAAACAAGGTTTTGTTGATAGCTGACAGCTACTTCTGAACATTGTAATGCACAATTACTGGTAATTCTCTGACATGGTTCTCTCTGACAAGGTTAGTGAAAGAGCTCTGATTCAGCAGTGTTTGAATGACTGGGTGGATACAGATGGTTCGGGATAAAGCATGGATTTTATTGTCATACCAGGAGGTGTTACTAGCCACACCAAAGGTCACTTCTGGACTAAAAAAAAAAAAATAGCCAATCATGCCAAAGGCCAGGTCTGACCTTAAAAACAACAAGTATTAACTAAGCTAATAAATAATTATTAGAGACTTGGCTAGCTAGAGTATCTCCAAACCTGCACATGGTTAAGATGGTCTTAATAAATATTTGCTGTAACACTTACTGTGTGTGTGTGTGTGTGTGTGTGTATATATATATATATATATATATATATATATATATATATATATATATATATATATATAAACCTATGACAAATTTTAAGCTAAGCTAAAAAAGCGAGTAGCTTACAGAAACGTAACTACTGTAACTTCAGTTGGATAAACAGGCCTTGCTGTAAAGTTTAAAGCTCTTTAGCACCAACAATTTTCTGATTTGGGGTTTGGGGCACATTTTATATGCTATATTATATGTTTTCCCATTATATTAAATAGTGTGGGGGAAATGGCATGTACAATGGTTATGCCACATTTTATATGCTATATTATATTTTTCCCATTATATTTAAAATCAGCAAAAATAAGTGTGCCCTGGAAAGAAACAGTATTGTACATATTTTATTTTTAATAAACCAGGGTGTGAAAGCATTTGCATACATTAGTGCATTCAACTTGCACACATTATATACATCCAACTAACATTTCTAAAGTTTCAAATCAGCTAGCAATTCATAATTAAGTGCTATAATAATGAAATAAATAATAGAGACAGCTGTGAAAATGCAGCCTGGAGGGGAACAGAAAAAAGCCTTACTTTCCCTTTCCCTCCTAGTACACGTGGCATGCAGTCACACGCGTGGCCTACAGGGGGAGACAGCAGCCACGGTGCTAAGCATTATGGGGCGGCGATGGTTTTCAGGCACACCGACGTCGAGAAGACATCGCTTTTAGTAAACCTGTAAGTCACCGGAGAGGGAGACGGCACGGACTGTAACCAGCCTTTACATTCAGCTCTTCGAGAAGCAAAGCAGCCGGACAGGGAGCGGCTTCCCCAGCTCAGAGCGATGGTCCAGAACAGCCTGATGAGCACTGCGGAGGACGTGGCGGATCAGGTGAGAGATAGAGGGAGAGAGAGAGAGGCCGAGAAATCACAGACACACAGCCTGAGAGAGCAGCCCCTTCTTGTTTTATCCACTCTGATGCGTTTCTGCTTGTGTATCCTGAGTTTTAGGCCAGGGTAAGTAGCTGAATTTGCAGGAATGGATGCTTTCCTGGACGGGGTTGGTTTAGTTAGCTAGCAGTTCTGCAGCTGATGAGTAGCACTCACACTAAGACCACCAGCAAATTGTTGGTTCGGCAGCTCTGAGGAGTGATCAAGAGCTTTAAACTTTACAGCAAGGCCTGTTTATCCAGATTAAGTTACAGTAGTTGAGTTAAGTTCCTGTAAAACTTCACTCTGGCGCCAAACGTTTCCTCATACATAAGCTACTCCCTTTTTGCTTAGCTTTAAATTTGTCATGGGTGATATATATATATATACATATACAGTAAGTGTTACATCAAATATTTATTAAGACCATCTTAACCATATGCAGGTTTGGAGATACTATAGCTAGGCAAGTGTCTATTATTCATTTATTATCTTAGTTAATACCTGTTGTTTTTAAGGTCAGACCTGGCCTTTGGCTTGTTAGTATTTATTTATTTATTTTTTTTTTAGTCCAGAAGTGACCTTTGGTGTGGCTACTAACACCTCCTGGTATCACAGTAAATCCATGCTTTATCCCTGAACCATCTGTATCCACCCATTCATTCAAACACCGCTGAATCAGACCTCCTTCACTAACCTTGTCAGAGAGAACAGCAAATGTAATCTGATGTCAATCAGTTGAACTCAGAATTGACAGCTTTTGCTTTTACTTTCTAAATAATATACATTAAGTTACATAATACAGGATAAGACATAAGACAAGATGTGCAAAAATCCTGCCCCTGTTAATAATATGGGTTAAACGCAGGGCCCAACCCATTCCCTTAACCCATATTCTCTATTCTAATCACCCACTACATCGCAAGCTCTTCACAGAAGTCATCAGGTTGGCACCTACCGAAAGTTTCATTGCATTTTAATGGTCAGATAAGCCTTGCGCAGTGCTTTAACTGCAGCCACCAAGGTGTAGTGATGTGTTTTAGTTATGGGTTTATTTACAGTAGTGCAGCAGTGTGGCCCTCACTTTAGCCTTGATATTACCACAAAGGACAAGGCCAGAACAGAACTCGTACAGGTCTCTGTTAAGATATCTGCACAGTGAAGGGACTGGCTGTGATTCTTATCAGATGTCCAAGAGATGAGATTGTACATCATAACACTTCCCTATAACCATGTGGCAGATGCCCCGTGGCTCTAATTTCCTTCGGCTGCTAGGCAACTCCTCAAATACCCCCCTCCCCACCTTCTGCTGACCGCTAGTACTATGCTGAGAAGAGTCCCACACTGCCCCGAAGGTCTCTTCCCATTCATATGGGCTGCTCTGTTACTTGTTGATTGCTGATTGGCTGTCTGGGCCTCTCAGCGCTGACGTGGAAAGTGTAGGGGGTGGTGCTGAGCAAAGCCGAGCAGCGCAGCCATTGGAGTGCGCTTTCACAACAAGGTGTAGACCGTCATTTCGTAATGAAGGCATCCTGCAGCAGATTACAGTACTGTTCTGTTGTCATGAGTCAGGAGAAACTCTACAGTATCAAAGGCTATGAATAGAGTAAGTAGATACCTAGTGATTGCACAAAACACCCTCTTTACTGCCAACTGTTTATTTTTGCTTGTTTGTGGTACAGTTGACCACAAACAGATTAACTCTGATGCAAGATCCTGGCCTAATTTTTTGCTTTCTGTGACACATGTTGCTGCACCCTGGCCGGTTCACTTTTACAGAGCAGTCTAGCTTATAAGCGTGATGGGTGTCATGTAGCCTAACTATCACCAAACCTCAGACATTCATACACCCAGGCTTCCCCCGTCTATCATGATCTATTCAGATCTATTGAAGTCGATGAACATCGTAAAGCTCAGCTCAAAACTCAAATAAAGACTATTGATCTCAATAGATGATTGGCTTTGTGCTTCTAATCATACTGATGGATCAATTATATCTGAAATGGTTGAAACATCAAACAGATCTGATGTTGAGTTTTTTTTTGTTTTTTTTTAAACTGGTACCCAGTTCAGTCAGTAGAGCTCGTCAGTGGATGTGTTCATGGATACTGTATTCAGTATCTGTGCTAATTTCATCAATCTAGGCTACAGGCCTAAAATAAACAACCTCATTGCCATGTATTGCAGGAATGTGTCTGAAGATAAATAGTTCTTTCTTGCCAGTACTGACTTAAGAGCAGTTTATATAAAATTGCAGTGTAAAGAGATGATTATCAGTATGGCTGAGACTTTAGGCCTACTTTAATACTTCTGCTCCCACCAGCTAATTACTGCCCACAAGTGTAGACATGCCTGTGCAACTTTATTTGCAGCTGCTTTGTCTGCTAGAAAGCAAAGAAGTTGCATGTATGCATTGTATGCTGTATTAATGATTTATTAATGTGTCATATGCATATTAATATATCGTCATATAGGTGTCCATAAAAAATGGCAACTTTGCAGGAGAGGCCACAAACCTTCTTAATTTTCAATGGAAGTCAATGAAGAAAGATTTTATTCTAGGTCATTTTTAAGCATTTCTGTTGGTCCATTCATCCAGAATTAATCGCACAGGGTATGGGGCAGCTGTTCAAATGATAAGGAAAACTAAAGACCTTTCATTGGACAGGAACGATATATTTTACAATCCAGTTTTTTCTTGAAAACTTGCCATTTGGGAGACGTCTCATGTTTGCTTGACAGCGACTACTCATATTTTTAGAATGATAAAAAGTTTTGATGCACACTCAAAGTACAGAGATTTGAATCTGCTCTTCCTCTCCTTTATCTGCTTCAGTTCCTGCGAGTGACGAAACAGTACCTGCCTCATGTAGCGCGGCTTTGTCTGATCAGCACCTTCTTGGAAGATGGCATCAGGATGTGGTTCCAGTGGAGCGAGCAGAAAGAGTACATTGAGAGCTCGTGGGGATGCGGCTTCTTCCTCGCCTCCCTCTTCGTCTTAATAAACTTACTGGGGCAGCTGGGTAAGGCTAGCTATTGTGCCTTCTACAATAGTAGTTTTGTATATGTTGAATCATATATGACACTGCAGGGATGCAGCTCTGGTGCAGGTAAACATGAACCTATTGGCACCATGCCTAATTCAGTGGGCAGTGGTGGCTCAGCGGTTAGAGCGCCGGGATATCGATAACAGGGTTGTGGGTTCGATTCCCGGGCTCGGCAAGCTGCCACTGTTGGGCCCTTGAGCAAGGCCCTTTACCCTCTCTGCTCCCCGGGCGCTGGAGTTGGCTGCCCACCGCTCTGGGTGTGTGTGTGTACTCACTGCCCCTAACACGTGTGTGTGTGTGAGTGTGTGTTCACTACCAGATGGGTTAAATGCGGAGGACACATTTCGCTGTACAGTCCACACTGTACAGTGACGAATACGTGCACCTTTACCTTTAATGGCAGACATGGGCTGGGGGGTATAAAGCCCCCCTGCATCGAGCTGTGGAGGAGTGGTTTTCTGAAATGATGGTTGGTGCTCCATTCAGTATTTTTGGGATGAGTTGGGGATGAGCTGGGGTGGTGATCATCCAACATCCTGACCTCGCTAACTCCTAGACAGTAAAGACTGTTAATCTAAGAAAAGCGGACAAACCCTCCTTTTTAAATGCCCTTGATTTAGGAAGAAGCAGTGAATGAGCAGGTGTACGTCTAGTTTAGCCCTTTACCTGTTTTTAATTGACTTTTTTGTGATCGTTGTAATTAACTTGGAGCTACTTGCACACAGATAATCTGATTCAGATCTTCCGGTTTGCTGGAATGAATGTTAAATACTTCAATCTCACTTTCAGGTGGTTGCATACTGATCCTCAGCAGGAATTTTGTACAGTATGCTTGCTTCGGACTTTTTGGAATCATTGGCATGCAGGTAGGATTTTTCTGATCAAATTGAATCACCTATTTTGAAAAAAATGTTTGTTTGGGTTTTTTTTTTTGGGGGGGGGGGGGGGGGGGGCAGGAGGGAGTGGTTCTGATTCTGAGTAATTGCTCACTTTCTAAAGATGAGAAAAATAAAGAACCCACTACATATAACCCTGATATTTACCATTAAGATAAACTAAGAAACTACCTCAATTAGATTAACAGAGAAAGACCGCTTCTGCTGTTGTCAGGAGGCATCTGTTTGCTCTCATGTAATACCTGGGATAAACCACTAGAGGTCAATATCACAACAGCTTTGCTTCAACTCCCTTTAACATGTTTAGACCTACAAATGAACTATTACTTTTTAAAGTCTGTTAATTTTGCATATCATCTGCTGGACAAAACTAGAAGCCACAAAAACCTTTAACCTCTAAATGCCTTATGTCCATTATCTGTTTCAGACCATCGCCTATAGCATTTTATGGGACCCAAAGTTTTTGATGAGGTAAGATTAAAGATTAAAGCATGTATAATTATGTAGGCCAAGCCCACACTGACAACACTACATGAATTCACTTTGGGAATTGACATTTATAAATCAGCAGTTAAGCATTAGGATTATTTATATTCTAAACTTTGCAATATTTATTTGAATACATGATTGATTAAATATGATTACTAATAGTAGAGATTGGAGATCTTCATGTTTGAATCATTTTTTTTTTTTGTCTCTTATAACCCCCACTTTGCCATGTTCTCTCTCCATAAGGAACCTGGCTCTAGGAGGTGGTCTGCTGCTGCTGCTGGCTGAGTCTCGATCGGAGGGCAGGAGCATGTTTGCCGGTGTTCCAACGATGCGGGAGAGCTCCCCTAAGCAGTACATGCAGCTTGGAGGTCGCGTACTGCTGGTGCTCATGTTCATGACCCTGCTCCATTTCGACGCTAACTTCCTCTCTGTGAGCATATACACACACACACACACACACACACACACACACGTCAAATCACTCTCATCACAATCCATGAGGCAAGCACCACTCATTGGAAATTAGTCCGTAACATTGAAGTCGTTTAGTGTAAGGACGGCGTAAGAGTAATTTAAAAATCTGTATAAAAAAGTAACTGTTTTTTTAAGTGGCACCATATTTATTTATTTGTTTGTTTGTTTGTTTGTTTATTTAACTGACAGTTTTAGTGAAAAAGTAAAATAGCATACACTTATGCAGACTCTGTCCTCGATGCAATACATACATTTTACCACTAGAGGTCAGACTAATTCAAGAAATGGCTTTGTTGTATAAAAGAAGCCACTGTGGTCTAAACCCTGTCTTTATTACTTTTTAACCATTTATCTTATATCACATATGAGCTTAGTTCCATTTATATGTCAAGGAAATCATTCAGAGTGTCTGTAAGGAGTCAGTAGAAATGCTTCAAACCTCAGTTACCCTTTACATGTGTGTCCAAATGAGCGTATTCTAACCCTGATTTGTGCCTTGCAGATTTTGCAGAACTTGGTGGGCACTGCTTTGATCATCCTCGTGGCCATCGGTTTCAAGACTAAGCTGGCCGCTCTCACCCTGGTCGTCTGGCTCTTGATAATCAACGTCTCCTTCAATGCCTTCTGGACCGTTCCTGCTTACAAACCCATGCATGACTTCCTCAAGTACGACTTCTTCCAGACCACGTCGGTGATCGGAGGCCTGCTGCTGGTAGTGGCTTTAGGCCCCGGTGGAGTCTCCATGGACGAGAAGAAGAAGGAGTGGTGAGAGTGGGCGGATCTCAAATGGCTGTCTTGCTCACTCTATAGTGTGTGCTGAGAGGTTTATGTTGAATTGCCAATCAAAGTAAGAGCACTATATAGGGAGTGATGAGCAGTTTGAGACGTGGCCTCTAGCGAAGGACCCCAGGAACCAACAAAATGACCCACTCTGTACTTCTGCAGCCCAAGCACTGTCTTCACTTTCTCTGGTTTCAGTGTGTCCTTTCTGACAAGTTTATTTCTATGGGTGCTTTTAAGCATTTTGTTTTTGTCATATTTATTAGCACCAAGTGTGGCCAAAGCCTGTTCTTCAGGCGCTATTGATATACTCATGAACGGTCTGGAATATTTATGGTTTAACAGCTAATCTCGGAATATGCCTCCCCTCGTACCAGTCACCTCTGTTCACCTTTTCTTTTATTGTGGTGCCAACTGCAGTCCACTGACCAAAGACGCATTCCACTTTCTACATTTTCTGTATTTAAAGGACCGTGGCTGCTTGGGTGAACTTTATTGGAAGGTAAAATATATTTGGAAATACAGATTTTTCTTGTTGGATGTTCAGTAATGGGTCATTGTGATTGGTTAGTGTATGATCACTAGGGTGTTCAAGAACATATTTCATTGCTGCGCTGGCATTTACAACACACTGGTTGACTTCTGTAGGGCTCATTAAGAGTATGCTGCCTGTGCTAATATGAGCTCAGGTCAATTACAGACAAGAATTCAAAGATCGATACATGATTGAAACCAAGTTTGTGTGTTTTTGTTTATTAAAAAAAAAACCTAAGGGGGGTAAGTTATAGACCTGGAACACCCATAATGGCCTTTTAGAAGCTTTTTTTATTACTATTAGTTTTCACATTTCATTCTGATATGAATATGATGACTTCTTATGTCAGTATATGGCATTGTTAATTGTGTGTATACTGTCTGTTGTCAGGTCACTTTAAAGTTTACAAGTAGCTGAATTATAGTATTTTTCAAAACAAGCAGAGCAGGACGTTCGATGAATGAAACCCTGTGATTTGTCACTCAGTGTTTTCCTCTTTGTACAAAAAAAGATCTGTGCAGAAAAAAAGTTTTCTAAGTGTCTTAAATATATGTTTTGACAATTATAAAGGGAATAAAACAAACAAAAAAAATCAACACTGTTCTGTTTCAGTGCAAGATTGACTCTGTTGAAAGACCAAAAAATATAATCTGTGTCATAGAATCAGATTAAACCATGGTCTGAGATGACTTCATTTCCTACCAAGTGTTCTCCTACTAGTATACTAGTTGGCTGCTAGTATGCTCCCCACCAATCAAAAGTACTTCACCAAGACTGTTTGGTATCCTGGGTTCACCGCTGGGAGACAATATTCTGTGTTCTGTAGGCACTGACATGCTAAGGCCTCCATTGTGCACTTCATCAGACAGACAGTATTAACACTGCTTTGCATCCATCAAAATTAGTCAGATAGAATAATAGTGAAGTGCATTTGTGTGTGTGTGTGTGTGTGTACGTGTTTTTAACCAAACTATATTTGGGCTGGTGATAGTTCAACATCCAAGCTAAAGCTAAAGCATAATTCTATTTTTAAATGTAACATACTGGAGGAAAAACATACCATCTTATACAATAGCATATTAATTAATTAATACATGTGAGGATGTGTATTTAGCATAACATACAAATAGAAGTTTGTCAGCTCTCATGCCCCCCTTACATCACCCCCTGGGGTGGCCATACGATTTAGACTTCCACACATTTGCCGTTTTATTCCCCTCTAAAACATGCTCCGGATGAATTTGACTTCTACCACGGTCACTCTGACTTTCACTGATTATACGCACTCTGGACCGGCCACGGCAGCCTTCTGAATTTTTTTACCCCTTAAACCCTAGGTCAATGATTGAGTTATTAATTCTACAATAAACAATTATTGTATAGCTGTTTAGCCTAGCAGATTGGGTGGAGTCCTACAAGGTACTATTTTAGGGTCTATGTAAATGATGAAAGTAATGAAGTGTGGGCTTACATATAGAGGAATATGGGGTTAAGGAGGGCAGCATCTGTACTGTACAAAATAAATCATGGTGCAATGTAATGATGCATTAGATTATTTACCAAAAATAATCAAAGAGTTAAATTGAATAGTTAAGCTAGAGGTTTAAGGAGAACTGATGATCACCTATCAACATTATATCTCTGCTACTGGCCCTGGCTTTCTTTAGGCTGCCCTGAATACTCTGGCTTCAGATGCCAAACACATTTGAGCCAACGTTTTAGTAATCCTCAGAAGGCTGAGTTATAAACTCATGTTCGTAGTATCAGGTGAAGCTGTTCCTCCATCATTGACTTTTCTTGACCTATGTAAATGCACACTTTGTTGCCTAACTCTTCTCTGTTTTTCCCTTGCACTGTTCAGCTTGTCTTTTCTTCCAGAGACATGAATAGGACTCTTAGAAGTCTGTAGAGCTGTTGCAACAGAATGGAATAAAAAAAAATATATGTAAGCAAGTTAAAACGCAACACTGAAAATGGTAAAAGGAGTAATCTATACAAACTGTGGGGGATTGAACCCTTTCATGCATGGCGTGTATGTGTAGTTTTAAAAGGTCTGAGAAACCTTCACCCAATGTAAAGGTTTTTAGTAAAGGAGCTTAAGACACATCTCTCTATTACAAGCATTTCTTCATGGGACCAGAGGTGGTTTTCCATGGCATTGCTCAGAGAACCATTGGAGACACCATTTATAATAACAATCATTTATAATATATTATGGTCATGTAATGCTCATGGTACTAAATGATGATCCTGCAGTTCATGCTGCTACATGCTAAAGAAAAAACAACGTAGACTAGACTGGCCAGGTCAGGTGTTTTAACTGGTTAGTCAGAATAAACACCACATATGCTGGTTTTGGTGATGCTGCTGTTGAGTAGAGGAACCCTTACCTCAGGCCTACTGAGGCGGTGGCCTTACAGCATTAAAGTAGTAAAACCATAGTAATTTTAGCTTGAGCTAAAAAAGTAGGGTTATAGGAACTGAGGGACACAGCAGACAAAGTTAAATCAATCACTTCTCTGACTGAGGATTCCAGGTCAAGGACTTATTGTGGGAGGGCTTAGTTATAGCAAGGCAGCCTTCTTCTGAAGAAGTGGCAGGTAGGTTATTAACCCGTCTGGCCTTTGCTCCCCTTTTCTTTGTCCTTTTGGTCATTTCGTGGTCAATTCCGTGGAAATCAATAGCAAGTTCTTCAGCTCACACTTACTGCCTTGTTGGACCGGAAAGATAACAGAGAAAATGTGCAACAGTGTTTTTGGCCCTTTTCCCTCACTGTTATTTTCCTCATTCTGTAAGGAGTTTTTATTTTGCTTTACATTTCATTTATTTGGTTTCCATTGTACTACAATTTGTGACTTTTTTTTTCAAGGAAATGAAGAAACGTCTGCAGCACAACGACTAAGTAAGTCTCAATTAAGCAATTTCATTTCTATACCGACAGGTGGCGCACGCGATTTTCTAAACAGTTAAAAAAGAGTAGAGCTGTGAGAGCTAGTAGTGCGTTCATTACTATAGGATAGCAGCAGGGCTGATGCGCCTGACAGGGGTTAGGTTTACAACTGTAGGCAGCAATTAATCCATTTGTTCTGAAAGCCATTAAAACTTATGATTTCAGAATGGACTTGTGTGTGTGTGTGTGTATATATATATATATATATATATATATACACACACAACCCTATAATAAACGAAAAACATTCTTTAATGATCATTCTGGTCATCCTAATTTTCTGACTGTATGAATATGAAAAATAGACACAGTTACAGAACTAGTAGTATTGGATAAGGATTTGAGGAGACAAAAAAAAATTATGATAGTTTATAAAATTCATGAATTCTACCTTTTGAATTACTTTTTTATTAAGTTTATTGTATTGAAAATATATAATATACATAATTTTACATTTTTAATAGATTCGAATAATTCTAGACATTTTCCATTTCGTATCTAAAGGATAAATCAAGTAAACCCATTAATTAAAAAAATATTTATTTATATATAAAAAGAATAATATTTAGTCTTAGATTTAACCTTAAATTATATAGTTAATTATGAATAAAGTAAGTATAAGGTGTAAGTATAAGTTTTTTGTTTGTTTGTTTGTTTGTTTTTAGATATGTACAATATGTTTTAATGGTTAAACTGTTTTTATTTTAAAGTATATAGACTATTTTGGTAAAATGACCCCTGCACCCCATAGCGTTTTAGTTGGTGAAGTAAGTAAAACATGTTTTATCGGTGTTAGTTGATGATTAGATACACCAAGGCTTACATAAGGCCATACACTATATGGACAAAAATATTGGGACACCTGCTTTGTTATGTAATCAAGGGTATTAAAAAATAGTTGATTTTGTTGGAGTTGGAGTAACAGAGTAACTAGGTTTGGGAGCATTGCTGTAAAGATTTGATTGCATTCAGTGGCAAAAGCGTCAGGGTGTTTTATGATCACCACCCCACCTTATCCTTAACTCCAAAACTCATCCTAAAAGTATTGGGTGGAGCACCACCATAATTCCAGAGAACACAGTTCCATTGCTCCACAGCTCTGTACTGGGGGCTTTATATCCCTCTAGGCAGCAATCTGGCAGCAGTCTAAGTATAGAATGAGTGGCTTGTTAAGCAATTTGGCAAAGATACATCAATTCTATTCTGACTGCATAATTTTCTGCTGCATTTGTCAGTGGGGAATATTAGCATTTGCTATGATTGTTGTGAGGAATTAATTATGATCACAGTCTATATCTCAAGGCAGGCTAAGAAGCTTTCCCTGACATGCATGAAATATCAGCTTTTTGCACCAGGGGAAAAAAGGGTTCAGCATCTTACATGTACTGCAAAATCAAAATGGAAATTATACAGAATATTTAAAAACACTGTATATCCAAGTGTGTGTGGACACCTCTTCTAATGAATGCATTCGGCTACTTTAGGTTGCACCCATTGGTGACACAGATGGTCCCTGTAGAGAAGTATTGCCAATAGAATTGGACACTCTGGAGCAGATAAGTATGAACATACCATACTTAGCAGCAGGACTAAAGCCAGACATGGGTTAGAGGGGTATAAAACCCATGAATGAGCAGGTGTCCCAATACTTTTGTCCATATAGTGTAATTGATTCAACAACAGAGTGTATAGACAGTCTCTGGCCTTATCTGAGATCTCAAATTGAAACAACCCCCTTATCTTTTTTATTCGTTATCTTTTTGGCTGTTAACAGCCCAAACTTCCTAGTCAGGTTGCTGGGTGCTTTTCAAAGGGACTTTTATTTGTCAACAAATACAGCAAGACCACATGCCCTCATTAGGACTGAAGAGATAGAAGAGCTAAAAGAGTTCAGCTCCAGGTCAGTGGAGATCACTGTTACACCTTTGTTTTGCCATAAGCCTCTCTTCTCTTCTCTTCCCTTCTTTTCTCTTCTCTTCTCTTCTCCTTTCTCACAGAAAAATCTTGTTTAATGGAGAAAGGAACCTTCATGGTTTTGTTTGAAGGATTTGGCGAGAGGTCTTCTTGAACGTCTGTATTTGTGGGAATGCATGGGAACTGCATTGAAGATCAATGCAGCGATTTATGAGACTTGACTTCAAGCCACACTCTTGTGTTGGTCTCTGCTGGGCCGAAATTTAGTGGGCAAAGATTGTAGCAAGGTCAGCCTTCAAGCCTCATCAAAAAAGTTGTTGCTTTGGGGAGAGCCAGGGACACACAGACAATTATTTGTCATCAGAAACGGCCCTGGTAATTTCCAATTTCATGGGAGGCAGAGAGGAGGTCGGGCCGGGCAGCCACAGCTGGGGCTGTGTGTGTCCGCCGCGGGAGAGGCCTTTGTCCGAGCGTTGTGCCGCGGGCCTCTCCGTCTGGGGGGGTCTTCTCCTCCTGACACTCTTGACACCGAAGTGTCACCGACGACCAGAAGCTGCAGAATCGTTACCATTCATGAGGGATGCTCCTCATGGCCGGCTAAAGGGGTCGAGAACCGAGTTGACCCAAGTTCAGAAAGGCGAGTTGTGCTGAGATTCGCTGGTGTCATGCTTGTTCTGCCCTTTGATGTCTCTTCAGGGCAAATACGGGCTCTTTTCTCACACTCGTTTAATGAGTGTCACTCATGTCGGTGCAATCTTGGGTTAAACAGTTGTGTCTTGTCAGCGCTAGCTGTGTGAAATCAGTGATCCTGTGGACAAATTTGCCTGTAATTTAATCTAGTGGGTTGAGCACCTCTGGTTGGTCTTTGGTCCGGCTCCATGCTCCATTGCTGCTTCTGTTTAAACCTAGCTGACAAAGCCACTGGTAGTCGTGTACTTGCAAGGGCAGAAGACCAGTTAGTGTGTGTGGTCATTTTTATGGGTCTTTTATGACTGATGTCTTTGACAATTGGCCTCTAGGACTAGGAGTGTTCACACAGCAGGGCAAATCACTTTGCCTTAGACAAAGTGTTCAGATTTTACGAGTGACAAAATCTGATTTGTATGACCGGACTACTGTAGTTGCATCCGTTTGATTGAGCACACTGGCTAGGAAAAGGCAGGCCTAACTTAACTGACTGATCACATTTCTGAGCTTTGGTGTCGATCATTCAGTTTTTTACAACAGAGCTGTACTTTCTATAACCTACAGCATAAACAGAACAGGACATGCACGTGTTTGTGGACATCTTTTTTAATGAATGCAATTCAGCTACTTTAAATTGCACCCAACAACACACAGATACACACAGCTAGTCTGGTTCCTGTAGAGAAATATTGCCAATAGATTTGGACTCTCTAGAGTAGATATACATGAACATATTGTCTCCATATCTAATGCCAGGCGTGGGCTAGAAGCGTATAAAGCCCCCAGCATTGAGCTATGGAGCAGTGGAACTGTGTTCTCTGGAATGATGTTGCTCCATCTAATAATTTGGGATGAACTGAGGAGTTAGGGATGAGGTGGGATGTTAATCATCCAACTTCCTTACATTGACTATTTTCCCTAAATTCATCCTTCCCTGGACTGTAGAGACAGTTGGTTCAACAAGCAGAAGAAACTCTTTTTAATACCCTTGATTTTGGAAGATACCCAATACTTTAGTCTGTATAGTGTAGTTTAGGCTAAACTGGTCAGCAGATACCGTTAGGTAACAGGGTAGTATCTTAATGCTGTAACTGAAAGTTTTAGTATGTTAATGGAACAAGAATCTATGGGTACGATTCCATCCAGTTTCTTCCAGTTCCAGTCAACAAGTCTTTAAACTATATTTAGTTTCCTCCTTGTTTAGTTTCTTTCTGATGGTAGATGCTGTACATCTACAACCTTCTGTCTGAAGGCATGTTCCTAAATTCAGCCATGTCACTCCACTGCTGCGTTCTCTTCACTGGCTTCCTGTAGCTGCTCCCTGCATCAGATTCAAAACCTTGACACTGGCCTACAAAGCCCAGAAAGGACCAGCCCCTCCGTACTTGATGGCAATGGTCAAAAGCCGATCCAAGTACAGCTCGGCTCGACCCGCCATCCCTCAAAATCCACGGAAGACAAGCGTCCAGGCTTTTTTCTGTCCTGGCACCAAAGTGGTGGAATGAACTTCCCCTGGGTGTCCGAACGGCAGACTGAAGACCCACCTCTTCCGAGAATACTTGGGCGAATAGCAGAGTGGTCTCCTTACTGACTTGTTTTTAGTAATTTCTAAACTTAGAGGTATCTTTGAATTTTTAGCCAGAACCATGTTCTGATCACCTGTAGCTGATGTGGAGCGACTGATTCTAATTTTAGGCATTTTAAGTCGCTATTATGTTACTTTAACCTATTTTGAAAATACATTTCTTCAGTTTAAGTAGTTTAGTTGTAGTAGCCCATGACTCAGTATTGTTCAAATGATGATGCAATGACCATATGTTTAAATATGTAAAAAAAGAGGGGCTGTCCTATTGCTTTTCACATGATTGTGTTTTATTGAAAAGAAAGCATAATTAGTCCTGAAAATGCAGCATGTAAAACATTAAAAACCCATCTTTGTAAATTTCTGAAGTGTTGGGACATTGCAGTTTTGCCACATTGCCCACCCTTTGTAGTAACTGTATGTCTGTAAGTCAAAAACCAGATAACCAGCCTGCACTTTAGGGTTAAAACGAATGGGTTAATAAGTCTTAATAACTCCACTCAACAGGTACACATCAGTTTCTGCCAGCCTCTGGCTGTGTTTTCACACACAGGTTCCAGGTCAGTAAATGTGAAGTACCATTGAGTGCTGAAGCCCCCGGGGCGTCTCTGTTAGCATCACACTGAGGAGGCCGGGCCCCACCCTTTCCCCCTCCACGCTTCATACCCCGGCAAAATGAAAAGTAACATTGGCTCTTAATGTCAGTGTTGGATAAACACGAGAGCCTCTTTGATCAGGGCGAGGGTGACCTGTTGATGTTGCCGGGGAGGAGAGGAAAGAGAGGAACGGGATGGACTGCAGGGGAAAGAATGGGTTGCGCTGTGGATGGAGGAAGTGAGATGAACCTCTCTGCGATTTTCTATTGTCTTCCAGGGCTTTTGACTGACAGGACGCTAAGAGGCCTCGGCCCGAGGGAGATGTACACTCAATTACCCAATGCTCAGATTACTCCAAAGGTCAGGTGTTCCTTCAGTGCCATTTTATATCAGTCAAAGGGTGTGTGTGCGTGGCGGGTATGGTGTATTTCTGGATAAACATGAGTTATAATTGAGACTGTCACTGTTTGAAAGTTATCATTTTGCATGACTTCTCCTGAAAAGTACAGCTGCGCCCAACTTGCCGGTATTGCTTCCCTCTCTATCCCGCCTCTCTCTGCCCACTCTGCCCATGGCTCTCTCTCTCTCTTTCATTCCATTCTACCGCCCCTCCTTTCTCCATCTCCCGCTCTCTCTCTCTTTCTCTCTCCACCAGTTTCTTTTCTCTGGGCTCTCAGCGACTCAATTGAAGGGCAATGAGGCAGCTAATGCGCAGAAAGATAGAAATTTACTTGCTTTAAGTTCATGCTGCAGGCCTCGCTCAAAGAGAGCATTCAGCAGCCCGCTGCTCCACAATATGGGCCGATTGAATAAAGCCTGCAAGCAGGTTCCTAGCGGCTACATGATGCTTCAGTTCACGGCCCATTTGCCTCCAATGCTCTCCCCTCTCTCTTACCCTCTCTCTCTCTGATGCATATTTTGATCTTCTTTCTCTCCCTTTCAGAAAGGCATCTCAAGACCCTCCAGCTGAGGAGGTTGAAATGAAATGCATTGATAGAGGCACAAAACCCAGCAAAAAAATTCTCTCCAGAACTGTTATGAGTATTTAAATAAGCATGCAAGGAGGGTTGGCATCTGGCATCTGCAAATGTTTGTGAAGGCTGGGCCTCCACTTTTGAACAGGTTGACAGTAGACAACAGACAACATTGAATTGCATTGGTATTGCAGGTACCATCGAGTACTAATTCAGTTGAGATATTCCAGCAGTTTCAGGTGCTCTTTGTTTGTTCAATAACTGGAAGGCCCACTCATCAGTAAAGCTTCTGCCTCAGTATTCAAATACCTTTCATTCCTTTGTACCCCATTGAAGAAAAAAAAAACCTCAATGCTGGTGCCAGGGACAAGAAAAGGCAGGTAATGCCTTCTGAGTGAAGGCTTTTTTTTTTCCTTTTAACGCTCAGCCTCACACTAACTACAGTTGGGAAGGCCGACAATCGAAGTTCATTCACTCTCCACTCCACTCCAATGCCCGGCCAACAATTGCTTTTATCAGAGACACAATCACATGTTTTCTTCCATTGACTGTTACACTTTCTCATCAGATCAGGTATATGTGACCTCACAAACAAAGTGGTACAAAGAAGCATTTGACCCCAATAGAGTGTCTCTGCCTCTGCCTGGCTGCTCTCTCTTGCTCTCTCTCTCTCTTCTCTCTCCCTCTCTCTCTTCCTCTCTCTCACCCCCTGCCATGACTGCCCCATCTGAGAAGAATGAAACCATCTAGAAAAGCAAATATCTCTGCTCTTTCTTTTCTTTTCTTGTTGGATTCAGTGCCCTTCCATTATGTTTTTCTAGGACTCTATTTCTCTCTCCTCTCTATTCGCCTTCCACTCCATTCCCCGCAATACATACGCTAGCCTATATTGCTGCTGGTATATTGCATGTCGCTCACCAAGCTTTGAGATGAGAATAGAGCTAAAAGAATATGGCCAAGTATTGCTTGGTGGAAAAGTAAAAAAAATATATTTAGTACAGGCACACAAATAACCTATGCCATTACAGCTATGTGCACAAAATGTATAGGTAGTATAGGTCTTTAGACCAATGCCATTCCAGAAGAACTGCATTTTTGAATGTGAAGAATCTTATTAAAGTTTTAAGGAAACATGTAATGCTTCATTCTATAACAATTAAGTCAAGTCAAGTCAAGTCAAATTTATTTGTATAGCGCTTTTTACAACTGTTGTCATCACAAAGCAGCTTTACATAATTATTACTTAATAAAGAACAGAGACAGAGAAGAAAGAAGAAATAACATGAAGCGTCAAAGACCCCCGTGAGCAAGCCAACGGTGACAGTGGCAAGGAAAAACTCCCTCAGAGCTGGAGGAAGAAACCTTGGGAGGAACCAAGACTCACAAGGGGGACCCATCCTCCTCTGGCCAGACTGTTTTAAACATTAATGATAAAAATTACCAAACCAGGTACAACAGAAAGTTAATGTTGTGATATTAATAGTGTCAGACAGGCACGAGTCCATCTAGGTTTCAGCACGGCCACCAAACAGGCAGCAGCGGCTGGCGGGTGAGCCATGGGTGGTGGCGGGTTGGGGGGGGGGACCCGCTGGCTGGACTGGTAGGTGGCAGCTGGTTAGATGCAGGTAGAGGGGACCTCAGCGGGCAATCTTCCTGCAGATCGGGCTGGGTGGCCATTTACTCGGGGAAGGTAAAGAGAGAGAAGTTAGTTCTAAGAGGAATTTTATGGAGTGCAGAGAATGTTGATCATCAGCATCTGGGTATGTCTGATGACTCCGGCAGGTCTGATTATCACAGCATAATTAAAAGGAGAGAGCCAGAAGGTAACACGGACACGGGCATACCCTGAGAACACCAGCATCTATCTGCTCCACCGTCAACAAACCTGAGTGATCGCGTGTAAGCAGCGAGACGACAGCTCCAGCATCTCAGAGTACTACAATTCCCTGGGTCCGCGAACCCCTGGACCTGCAGCCCTTATCTAAGAAACATTAATTACCAAAAGCTAAACTAAACATATAAGTTTTCAGTTTAGATTTAAAGATTGAGACTGTGTCTGAGTCCCGAACATTATCTGGAAGGTTATTCCAGAGCTGGGGGGCTTTATAGGAAAAGGCTCTTCCCCCTGCTGAGGTTTTCTGAATTTTGGGAACGCGTAAGAGGCCAGCACCCTGAGATCTAAGTAGTCTTGATGGTTCGTAATATACTATAAGATCCTGCAGGTACTCAGGAGCGAGGCCATGTAGGGCTTTATATGTTAATAAAAGAATTTTGTATTCAATACGGAATTTAACTGGGAGCCAATGAAGTGCTGATAGAACTGGACTGATATGGTCAAATTTTCTAGTTTTAGTAAGGACCCTGGCTGCAGCATTTTGCACCAGCTGAAGTTTATTGAGGTTCCTGCTGGAACAACCTGACAGTAATGCATTACAGTAATCTAGCCTTGAGGTAATAAAAGCATGTACTAGCTTTTCTGCGTCTTGTAGTGATAAGGAGTTTCTTAGTTTGGAGATGTTCCTAAGCTGCATAAAGGCTGTTCTACTAATATTAGCTATATGTTGCTCAAATGATAAATCTGAGTCGAATGTGACGCCAAGATTTTTAGCTGCTAAACCAGGAATGATGGGAGAATCTGCCAAGTCTAACATTAAGTCTGATAGTTTATTTCTAGAGTCTTTTGGACCTAAAAGGAGAACTTCGGTTTTGTCACTGTTAAGGAGAAGGAAGTTATGTGACATCCAGAGTTTTATATCCTTTACACAGTCCTCCATTTTCTGTAATCTAAATTTATCATCAGGTTTGGCTGATATATAGAGCTGTGTGTCATCTGCATAGAAGTGGAAATTAACGCCATGTCTGCTTATAACTGAGCCCAGTGGTAACATGTATAATGTAAATAATAGTGGTCCTAAAATAGAGCCTTGAGGAACTCCATATCTTACTTCTGCGTAGTTTGAAGATAAATTGTTTATCTTTACAAATTGGAAGCGTCCCGTTAGATATGATTGGAACCATGATAGGGCTGTCCCTGTGATTCCAACCATTTTCTCTAATCTTTCTAGTAATATAGAATGATCTATTGTATCAAAGGCTGCACTAAGGTCTAGTAGGACTAATAAAGATACGTAGCCTTGATCAGAGGCAAGAAGGAGATCATTCGTAATCTTCACTAGGGCTGTCTCTGTGCTGTGATTGAGTCTAAATCCAGACTGGAATTTCTCATACATACATTTCTCATACAATTAAAGGCATATCAGGTTTGTAGAGTCTATAATAGGGGCTTTCCATCATGTGTTTTAACCCCCTGAACACTCCAAGGTGTATTTCACACTAAGGTGTATTACTCATTAACTACAGAAACTTCTGTACAAACTGCTGGGGCTATTCTCTGGTAATAGCCAGTGCTACATAGGCTTTTTAAGGGGTTTGCTTTGAAAATGCACTCATTTACAGTAATGATTCTTTAAGAATCATCCATTGGAATGTTTTTGGGGAACCAAAGGTGGTTCTTCCTTAGCTTTGCTGTAGAGAAAAATGGTTCCAGAAAGGCACCTCAGGTTTTCAGGCTTGTATTGCTTTTGTGTGAATTTGTATGCATGCTTTTAAAGTTTAAAGACCTCTGTCTGTACTGATTTTATACCTATTAAAGGAAACCATATTTTTCCTAGAGCTGTACTCCTCAACCATTTTCAAAATTGCCCTTTTAGTGGCACTTTAATCGGCTGATTTACAACCATGAATGAGTTAAAGTGGGTGTGTTAAAGCAGGGAATGTATACAAGTCTTTACATTGTGTTTTTTGTTTTGTTTTTAATACTCACACATTCTCATTTACAACAACGACTCTTTAAAGAACCATCCATTGGAAAGTACTTTGGGGAACCAATGGTGGTTCTTATTTAGCTTCACTGTAAAGAACAGTGGTTCTGATAAGGCACCTTCATTTTCAAGCATGTGTGCATTTTTGTGACCATTTGCATATACTTTTGCTATGGATACTGTGGGTATTAGTTTGCTATGGATACCACTAGTGGATAACACTTTTGGTTCAATAAGGAATATTTTAATGGATTAGAAGTGTTATGTGTTTGTGTTCTTTAAAAGGGTTCACCATATTTTATAAAAACAGCCATCGGAACCAATAGTGGTTCTTATTTAGCTTTACTGCAAAGAACAGTGGTTCTGTAAAGGCACCTTTTATTTGTATAATTTTTTTTTTTTTACACCAATTGAAGGTATATATATATAGAGAGAGAGAGGGAGAGAGAGCTTTTCAGAGCATTGCGTTTTGTTTTTTTTTTAACTTGTTTAACTTTAACTTTTCTTTATATTTGCAAATCTCTTTTACAACAATGGCAAGTTCCTTTGGGGAACCAAATTAGTTTTTAATTTTCATTTTAATAAAAATTACAAAGCTATTTATCTAAGTTAAACAATAAAATTAGTTGAAATGCAGATGACATTAATAAAGGTAGTGTTTTACACTTATTTATTTTTCTGTATTTATGAAATCCAAAACACAATAATGAGTTTTGTGCTCAGACACTTCGGAAAGCTGCATTATGTGATCCGTGTGCCATCCAGTATGAATAAATGACAATGCTTGTTAGAAGGAACAGATGTACCTTCAGTGTGCACCGTCAAGCCCATCTACCCCCAGTGAGAGCATTGTTCCTCAGCAGCTCCCTCTTAAAAACATTAATGTATATCACTGCTATTATTGACAATTAAAAAGAATTTTAATAGGCATTAGCGGCATCGTTTAACCACAAAACACTCTTTTTAGGCCGCTTTGCCTTTTTCTCTGTCTTCTCCATTCTTCCAAAGGCCATGAATTCCCATAAAGCACTCGGGAGAAGAAAGAAAAGGGCACAAGGCTGCAAATTTTTTTTTTTCCTTCTCTTTCCCCCAACTGCGTCTTGAGCTCTATTGTGTGGACTGGGAGGAATCCTCGTGATAGGCCTAGGGGACAGATTGCAAGTAGGGAGACTCCTCCTGGCTGCCTTCATTCACTGCGCCACTTAATTTATTTGAAGTTTTAATCTAATTATTAACTATTTGGGGGAGATAATAAGCTTTGAGGCTGTAATAAGCAAGTGGTATCCCCACACTCTTTTGGCCATTGAGAGCTTTGGCGCTGGGGCCAAGTTTCGGGGGGGTGGCGAGGGGGGCGAGTGAGGTCTGTGACAAAGCCCTTGTCCAAAAATATTTTGTCAAGTCTTTTACGTGTCATTCTAACAGGGCTTACATTGGGCCGCTGAAAGGAGGCGAGAAAGCTGCTTTTAAGGCTTGATTGGCAACTGCAAGCGCGCTAAATGCTAATGAAGCCCAGATGGATGGAAGATTAGCACGGCTGTATTTTCCCCTGCTCTTTCTCTCCGCACCCACAAAAGTTTTGCCTCTCTGTCTCCGTAAATCCAGCCCCCACTCACCCCCCTCCCAAAAAAACCTCTCTGCGTGCCACCTCCGCAGTCTGCCGCCCCTGCTCCCAGTCCTAAGCCCCTTTTATTGCTCATTTCATAGTATTAATAACCCAGCTAATAGGACCCCCCTATTCACACTGAGTAGGGGGACAGTAATTAATTCATGGGATCCGGCCCCTTGATCTGGCATGGGGAAGGGGGGGGGGCTCTTTGAGGAGGTCCGGACGCTGGGGCAGGAGTGTGCAGGAGGAAGGAGAATGGTGCTGTTTCGCACTTTGACCTCTGCAACATCATTCTGAGGGGTCTGAGAATGCATGGCCGGGTCTCAATTTGTCTCTCTTTGCGTTTAGATGAACTGGATTCGGACGGAGATGACTCCAGAACTTATGAGTACTGACTGAGGGGTAGATCTCTGCTGCCATATCAAAAACTTTGAGCATAATTTTGATGTTTTTATGTTTTGTTTTGTTGTGTGACAGCCTTTAAAAGTATCACCTGCCCTCTATATCGTGAGAACACAATAAATGGACCAATAGAAATGGTTCAAACTGTTACTTTAACATCTATGATCTCTTTTATTTTCTTCTGTTAAGTTTTGGAGATATAAGGTTTACTTACGACAGTGCTAATATACCATGAGGCTTTGCCTGTTTTAGCCTGTAGCCTATGTTGTATAGTAGTATATAGGTTATGTATTTGTATAACTTGTACCTAACTATCATTAAATCTGTGCTGCCCTGAGTATACACAGACACACACACATATGCATGCACAGACAAACACAGAGACAAAAAGCCTCTCCCACCCCTCTCTTGCCCTTGTGTCTATCTGGAGCTGGTGGGACAGAAGGTGTGGTGGCACATGACAAAAGCAAGCCATGAAATTCAATTAAGAAAGGGCCTGCCTGTGATTTCACAGCCTTCACACCCAACAATAGCTTTTGATAGATTGGTGCTCCTATTTACAGCCCATATAGGCATTACTGTTGTTAGCAAGCACCCCACCTCCAGCTCCACCTTCGTCTTTCTCTCCTCTTCAGCCACTTTCTCTCACTTTCTGTCTCACCCTCTCTTTCTCTTTTCCCTTATTCTCGATCATTTTTTTCCTTCTTTCTGTCTCTCTTTCTCTCTCTGCCTCCCTCTCTTACTCTCTCCCACCTCTTTCTTTCTAATTCTCTCTCTCTTCTTCTCTTATGTCCTCTTCCCCTTCTTTCTGTCCCCCTCTTTCTCGCTCTCTTTCTCCTTCTCTGTCTCTCAATCTCTTTCTTTTCCCTGCTCTTTTCCATTCTTTCTTTCCCCCCTCTGCCTTTCCTCATCACATTGTCTGTCTTTCTTTCTCCTTTTCTATCTCTGTATCACTTCCTACCTGTTTCAAGTCAACCTTCCTGTCTGTCTTTCAGTCTTCCTGTCTTTCTCTTTCTCATTCCTACTTTGCCCTCTTTCTGTTTTTGTCTCTCAGCCTCTATATTACTCTCTCTGACTCTCTCGTTTCTCTTCTCTCCCCACCATTAGATTTATATGTGTATATCTCATTCTATCTCTCCCCCTCTTCTCCCTTCCCTTACTCTTTCTCTATCTCTCTCTCTCTCCATCCCTCACCCACCCTCTAATCTCTTCTCCTTATCTATCTCCTTGCTGTCTTTTTCTTTCACCTCATTCTTTTTCCACCTTTTGCTCTTTTTGTTGCTTTTGACCTCTCTCTCTCTCTCTCTCTCTCTCTCTCTCTCTCTCTCTCTCTCTCTTTCTCTCTCTATTACTACCTCCTTTTCTCTCTATTTCCCCCTCTCTTGCTCTTATCTCACTTCTTGTTCATTCCCCTCTCTCTCTCTCTGACTGTCTCTCTCTCTGACTGTCTCTCTCTCTCTCTCTCTCTCTCTCTCTCTCTCTCTCTCTCTCTATCTCACTCTTCTCAGCATCAGAGGTTCTGCCTGTTGAACTTTTTGTTTGGACAGGTGAAATTATCTACATGGCTCAGAAGATGAAATAACCTTCGAGGTGAAGGTGTGACTGACCCTGTGCTGCCGTTTAAGACACTGGTCACCTCAGTGTGGAGTTTTATTACAAACTCAGTTACAAACTGCTGAATGATGTGCTGGAGTTTCAGACTGCGGTGTGTGTTGGTGATGCTGTGTGTAAAGTGGTTGATGATAAATTGGCTTGTGTGTAATGTATGTGGGTCTTTCATTCATAGCTTTGGGGGTGTGAGGATTTTTAGAGAGGGTGGGTTGGTGATGCTGTGTGTACAGTGGTTATGATAAGAGGGTAGGTGGGGTTTTATGTTGTAACACTTTCTCTTGTTTGATTGATTAAAGTTTGTTCTTTGCTCTTATTCCTCATTCCATTTCCCCCCTTTCTGTCCCTGTCTCTCTTTTGCCCTCTTTCCCCTTCTTCTCTCCTCCAGTCCTTACTTTATCTCATTCAGTCTGTCTCTCTGTCTCCTTCTTTCTCTCTCTATCTCACTCACTCTACACTCTACAGCTTCTCTCTCTCTCTCTCTCTCTCTCTCTCTCTCTCTCTCTCTCTCTCTCTCTCTCTCTTTCTCTTTTGTTCCTTCTTTCTCATCCACTCTTTCTGTCATTCTCCTTCCTGCCAGTATGTTTCTTGGTGAAACAGACCGAAAGCTTTGTTTTCTTTTAAGTATTCATCTACAGCCGCTAGCTCTAGTATTGACCCAGGCTTTAAACTGAGTAATGGCAGTACTAAATTCTTTGGCAGGGCCTGCTGTAAAGTAAAGGGGCAGTGCTGCTATTAGAGATGCTAGGCCTTTCTCTTATGTCAGTGGATGGAAGTTACTCAGGCTTGGAGCAAACTCCTCATGAATGACTCTTCTACCGCATCCTTGTTTGAACTCTTCTGTATCGCCTCCAATGTCCATCGCATCTCGCAATCTGCTGCCTCCACAGCATGTTCTCTCACAAGTTCCTCAATGAGAAGTTCAATAGCGATTGGAATTCAGACTATTTTGGAAACTTTTGTTCTTTTCCCTGCGCCTGTCTACCTCCCACATGGACAAAAGTTAGCCACTCGTGCCGTTACAACCCCCTGCGTCCCTGTACGTCTCTCCCCATGTGATGCTGCATGCTGTCTCAGCTGCTCTGGACGTGTTCCATCAGCCGTCCTGCTGGAGCACCCTCCACCGGCCCAGCAGGAACAAAGCTGCTCTCCTCCGGACGCCAGCCTCCCTCCGCCCGCCTCTTTCTGTCATGCATTCCCCCACACGTTCTCAAAACTCCACTCTCAGTAGGAGGCCTATAGTTGGAACTCTGGTATCAGGATTTAAAGCTACGTCTGCTGGTTTGGCAGGGCTCGGTGGTTTAGATTGGGGTACACTATTTATAATGAAGGTTCCTCAAAGGTTTTTGGCTTGGATGTATGGTTCAAAGATACAACTTTTAATTGTTATGGCACATTTAGGTTTGTTAAACTTTAAAAAGGTTCTTTGGTCATCCAGTAATCGGCATTGCTCCAATGAACCCTTTTTATGTCTTAATTTGGTTGATTTTACAAAAAAAGATTGAATTGGTGTTTTTACGTAACAATGTTGCAAATTGTGCTGCCTAAATCTTATAGTAAAACACAGATTCTTGTTCTGTTAACTTGCTATTAGAAGTGCAGTTCAGTTCAGTTCAATTACTAATACTTCAAAGTTGAATCCAGTGTTTTTTACAGGTTCTATTCAGCGAATTCAAGCTAAAATATGCCACTTTCTTATTGCCTTGTAGATCATTTTATAAAACATGCCAGAAATGAAGTTATTTCTGTTTGACTGAATTGGTTCTAAATTGTTTGAATTGATCCCATGGCCCAAGGCTCATTATTAGGGACCCCCAGATCTGATCTGAGTCTTAAAATGCTGAGTATGAGCGAATACAGATCCAATCAGATCATCTATTTATATAAATAATACAGCCACACAGTTTAGATAGGATGAGCTGCTGATTAATACTGAAGTAAACTCACTTTTTTTAGTATCAGTTTCTGTAACAAGACATTCTGGACTGATTGATTTAGTTTAATAGAGACACTTCTTATAATCCAGTCTGACTCTCCTTCCTGACCATTCAGCTCCTAGCTTCTTTATAACACTGCAGTCAACTCCCGATGGCGCTCTGAACATTGTGGTTAAAGCAAAGACTTGGAACTGGTTTGGGATTAAAATTGCCAATACCCGATCCATTCAATTATGCCTGTATCGGCCCAGATCCTGATCCACTGGATCAGTTTGGGCCATACCTACTCTTGATGTTCCTGGGATTGAACTTGTAATTTGTTGATTCGTGTTCTGACTCGTTGACATACCGTCATGCATGATTTTACATGCAGTCATGCTCCGTGATTCTCACAGACAGGATCACATGCCCAGCGGCGTACTGCATAGAGAGGTGTTTCGCTATTTTGTACTAGGAGGGGTTTTGGTTGTCGAAAGTGCCTTGGATAGATGGATGTTTCCTGAAGTGGTCTGAGTGATTATATTTGTATCTGGTTTAAATGAGTATTGGGCGTGTTTACATGTTTATTGCATTTGTATGTGGCTTGGCCTTATCCAGATATAATCCTGATACTCAAGGCGCAAAGTGACTAGGTGTATACAGGGTCTTGTCTTACCTTTCTTAATTGTGAATTATGTGTGTGCATAACTCTACTAACTGCTTTTGAGTTTATAACATTCATAATATCAGGGAAACTCCTTATCTTTATTATTCAGAGCTGGGATTCAGTGTGCTGATAGCAGGACTGAAATAACTGTAGATTTACTTATGAATATGAGAGCTGTAAAAGCTATTCATGGACTTTCTATTATTTTGTTGAAATAGAAACATACATATTAGCCTACAGTCTTTGCTGTTGTTTGAGTGCCATTCATTTGAACACTTTTTTACAGTGTCCTTTTGATTGCTGCTTCTTTTTTATACTTTTGCTGAAATTCTGAAAATGCTTTCCTCTCAAACGAACCTGCTATACAGACCTGATATGAGTCATTGGATTTACCATTTAAATAGGATAAAAATAGCCACACATGGCAACTTCATGCACCGAGAATCTGTCCATGAATGTGAGAACAATATCCCAGAGGCTCATTTCTAGGCTGGGTGCGTGGGGAGGCTTCAGCAAAAGGCTAAGAAAGCTGGCGTGCGGCATGGAGAGAAAAGGAGAGAGGAGGCGTGTACCTAGGCTAGTTAGCCCTGACAAATGAGCGTGCTTTTAGAAAGCTCCATGAAGTTATGATCCCTCAATGAGTCTCTTCACGGTCGCCCCTTCCTCCTTTCTTTGTTGTCGCAGGGCTATTGGGTAACTGATGACTGGGAAGTAATTAGGGCCAGGCTTGAATGTTGGCAGGTATGGGCAGCTGTCCATTGTAAGAGCGTCAGTGTGGGGTGTGTGGTTTGCACAGAGACGGAGACAGTGTGTGTGAGTGAGTGTGTGTGTGTGTGTGTGGAGAGGTGGGGGTCCATGGAGGCCAAGGGGGGTCACACTTGGCCCATCTGTTTGCCTGAACCCCCACAGCTGTGGTGATGCTACGGCGTTCGGTAGGGGTTCAGAGACGGATACTGAGCCACTTTCATTCTTTAGCGTCAACACCGGATTGTGTTGTGCCACACTGGGATATAATACACTGAGCTCATAGAGAAGAGGGGGTTAATGGGAGTGTGTCTCTACTGTTTCCTTCTCTGCCACACTTATACGTAGCATAGCATCAAGATTCATGAGTGTTTGCATCCAGAGCACACTTGTATATTTATTTAGGACTAAAATAGACTATAATAAATAGATCTTCTGCTAGTACATTTTTCTTGTGGCACCGGATGGTTGCTGCCACTGAGTGAGGTAAAAAAAATAGGGTTACTAGCTGCAAATTAGCTAGGACCTATATAAATATGACATTTTACACTATATGTGAAATTATAACAAGCACATTACAGGTGTAGAACTGTCACATACATGTAATTATGTTTACCAAAAATGAATAAATAAATAAAATTAGACTTTCTTTAGTGAAAGCTGCCCATTCGGATAAGCTGATGCCAAAACTAAGCCTAAAGCTAACACTCTAGCTTGTTTGAGCAAGTAAGGCGATGCTGATGCGGGACATTTGCTTCATTAAGTGTACAAGTGTATCAGTGTTCATAGACAATGTTTTTAGTTACAAATGAAAGTGCTGTAAAGTTCTGTTTAATCAGACACACTTTTCAAGCTGGGTTTCAGTAGAGCTAACTAACTTGGTTAACTAACTGACCTCACTGAACAGCGCTCTGTAATGTTATTTGTTGTTATACATCATATTAAATACAGTAATAGAATAATCCAAATTAAATTTAAATGATTTGATTTTTAAATCCCACAGCATTTAAAAATGTTGACGGTATCTCCGAAGGATGGCGGTATTTTAAATGGATGATGTGTCTGATGTGTAAGATTTCTGCTGTTTATAGCTTGAGTCAGTAGCTCAGCAGTTAGTCAAATAGTCAGATACCCGAGCCGAACTAGCTAAGCAAAGACTAGATTAGTGAGTGCGCTACATATCCAAAACCATGGACTAAAAACTTACATTTTCAGCTTTCTGTCCTTTCAGGCGTTACATCTAAACATTTATAGGTGGGTTGTCTGTTAGCCAACCTTGAATTTGTTATCATGAGACTGTTATCCTGCTAAAAAAGCTAGTGCTGATGCTAACCTAATGATCAATCAGTTCTTGAAGGTGATGTGCTGGGATGGCTATACGACAGGGTCAGAGCATCTTCAAAACCTCAGGCAGGTCTTGTGGGGATTTTCTGGCATCCAAAAGTGGCCCAAGAATGGACAACCAGTGAACCTGCGACACGGTGATGTGCACCATCTGTAGGACTTATTGATGCGATCCATTAAGGCCCCACCTCACAACTTACAGGACTTGTAAAAGACCTGCAGCTAAAATCTTGGTGCCAGACACCACAGAACACCTTCAGAGGTTTTGTGGAGTCCATGCCTTGAATACTCAGATCTGTTGTGGTGGCGGAAGAGGGGCCTACTCGATATTAGGCAAGAGGTTCTAATGTTATGGCTGATAATGGCGGTATATTTAATCTAGATCAAATCATAACACATGATAATGTCTCTTCCCCTTAATGTGTATTGATGAAGTGGTCTCTGGGGTATGTGGAAGCGTTTCATTCTCGCGCTGTTTATCTGTCTCAGTTGGAGACAGATGTACTTTACATGACTAATGTTGATGGCTTGCCTTATATGCCTCTCATTACTCTTTGCTGAAGAGAAACAAATCAAAGGTTGCCTGTTTTTAAATTGCTTTATTATTTTATGTTCCCTATTATTTTATGCTCCATTTGAAACATTTAAGTAAGAGAAAATCAGTTTAAAATGGCAACGGTTTCTGTCCTTTGGACTGGCCGTGCTATGCTGTTTTTCATTCTAGTGCTGATAAATGGCTTCTTTTCATCCCTTTGTGCGCACTGCACGTGAGTGTGTTTGCGTCTAAATAGGAAGCTATGTGTGTGTGTGTGTGTGTGTGTGTGTGTAAGGGGGGGGCTCCTCTTGGGGCATCGCTCTTTGTGATGAAAGTGGTATTTAACTGCCAATTAAGCCTCAGCCCGTTAACAGCAATTACACCCAATTAGATGATGTTGTTTCAATATCATTTTGATTTGGTCATTAGACGAGGCAGAAAGGATATAAACGCTACGTTTTGTTACAGGCAGTCGAATTTTGTCTACCCATCTCTCTTAAAGCAATGTCTAGAATTGCGTATAGCCTTAACCGTGCACTTTGAACATGAAGAACAAGTTTACAAAGCATGTACTTGAGTTGAGGTATTGAGGGAGGTTTGGGGTGGATGGGCTAAATTATATATTTGAGTTAAATTAGGTGGTTTAGGGTGAGGCTGGCAAAGAGTTTGAGAATCAGGGCCAAAAATGGTATTGGCTTGATTTTTCATGGTTAGTTTATGCAAGTATGCTTTCAGTTTATGTTTTATGGACATATCAGATATATACTAACGTAAATGATACCTAAGTATACTGACAAGTGTACAGAAAAGTATATTTGGCCTATACTTGTGATTAATATTTTGCTCTAGACATGCTTTAAAAAGTATTCGTCCCAGATATATATAAAGTTTTAGTGTACCTGGCTTGTGGACTGGGGTGGTGCAGCTTTAAGAACTGAGAACATTGCTGAAACTGGACCTGAACCTTTATACACAGTGTTCTTACTAGATGGACATTCAAACCAAGGGTGGTCATAATATCCTGATTTGACCATGTATAGTGTGTTTATATATAAGTCAAGCCACAAAGCAAAAGGGGTAGTCTTTTTAAGTCATTCATAAATCACTGTCTACAACATTGGACTGGTGATTCATCACTGTGACTCATCACTGCTCTTTTAGTCCCGTTCATATCTATTTGTCTGTTGTTCTATACAGTACCGCAAAGGTTCTTTGACTACTAACGGTCAAATGATCTGTTTCTGTGAATAGGGAACTTTGTAAAGAATTTAAATGATAGTTTTTAAATCTATCTTGATTAGAGTAATTTCTTGTTTCTATCCTTTACAGTTACAGTAACAAAAACATAAGTACATAAATAATAATAGGCATGTTTTCCAAACTTATCTTTGCTCATTACATCCAAAAAGTTCTGTTATATCTTCATCCAAAATGCATCAGCCTTGTTTAGATGTTTATTTGAAAAACTCTCCCAGGAAGATCATATTTATGAGGGTGTTGCTGCACAGTAGTGCAACAGTGCACTGAACAGTCTGCTGAATGTTCCTAAGGGTCAAATTGGGCTTTTGTCTTTTTAGCAATCCTACCAGCAGTTCTCTTGGAATGTTTTCTTGCTTTTCTCAACTTGGCTTTCACTGTTCCTATTTACTGCCATTTCTTTGGCCTTTTTCTCACATGTAGTTTGTTTGCTCTGGTCTAAATTTGTTAAAAAGTTTGTAAATTTTCACTGCTTATTGGTCAGACCTGTGTGGGGCGGGAGCAAGAAAGTAGAGAAGAAGGTCCTGTGTTCTGGACTAGTGCAGATTTCTCTGCAATCTCTGCATGTGGAACAACGGCAGAGATGGCACCTGTTCATAGCTGCAGTAGCTAACCTGGGCAGTGTAGCAGGTTAACACCTGGCTAGTTGTTTAGCTCAAACTTGTGGAGTACACCTAATAGTCGGGTCGGATCGAGGTCAGATAATGTTCTCACCACAAATTAACCACTCCAGAGTTTGGTTGGGACTGGACCAAGACCACCCCCTCTAAAGGGTCCCGTGCGGTTGTTTTGGTTCGTATCCGAGTTCAGTTACTGTATTCACCCCTGCTCAAACGAATCATATCAAGGGTGAAAACGAACCAGCGTCCGATTTATTCAGACGAAAAATTGCAGGTGTGAAAACGCCCTCAATTACATTGTGAATTGAGGAACCGGCTACCTCTGGGCATCAATTATTTTCAGAATGCTAGGCAGCTGCTTAGAGGGGCTCATGGCTGCTGATGCTTGAGACAAGGTTTGAGGAGTCAGAGTATTAATAAAGCTTTGAATTTTGCATCATCTGGCTTTTCCTAACAATGACAGTGAACAAGCCTTAGCTCTAACAAGACTCCTGCTGGTAATATTGTTAAAGACATTTACACAGTAAGATGGTTTGATATGACACTAACAATGCCTTTACATATAAAACCCGATCCCATCTGCCAAACCTTAATGTGTTTAGAAAACAAACGAGCTTCCATACTAATGAATGGCATCGGCATGGGCCACCATTCACAGTGAGGGTAGAGCATGCTCTTAGGTTAACACAGTAAGGAAATGAAGCACACTCTCCTCCACAGATGAGCAGAGCCTAATTACTGGTTTAAGTTTCCCTCTTCCCCTCCTCTCCTGGCTCTCTCTCCCTCTCTCTGACAGGCCTGCCCCACATGAACGAGCGTGTGACGGATGAGGTGCTATTAGGTGAGATACGAATCGTAGATTATCAGCTCAGATTAGGAGCCTCTCCCTTTCAGATGCATGCATAAATACACACACACGCACATACACACACACACCTGTGGAGGAACCAGGAGCTCCCTCTCTTCTCTCTTGTTCCTGCCCCTGGCCCAACTGCCACAAAGCCCCTGTGTTCCAGCCTCAGTGTGTCTCCTGCAGGCCGCTGCACAGGGACAGAAAGCAATAAGCACTGGACAATGCAGTGACAGAGCGACCAGGTCAAAGGTGGTTTTAGTGGCACTGTGCCTGGAGGTTGGGATGTGGCATCTCCTCATGCAGCTAACAGCAGTGATTACTGGTACTTTAGTGGGAATGCTGTGATTGCTTCTGGGCTTATTAACCCTTATATTAAACAACTAATTTACCTAATTTAATCTAATGCTATAATATTCAGTGGCTAATATATGTAATTTGGTAACTCCAATATATCTAAAATACTTTATAAATTAAAAACTCTTGAAACTTATTTCATTTTATAAAATGTAATTTTTTTTCTCTCACAATTTTAGCACTGGCAATACTTTCGACATTAGGAGGATAAGCACACGTCTCCTCCGATACATTAGCCACCACCAGCTAACAGACCCCTGTGCACCATCTACCCACCCCCACCCAATTGTGCTCTCTCAGACTCAGGCAGCTGAGGGTAAAGTGGCATGGCTCGGGACGCAAACTCACAACCCCTGGGCCATAGTGGTAGTGTATTAGAGCATTAAGCAACTGGGAGCTCCTTAAAAATAGATTTGCTCTTGTTATTAATTGATTGTCCTACATTATTTATTCAGTGCCGACTTCCTCCTTCACCGGTCAGCCTAGCATTAGCTTTCAGATTTTTTTGTAAGATTTCTGGGTTGTTGGAACCGATCATATTTGCTTAGGAAGAAGGAGACAACAGTTCACTATTTGTTACTTCCATTTACCAAAGTTTCAATAATCAACTATGCAAAGGTACATACAGCTTTCCATTCAAGGGCCCCTTTAAACCCTATAGGGTTTAACCTCAGTCTCATAGCATTCACAGTAGTTTCACTGAAAGTACAGAATAATTTATAGTACTTACTGAATAATAATTTTTTCAAAAATAAATTGCTGAATAACAGGCCTAGAGTTTAAAGGGGATAAAGTAAATGCCATGTATGAAAACCAAAACCCAACACAACTGTTTTTATTCCTCATAGAGAGCATCTTTTGTGTTGGTTGGGTAGCGCCCCTTCCATCCATAAAAATGGAGAGATGAGGCTTTTTACCGATTGTTCTCATATTGATAGCTGTATGACAATCACATTAACGAGAGCTTAGCCTTCCATCGCTCTGTAAATTAACATCTTAATATGGCAGCCTTTGTTTTAGGCCGCTCGCCTCTCCCTATTGCAGACACACGCACATTGTGTTGTCTACCTTGAAGCAAATGCTCAAAATGTTTTTCTCCCTCTCTGCTTTTAACATTTCTATTTGTCTGTGAAATAATCACACCGGTGTTTCTCTCCAATGGCAAAAATAAAAGAAAGTGAAATTTGCCTCCGCTGTTTGAATATTGCATGTGGTGTAATCAGAACAAAACAAGAGACACAATGTGACGGCTATCAAAAAAAAAAAAAAACACACACACACAAATTTAAATAAGCACGAAGACATTAACGCATCAAGGTAACAGGGAAGCGTCAAACTGTTCTTTGCCCAAACAAAAACGTTAATTACGTTTTCCTTGTAGCGGCGGCGCAGCACCTTCAATGAATTGGCTTTAGAAATGTCTCTCTTTTCAGGCCCCAGTGTGTGCCGAACCATTGAAGCAGCAGCAATTTGAAGGGATTGTCATTTTAATGAGAGCGATTAATTATGGCAATGAGGGAATTGTTAGGCCCTGTGTGGCTCACAAACATCAGGGCTGGAGCGCAGGGGGGTTAGCGGACTGCCATGCCACAAGACCACCACGCTCTAGTCGTAGCCTTGTTTAGTTCGACGGTGGTGATTTCAATTATCAGTTCATATTCTTTATCATGGATATGATGTTCTCCAAAGACGAGCACAGAATCAGGCACCACGCTGCATCTGGTTGAAGCGAGAGTTAGTCTGGAAGTGGGGGCGACCTTGGGTAAAGTGAAGCCTCTTTCAGACGGCGCCACAGAGCTGCTTTTTCATCAGCTCACATAAAGACATTCAATTTACAGAATTTGCACGTCAGCCAGCACTTATTCAAATGCATGGTTGCAGAAACAAGAACATAAAGGCAAAGGAGGTTGCGAATGAGTGAGGAGACTGCAGGAGAAAACAAAAGGTGAGGGAGAAAAGTGTGCAGGGTCAAGAGCTTTAACCTCCGTATGGAGTCGCAGCTTTGAGATAAGGCTGTGAATCCAGCCTGCAGCCTTCTTTGCAGCGACCTCCGAATGAGATCGTTGTTGAGGTTGAACTGTTGGAGAGCTTCATGTGGCCTACAGGTTTACAATGTCGCTTACTGTTACTGCTTGTTTCAGCAGCTCAGCCAAGCCTGGCTGCCATTCGTCTCCATCCCTGTCCTCCCCCACATTATCAAATTAGCTTTACCCTCTGGAGGAGGGACAATTGCAGGTGCAAATCTTAGGGGCTGCACTACAGGCAGATTGTTGTTTTTTTTGGGGGGGGGGTTACATAATGCAAAAATGTATGTCCAAATGTTTGTAGACACCCCACTGTGGAGCAGTGGAACTGTGTTAATGATTCTGCTCCATCCAGTACTTTTGAGATATGTTGAAATCCTATGAAACGTGACCTGAATAGGATAAACCCTTTATTTTGGAGGAAACAGTGAATGAGCAGCTGTCCCAATACATTCATCCATATAGTTTATCTGCAAACAGTAACAAGCAAGACCATCCACTAGTGCTTCCATCAGCTTATAGACCCATGCACTGGCCAGCATTGTGGTAAGTGAAGAGGTTTAGCCAATTAATCTCAATTACACATGATTTTTTTGAGCGTTTCTGTTGGTCTGTTCATAACGAGGTCACCCAATGTAAAGAGCATTAGCACATAAATAAAAAATCCAATATATATATATATATATATATATATATATATATATATATATATTGTCACTATCACACATTGTTTAAGAATTTCCTAATAAATGGACCAAAAGAAATGCTCCAAAATTACTTGGAATAAAATCTCTTTACATTGACTTCCATTGAAAGTTACGAAGCCAACATGTTCCTTCTTCTGTAAGGTTCTTGCATAACATGCAGCATTATAGGACATGTTATTTCATATAGGTGCTTATTCTAGTGTATTGGGTAGACCTGCCATCCTCCATGAAGCAGACCTGTGTTATTTTATTTTCTGTCCTTAATTGGAGTAAAAACGTACAAATTACTGAAGTTTGTATGTTCATTTTCCATTTTGATTTGTTATGATTTTTGCCTTACATCTTCTAATCCGTCATTTAAACAATATGCCACAAAGGTGCTCTTTTTTATATCAGAGACAGGTGTTATTTAATAGAGATGCTGGTCTTTCAACATAAAAAACTGACAAGGACATGATAGCGCTGTGTGTGTGTTTGTGTGGGTGTGTGTGTGTGCATGAGCGTTGGCGCGTGTTTGAGTGCACACACTTACAGCGGCAGTTGTTTTTTGGCTCTTTGACAGTGTTTGTGACTAACAGAGCGGTGACAGTCTCCCCCTGTGCCACACAACACACTGATTGGCAAATTGCCAAGCTTATCCACTCTGGCTCAGGCTCTGGGTGGCAGGTAGAAATTGAAAAATGGGAAGAACACTTTTCCTGTTGATTGCCCAGGAGATTACCATCTCCTCTCTCTGGGTTATTTTCTACTCCTTTCCTCTTTATACAAACGAAGTAAATACATAACTGGCAGCGACTATGACAAGCACTCTATTCACCGCTGGAGCTTTAGGAGCTGGCTTCAAAGAGGCAAAGGAAGGAAGTGTGTCATATTTGTCATGGTGTTTTCACACCGATGATGGGTTGAGAGAATTGAATCTTAGCGCTTGTTGCCCCGTCATATTGTCAGTCCCGGGCATAAGCAAAGCCTCTATCTACCTGTCAGGCGGCCTGTCAGTCCGCCAGTACTGTGCACCGTGGCTTATTGGTTTATTTGCTTTGCCGTTTCAGTGCCACCAAATCGAATTCACCTCTTTGCGAATGAGAGGTCTTCATCCAGCTCTAGATTTTCCGGTATTGTGATTATGGCTGTCAGCCGCTAAGCCCTTTGAGTCCGCAGTGGACATTGGCAGCCCCTAATTTACTAAGATTGGTCTGCGAGAATGTGAGAGAGTGGCGGCTTTTCTCCCCAGCAGGTCTACCTTTACCTCTATTAAAATTCTCCCTCTAATAAAAGCAAATTTGATAAATGCCTTTTCTACCTGTTCCATTACCAGTCCCCTGCAGTGCAGTCACACAAGAGGCTGAAAAGAGCCCTCTCAAGCCACCAAAGAGAGCAATTAAATAAAGTACATTTACCTTACTAGCCTGTCTGCCTCTCTCTGCCTCTCTCGCTCCCCCCCTCTGTCCCTGTCTCTCTGTCGCTTTCTCAGCATTTGCTGCTGCTCACATGCTGTTCTTTCCTAGTTACAGAGAGAAATAAGAAATGATGTGTGGTAATTTCAGCCCAAACCTTAATCATCCAGCAACATTTCTATGTGGTGAAAATGTGAAGATGCTGAATTTTGCTGTAGTTTGTATTTTTGGTGATGTCAACTGACATTGACATTGCCATTTCACCCATTTTCTGATATGCCGTGGTCAGTACCAACCAAGAGTCCGAGAAAGAACAACCAGTAAACCAGCGACAGGATCATGAGCACTTAAGGATCACTGATGCTCATGGAGGCCTCACAACTTACAGGAATTAAAGGATCTGCTACTTATGTGCCAGAAACCACAGGACACCTTCAAAGTTCTTGTGGAGTCCATGACTCATAAGTCAAATCTGTTGTGGCGGCATTCAGTAGGTGGTGCTAATGTTATGGCTGATCAGTCTATAATGTACTGCCTTAGCCAGTGCCCACAGAGGGGTAGCTCTAATTTGACAAGCAAAGAAACTAAGGCCAGAGAAGCTAGCATGCAGGTGCTAGGCTAAAAGCCAACCTCCGATGGGATTCGGAGTAGCACAGGTCTGGAAAGCGGCCCTCAGTAGAGCACAGCCATGGAAGAAGGTTGCTGAGGAGAAAGTGCTGTGGGTATGAACCTTTTAGCACCATGCCTAATGCAAGACGTGGACTAAAGGGGTATAAAGCCCCCCAGCTTTGAGCTGTGAAGCAGTGGAACTGTGTTCTCTAGAATGACGGTCCAATACTTTTGAGATTTGGGGAGTTGGGGATGATGAGGTGGGGTGGTGGTCATCCAACATTCTGACATCTCTAGCATTCTTGCCTTTGATTTCATGAAGAAACAACTGATAAGCAGGTGTCCCAATAGTTTTGTCCATATAGTGTATGTGTGTGGACCTTTCTCTTGTTTGTATTTCCCATCTCTCAGATCTAGTGAGATACTCTAGTACCACTGGTGCTCTGCAAGGTCAGCTGGCCTGTTTATGATCCTTCCATTAAAACAATTTGAACGGAAAGGGATGTTCGTGCCCCGCTTAACTTGCACAGATGTCTTTGACTGATATGACAAGGTGGGGCAGTCTTCTGGTGGAGGTCTGGAGCAAAGGATAGTTTTCCACCATGCTTCACTCAGTGGGGCCTTTCCCTGGCCCTTCAACTCAACACAACACTTAGAGGCACTTAGCTCGTCTGTTCACTCTCCATTCACACATCTTTGGTAAATGACTTTCAAACGGCTTCCTCGTAAACCGCCAGAGAGTCAACATTCTGCAAACATCTCAGTCTGGATGTAAAATGCACTTATTCGTCCAAACAGTCACCTGTGAAAAGACACTTCAGGGTGGGAAAGAAAGGGAAGTAGGGGGAGGGGGGGGTGCAGAGGATACAGCAAATTACCGTTATTTTTTTCCCCACCACTCTCTTTTCCGTCCTTGTCGTTTTCAGTGACACTTAGGTGACAGCTTCATTTTCACACTTAAATTTTTCATTTGATTTATTTTCTCTCCGTGTTGTCCCCCCCACACACACCCACCCCCTCTGCTCACCCTCCCTCCACCACAGCCCCCCCAGCAGTAGAGACTTAATTGTAGGGTTACTGGAGTGCATATCCCTGGATGCTAGGCGGCCGAACAGGGCCCTACCCTGTCATTTAGCGGCTTCAAGCGCCGCTCAGCCGCGGGGAAGCCGGGGATTTTCGCGACGGGCCCTGAAAGTGGAGTGGACTTGTCTGCCCCTCAGCGGGGCCGTAATGACAGATGCCTTTTAACGAGTGCACAGGGAGAGGGGAGAGGGGGGAGAGCCACGGGGGCGCTCGTCAACTTGAAGGGGGATCATTTTTGTCACCAACGTTGTACTGACTCCCCCACAGCTCCTTCGGCTGGCTTTTTTTTGGACTGTATGACTCAGTGTGTGAGTTGGTTTTGTGTGTGTGTGTGTGTGTGTGTGTGTGTGTGTGTGTGTGTGTGTGTAAGAGTTTGTGTATGCGTTCATATGTATGAGCTGTCATTTATGTGAGTGACAGTGAAACCTGTGTATCTATTTAGGGCCTATGAAATTTAACCATCATGATGATTAAGTGATTATGATTGGAATCTTTATTTGCCAGTTACTGGATGTCCAAGGAATTTTTTTATTGGCTCTGTTGTCACCGTAGGTTCCAGTAAAACATATCTAAATAAACATGTAGAAAATATAGAAAAAATTTCTAATTCCTGCAGGTTTTCCAGGGACACTTCCATGCTGTGAACCTCCAGTTCTCCCATATCCCAAAGATGTTCTATTGGATTCAGGTGTGGGATTCAGATCTGGTGACAGGGAAGACCCCTGAAATCATTTTCATTTATATTCTATATACATCAGTTTGAGATGACTTTTCCTTTGCAACATGGCACATTATAGTTAGGCTCAAATAGGTGGTGCCATTCATGCTATGATTGATGGGTGTTTACATGCTCAAAGTGTGTCAAGAACACATTCCCCACATCCCCATCACCTCCACCAGTCTGGCTTGTTGACACAGGGTCCGTGGATTCATTCTGTTGGTGCCAAATTCTGACCTTACCATCTGTGTGCCTCAGCAGAAATGAGATTTATCAGACTAGGTTACATTTTTCTTGTCTTCAGCTGTCCAGTTCTGGTGAGCCTGAATCCACTGCAGCATCAGCTTTCTGTTCTTGGCTGACAGAAGTGGAAGTTCTGCTGTTTGGAGCTCATTTTGCTTTTCTGCCCACCACAGAGGGGTTGTACAGAGGGGTTATCTACATTACTGTAGTCTTTCTGTCAGCTCAAACTGATCTGGACATTCTCTATTAACCTCTCTCATCAAAAAGGTGTTTCACCATTCTAAGAAACTGTAGAGACTATTGTGCTAGAAATTCTCAAACCAGTCTATCCGGCACCAACAATCATGCCATGCTCAAAAACAATTGATGAATGAAACCAAGCTTTGGTGGACTTTGAGGTATGCTTGGGATAACAGTCCTTTTGGAGGGTCCGAATAGGCTTCCTCATAGAAGGTATGACATTTTCTCCTAGGATTTTCTGATACTTTATTAAATCCAACTTGCCCTCCTCACGCTGAAAGTTTTCAATACCAGAGGAAGCAAATTAGACCAGAGCATCACAGAGCCACTGCCATGCTTCACTGTAGGCAGGGTGTTTTTTTAAGCATATGCTACCAGGTTTCTTATATTATCTGTGGAATGTTTACATTACTATTTACACATAGTCATGGGATAAGATGTGAGTTCAAGTGCAGTGGGAGTGGGGAGATGTCTTTGTTGGGTGCAGTGTGACTGAGCAGTTGGTCACAGTTACAGTAAGTAAGTGAACGGTGCAGAGTGAATGAGATAGCTTTGGAATAGCTGGATGAGATAAATTGATTTAAATTGTTCTTGTTTGATTGGTTTATTGCAAACAGCTGGATGTTTGTAAATTTTGCTTATGAATATAATGTGCAACATGGTTTGAATCATTTGGACTGTATATTAGAAGTAGAAAATAATATGTTCATTAAAATATGTCATGTAAAGTATCAAGTTCCTTATTAAGTGCTTTATTAATGTAATTAATGAGTCCTGGTGAATGTATGTAATTTGCTTGCTATCTATAGAAATGGTCAAAGCTGCTACTACTGTTTTACCTATGCAATATACTTCATCCATGTTTATAGATAAGAGTATATTACCTAGTGTAAAAACCACATAAGCAAGTTCAATAAGGTTACAATTCAACGTGGTTTGAGGCAGTGAGGTAAACTATGGACTGATTGACTGACGACATGTCAGGTTAGGGGAAATTGTGTGATTTTGACACCACTTTAACTTGCAAGAGTATTCCTGAAGACTAACCTTTGCAGGAATAAAGAGTGCTGTTCACCACATTTCATAATCTATAGCATTGTCCCTGACAGTATGTGCTAGCTGGGAGATTCTAGGTTTTTAAGATGAATGTGAGAGGTTCTTCTCTCTGTCCTCAGGCAGTGTGTTTGTGTGTGTGTGTGTGTGTGCCTATGTGAGTGAGATGACTGCAGTTAGGGCTATAGTGAGCTGGGCAGCAGAAGGAGCCAGATGGCCTCAGTGAAAGCCTCCATTGAGAGGGCCTGTCCTCAGGCCCTGGTCCAGCTGCTGGAGAGCAGGCGGTGGGAGGGAAAGGTGAGCCTTACCTGCTGAGAGAACCAGACGACACAGACGACATATGTGTTAGATGCACTAAGCTCATGAAGGAATGGCGCCGTGTGGTGGATCTTAAACATCTCCCCTTTGAGATCCTGCTACCATGAAATGGAAATGGGCGGGATGGAAACAGTAAACATTGCACCCTTCTCAAAGAGCTATGGGATTAGGTCACCTAATGACCATTTATCACCCCCCTTTAACTCGAAAGAGGCAAGCCTTTGAGGTTTGGATCTGTTGGGCACAGTCTGCCAAATTGATCTGTTTTGGCTGAGCTGAATCAAAATTTCAGCTGTGTTCATCTGTGTTTGCCCTTAAGTATAAGCTAAAGTGATCATCTCCAGTGTTGATGCTCTTATAGTACCACCCCTAAACATTAAGATTTTAAAATCTTGATCTTCCCGTCTGTTGCAGGGTTAAGCAAGCTTTACTTAATACTGTGTGGTCCAATTTGGTAAAATTTACTTAAATCACATATTAGTTTCATAACAAGAATAGATCTTCTTGAAAAGATCTAGATCAGATGTCCTTAGGTGGACATCTGTCCAGGTCTGGACCTGGTATACTATTGAGAACTGTTTAAGTATGTGTTTACTGCCT
The DNA here is from genome assembly GCF_030463535.1 of Salminus brasiliensis. Classification (NCBI taxonomy): domain Eukaryota; kingdom Metazoa; phylum Chordata; class Actinopteri; order Characiformes; family Bryconidae; genus Salminus; species Salminus brasiliensis. Next base: position 8,405,357 of record NC_132897.1, on the reverse strand, counting down.
TTACGGTAACTGTCAGTACTAAATTGGGAGATTCTTTTGAGCACTAGCTATAGATGTTATAGTAGTTACACTAGCTATAGATGTCATTCTGATTCTGATTCTGATTCTGATTCATAGTAGTAGCTATAAAGGGGTGGATTAATTGTCAGTACTAAATTGGGAGATTCTTTTGAGCACTGCCATAGACATCCTGGAGACTCACTGCCCTGAATACTTCATAACCATCACAGTTCAACTAATTTTGAAGCCCTGAACTGTTCAACTGGAGTTGAAAACAGAGGTGCAGAGGTGCCCAATCTATTTGTATTTCGGAAGAGGGCAAAGTGTAATGCTCATAGTACCTTAACACTGTTTTGTTAATAATCACTTTAAAAAGCCTCCTTAGATTTAGTAGAAGTGTTGGGTTGTGTTTCTCACAGCTTTGTTATATTCAATCACTTCCAAACCTGCTGTCAACTAGGCTGTTTGTTCTGTCATCTGACTCCAATAACATGGCAAGACTGTAGCAGAAACTATAGCAGGAGGTTAAAGCGACCCCCCTCTGCTCCATTCAGATACTAAGATCAGTGTGAAAAAGCACAGAGTCGCTCCTCACCTCCATACTCCAGCTCTAGGTAGAGTTTTAGATGTCTCTCTGCTGGTCTCCTTCACTTTCATGACGTTTAGCACATCCTCCGTCCCTTTGTCCCTCCCTCTTCATCGGCGTCTTTTGATTTCTGCTCTGCTGCTCTCCAAAGCCTTTGAGTGACGCTGTCACATTAGGCATGGGGCGATGCCTTCATGCGGCGGAGGGAGAGGGAGAGAGTTAGAGAGAGAGAGAAACAGAGTGAGAGAGAGAGGTGGGAGCTCTTTGGCGCAGTAGGTAGAAAGTACCGTAATTATAGATCACACACACACACTGGGGAGGAGAAAAGAAGCCCAAGCACACGGCTCACATTTAAAAAGAAAGGCGCAAATATAAAAGCAAGTGTGTTTTTTTTTGCGTTGAAAGAAAAGAAAAGGAGGACATTAGGGGGGAGAAAGAGAAAGAAGCAGAGCGAGAAGCTTTGAGTTTGTAATAGAAGGAGAAGAGCTTAAACTGGGCCAGAATTGCTTGTTTGTGACTGATGCGTGGTGGGCTTTGTGTGTGTGTGTGTGTGAGTGTGTGACATTGTGTGTTTAGGAGCTTTTCTGCTTGTGGGTGGAAATGCTTAAATCACGTGGGTGGTAGGTTTAGATCTGAGCTGGCCTTCTGGTAAAAGCACAGTAAAAAAAAGCACAACACTGTAAAAAGACTAATTGAAAAGGAGAGCTGTCTGGTTCTTGCCAGGGCTTGAAAGAGACAGGTATAGAGGTATACTGGGCTAGACAGATATAGACCTCGAGCACACACACACGGAAGCAAATGACAATATCGATTCTGCAGTGGAAAAGATCATGCACCGAATTTGCATGATTTGAATGAGTACAACATTTCCACATGAATAATAACAATAATTAGTGTAATAATAAGATGCATGTATGCAGTATCATATATGATATATAAGATATAATATATACATAAATAAATTAAACAGAAATGATCAATTCTAAAATGTAATAATTAAGACAATTGAAATAATAATAAAGTAGTAATGCAGCAATATATTACTCAATATTTAATAGCAGTAATATTAGTAATAGTAATAGTTACAATAACACTAGTAGTTATAAAAGCAATAGTAGTGATAACAGTAATAGATATCATTTGAATAGCAATAGTAGTCACAATAGTAATAGAAATAGTTAAAATAACACTAGTAGTTATGAGAGCAGTGGTAGTTATAATAACAATAGTAGTTTGGCAATGGCAGTAGTAATTATAATTGCATTGGTATTTATCATAGCAATCATCATCAGAATATCAATAGTTATAGTTACAATTACAGTAGTAGTCATAAGAGGAATACTTATAATAGTGATATTAGTAATAGAAGTTAGAATAGGAATATGAGTTTTAGTACCAATAGAGGTTATAGTAGCAATAGAAGCTATAGTAGTAGTTACACTAGCTATAGATGTTATAGTAGTACATACATTAGCTATAGATGTTATAGTAGTAGTTACACTAGTTATAGATGTTATAGTAGTACATACATTAGCTATAGAAGTTATAGTAGTAGCTACAGTAGCTATAGAAGTTATAAAACCAGTAGAATGTAAAGTTACATTAGCTATAGTTGCAATGTGAATGGTAGTTACAATAGCAATAGTGTTAGTTATAAATGTAATCAGGAAAGTAGTAAAAGGATGGTTCATATTTAGATGTAATGGTGTAACACTGTCTTCACGCATGAAACTGCGACTCAATTTCTAGTCCAGGCAAACAGACATGCACAAATAATGTGGAGACAAACCTTGATCTATGATGGATATATAATCCATTTAATGCTTTCAGTAGCAATAGGTACTTTGAAATATAGCCTATAGCCATTTAATACCTTGAAATACTGTTTATAAAATATTTAATACACACACACACAATTACTGTCAGTATTAAACAGAAGGAAGTGTGAAAGTGATGTACACGTCTAAAGCGAGAACATTTACTGCGTGCTACAGGGCTTGTTTCATAGTACAAAGCTTAACCTTGTAATTCAGCTATTAAAAATCACTATCACTATAACTTAGAACTATAACAGTTGAGTGTAATTCTGTCTCACATAAAAGACACAAGAACTCCATGCAGTCAGATAGCAGATGCAGACCTCTGTGCTGTCAGATAGCTCATCAAGTGGACCAGTTGAACCATTTAGATCCCTGCTGACCTCCCTTGTCAATAAACCGTGCATTTGGATATAATAGGTCATGCATTGAATCAGATAGTTCTGTCAATAAACAGAATACATGAAGTCAAAGCATCCCGCTGAGCCCACGCAGGCCTCAGCGTCAGGGTTAGCAACCTTCAGGGCAATGTCAAACACCATTTCTTCTGCGCAGCCATCATTCATCTCCTCTCATTAAATGAAGCACAGGAAAGCCATGCGCTAAAACACTGTGAAAGGCTGTGCACTGCACGAACGAGGCCTGACATTGATGAAACAATGAGCTGCCTATGAGCTGCCTAACATTTCTGAAAAACAAATTAGAGCAAAATCAAGTAAGGAAATATAAAAAGATGAGTCATGAATAAACAGGTAGTTTTTTTTTTTATGAAAATTTAAATCGCATTTCTGACTAAATCTGCTGCCAGCTTTTCACTAGGTAACATAAAAAGCTGCGGCACTGAGTCTGTTAGATGTTACAAAATAGTAAAGTAACGTTTTCATCATATTGATTCTGATGATAGAGCTGATTGCCGCTTACAATGAAAGAGTTCTTGGTGGTAAATGGGTGGGAGTGAAAACACTGAAGTCACATTAGGTTTTTTTTGGTGGGCATTGACTATAAAAGCCCTTCATTTAGTGCCTAAGATGTTTAAGTGAATCTGAAGGTCACTGTTTATAGCAATAACCATGACCAGCTCTTTTTTTTCTACAACTCCTAGCCTAATGGCTCTTAGTTGCTGGTGCTTGCCCCGTTTGTAAAAGATTCAGAGGCATCTGCTGCACTTTTGTGTCAAGTATTAAATGCAGGGCTGGTGGATCTCATTAAAAACAGTACTCAGATGTTGTCAAGCATATTTTTATTGTCAACACCACTAAGAGTGCATTTCCTTTTTAAAACCTGGGATTACCCCCAGGTATGGCTCTTTTTACATGATTCCATCAACCTTCTCTCACAGTACCAAGTATTGTGTAAGTTTTGCCCGATAACTCTCTTACAGTATATTCAAAGTCCATCTTGCAGAGTCTAAATATTAAATGCAGGTGAAACTACAAACTACTGCACAATTATTGAAAGCATATTTTCATGTTTCAGAGAAACCAGTTTCAGTTTCAATTTGAGAAGAAAACAGTGAATACAGACCTACAGGCCTGTGATCCCTCCAAACCGGCCAGTGCAGTGCTGAGAAAGACACACCACCCCAATAATACATGCTTAGTGGTGGACCTGTGGGGTCCTGGCAATTGAAGAACAGGGTGAAAGGAAGTTAGCAAAGTATGCATAGAAACAGTAATTATAGAACTACAAAGTGCTTCTATACGGTGAATGGAGCTGATATAATGGACAGTGAGTGTAGAAACAAGGCAGTGGAATGTCGCGGCCAATCTGTGAATACCTTTTATTAGTTATTAAGGTCAAATACATATACAGTGGCAGGCAAAAGCACTCAAAATATGTCACAGTGAAGCACTAATTGAGTAAAACATGACCTGATTTCCAAAAGGCATGAAGCTAAACATGACACTTTACATTAATATTTTAACCCTTAACACTCCAAGACTTATTACACACTAAGGTGTATTACTTAGTAACTACAGCGACTTCTGTAGGAACCGGTTGGGGCTGTTCTTTGGTATTTAGAGTTTCAGAATAACAAAAAATGGAAAATGTGATCTTCATTTCATCTACAGCATTTTTACAGATTTCCAGACTTCTTCCAGTCAGAGTATTAATTAGGCTTTGAAGGTTACACCGTCTTTCCTGGTTGTGAACAAGCCATAGCTGTAACAAATTAATTAAGGTCTAAGGAAAGAGTAAAACTCAAATCACTCACCTGGGCTGCCCAAACTTTCGCATGGTACTACCCCCCCCTGCCTTATTTTTGAGGTTTTGTTCTGACAGAAACGTGCAACCGTCCACTTCCTGACATTGTATAAATACAAGTATGTGTGTGAGTGTGTGTGTGTGTGTGAGCTGCAATTGACTCACATTGCATATATCTATATGTATAAAGATGTGGGGTCAGGCCTGGTCGATAGGCAATCTCTCAGCCGTAGCGGAAGTGATAGCACTATTTGAGGCTGGAATGGCTCTGCTCTAGTGGAAGGAAAGGCTAATCTGGTGCAGATGGGAGCTAGCCCAGCAGGTGTCCGCTGGTCATGCAACCTGTTCGGACATGAGCTCACCGAGCACGTCTGCATTCACACATGCCACATCAACCGCTCTGCCCTACTCCTCCAGATGAGCTATTTTAGAGCAGGATTTCTTTTATGGCACTGCCAATTGCTCAGGTGAAGTTTACACTGTCATTTCTTTGTGCCTGGGTGAATAGATTTTCTTTAGCACACGTTTAAAATGGCCTCAGTTTATGACCCTTTTTAGCTGATCACCTGCTTTTTCCCAGAAAAGATATGCAATGGTCTGTAGCATCAAAAGCTGTGAAATGCTGACTGATAATCCAGTGTTTTAAGTTGACTTTTAAGATATCTCTTTCTGGATGGGATTTGATAAGGAAAGCTCAATCAGTCAACAACAAAATCCCCAGTTCAGATGGAGGACTCCCCATCTGCCTAATTAAGCAGTAATTAGCTGTCTGAATCAATTTATCTCTGTCTTTAACCAGCCATTACACCAGAGCTCCTTAATGTGCAATGAGTGATACCTCGTCAGTACCTGTCTTCTTTACTAGCTGGATTTAATTGGCTCGTCAGGATAATGTTACACTAGGCCAAAACTTATCCAGGCTGAAAGGTCAGGAAGTCTTGGCGGGACGCTGGTAAAAATGTCATTAAGTGATATTTATTTGTATGCATATAAAAGTCAGGCTGTTAGGATAGATGTTAGGATTGTGGATCTTATGTCCTAGTATAAGTACGCTCTTAAGAATAAAATTGCTACAAATGGTTCTTTGAGTGAAGCCATTAAAGAACCACTTTTTGTTCCATAGAGAACCATTTTTGTAAAGTCGATGTGTCGACATTTGGGAAGCAAAAGTGGTTGTTCTAGATCATTGCTCAAAAACACATTGTAGCACCTTTATTTGTAACCATATGTGCTACACATATAGAAATAAAGATGCCCTAAATGGTTCTTTGGGCGATGCCGTAGTAGAACCACTTCCGTAACGAGCCATGTTTGTAACTTGTGAAGGTTTTATAGCCCTTTACAAGGTTCTTCACACTCACATATTTATTTACAGATGTGGCTTTATGTAATCTTTATGAAGCACCTTTATTATATATTATTTTTAACAGTGGCAGAACTATAGTGTATAACATTTTACACTCAAATCTTAGAGATGGAGTATCGGAATCAATGGGTATCAGTATCAGCCTGATATCAGCAGAACATTCTGGATGCAGTAGCACAAGGAAAAAAATAAGACTCTGAGAAGGAATCTGATCCAGTCCTGGAAGAAATCCATCTCATGATCATTAAAGCTCACTAAAGCTTGGCAATTGGTGTTGCACAATACTCAGGATTTCAGTATTGTTATCAGGAAGGTGTTGTAGTATCTCTAAATATTAGCAATATTTGGCAACTCTAGACAAAATGTCGTTTTAGACTGGGACGTACTAGTACAGCATGTAGTACTCGTCTAACCTCACATTAGCAACTTAAAAAGAAGGCATTTGTGGGTGGAGCAGATAGATTAGTTGTTTTTGATGTTCCCTTTCCCCTTACATTTATTCATTTATTTCTGTCTGTTAGATTGTTGCTATAATGGAAAATTTTCTTATGGTTTCACCTGAAGCGTGTAAAATGCAGCGCTAGTCTAAATAAAGCAGTACAAGTTTGAATTAACATTGTTTAATTTTATTTTAGATTACCCAAGCCAGTCATTGTATTTTCCCCAAACACATGTAATGTAACTCCCAACACTGGGAGTAGTTCATAGTTTCCCAACAGATCCAAGTGCTGCTGCATCTGATGCCGTCCAGCATTGCACTGAAGTAATGTAGAAAAAGAGCCATCTACTCACCCAGAGAGACCAAGGCCGGTTGTGCTCTCTCTGGCTCCGGCTGCTGATGGCTGACAGCCCCTGGATGATGACCTGATTTCTATAAGGCATAAAGTTAAAGAAATATTTCTTAAATATTTTTTATATTTTTTATTTTTATTGTTTTCTTGTAATGACTTGTCCATGAAGGTCTTATTTGTGCAGGTGTTGCTGCACAGTAGAATAGTGCACCACCACTCCAGAGTGTGCTAAATCTTCCTGAATGTCTGTTGCTTTCAAATATTTTTTCATGGTGTGCCCAAGCTTTTGTATCTTTCCTAAAATGTTGAAAAGGGTTTTTTATCATTATTGTTATATCTATTGAATTTATCATCTACTTACTTAAGATAATCCTTTATTAGTCCCACAGTGGGGAAATTCTCACTTAACTATTCACAGTTGAGTCAAAGGAACACAACTAATTAAGAAAATTATAACTCACTTAATTCATTTAATATTTTGTTAATGTAACAATTTTAGTACAAATCATTTTTGACCATTCATATGGATCCAGGTGTAAAGGGAAACTGATGTTTCCATATGGAGTAAAAAAAAGAAACTATAATGGTCTGTTACTGTGTACAATATATATAAGGCAGTTTTTACCGCAGTCCGAAGGCACTAATCAGCTCACACAAGTTTAGTGGCATGATTACGGCCTGCAGTGCAGGTCAAGTGTGGTGTAAATAATTAAAACATGCCAGACCCCAGGTATAGCGATGCATTTAGGCATTGCATGCTTTAGTCTCTGTCCCCACCTCTGCTCCATCTTCCTCTCAGGTTGCCTGAAGCGCCTGTGGCTATAAGAGCTACCTGTCAGAGTGAGTGAGAAGAGCGGCTTTCAGAGAAGAATTAATGATGCTTGACTTACATCCATTATATCTCATTAACAACAACACACGGCCCCCGTGACCCCTCATGGGAACCCTTCAAACAATGACACAGATATTAGGTGCTGTTTTGGGGCGAAATAAAGATCGAAGTGAGACACTTGCCCCCTCTTTGTAAATTTCTCTCTCTCTCTCTCTGTCTTTCTCGCTCACCTCTTTGAAAGGTGCCATTGTGCTACTTTCCATTTACTGTCAACAGAATGGCCATTTCTCCCACAGCTGGAGATGGAGAATATATATAGTCTCTAATTTAGAACTTCTGACGTTTTGCACGAGGAGGACTTGAATGGTTTTGTTTTGTCAGTGAGTGAATCCTCGGAGGCCTGCCTTGAAATCTAACATGCTGTATGTCTTTCTGTCTGGAATTCTGCTTCTCTTTATTCATTTATTTAACCTTTATTTTGACAGCGAAGGTCTGTTGAGGCCACAGCGCATTCAAGGATGCTCTGTTCACAAGAAATGTAAGTATGAAAAGCTCTTTAGAAATGCAGATTCTCTCTATACTTGGTGTAAATGAGCATTGTATGTTGTGTCACATTCAACAGCAAACAAATCAACGTCTGTCTCAAACACACACGTTCCTCCATAGGTTTCCATATAAGAGGTTTTCAGTACATAACAAGGCATGTCAACTGTAAAAGTGTACTAAGGTTCATGGTCATAACTCTTCTCATGTTCACTTATCTTTAGGGTCATGTTAAAAAGTTAAAACAGGGAATCCATACTATTCAGATGGAATCAGCAAGCCATATGGACACAGATGAAAAGATCTCTCCCTCTCGCTCTGTCATTCTCTCTCTCTCTCTCTCTCTCTCTCTCTCTCTCTCTCTCTCTCACCAATCCTTCCACTCCCCTGGCCCAGACATACAATCTAAGCTGACCCTCATGTGCCAAGGTCCGTTTGTTGACCTCATCACTGTGTGCCAGATTCCTCCAAAGCCAGAGAACAATCCCAGTGCCCACTCAGTTCCTAAATGAGGGCCAGTAAGTGTTTGGCTGCTGTAACCTAAACCGTGGCCAGCGCTGTGCGGGTGGAGGGAGAGATGCCTTTTTGACACAGGGTTAGGACATTAGTCACACTCTCTGCTCTTGTGGAACCAAACCGAGGTCAGGGGACACTCCAGATATGGGCTTGGAATACGTCAAAAACAAAACTGGTCTTATCCTTTTTTCTGGTTTTCCAACAGTTCTGCACTGTAGTTACTTCAGCAACCAACTGTTTGTCGTATGTCCTGTAGGCCATGTATTGCGACACAATACAGAGTCCCCTGCTATCCCATTCATCAGTGGAGAGGAACCACCATAGCACCACCACTATCCAGATATTATTTGGGTGGTGGACCACTCTCAGAACAGTAGTGGTACTAATATGGTGGTGGCATGGATTTTTACACACCTCAATGGGGCTGAAAATAGTCCATCAACCAAAAATAGATATACATACACAGTTCCTTTTCTGGACTGTAAGTGTTTATTTACTCAATAAAAACATTTAATATACACTATAAGGACAAATGTATTGGGACATAACTCAGTCATTGTATTCAGTCCCATTGCCACCGGTCAATAAAATTAATCACCTAGTCATGCAGTCTGCCTTTATACACATTTACACAAAGAGCTCACTGAAATCCAGCGTGGTACTGTATGTAATAGAATGTACAAGTCAGTTCGTGATTTGTTTTTCCTCCTAGATATTTTATGAGCAACTGTGAGCGGTATTAGTGAAAAGTGGAAGCATTTAGGAAACACAACAACTCTGCTGACTCAATAACTAACACAATAACAAACTCCATATTAATACCTATAGATTTAAAGAGAGATATGCCATCAGAGCTCCTGTAGGTGTAATGTGTAGGTGTCCCAATACATTTGTCCATATAGAATGAATACAAATGACATTAATACAAGAACAAGTGATTTTACATCACTTCGTTTTGATAAAACATCTCCAAAGCTCCAGTATTATCTATAGTTACCATCCAACACCTGGATTGGTAAATCAGTGCTTAATGATGTTAAATCAGGTGAGCTGCTGATGGAATTGAACAAATCCACATGCTGGTTGGGGGTCCAGGAGAAATCTGGAACCAGGTAAATTAACAATGTAGATGTGCCTAGGTCCAGGGACCTAATGAATCTAGTTGTCTGTTTAGAAGGAGCGTGGTCAGCATTTTTAAAATCACTGCAGTTGTGGAATTCCCACGGCTGTGTTGCAGAGCTTTCGTCCAGTGAGAGTAAAATGGGGGTCAGACATTATCAGGGTCAGAGATCTTTTACTCCAGGCCGCATGTGGGGCCATAGACAGAGTCCCAGTGTTCCTCAGCTCTGCAGGGCACAGGTAGATCTTATCTACAGGCCATGGAGATCTCCTTATCCCCAACCATCAGATTACTCACCTGCTCACCCACTGGGCCACTGGGGAAGGCTCTGATTTCCTTGGCATTATAGCAGTGTTTTTTTTTTTTTTTTTTGGTGCTGATCTTAGGTCAGTTTCATGCATCTTTTGTGGTATGGTAGGGTTGGAGTGGGGGTAAGTGAAGGTGCTCCTGGATCAGCATTACAAGGAAGCTTCACAGAAGCTCAGAGATGAGACTGAGCCCATTACTTCATGCTGTTGAAACCCACATTTCTAGCTTTACTATTACAACACTATATAATACACACCTGTAAGTGTTCTGAAGATGATTACTCTAGTTACTAATAACAAGCAGCAGTTATTTACCAGCTACTTGTATAAGCCTAATAAGGGCATTACAGGGGCATTATAATGCCCAGAGTAATACTGTTCCTCATAATTGCAAGATACTTTCTCAAAACTGAGGTGTTATGTCATAATGACAGTGTTACATACATATGACAATAGCATGAGGATAGGTACTATTATTCAGACTTTCCAAGTGGCTCAATTTCCATCAAGTTCCAAACCTGGCTTCCATAGCATCAATACGGTGTTGTTAGTTTTCTTGTGTGAGGTCCAAATTGCATGGCACTTTCCCCAGTTCTGATTTTTAAACTACCTTCTAAGAGATGTTTTATCCACAGTAAAGCAGTTTTTCTGTAGTAACAAGTAACTTTACCTCTTCCTGGCAGTCTCTGGAACAATCTGTGTAAAAAAATGACAGAAGATTTATATGAGTTTATGTTTACTTCCTAGTCTAGTTTTACTCTAAGAAGTACATTACTGTACATTATTGGTCCAGATGATGCATTAGGCCACAAAACATTTTGGCACTTATAATATTACTGAAATATTAATGTTCAGCAGCCAGTAAAGTGCTACATTTTAACCCCCCACCCCCAACCCTCCACCCCTGAAGCTGCGTTCTGCATCCTTTCCAGCTATTCCAGCTAAGTTGAACTGCAGAAAAGCATTTCTTACTTAAATGTAAATATTCTTAAATTGTTCTTGGCTTTCATGTATAGGGTTCTAGTAAAAGCAATATCAGTTAGTGTGAAATCTTAACATAATGTCATGGTTCTCTTAACTTGCACAAAAAATATTCTCATTATTACTGTACACTGCCTCATAATGATGACCTTTTATTTCATGACTTTACTTAGTATCTTATCTTACCATATTATTATGGTATGACTTAATATGTCATAGTAATTAATTATGACTTAATTTATTAATATCATAATAGTTTAATCTAATTATTCACAATAGTGAGTTAGTATCTGAAAATTATTATTTAATATCTAATAATAGAGTTAGCATAATTATGAGTTAGTATCTCATAATTGTCTTAATATCTCACTTTTGTGACTTAATAGCACATCAGTATAACTTAATATGTCATAATCTCATAATCTTGTATCTTGTTATAATGAGTAATGAATTAGTGTCTCATAATTACAACTTAAAATCTTGTAATAATGAGTAAATGAGTAAAGTATCTCATAATTATGACTTAATATCTCATAATGATGAATGATGAGTTAGTCGCTCGTAATTGACTTAATATCTCATAATAATGAATAAAGAGTTAGTATCTATTACTGTCTATTAGTAACTATTACTCAGTGTCTCATAATTAGTTTGTATCTCAATGAATTAGTATTTCAGAAATATAAGTTTTGGTAGAATTTGAATGCTCTTTAATAAGCTAATTTAAATGATAAGCCTCAACAATCCAGTAGTTGATTCTCTTTTTGCTATTGCTTCATAAACAAAAAATCCTGTCACCTTTATTTTTAAAACTGTAGCCCTTTTTCAAAATTATTTATATCACGTCTCCTCTATCTCTTTCTCTTCATGGCATCATTGGACTAGCTCTCTCTACCTCCCCAGTAATAATGTTCTTATCAATCAGGCATGAGATGTCATGCTCTTCTGTTTTCTCTCTGCCTCCTGCTGAGCACACGCTCTGATTCCCAGCCTAAATCCAGTCTAAACGCTTAGCTAAACCGCTCTTATGTGGACTGGAGTGTGAGTCTAGTGTCAACTATTGACCGGGTCTTGAATGGGGGTGAGTGTATGTTGGGGGGAAGAAGGAGTGAGGGGCAAAAGAGGTCTCTAACCTCTCGCCAGCTGCTTTGGCTCTTCAATGGCTTTGGCCTCCACCACACCCTGGGGTGGCAATAATGCAACACCAGCTTATCCCAATCAATATGCTCATTTCTCTTGTGGGGACTTTACTGAGTCCCCAGTGCCCTGTAGTTTGTTTTGAAGCAGACTTGATCATGATGTTTGATTTGTTTCTTCTGTTAGTTGAGGGCGAGGAGGTTATGTTTGAATTTCTGGAGGTTGTGTGTTTGTGTGCCTAACCAATAAAAGGAAAGATGTAAAAGGTATAATTTAAAAATTAAAAATTGTAAAATTGTAAAATTGTCTGTAGACTCAGATTTCGATTTGCATGGTTGTGCAAAGATTCATCAATCCAACCAACTGCTCTTTTAAAAAAATCAAAGTATACTTAAACTGAAAAAAGAAAATGTCTGTTTTAGTTAAAAGTTGAAAGTTAAAACTGTTTTAGTTAAAAGTTTGACATAAGATAAATGTAGTCCTTTATATTGTGTGCAAAAGTTCATGATGAATAAAATAGAAATGGTTCAAAATGCCTTGTAATAAACAAATGTACACTGACATCCATTACATTTTTAAAAAGTGCTACTAGTACTCCTACTCCTGGGAAGTATTATTATATTGTAGTGTTTTATATATATATATAATACTATATGATATTGTGGTATTATTACATATACGTGCTTACATATGAAAAATATATCAAAGCTGTTTTACAAAAAGTGTATTTGCTGGTTTTCATGTAAATCTGGCAATAATGTCATGATAAGTGGACCAAAATGGTCGAGTTACCATATTTGTTTTTTTCTTGTTTTTGTTTTTTTATAACAACAGTATATGAGGACATACTGTAATTTACTGAATACTGCACTGTATTATTACATATAGGAAGTTACATGAAGTATATATATATATGGCATATATTTTTTCAGTTATATACAAACATTTTGAAATTACATGTTTTCTTATTTTCTAAGAGACAATAAATTATTTCTCAATTGGGAACACCCATTTTACATTTATCACATTATTGCACATTTTTTATTAATATGCTAAATGCAACATATTGGAGGGATAAAATGTTTTTAGAAATTGTGCAGTAAATTTACTGACAAATGTAGGTGTGTTTCCAATGGAGGATATGTATATATAAAAAACATATTATTGTTATTATTCTACATCAGTGAATCTACATCCAGGTCATTAAAAACATACACTTTGTGTGTCTGTATGTGATTGTACTTGTAGTAACAGATGTGGGTGTTCTGCATATAGGCATATGTTCATTTGTTTGCATGATGTGATGCACACTGTTGCATGTGCTTTGTCCATGTTTTAGTGAATGAATGTTGATGCGTGACATGTTTGCTTGGGTGTGTTCTCCATCAGGGCTTTGATGAGACGAGTATAAAGAGGCCTCGCCAAGTGGAAAATGATGGTCAACAAAGTGCTCTTCAGACAAAAGCAGGCCAAACGCAAGCATGAGTGTCTCTAAGCAAGCCGTGTGGGTCCCATCTGACATCGGTGCGTTCACAATGCCTCCGCAACCCCGTCGCTCCTCTCTTTCCTCTTAAAAAACAATCGTAATAAGTGGGAAATGCATGTATGTCATCAATGGCTACAAGCTCTTGAGTATTCAGGCATTTCCAGATGGGACTTGGAGGGGATCAGAGAGCCAGTCTGTTAAAGTCACATGTTTTTAAATAATGAAACAAAGTAGAGAGAGAGGGAGAGGCAGAGAGAGGGAGAGGGATCGAGAAGAATACCTGTGGTTTCAAATAGATAGTTGTAAGCCAATTACTGCTAACAAACGAGATGTAACATAGAAAAGCATAATGACTCCACTAAAAAGCTATTTCTCCAGGAAATGGATTGACTTCTTTAGAAAACTGCTTCAAGGACAGACAGGCCTCCATTAGTGGAGAAGGATGGATAAACTAAGCATGTTAATAGTCTGAAAGGAAATTGTTGCATATAGAGAGTAATACATAGAGATGAAGATACTAGTCTTTGAGGAAAGCCAATGTGTTTGTAATCATTCAGCAAGTAATGATTAAGCAGTGCATAGCAATTAAAACATGACTCGATATAAAGTACATTAGCCACTCATTAATGCAATTCAATAGGAAAGCCATATATATATATATATATATATATATATATATATATATATATATATATATATATATATATATATATGGCTTTCCTATTGAATTGCATTAATGAGTCGGAATAGTATAATAATTCCTTTTATACTGAATTGCATTAATGAGTCATCATCATAAAAAATATTTTCCCCTTATATATTTTGTATATTTCTCTTTTTTCCACATACATTTCCTGTTTGATTCTTAGTTTGGACAGTTATTTCACCTGTACACTATCAAACGTTAAAAGGATTTTTTGTACTTCATACACGGCTTCAGCTGTTGAACCAGAAACTGTTCTTCTCTTCTTTTAACCATCTTTATTGTTGAGGGTCTGTGACTGATATAATACTGATATATTCAGCCCTAAGGATTAAAGGGTTGTTTGACTGATGCTAAAGAAAACACACGCTTGGTCTCTAATGAACAGTTATCATCCTTGAATCCTCATGTGTTTTGAGTGTTTGAAACTTTAAGTTACTCTTTTAAACCCTCAAACCTTTAGGATTTGGATTTAATCCTAATGCAGAAACTAGTATGTGCATTATTTGGCATCAGTTAGGTTTAGCATATCATATGGAGTCCCACAGGGTTCTATTTTAGGGCCTATGAAAGAGTATAAGGAATAAGAATATAAGAGTATATAAGAGAGGAACTGAAGTATGTGCTTAGATACAGAGTTTATGGACTTAAAAGAAAAGCTCCTGATACAGTTCTTGGTTTGGATGTTTGTTTTTTGGAGAAAAAAAAAAACTTTTCATTAATATAGAACCATTAACTTATATGGAGCTTCTTTAAACTTTACACACTTCTTTTTTTAATGACCCTTCCACTGTCCATTAAAGGTTCTTTGGAAACTTCTGTGGTGATGTTCCAAAAGCCTGTTTTTGGCTCCCTATTTCAAAGAGTGTAATATTTCTTCCACTAAATGATACACTGGAAGTGTGTAACCGATCACACTGAAGCTTCTCCGTCATTCTGTAATTTTAGAGAATGGACCATTATAATGGACCAGATGATTTATCTCAAAAGAATAACAAAATTTGCTTGTAGGTGTTATTTTGTCCTCTTCCACGTCACCATGAAAAAAGCAAAGCTAAACCATTTGTTTCAGCTGTGAAATTGTGCTGCACACACTGCAGCGATCACTTCTTTATTAAAAGAAAAGAGCTCACTAACAACCCAATTTCGCCTTGCGTCGTTCCTGTGTGGACGACCACCACCACCATAATCACCATGCATTTTGCAACAGATGGAGCAAGAAAAAGCGAGGTGGAGAGACCTACCGCGAAAGAGAGAGAGTGGGTGGGGGAGGGGAGTGGCGGGGGCAGCCTGAGGTTCACCCATGTCCCAGGCCCAAAAAAGGAAATATGGGGGAAACATGTGTAATTTTCACCACAGGGTTCTGGGTAATTGAGTCATTTTAAATACAGATACGTAGACGAATAAAAGCGGAGAGGGAAGGTAATAAGATGGGGAGAGTACGCTCAGGAAGATCAAATTGAGGATTCCTTACAAGAACAGCAACTGTTTTCTTTCTTTTCAGGGCGGAGAGCTTTTATGTGTTATCATTTCAGCCAGATACCTATCCTAAGTAATTTTGTTTTCATTTGGCTGTCTTTGTAATACTTTCCTTTTGTCCAAATGAAGGTGATTTGAGCCCCCCCAGCCTTTCTTGGGCCTTCAGTAATCGAGTGCTTTTGTGATTGGACTGCCGATAGGCTTTGTTCCGACTGGAAACAGATAAGCTGTACGGGTATATAAAAAGATTTTTCATAAAAAGCATGTTCTCTTTGCAAGAACGTTTTGCGAGATCGTCAACACCATTATCAGAAATGAGATTGAGTTGAATGGTAGTCTTCTTTTTTTATTTTCACTTTGTCGTGTTCATTTTATAATATGTCTCCTTTTAGAGACATTTTTCACCATTTATTCAATTGAACTGCAGCTAATAATCTGTCAAGTTGCCCTTTTATCACTTACAGGACACCTCCAATCAGTTTCAGTTCTGCCACTGTCACTCTAATAGCAAATCATCACAATTTCATATTGAAGTAATATGATATTCCATTCCTTTTCCCTTTCCCTTGACCATACCAATCTCTCATAACCTAACTCACTCAAATCTCTTTCTCTCTCTCTCTGTCTGTCTCACACACCCACCCACCATACACACACACACACACACACACACACACATACACACACACACACACACACTACAGTAAGAATGCACCCCTTATCCACCCTATCTCCCCCATTAGTGCCATCTGGACCTATAGGCCAGGTGTCTGACCAGGGCAGGTATAAGGTCAGTCCCGTCAGGGACATCACACCATGGGGTCAGGGAAGGAGCTGCAGTGAGTGCATTCGCTCCAGCTCTGGGGTTAGGTTTCTGACCGACAGGGCAGTGGTCGGCCCTCCCCAATGAGTATCACTTAGCAAGTAAACTGAAAGAGACATTGTGCTAGTATACACCCTGAGAGGTGCCAAACGCTTTTTTGGAGCAATGCCATAAAAGAACCACCTTTGGTTACCTAAAGAACCTTTCAAAGGATGATTCTTTGAAGTATTACCCCAGTGTATTTCAAACTAATCTCAATCTGCACTTTATCTGCAGATAAGGTAAGATAATATCTTACCTTATGATTGTGGTATACACTTATGCAAAAATATACTTATGGACAAAGGTATTTGGGCACCTGCTCATTAATTGTTTAGGGGTATTCAAAAGTTTTAAAAGGTTTATCCTGCTTTTGTTGGATTAAATGTCCACCATTGTTTTGGAGCATTGTTGTGAGGATCTGACCATATGATCACCACCCAACCTTAACCCCAACTCTCCAATTCATCCCAATAGTATTGGGATAAATTGCACTGCTCCACAGCTCAGTGCTGGCTTTATACCCCTTCAGCCCACACCTGGCTTAAGGCATGGTGCAAATAGGCTCATGTTTATCTGCTCCAGAGGGTCCAGTTCTATTGCCAATACTTCAGGGACAAGCTGTATGTGTATGCATTTGTACATCTGTGTCAGCAATGGGTGCAACCTAAAGTAGCTGAATGCATTTATTAGAAGGGGTGTCCACAAACATTTGGACAAATAGTGATAACACATTTGTCTTCTTCTATGCATATTTAATCATATGGACATTTGCTCTTCATAATTGCTCTTCATAATTGAGAATAATTAACTTAAACAAAATTGAGAGATTGAGGTAATATTACTAAACACAAACAACTCAAGAACATGAAAAAACACCTGCACCAAGTCGCTTTCCGATGGTAGATGCTGTACTTTGACATCAACTGTGGCATACATAAATTACCTGTAGGTCCCGTGATGACATACTTTGGTCTACTTTTGGTCTACTTTTGGGCCACACTTGCAGGAAGGCCTGATCTGGCTATGTTGGCAGCTATTTTAAATGTTCTCCACTGTGGAACAGCTGATTTCTAATTGTTCTTTTAAATCTCTTCCCAGACTCATCTGCATCTACAACCTTTCTGAAGGCCTCAGAGAACTATTTAGATCATGCCATGGAGACACCACTCACTTTACCAAGAGCAGGAGCAAACCAAGCCAAATGTCTGAGGTATAAATAAGTCAGGCTCCTCCAAAAGCCTCTGTAATGAAGCTAATGTGCTGCACCTGACTCTAATTTTAAGCATTTTAAGTAGTAGTTAGTGTGGGGTGTCCTAATGTTTTCCTCACAAGAAAACTGTATTTCTTTTTATATATCTTTAGTTTTATTTGTCTTTGGATTATATATAAATATATTCAATGGCTGAGGGAAGAAACCCTAAGCGGAACCGAGACAATCCTTTTCTGGTCGACAATGAATACCACAATAATGTGAAAGTCCATGCAAGGAAATCTGCATAAGCACAGCTATGCAGTAAGGTGAGGATAAATCAATGTAATACATGCATAAATGTATTTATTTAATATTTTTTGTTATTATTTTATGTTATTGATGGTAAAATAGTGATAAATCTGAACAATTCAGCCTTTTATGGCTGCTAGTTTGCCAGAGAATACATATATCTCTGCACTGTAAATGAAGTTATAAATCAAATGTTTAATTCTAAGATATATCCAATACCCACTAGAAGAACATGACTAGAACTGCCACAGCTAGTGGGCTTTCTTCTCATTGTGCTCCAGTACGTATAAATCATAAAAACAGGCAAAATTGTCATGTCTGCCTTTGGTATAGAGTATGACAATAGACATTAAAATGCTTTTAGGTGCACATTTGGAAAAAAAAGTCATCCGTATTGTCTAAATGTCTTCTACCTGTAGCGACGGAACGTTGTCTCATGCAAGTTTTGAATGTCAGCAGCCAGTAACCACTTAAACGCAATAGTCAGCATGAATGCAGACAGTATTTACAGTTGCTGTGAGAGGTGGGTAAGTTATAATGCGCTACACTCTGCTGAGACTGAAGTGTGACTCATTAAATGTTATGTTGTGGGAGTTGCTGTGGGGTAATATCACAGATGCAGCATGTTTGTGCTGGCAGCCTGAATACGGTTAAATAGACATTTCTGATTTAATTGAATCTATCTTTGTTATTT
The DNA here is from genome assembly GCF_030463535.1 of Salminus brasiliensis. NCBI lineage: Eukaryota > Metazoa > Chordata > Actinopteri > Characiformes > Bryconidae > Salminus > Salminus brasiliensis. The sequence goes on along the minus strand of NC_132897.1, from coordinate 8,386,427 downwards.
GAACATGCTCACATTTTTGTATTCGAATGCAGTCTGAGAGCTGCTGGATTTTTTATTATTCAGACGCTGTTTTCTTTGTATTAGAAATATCCCATTGGCATCACTGCCAGTTCCTATCATAACTAACCACATTTTAGGCATATCTTCTTGCAGACCTGCTAAACAAGCATTTTTGCAGTTGTTGTTCAGAGACTTTTATATGTCACACCATCCACCACATCTCTGCAATGCTGGAGTCTTTTCAGAGTAAATGTAAAAAGACCTTGAAACGGCAAAGATTTAGAGAGATGGGGGGGGGGGGGGGGGGTCTTTAGGGCTGCTGAGAGCCATAAGGCTCCCAGTCCTCCAGCTTCTCCTCTCACTGTGCTGAAGAGCGTGTCCTGCGGAGAGACAGAAACACTGCATCTTATTTTAAACAGTCTTACTGTTTCCTCAGACAGAGAAGGGTGGGGGGGACAAAATGAGAAAAAGAGACAAAATGAGCATGGAGGGGTTAGAGAATAAGAGTGAATGAAAGAGACTGAAATTGTGAAAGTGAGAGAGAGAATGAGAGAAATGAAGTGACAGAAAGAGAGAGTGAGAAAGTGAAAGGGAGGGAGAGAAAATGACAGAAATAGATACACTTAAGTAGAAAGATAAGCAGACACTAACCGAATGTCCAAATGTTTGTAGACACTCCTTCTAATAAATGCATTTATCGGCTTTAAGTTGTTCCCATCACTGACACAAGTGTACAAATGCACACACACACACGACTTGTCTAGTCCCTGTAGTGAAGTATTGCCAATAGAATAGGAAGCTCTGGCCCACAGACACACCAATCTATTGCCTAATGCCACCATGCCTAATGCCAGATGTGGACTAGAGGGGTATATTGAGCTGCGGAGCAGTGGAACTATGTACTCTGGAATGATGGTGGTGCTCCATCCGGTACTTTTGGGATGTGTTGGGTTAGTTTTGATGAGATAAATAATCAACAGGATTCAACATCTTGACCTCAGTAACGCTCTTGTCACTGAATGCAATCAAATCCTCAAAGCAATGCTCCAAAATGTAATGCAATGCATTCCCTGGACAGTGTATTGTAGGCTTACTCCAACAAAAGAAAGATACAGTATGTTTATTTTACAATGAATGAGCAGGTGTTCCAATACTTTTGTCAATATAGTGTAGATAGCAAGTTGAAGAAGAAACATTTTTTAGAGGAATATAGAATGAAACGATATAGAATGAGAGGGATAGCTGTTGGGAGAAAGGAAGAGAGAAAGAGAGAGAGAGAGAGAGAGAGAGAGAGAGAGAGACTTTAAGTCACTACTGAGTGACAGATACCATTGTGCACTAGGATGGCATGGTCCTGCTGCTATGCTAAGTCATATCTTTTCATGTATTAAGATTTTTAAATAGCTTATCATGGGAAGATTCAAACTGTGGTCGAGAGAAAGGAGAGGGGACACTTTTAATGTGGCTGAATGCAGAGCCAAGTATCCAGTGGATTAGCTTCAGATTGGACTCAGTGTGAGGAGACATAGTGTAGAATTTAGGATGAGGGCTGCTTCAAAGGAGAGATTATGGAGAGTGCTCAGATCTTGCTTTTCACATCGTCGCACCACCAGACTACTGTAGAAATTCCTGAACAGTGAGTGTCCTGTCCCCTACTAAGGCCTATTGTAGGATAAGCTACATCAACATTCATTTTAGTTATTGTCAAACAGGGTGTAAAGAATGTGTGTAAGAAGGGGTTAAAATTCAGAGATTAATTAACTTGGTATCTGCATTAAGTGTTTACTCCTAACTAGCAAGATTGCACAGTGCGTTCTGGTGTTCTGGCAAGTTTTAAGAGTGGAAATAGATGTCATGCTTATGTTCCCTGAAAGAGTTTTTTTTTTTTGCCTTCTCTTTGACCTTTCATTATAACAGCACACACCAGGCTAGCAAGAGTGAAGGCTAGCTCAGGCCTCTTTGTTCAGTGCAGTCTACCAATGCAGCGTAGCACTGTTAAAAGCCACTTAGCAATTAGCGACAAGGAATAGACACATTATTTTATTGTATATTATTTTATTTATTCAACATTATAAATCAAACATTGTTCCCTAAAATGCAGTACAAGCAGTAGGCCTGCATTATGGTAGTGTTGTTATATAGACCAGTGAAGGTGAGACTAATGCTGCATTCTAAGTTCCAAGTAGGATATTTGATGGCATACTTGGTGGCAATGGTCAGAAGCCACAAGTCTGATTTTCTACTTTGTGAAGTCAGGAGAGCTTCACCAACCCTGAGCTTAAAATTCAAGATGGCTGCACCTCACACCAACAGTAGTATTAGCAGTAGGTAGCACTTCTATCCATTTAGGTCTCATTAAATTAGTTGTACTCACAGTACCATCCATCACGTCTGTGCACGTGTTTCCATGACGTTTACATGCACAAAATACAGCATAATGCTAACAATGTTAACCTGGGACAATACCAACAATGTTAACCTGGGACAATTCTAAACAATGCAAACCGGGGAAATAAACAGTGGGTTATATTTTGGTTAGTTTATGTGCCATAAAACACAGATAAAAGACCATTTCTGGGAAACTCCAAAGTCCTTAGTGAAATGTTTCGAAATAGTGTACATTTATTATCTCTGTGGGGTCATTGTGGCTACTTCACAAGATAGGAATATCTGGATGAGAAATTGGATGCCTGAAAACCTCTCTCACTGCTGTCGCTCATTTTCCCTTCTCCTCAGTGTGTATTTACGACGAATTGAATAGATTGGCGTAAAAGCCGAATTAATTCCGGTCTGGCTGTTCAGACTACATTGCATTAGGCATACTGGATATATATCAGATTTCAATACCAAAAATAAAGATTGCTCAAATCGCACCTGAAAATTAACCAGAAAATAAACCAGATTCAGTGTATTTTTTGCCGTTCACACTGTCACACAGATAACACATCTGTGATATATTTGACAAAAAAGATTGGATTTGGGCCAAAAAAGATTGGATTTAGACCACTTTTACCTGCTGTGTGAATGTAGCCATTGAGCCTGGGTTGTAGTAGTCTTAAACAGTGTAGTAATGGAAGTCCAACACACTGTATTTTTTATACACTGTTGTTCACTTTGGTGGTGGGGTACCCAAAGGGGATGTTTGTTTGGGCCCTCCCAAATGTAAAGAAAAAGCCCTGGCTTTGGTGGCTTTTATTTTTACTAATATTGTTCTCTTTTGTGCTCCCTCAGGGCTTTCTAGCCAAAGTGTTCATTGATCCCTGTACCAGACTGTTCCAAAATCATGCTGTTTTAACTCAGCTGTGCTATCAGCGGGTCAAGCCATACAACGCTTTATGTTTCACACGTCCAGTCTCAGACTCTCCTCTGATTTGTTTTTGTAATTTAATCTCATCTCTGTGGCCATAAAAACAGAACCAGCGCTGCTATGCTGTTTCCAGACCCTTACAGCGTTCACCTCCCCACACAGCCGTAACTAAGCTAAGCGTGCCGCTGCTACCGCTGTCAGCCCAGCTTGCTGTCCCATCTGTCTGCAAGGAGTGGGCTGCAGCATCCACCATTAAGTCTGCCTAGGACCCATCATGTGCTCTGGTGAACTAGCGGCTGCACTAGGCTCCCCGACTGAGAGTCTGTTATAGGAGATATTGACAAAGCCATCTCATTCCATTTTCATCGAATCAGCCCTGGGTCATTACACTTTCAATTTAGCGCTTTGGCACCATGGCCGCTAAATTTGTTTTTGTATTAAGTTTTTTAAGGGAGATGAAAAGTTTGATTAACTTATGTTATGATCTAATCTCTCTCTCTTACATGCTCTCTTTGTCTGCTTCGACTTCTGCCTCTGCCTTCACAGTAGGTAACCAGCTTGAAGCGATGGCGTATCGATGGTAAGTGAAGCCTGCTCAATTTACCCAATGTACTGACAAACTGTAAATAGATATTGATTGAGATATATGTCATGAATTCTTATTCCAGAGCAAACACACTCCTAAACTATATAGTCTCGCCATCTAAACAAGTCTGAGCAACTCTCAGACTATTTAGGCAACAAAATGATGTCTCCTTGACTGAGTTGCTGCACCAATATTCAATATTGCTTATTATGCACTTTCTTGTACAACAATTTTGCAACATTTAAAAATTTCAAGAGCTGCTGAAATAGATATGGATGATATTTCTAGAATACAGTTACCATAGAAATGATTCAAATACCATATTAGGTTTATTGACAAAATTAGCCAAATGTCCGCTTTTGCAATAAACCAATCAAACAAAAACAATTACAATAGCTCAAAACAACTAATATAACAAGTGGTAACTCCAAGTTTAACATAAAACGCCACTTTTATTAACTACTGCAGTCTGAGAATTATTTAGGCACTTGAATAGAATCCCAGATAAGAGCATATGTTTGAAAATCAGGTGGCAAATCAAGGGCTTCATTACTTGCACCAGGTGTGCCAAGGGGTTTGGCATTGGGTTTGTTGATTGCATTGTTTGATTGGATGTAAGAAATATGGAAAAAGAGTTTTCCATAAACTTCAGTTAGGGACATAGCCTTGTGAACCAAGGGAAAGGATACAAAAAGAGAGCAAAGGCATTAAATGTTCCTAGAGATCCAGTAGGTAGCATATATGCTCAAAACAACATAAATAAACCACACAACGGTGAAAACAAAACCTTTTATGTGTATGGATCAGAGGTATGTCTGCAGGAGGAAGAATGAAGCATAGGCTGAAAATCTGCCTATAGTGAAGCAGTGCTTTACATCCCCTGGCACTGGACAGGACCTGCAGCGTATGAAGGGCAAGATGGGTTTAATCAAGTATCAGAAAATCCTAGCAGAAAATCTCATGCTAAAGCTTCGGCATCATTGGACCTTCCAGTAGGACAATTATCCCAAAAAGTCCTGTAAGGTTCTGGAGTGGTCATAACAGTTGCCTGACTTGAACAACATGGAAAATCTTTGGTGGGATTTAAAGACGGTGGTTGCAGCAGCAAACCCAAGAATATTAGTGAACTGGAGGCCATTGGCCATGAGAAACGGCCTAAGATTCCTGAGGAACGCTGCCAGAAGCTGGTGTCTGGCTATGCGTCATGTTTGCAGTACTAAAGACATTTGTCATGAAGGGGTTGAGTAATTCTGAGACAGCAGTTAAAACTGGCATTCTGTGTAGAATTTGGAGAAAAGACATTATATTGATTGTGCTGGGCTATTTAAATTGTTCTTGTTTATTTTGCTAATACTTAATTTGTGGTAAAGATTTAATAATTTTGCAACTGTATGCCATCGCAATTATTCACCATAAATTCTGTGAGATATTTTTGAACTCAGTATATTATAGTAATGGGGCTTCTTTTTGACAGGCAGAAAGCTGAATGTTACCTTACTTCTGGAAAGAAAAAGCATTGCTGTCAAATATGTCAAGAGAGCAGAGTGGGGGAAATCAAGACATCTCAAAAAACGAAGCAATTGAATTAAGAACCATCAGAACCTGAATTCCAAAAGATCTGATTTCCTCTCGCCTTGATTATGGGTGACAGGTGCATGTTAGTACTTTCAAACTACACGACGACTTTTCTCAAGTCAGCCCTGAGGAGCATGAAAGGCCTTTATTATGTTAATCCTTCTCCATATGCAGATTTTTTTTCCATTTCACCTCTTGTAAAGGAAGTCATTTTAGGGTTGTATAATGAGACTGAATCACCTGGGTGGCCATATCTCCCTTTCTCACTCTTTCTCTCTCTCTCTCTGTCTATGTCTATCTCAGTCTCTCTTTCTTTCTCCCTCCCTCTTCAGCTCCGCTCATGTATATATGGCTTTTAGAAGTGCCATTGGGTCCCTACGTAAAGTGCCTAATGAAGGGGATAATGCATTTAAAGTAATGTGACATTAATTGTTTGAGGTTCATAATAACAGCCCTCAATCATCTGGAAGATTGCCTCTGGCTTTTAATGAGAGCCGTTTTCAAGGCGATGGACTCGAATGAGGGAATGACAGAGTCAAATTAGCTGGTTTGCCATTCACGCTCACTCTATTGCCTGCTATTTAAAAGTCATTGACCATTTAGGGATGGGCCATTGGTCGCAGTGAGCGAGCAAGATGCTCCAGCGCTTGTGTTTGTGTTTTGCAGGGTGGAGGATGGATGGATGACTGGGCGGCAGCTCCACCTATGATAATGCTTAAAAAAAGAGAGAGAGAGAGAGAGCAGTAGAAATGTCAAGTCCCTTCTGTGTGGAAGAGAATGGTGCGAATAGGGGCGATTTTCAGCAGGGCCCCATCCCTGCATTAACATAAGAAAACGGGCCAATATGGATGGAAGTCAGCCGGTCTGGGCGCTGTCAGCGGAGGCTTTTGGCCACGAGTGATTAATGTCTTTACGATACCACACGCAGCCGGCGCCACGGCCGTCCCGCCTCCATCAGCCTGGGCTCTCTCCTTGGAGTGCACTTACCAAAGCTGGAGCTGCCCGACAACCTGCAGCCTTCAGAGCACAGCATGCAAAGGTTAATGTTTGTGAACGCACTGTAGGATGTATGCGTTCACTCTTTTGGTTCCCTATAGAACCTTTCAGTGGATGGGTCTTTAAAATGTGATATGCAAATGTGAAAGACTTGGAGAACCTTCATTCAGTGTTAACGGTCTAAACCAATTGAAAATTCGACTTAGAACAACACATCCAAGCTAAGAACCATTCAGGAACCTTTATTTCAGTAGGCTGTAATTAGACAATTAGTGCCAAAACAACTTAATTGATGAGATCTCATATAAGAACCATATTTGGTTCCCTCAAAAACTTAATGTATGGTTCATTAAGAAGCTCAGTTGAAACTTTTTTTAGTTTCTTCACTTCAACATTTTAATAGATGATTCTTCATACAGCTCAATTGAAACCAGATAAGGCAAACCTTTCACATAAAGGTGTCAAAAAGGGCCCACTGGAGAGATCTGATAGAGGAACCACTTTGGGTTCCCTCACAAGCTTTTCAATGTTCTTAAAAAACCTCAGTTGAACCTTAATAATAAACGTGCCAAAAAGAGTTCTTTGGGGAGACTAGGTTTCCTCACAGATCTTTTGATAGATGTTTTTAAGGCCCATTTTTGTAAATCAGAAACATTTTAAGAGCCTCATCATCATATAAAGTTTTTTATACTTTAAAGAAAAGAACCATACAGGAACTGTTACTTTCTTGTTGACAACTGATATGTCCATTTGTTTTGGACAAAAGCTTGTCCATTGCACTTATAGCTTGGGTCTTGGTTAGTCAACAGATGACCTGTGACATCTCGCGTACATAACGATGTCAGCTAAAAATAACTTTTCCGCAAGGTTTCGTTTCTTAATCACGACTTTGCAACTTTCAGAATTCCTTCACACACAGCCGTGCCCGTCTTCCCCCTCTTTCTGGCGGCCTTAAAACCTGCTTCATTGAGAGTCTCTTATTATGTCCTCTTGCCAAGGCCCACTCCATGAATTGAATAGTCGGTGTCTTTATTTCTCTCATTCTCTGACTGCAGACCTCATAATAGGTTCATTAATGCAGAAGTTGCATTTGCTTGACAATGGGCCAGTGGCCTGAGGGTAGTCTATTGGCACCGGGAAAGGGCCAGCGGTAGGAGGAGACTTTTTTTGCGGCCCTTTCAGCGCAGGTTCACCGGGGGTCAACCGAGTGTCACCCGAAAGTGAACAAACATGTAATTGATGTTCGGACATCTCTGGCTGCCTCTTTTGAGGCGAGGCGGAAAAAAAGGGGGCTGCTGTCTGGGCTTTGAGCATCCTTGGCGGAAAAGAAGGGAAACTGATTTGTGAAAGCGTGGGATGAAAAGAGGTGCAATCTGCCAAGCTTGGAGAATAAAAAAGGAGGGGATACGCTTGAATTTTTCTCCTCTGTCTCTTGCTGAAATGGTTGTGTTTTGCCTGGTGGTTAATTGCTACCCCCCACACACAGGTCGTGAAGAGGGGAGGCATGCACTGCTGGTGTTCCTTTCTCCTCTGTACTGGGACCAGTGTCTGGTTTTGTCTCTGATTTTCATGGTATGTTAGGGGAAAATGTGGAGAGGAGTTGCGGCCCTTTTATCAGGCCATGTCTACGCTGTGCCTTTTCTATATTCACCTCTGCATAACAACGGGCAGCAATTTGTACACGAGGAGAAACATCTTGTATGGATGTTAGACTCCTAAAAATAAGGGTGCCAGTGGAGTTAACAGGGGGATGCCATAGAAAAGCCACGTTTGGTTCTCTAAGGAATCTTTTGATGAATAGTTCTTGAAGAAGAAGAGGAAGTAGCCTTTTTTAAGTTTAAAGAATCTCTAGGTGAAGTGTAAAGGTTCTTGGCCAGTGGAAGATATTTAATGCATGCCAGTCAGGAACCATTTAATTGGTATAAAAAGCAAAACCTTCCACTCCCAAAAGCAATTTTCAGGAAAAGCAACTTCCTTTAATTGTTGCAAAACTGACCTCGGATTTCGTAAATGTTTTTTTAGCCTTTATGCCATCTCTTAATGATGCTCAGGGGCCATCCTTGACAACCACCCCCCCCCCCACCCCTCCACCCCTAAAACAAGACTAAGGGAAATTATTGCGAGAAAGGTTATTCCCTGAACAAGACTTGAGAAAAAAGAGAGATGTCAGTTCTTTCTTCTTTGTTTTCGGAATCTGAAGCAGGTGCATTTCCCAACAAAGCGTCCTCCTTAGCCACAAACCCATCGGTACGTGTCCCGCACGCCACCCCACTTTACCCTGCGGTCAGAGCAGAGATGATGTCAGCCGGCAAAGCCCTTTACCAGTAATTACACATCAGATGACAACAACTTAAAATTGATGTTCAGCGCCGGAGAGCTAAGTGGGCATTTTAAAAGTTAGAGACAGGAAGCCAGAGAGGGGAGAGAGAGGGGCCGTGTTATGAGAAAGGCAGCATGGGAATTGCCGGGGCAGCTGCACCGTATGCACACCAGCGCTAATAGACACGAAGAAGCCATTGCTAAAAGCGCATTTGGCATCAATAGCAAATGAGTATTTATTCGGTAATGACCCAGAAGGTGTCCCTTAATTGAATAGTGAGAGTGGTGCCAGACCGTAATAAAAGCAAAGAGATGAGGGCAGGAAATATCTTCTTAAGTGGATCTGTAAATACATATGAACATGCATTTATTTCTCTGACCTTGAGCAAGATAACCACAGATTAAAAATTTAGCCACTGATGGGCTAAATAGGGATTTTGCTTTTAGTTCTTGTAAGTCTTGCACACAAGTAGACCTCTATTGGCTGCCTTGAATATTGAATTGTGCCTCTTAAGTGCATTAGACGTTAAATTGACATGCGCTGAAAAACTTTGAATAAAGCCCTTGGAGTGTTGTTTTTGTGGAACAAGAGCTCTTTTGTTTTGAGATGGCATCGGGTGCACTTTTGGTCCTCTAAATGTCACACTCACGTGGATGATAAAAATTACCAGAGGCTACCCATCGCAGATAAATGATATATAAATTCGCCTGAATGGTGGGGGGTCAACAGAAGCCAAACTTTTACCTTTTCAATGTAGTGCTCTTATTATGAAAATGTTTTTCAGGTAGTTCTAAAGAGCTGGAAGTGTAGCTTTTGTGACTCATGTGCCATTTACCATGATGTGTGTTGATTTACTGCAGCTAGTGTTACAGTCAGAGCTACGGCTCTTCTCCTCCATTATCTTCAACATTCCTCACCTTAAATTCTGTTCCTCCACTGGAAGCTGTCAAATACACAACACATGTGTGATATTAGTTTCAAACCTTCTGCTCCTCAACCCAACCCTCAACACATTCGTCTTTACAAAGCTGGTATCGACAGTTCCTACATAAAAGCAAAACACTAATACTCAACCCCTTTTTTTCAGAGACCACTGGAATTGTAGGCTGTCTGTTTTCTTCATCTGAGCCAGTTGGGTTGTTGGTTGTTCAGGTCTGAACAGGCTTTGGTGAGATTTAATTAGGTCATGCTGTTTCAGGATGTTTGTGTGATCTTGTGTGTTAGTTTGTTTTTGAACAAGATTCTCTGTCCATATCATTATCCTCCCCAGGGCATCTAGGACTGATCCAGATGATCCAGCTCCCTTCTAGAAGACCACGACATCCTCCTTTACTGATTCCTCCTTGCTTCAGCACCAGCTCGCTATACGTTTACTCTGTCATCATATTCCAGGTTAAGTTATTTTGCTTAGTGCAGAGAAATTAAGTCTTGAAGTTAGTGTCTGTGGTAACTGTATGCTGCGGTATTAGCAGAGGTTAGGTTGAATGTGGTCTAAAATGGTAGATGTGCATTAAAGGGCTGAACATGATGATGCTTAGAAAGATTCAAACCAAATCTGCTCCAGTTGAATTTTTTAAAGGTTCTTTTGGAAGCCAAAATAATTTCTTCTGTAGCATCAACCTTTATTTTGAGGGAACCCCTAAACATGAAAATGCAATTTTCTAAATGTTGGTATTATTTGGGATCCAATGCTTAAAGCTGAGTCACATTATGTGAAGACTCTTTACACTTTTTAAAGGTTCCTCACACATCAAATTTACGTAAATGGTTCTTTAAGGTATCTTTAAGGTGTCCTCTATAGCACTTACCTTTATTTTTAAGGGTGCCACAAAGGATTCATAGAAGGCAGTATGTTCCTTACTGAACCTTTTCGCTGAATTGCTAATATTTTAAGGAACCATTCCTGGTAAGGTTCTTCAGGGAACCAAAACGGCTCTTCTACACTGGCCTTTATTTTTCTGAGAGCTTTTGAAAATAAAAAGACTACAAAGGATTCAAAGATAATATTCTATATGTTATATTTTTAAAGAACCATAGATTGAAAGGTTCTTTGCCGAACAACAACGGCTCTTCTTTAACACTGGCCTTTATTTTTAAGGGGGCTCTTAAAAATTCAGGGACCAAAAAGAATTGAGTTCATAGAAGAAATCATTTTGGATGACTGTGAAACTTTTCAGATTTAGATTTCAGCTGATTAGTTTTAAAGAACAATTTTTGAAAGGCTGAAAATAAAGATGCCAGGAAAGTTCAGTACTTTGAAAGTTTTATACTTGAAATCAGAACCCTACAGAACCTTTCAGATAAACAGTACAGTACAATACAGTTTTACAATACAGTTTTATTTGTATATTCCTTGAACCAGCGAGTGGAAAAGTTCTAGAGACTAGTTCCTCTATAGCATCAACCTTTATTTTTAAGGGAACTCTTAAACATGAAGATGGCAAGGAGGTTTCATAGAAGAAATCCTTTTGGTATGCTAATGCCTTGCAGAACCTTTCAGCTGAATTAAAGGGTTCTTTAAAGAACTAAAATATTTCCTCTATAGCATTTCTCCCCTTTTTGCCATCAGTTTTACGAGTCTATCCATCAACTTTGCTTTTTAATAATGTGTCATACTGATTTGCCAAATCCGTCCTCAGTGCTTTGTCATGTCCACCTACTGAGCAGGCCTGTCTCCATCTCCCACTGACTCTGTCAGCAGCTGTTTCCAAATCCACGTCCTCTTCAAGTCACCCTCACACCACTACCACCTCCTCACCCAGGAAAGACAAGAGTGTACCAATTACTATGAACACAATGCTAATCATTTTTAATCATTTTTGAATAAAATGTGTACTGTGATTTTGATCTATTTTGACCTACTATGTTTAATTTTAGACGCCATTCAAAAAATATCAGTGTTTGGAACCATCAGATAAAGTGTTTAGACCCCAAACCCTCAATATAAAACTGTACATTTACGTATCAGTAAGTCTTTCCTTCCTTGTCAACACTTTCCAGACCTTTTGCGTCATAAAATCCACATTTCTAATCACCGGCCACTGACTTCCGTTCATAAACAGTAAAATTATCAGAGCTAAAAAGAACACGCACTTTGTCACAGTGGGCTTGGCACCCATGCTGGGCCCTGGAGGCTTGTGATGCATGCTGATTGCTTAGCCTACAGGGCTATGCATTATTGCTCAATAATACTGTGAGTCAGAAATAACACGGAGCACTGGCACCCGAATGTGTCTAATTAGCTCCCACTTTACTAACCATATCAATTAGTCAGAGGCGATTAAACCGCCCTGGTGGGTCTTGATTAAGGCTGCGGGCTGGTGGGCCGGGGGGGAGGCACATTCTTTCACCCTCTGTCTCTGTCAGGTAGGTATTTTGAAGCTTGACTTTAATGAAACACTTCAGGTTTGTAGTCCTAAAGATGTGCAGGTGTGCTACACGCTTCTAAATAAAGGTGACAGAAAGGGTTCTCTGGAGTGATGCCAGGGAAGTGGGTGGTTCTTTAAAGTGCAGTTTTGTAAATGGGATGTGTGAGTGTGGGGAACCGATTTAAAGTGTACAGAACCGCCATCTAATGGAAAGGTTCTGTTTCAGGACTGTGCATTGATCCAGAAAAAAAGCCCAATGTGTATGATTTCAAAATCAAATCCACACTCTTAAAAACAAAGGTGCAACAATTGGTTCTTTGAGTGATGCCATAGAAGAACCACTTTTGGTTCCATAAAGAACCATGTTTGTTGTAGAAATGTGTGAGTGTGAAGAACCTTTAAAAGATCAAAAAAATATTCTCTTTATCAATTTAAAGCTCACATCTCTGTTACAAAAATGGTTCTTTAAGGAACTTAAAGTGGTTCTTCTATGGCATTGCTCAAACCTTTATTTTTTAGAGTGGATAGTCCAGAGTCTATATCCCTAGGAATAGGTCCATGGATTCCCGATGAAGAAATACTTTTAGACAACCAAACACAATTAAAAATGTGCAAAGGTCAGAAAAAGGGATTATTTAAACCCACGTTAGTCTTGCAGATATGGCTGTTTAGTTTGTGAGTAGACAGTGGCATTGTCTATGCAGACAAATTCTCACCATTCACTTTCCATCAGTCTTTGGAGAATGGCTCTGTCATTTCTAAGACCAAAGAACATTGTCAACAAACGGTACAGGCCAAAAGAAGCCCTTTTTGTGCAGTTGATTGTGGACTGTAAAGCATATGTTTTGCAACCAAGTAACAAGAAGGTTTAACAAGATATGTTGGCTAGAACCACCAGCAGGAACCTTTTAGATATGTGCCTTTATTTTTGAGAAGAATATGAGAATTGTTTAGTTTAGTGTGCAGCTCGTTTGACAATGAGTTCTTTGTTGTCTGTGCAGAGAATGAATCCATATTCACAGTTTTCAATTCAGACACCAAATGTCACCTTTTATTTGGGGAGTAATTTGAATAATATTGTATAGAAGAAAATCATTTATATTAGCCAGAAGACGAGCGATGAACCCATATGTCTGCTTTTTAGGGTTTTTTTTCTTCTTACTTTTAAAGCTGTGCTGTGAGTTGGAGGTGACTTTGTGAACTTTGTGCTGCTCTTTATTGAATATAATTTTTTTTTTAAAGACACTATTGCACAGATGCCAGTAAAGCAACAAACAGACTCTCATAGCTCTTCATAAACCACTCCAACCGTATGAAGGTCATCAGATGAAGGATCTCTCTCTCTCTCTCTCTCTCTCTCTCTCTCTCTATCTATCTGTCCTTTTCTCTCGTCCTCTACCTCTATTTTGTTTCACTTTTTTTTTCACTCCACCCTTTTCTCAGCAAAGTATATACATTATGCAGTGTCTCTTTCAAGTATACCATGTGTTGCTCTATATAGTATACTATATTCTTCATACTGATACTAAATACTGTTTGTATATATTTATACATACACAATGTATATACATAGTTTTTAACCTTTTAGATATTCTGAATCTGGCAGTTGTTCCTTACAATATGACAGGATGAATGGTGACAGTACTTGACAGTGAATCTCTCATATATATATATATATATATATATATATATATATATATATATATATATATATATATAACTATATATAAAACAGCTACAGGGTTTAAAACAAAACAAATAAAAGCAAAAAATAGAAATACATGTTCTTCATTGTGTGTATATATATATATATATATATATATATATATATATATATATATATATATATATATTTATATATGGATGAATATACATATCTGGATGAATGGACCAATAGAAATGCTTTACATTACTTGACATAAACTCTTATTTTACATTTACTTCCGTGCAGAGTAACACGTCACTGTTAATGTGGTATTTTAGTGGTTTTGGGCCATCCAGCACCACTGGAACAGCTGCTTTCCTTTAGTATGTAATGTACACTTTTGTAATATACACAAAATAAGGCATTCTAATTGGTTCTTGTCTAGGATTCTATTTAGGATGCTATTTAATTTGGACAACCCCTATATATTATGTCCAGATATTAAAATTATTCATAAGATTATGAATTGTTGAATATCTGGTGATATTAAATGGGGAGTCTCTTCTTTATAACATTAGGGTTAGTGTTAGGGTTCTAATTTTAGGGTAAGTTTTAGGGTTCGCGAAAATAATTGGGAATTTAAATGAATGTAAGTCAATAGTAAGTGAAGTCTCTACAAAGCTCTAGCAGGGGGTTATCCAGATGTACTGTGTAATATACTGAGTGTGTGGCATAGATTACCTTTACATTATGTGGAGGATCTTTTAACTTTACTAAGGTTCTCACACACACACACCTTATTTACAAACCTTTTATAGAGTGCTTCTTCCATGGCATCCCTCCAAAGAACCGTTCTGGCACCTTCATTTTTAAGAATAGGTCCAAAGCGCTGACACGGTCGTTCGTGAGAGGGTTAAAAGAATTATGGGGATTGTATGTTTGACCTTCTCTTCAGGAATTGCAGCCAGCATTTGTGTAACTGCTCTGCTGCAGTGTGTGCGCAAAGCCTGCATCCATATGCCTTTTATGGCTTTTTCATCTGTTTACAGGGTATTACAGTAAATACACCTCTCCAGATGAATCGATTGCTCTCGTGCAGATTTTCATTAGTATTTATTTCCATGTGTTTATTGTTTGTTTATTTCACTGCATGTATTCACAGCTGCCATTAAATAAAGTCAACCATACTTGACCAGCGCCCTCATCACACACAGGTGCGCGTGTTTAATCCCCACTTTGCTTCTCACCACACACACACACACACACACAGTACCTTTTCAGAACATTGCTGTTAGACTAAACCAACACACACACATACACACATGCACCCCGTTCACACTTTCATCCGTCCGCGTTTAACGGCGACGATTAAGGGCCAATTAAGGCGCGCGCTAGCCGGAGACCAGATGCGCGCATGGAAATCGCGCACGTGCTGCAGCTCGGACCCGTTTCCCTAGCATATAAAGCCGCTCGAGGAACCGATGCTCTCCTTTATTATAGTTTTAAAAAAAAAACTCAGATAATGAATATGCATAATACTCGCGCGATGCTGCTTGATGTCCTTTTGGCGATGAGCTCCGCACCGCCATGTGCGCGCGCTCCCAAGAGCGCACCGGGCTTTCTGTTTGCTCCTCCACTCCTCCATCCACTCCTCTTCTCCTCTTTCTTTCTTCTCCCCATTCATGCTCTGCTCTGAGTGGGCCAAACTCGAAGGAACCTTTATTTATTTTTTCCTTTTTTTTCTCCTTTCTTTGGTTTTTTTGTTTTTTTTTTGTTGTTGTTTTTAGGGTTTGGTTTTGTCTCCCCTCTCCCTCTCTCTCTCTCTCTCTCTTACTCCCTCTTTATCTCTCTCTTTCTCTCTCGCTCTCTCTTTCAAATAATCAGCTGTGTGCCAAAAGTGTCCCCCTTGTTTTTACGCGTGCCAGTCACCTGCCGTCTGCCTCGCTCCTTCCCCCCTAAAAAAAAGAAAGAAAAAGAAGAAAAAAACGCGCACACACAAAAAAAGCAGAAGCTCGCCTTTCTCTCTCCACTCCTTTTGACTTTCCGCGCTTTGGATCCCCAGTGAGATTCAGACTGGGTACATATTGAGCCCCCCATTGTCTTTCAAGGGCTGTACTACGCTAATTAAATTTTATCCACCCATTAAAAAAAAGAAAAACACCACCTCTCCTCCACGCTCCCCAATTCAGACCCTTCTCCCCCCTTCCTCCCCAATTCAGCCAGACCAGCTCTCCTCTCTATTTTGCTTAGGCTGGAGGGGATAAGAAAAAAAAGAGCCAGTGTTCCTTGAGTCAAATGAGTTGAAAAACATTTGCAAATCTCCATTATGGTGGGATTTCTGTCTCCCTTTCTGCGCTGCGCTAAAAGCCCCAACAGCTTCGCTGCTTTGTGCCCCTGCAGCGCCATTAATGCTGAGAGCGTTACGCACAGGGAGCTCCTCTGTTCCACCGGTGCCCTCCACTCCTCTTGTTCTTCAGCACGCTCTTGACGACCTTACTTTTCTTTCCACGACATCATTCGCACCTCGTTTCCAAATTTAATGTTCATTGAGGTCTCATTACTGCCACGCGCTTTAATGAATGCGGTTTCTAGGGAGAGCTCGCGCTCTCTGGGCTGTGGGTTGTGTGTAACTGCTGGTGCAACTTTTTTAGTGGTTTAGACTTTCCGCACTGAGATTGCAAAACTGTATTATTCCTATATGTTTAGCTTAATAAAGGTGTATACTTTTATACTTTTATTGTGTTTATTTTACTGTTCTTGTTTTTTTTTTTACTATTTTAAAAACAGGTGTCATTAAGAGGGCTTTAAAATGCATCGATTGGATTAGATCAGATGTCCATAATAAGCTATAATCGATCTTTTCAGCACACGTGTTTGAGATTTGTAAATCAATACAAATAATAAAAGGGATTGTGAATCAGGTGATAATGACTCTGAATCTTGAACTAATGCAGAGTAATGATTTTTAAGAGCTTTGGAAAACCGCTTTGTGTTTTAGTTCAGCTCCAAAGTTTTACGCGTTTTTACGCACAAGTGTGGCGATGGGAAATCAGTTTAGATTTGACCAAATTGGACTAAACTCAGCCTAAAATCATTAATAGATTGGATTTATTTATTTATCCATTCACTGAAGCACGTTTTCCAACTGTCGCGATTAGAAATTGAATGAATTACAAGATGAGAAAATTAAATAAACATTAATAATATTAATAATTATGAATAAATAAAAATAATAATAACTTTGGTTGCCTTATCAAATTGATCTAATTCTATTCTGCATTTTAATTGTGAACTAAATTTCGATTCTGCTTCGAGCCTTTTCTCCCTATGAAACCCTGAATCCAACGACACTGCAATAAATGTTTAACTCCAATAAATATAAATCAATCTCAATGTGTGCAAATCCTCTCCACTGGGGAGGAGCGAATACTAATGGGACAAAAAAAGGAGAAACCTGAAAGGGGGGGGGGGTTAAGGCCCCCAAAAAAGCAGCTGTTGAGTCGTATAATCTTTTTTCGTGCCCTGCCACTCACCTACACACTCTCTTTCCTTCGCTCATTCTCCCTCGCGCTCTCTCTCTCTCTCTCCTCCTGTCCTGCTCCCCTTCCCCTCCTTGTAGTCAGTCCAAAGAAAAGACGAGTGCATGGATGTCAAATTGGCCTCAAAAACGCCGTGAAAGATTGATTTGCAGCACTTTTCATTCAAACGACATTAGTTGGGAGAGAGTTGAGTAGGAATAAAGATGTCCTCCCTGTTGGAGAAGAGGAGAAGAGGGGGGTGGGTGCCCATTTAGGCTCAGTCCATCAACCCTGGAGAAAAAAGAAAGAAAGAAAGAAAGAAAGAAAGAAAGAAGGGGGAAAGACGTGGGACTATTGAAAGAAAAGCCCATATTGCCCCCTCTCACAATGCTAAAGGACTTTAAATTAATATCCATGAATATTAAATCACGTTGGCCTGAAAAGGACTGAAAGAAAGATACACTTGACCCAGACGGCTTTGCATATTACTGAGCTCGAGGCACATCATTAAAAACCGGGTCTCGAGTCATCAGGAAAAATCTAAACATCATTAAAGTGTGTTCAGTCTGGATGTGGGCTTTCCATTTCAGTGGGATTGACCAGTGCGTGCTGTTTGGCTCGTTTGATAAGAAGTAAAGAGATGAGTGTGCAGAGTTAATGTGCTTTAAATGCAGTGAAATAGGGCTCATGTATTTGTGGCTGTTTCTTTTTCATTATTATGTAACTATATTTACAGAGAGGGACGTGTTTACGTTAAGAAAACGCAGCAAATCAGAACATACAATAATTAAACACACATCGTTTTATATTCTCTTTATATTTTATTTTTCATTAAATGTATTGTATTTATTATACATATAATAAATGGTATTTCGTTATTGCATAAATGTTTGCATACATGCTTTTAGTTTGGCAAGGTTGTAAAAATGGATTTCTTAATTTTTTCCTACGTTTTTTCTTTAAATTAATTAATTTATTATTTATTTTCCAGCAATAATTGCTCGCTCAGCGCACTTCTAAATGTGTCAACCCCACACCCACATTTCTGTCCAAATAACATTTACCTGGCATCTTTTCCCCAACTCTTAATCCATCTCACCAGCTTGTTTTTCATGCTGGGACTCGGTGCTGTCTCCAGGGCGCGCACGCGGGCGCGCGCAAAGCAAGTCGTCTTCTTATTATTTAAGCCAAAACGTGTTGGTTGGATTCTAAACACCCCCTCCCCTCCCCTCCCCTCACCTCTCCTCCTCCCCTCAACAACCCCCCTCCTTCCCCCGAATGACTGGCCACTCAATAAAGAGCGTCTCTCTCTCGCTCTCGCTCTCTGTGCTAGAACAAGTGTATCGCACACAAGGGGAGCCTCATTAATAACTAATGACCGCAGGTTGGACCTCACGCATATAAAGCCCACCGGGACCCTTCGAGGGCAACACATTTCCAACATTCCCAACTCCCTCGCGCACCACGAGAGCATCTCCAAAACTGCCTCTCACAGCCTCGTAACGCCAGACTCTCTCTGCCTCCTCCTGCCCAGACTGCGCGCGCGGTCTTCAGTCTCAGCTGAACTTTCGCTCTGCAGACATTAAGGACGCTTTTCCGTCAGAGAAGCACAACCGCGATGGGCTCTGTGCTGCCCGCTGAAGCGCTGGCCCTCAAGGCTGGACTCAAGCAGCAAAGCCTGGCCCTGTCCGACATCATCACCTCGGACATCCTGCACAGCTTCCTGTACGGCAGGTGGAGGAGCGTCCTGGGAGAGCAGCTGTATGAGGAGAAAAGCAGCACGGTCAGCCCCAAAACTGCCTTCACTGCTGAGGTGCTGGCGCAGTCCTTCTCTGGAGGTGAGCTCTCAGGAACCACTACTTCACTTTAGCTCTTTAGAACTGCTGTGGGATTGCTGAGACTGATCTGAGGTTATTTAGTTTGTTAGAGCTGTGAAAGGTCTGGATTTAAGATTTACTAATAAAAGATGTTATTAAAGCATAATTTAGTAAACTTTGTAAACTTATTTGTACAGCTCTTTTCTAAAGTGTAGTTTCGTTTTTATTCTCGCTCAAAACGTGACTTTTCTTTTGTAGATTTCCTAAAATAAATAAAAATTGCAGTAAATTAGCTTGTAAGCTGTCGCTTAGTATAGCTGCATTTTTAGTTATTTACTATAGTTTATATTATTTTACAGTTCATTTAGCATGTAAACTTTTAAAACACTGTTTTAATGTAAATTCGATTGCAAAAAAATCATACTCGCTGTTCTTTCATTTTACTTGTATTTGTGGCGCTGTACTATAATTTAGTTTCGTCTGTATTCACTTCAAATGTGACTTTTATTGGGTTGTTTTTGCATGCTCGCTTCTAAAAGCGCTGTTTTATTCGCTTGCTCTCAATTTAGTGAACAAATGAATCCGATGTTTTGACTTTAGTTTGGAGGATTTTGAAATCATCAAAAACAATAATTTAATTTTTTAAAATTAAATAAAAAAAAAGAATCGTTGCTACAAAATGAAATCTAAACAGTAAAAGCACAGTGCTGAATTCTCTCCTCTCTCTCTCTCTCGTTAGAAATGAAACTTCTGTATATTCTCTGCATCATCTGTGTATCACTATGTGGCACTCAGGCCCACGCCAAACTAGATTTCAGGGCTTCGTCTGACGTTCAGCCTAACAGGACCTGACTT
Source organism: Salminus brasiliensis (assembly GCF_030463535.1). Lineage (NCBI taxonomy): Eukaryota > Metazoa > Chordata > Actinopteri > Characiformes > Bryconidae > Salminus > Salminus brasiliensis. The sequence goes on along the minus strand of NC_132897.1, from coordinate 8,366,440 downwards.
AAATAAGGCTATTAAATTCATAGGTTTTGCAGTGGGAGCAGCTCCACAGACAGAGAAAAGCTCTATTATTCCTGATAGTCCCTCATTCATGAAGCCACGGACAGCCTTTCCTTTCTTTCAGCGCTCTTTAAAGTTTGCTGTCCCGCCGTTACTGTACCGTGAAGGCTAATTCTGTTGCCATTCACACCACGTCAGCCATCTAATCTCCTTTCCATTTTTCATCGCTCTGAAATTCCTTAGCCATCTCTCTCTCCCTCTCTCTCTCTCTCTCTCTCTCTCTTTCTTTCTTTCTTTTTTCTTATATATAAAGCTCTCATTTCTTCCAGTGCAAATTCATTGCTCCGAACTTCTTTAAAAGCTAAATGAGTGTGGAATGAGCCATTGCTTTGAGAGCATGTCTGACCCGTCCCATTCAGGCCATAACTAATCGCTCCTTTCACTGCCTTAAAGGGGTATTTAACATTCATTTGGCTCGTCGCGAGGCTTTAGGGGTCCCGTTGCTGCTGCACAAGCGTGTAAAACGCGTTTAGACACCGATGTGCGCTGAAACGCACGCATTCAAAGGAATTCAGGAGAGGATTTGAGGACTCGATAACTTGCGGGGATGTTTGGCTGTTATTCATGTTTTAATAATAATAATAATAATAATAATAATAATAATAAACTATAGAGAGACAGATAGATAGATAGATAGACAGGCCCTCAAACAACCAGTTCGATGCTCTTTACAGAAATATTGTTCTCTAAATCGGACCTGTTGTGTGTGGTTCTCTAAAGAACCTTTTAAACATTTTATATAGCCCCAGAAAAGGGTTCCACTATTGTTAAATAGCCTCAGAAATAGGTTCCACTATAAGTCAGAACCCTTTATTCCAGCGTTTTATGTAATTTGTTGCCTTTTTCGTGTCTGTTTAAAAGCCCACACAAAAGGTGGGTTAACCCACAGCTCTTCTTGTGTTCAAATAAGAACTGAGTTTTAAAAAATCTTCAAAGTTGAAAGAACCTCCACGCAATACTCTATGGAGGTGCTACCTACAAGAACCTTACGGAACCTTTACAAACTTCAACCGCTCACCTTCATCGAACCCCCTTCTTGTCTATGCAGAGGTGCAGAAGCTCTCCAGCCTGGTTCTGCCCAGTGAGGTGATCATCGCGCAAAGCTCCATCCCAGGAGAGGGTCTGGGCATCTTCTCCAAGACGTGGATCAAAGCAGGCACGGAGATGGGCCCCTTCACCGGCAGAGTCATCAGCCCCGAACACGTGGACCTCTTCAAGAACAACAACCTGATGTGGGAGGTGAGCGCTGAGCAGCAGCAGGTGTCTGGAGTGTGTGTGTGTGTGTGTGTGTGTATTGATATGTACTTATGGCTTAGTGTGGTGTCTGCATATATGCCTGCTATAGCCTGTATGGAGGTCACTCAGGCTGACTCCTGCTGTTGGATGATCTTCTGTAGGTTTTCAATGAAGACGGTACAGTGCGCTACTTCATCGATGCAAGTCAGGAGGACCACCGCAGCTGGATGACCTACATCAAATGCGCTCGCAACGAGCAGGAGCAGAACTTGGAGGTCGTGCAGATTGGAAGCAGCATATTTTACAAAGCTGTCGAGGTATAATAATAATAATAATAATAATAATAATGGTTCTTCTATGCCATTGCATTTTAAGGGTTTCAGCTTGTGCTAGAACCCTTTTCTGGAACTATGCAGAACCCTTTTTGCCATTGTATCCTATTTGGATGCTGATTTTGGATCGCTTTCTTCTTTTTTAGACGATACCACCAGATCAGGAGCTGCTGGTGTGGTATGGAAACTCCCACAACACGTTCCTGGGCATTCCTGGGGTTCCTGGCATTGAAGATGAGCATCAAAAGAAGCATAAGAATGGTAAGATCCTCTAGGATTGCCTCAGGCCTAAGGGCTGTGTATTAGGTCAGGAAAAGGAGACAGACGCCTGTTATAGAGCTAGAGCTGATGCCCCCAGGTGACAGTAAACAAGACCTTCTGGCCTTCTTCAGATCTTCTGGATGAATCAGCAGTCGGTCACACATCGTTGTGTTTAGTCGAGCTGCTCCACTAATTAAGATCAACCCTGGAAGAGCTTTGCAGACCACAACGTTAAATGAACGTAACTCACGTGTTCCACAGATATTTACAGATGTTTATCAGAGGGCAGCAATCTTGGTATCCATGGTAACTCTCCTTAAATGACCTGTAGCTGACCTGCTCCCTCTCTCTTTTCCCAGACGACTTCCACGTGTGCGACACGTCGTCTTCCACCTCGGCGCTGGCCACGGCGGGGCGCATGCGCTGCGTCATCTGCCACCGCGGCTTCAACTCGCGGAGCAACTTGCGCTCGCACATGCGCATCCACACGCTGGACAAGCCCTTCGTGTGTCGTTTCTGCAACCGCCGCTTCAGCCAGTCGTCGACGCTGCGCAACCACGTGCGCCTGCACACGGGCGAGCGCCCGTACAAATGCCACGTGTGCCAGAGCGCCTACTCGCAGCTGGCCGGCCTGCGCGCGCACCAGAAGAGCGCGCGCCACCGACCGCCCAGCTCCGGGGCCGTGGTGGGGCTCCAGGCGCCCTCCCCGCCTCCTCCGCCTCCGCCTCAGCTGGCAGCGGTGCCCCATCCGGCCTCGCTGGTGCACCACATTCCCACCATGGTGCTGTGAACTGGCCGCGGTGCTGAACAGGTCCAGAACCTTTACAAGCCTCGGTAGAGCGCTCGGACAGGGCAGGGCGTGCGTTATTGCTAGCGCGCACGAGCACGTTGGCAGTGTGTCTGTGAATGGATGCTGTGTGGTGGCTCGCGGGCATGGCAGTGTGCTGCTCGAGGCATATGAAGGTAGACTAACTTAATGCCCAGAGAAAACAGATTGCGCAAGATGATCTAAACCCAAACCACCCCCCAACCCCCTATGCCTGCCTAGGATGGCCTCTCATGACGGTGCATCAGTGAATATGGCGAGGGGCCAAACTATCGTCAACGGCCGTGGTCTCATTAGCGAAGTGGGCGCCAGAGGGGAAGGCAGATTTGTATGTTGTTCATGTTGAATATTCTCCAGAGGCTGAAATGGCAGAAGACTGGAAGTCATATGCTAAGTCTGATGCTCTGCAACAAGTGATGCATTGAAGTTACTCCATTCAAAGTGCACATAGTGCAGAAATGAGGTAAATATAATGCATCTAAACTATTGCCTAATATCTTTTGTCCAAGTAAATGGACTAATGTGAAAATGCATTTGAATCAAGCAAATGTAATGCATTGCTTATTTCAGTGTATTCAGAGGTGCTCAGTCAAGTGTATAACTGATTGCTTATTTCTTTGCATGTACAGCTGTAATTTGCATTGTTTAAAGCAGTTGCAGCCTGTAAAAATGCCCCACCATGTTTACAGCCTCTAAACCTAAACCTTCAAACAACAAGATCTGAGTTATAAACACTTAAAGCAGCATTATGGAGAATTGATATCTTCTGCGCCTGGGCTACCCCTACAGTTTTGGAGTGTAATTTGTAAATACAAATTGTGCTTTGAGCTCCCCCTCATGAGCACCTGTACACATGCATTTGTTGACAAGCTGAGAAGCACATGGACTGAGGCGGTAGAGTAATAATACAGGATTTTACAAGTCAAGTATGACTCAGATTATGCAGCATTAAACAGTTCTCTGGTAGCTCAACCAAAGTTACACGGTGCTGTAGTAGTATTTCAGCCCGGCGATGACTGATACAACATTCCTCCTACTACAGTCAGTGAAGCATTCAGATTATAAGACGTTTTATAAGCTACAATTGCTACATAATGTTGCTTTAATGTGTACAAATGGTGTCAGTGTAATCTAAACCATCATTTATGTGGAGCCTCATTAGCGCCACCTACTTACTGTTCAGCATGTCTCCCCTCCCCTCAAACCCACCCCCTTTTCCCCAACAGAGAGTGAAATCCTCAGAGCACAGTATTGTAAATTATCAGTGTAAAGGTATGTAAAGTAATGTGAATATGACTTTAAAATCTACTCCCTCGATTTACTGAACAGTCACTTTATTTGTGTATGTATGTAAAACCTAAAGTTAAAGAAGAATACTTGGTTCTATTATATTATGTATAAAATGTTTACGGAGATTGAATGCTTTGGATATTCATCTTGTATGCTAATAAATGATTACTTAAACATTTCTACTTTCCTGTCTCTGATATGACCAAACAGGCAGGTTTATCTACACCAGATAAGATAAGATAATCCTTTATTAGTCCCACGGTGGGGAAATTCTCTACCAAAGGTATTTCATTAAAATTCAGTAAGGTCCAGTTAGAGAAATGTCCTCAAGCCAAGGTCCACAACATTATAATGTCTAACTTGCATTATGATTCAGTGTTATTTCTTATTAAGGTAGCCTAGCCACAGTTTCTCAGAAAGAAAGCAAGCTCCACTGTCTTGATAAGGTTGGCACCCTACTGACTGTTTTGGACCATAATTGTCATGCATTCAGGCTTTTTAACTCTTCATAAACAGATTTTAAATAATATAAAAATGGAAAATCTTGAGGCTGGTACTAAATATTATTTACAAAACTAAAGTATAAAAGATGATAAAAGTAAGAAATTTAGGGGAAAAAAAGGTAAATTGGACTGTTGGTGAAAGACGATGAACCAATGAAAAGGGTTTTTTTTAATATTAGTGTAATACAGGTGGTGGACCACCCCAAAAACACTGATCAAATAGCCAGTGGACCACTAGGTTTCCATTATTGGACCAACGGTGGTACGCTATCCTTTAGCTATCAGGATATCTCAACGTTTTATGTTTTATGATGAGATGTCAAATCAGACTACACTGGAAAAGTACAGTTTCACTAAACTGGACGGATTATAAATATGAAATTCTCTAAATGTTCTTTTCTTATTTCAAGTAAAATTTAAAAATAAAATGCCTTTGAAAAAATGTGCCTCTTAAAACAAAGAGCTTAATAACTTATTGCAATCAGATTCCTAGGCCACTAAATCTGTACCGTAAAGGCTAGAAGAGTTTCCCCGGTTAGAATAAACACTCTTTCAAAATGAAACAGTTCTCATTTAGACATCTGCTATAGGTCCAGGTCCAGATAAGACATTGTCTGGGTCTGCACCCAGACTGCAGTCCACCTATTAGTGACCTCTGATCCACACTATTATAAACAATCAGTTTAACTGGGTTTATTCAGCTCGATGTTTTGATTGTTGTTTCAACTGTTAGATTAGATTAGAAAGCACGATTTTATGTCAGTTCAGAAGCACTCACTGTTCCTCTATTTACTCTGCAGATAAAGTTAAATTCAACAGATCTGGGTAAATACATTCATTATACTTCAGGTCAGTGTGGTTACACAATGCTAGAATTCCCCAGTGTCACTGAAACTTCACCTTTGTGTTTACCTTCATGAAACCAGCTTCAACATCAGCCTGACTGTTCTCTCAACCAACTGCCTCTGCTACAAAAATATGCAAATACAGTATAAATGACACTCATAAAAATAAAGAGGTTCCATAAAGAATGGTGTTTGTAGAGTTGTGTGAGTGTAGAGATTCTTTAAATTGGTAAAGACACAATCCATCAAGTGAAGGATTTATAGACATCTAAAATGTCCTCATTTACAAACATACACTATATATCCAAATGTTTGTGGGCATCCCTTCTAATGCATGCATTCATCTACTTTGAGTTGCACGTATCGCTGACACTCTTGTCACTAAATGAAATCAAATCCTCACAGCAATGCTCTAAAATGTAGTAGAAATCCTTCCCTGGACAGTAGAGACAGTACTGTAAATAAATAATAATAATAATAATTATCATGATAATATCAGCAATCCGTCAGCCAACAGTATGACAGAAACAACTAGTTTATTCAAATGATCTGGATTCTACTTATAAACATATTTGCATCCAGGGGGATTTTGGACATGTCTTTCTCCTCAGTTGACCTCTGTGCACCTTTGTGTACTAGAAATGTACAGTTTGATCACAGCATTTAACTGCTTTCAGCTTTAAGCTCAGTATTAAGGTTAATAATACAGGCCAAGGTCCAGTCTCGTCCCTAAAGCTGTATTTTTGGGAAGCTCTTGCACCATGAGACCCTTGAGCTGATGATTAACTGAAAACAAGCAAAACTGTCAGGAACTCTAAACACATAGCTGTTACCTCAGGCTTTTTCGTACACTGAGCAGATAGTGTCTTAAACAGTGACTTAAGCGATGGGGGTTTTATTTCTACTTTGTATTATGCATGTGCTGTGGTGGACGGAGGCTCAGGAAAAAACGTAAGTGTGTGTTACTTATGTTATGTGTGTAACTCTTTATTTCTACATAGATTTATGATTTTATTAGTATAAATCCCAATCTATTGACAATTTACAGGATGGTGTCTTCATTTGTTGCAATCTACATATGAATATGCAACATCCCTTTTATATATTTTGAAGCCATTTATTTCATTCTCAGTCTCAGTGTCTTTCTACAGATAACACCTGAACTCTGAGCTCACATGTTTGGCAGACTTATTGCACCAACTGCATTTATCACTGCAAATGGATATATTGATAAAGACCTATTGCATTGCCTCTTTTTAGATACCTCATCACAGCACCCATACTGTGGCGAGTCGATGCTACTGAGACAGTGGTGGTGCAGTTGTTCGGCTATGATCAGGAGACCACAGTGAACCTTTACCTTAAGGACTCTCTTGCCATGGATTCCAAAACATATGCGTCGCAGTCTGTGAACCTCAATGCTCAGAATAATTATCAAGCTGCAGCTTCTCTACGGGTACTGAATGACAGCTGAAAACTTGTACTTGTGTTAACCTTTTTAAACCCTGGGCACCCCTTCAGTTCTTCACTCAGTATTTTCCTGCCACAATTAGCATCAGTTTTACAAACCTCAACATAGAACTAATGTTTTCTGCATTAGGGCAAATAACTGAATAATTAAACTAGGGTTCAATGTGGGAAAAGCATCTATATACCACTAAACATTGTACTGTTTTGAGTCTAACTGTTAATACATATATGATACTCTGATTTAACTTATACACAACAAACATCCAAATGTTTGTAGACACCTACTTATCCAACATTTTGTCAGAAATCCAGGGTATTACTTGGGTGTTTGTCCCACTTTTGCTGCCATAACAACCTCTACTCTTCTGGCAAGACTTTACACTAGATGCTGACACATTGCTATTAGAATCTGATTGAATTTAGCCACAAGATCCTTAGTGAAGTCAGGCAATGCTGTTGCATGATTAGTTCTGGCATGCCAACTCATTCCAAAAGTATTGGAGGGAGCTCCATCAATCTAGAGAACACAGTTTCATTGCCCCACAGCCCAATGCAGAGGTCTTTAAACTTTTTAAACAATGCTTGCCACTGGGCTGGGCATCTTAGGCTCATGGGACATTGTGCCATGTCACCCCATTTTGAGCTCTCAGTGCACAACTGAACAACTATTTCAGCAGTAGGTGAACCTGGAACTATCTGAATTCAGTAATTAGAAGATACTTTTGGACATATAGTGTAGGTTTATGATAGGCTATTCCCATCTGGAGCATCTGTAGAGTCTGATCAATTACTATGGACAGTAATATTGATGTCTTGAATTAATCAAGGTTTCTGTTCTTTTATTAAATATAGAACATATCTAAGTTCAGCTTCACTACAAATACAGTATATTAAAATTAGGTTGAAAAACACTTGAAATACTGTAACATTGAAGGTGTTTTTTTTCAATGGTTTCCTGGTTGTTGATTTTTTTTGCAACTTTATGCTGCCTAACTGTCCTCAGGTATCAAATGTTTATTCTACGTATCTTCCAGTATGTCACTCTGAATAAAACTGTCTATTTACCCTCAGATATTCCAGGACATCCGCAAAGAACTCACCCAAGTCTATTTAGAAGCCGTATCCAGCTCCTTCTCCACCAGTCAGAGAATACCAGTGACTCGTTACAATGGCTTTCTATTCGTCCAGACTGATAAGCTGCTATACACTCCTGAACAGAAGGGTGAGTATTTTGGGAACTGCGTGTCGTGTTAGAATGGAATATGCACTTTTAACTACTAGAGACAAAGACAGAGAGGTCAAAACAGAGGTCATTTCATGTCTTCTTCTGTTCTGCAGTTGAAGTACGTGTGTACTCTCTCAATGAGGAACTGAGAAAGTCCAACAGACCTGTTTCCCTCACGTTCATGGTGAGCTCCTCCTCATGTCTGATATGTGTTATATCTATAAACACATGTATGAACATTATATCAGCTCCACTTACCATATAAGAGCACTTATATAGTAGTATAGTTCTATAATTACAGACTGTAATCCATACCTAGCCTCCTTTAACCCTGTTCTTCAATGGTCAGGACCCCACACGACCACCACAAAGCAGGTATTATTTGGGTGGTGGATCATTCTCAGCACTGCAGTAACACTGACATGGTGGTGGCTTGTTAAAGTGTCTGATTCACTTGAATCAGCACAAAACACTAAAAACTAAGACACTCGACCCACCACCCAAATAATACCTGCTCTGCATTGGTCCTGTGGGGTCCTGGCCACTGAAGGGAGGCTAACAATGCATGTAGAGAAACAAAAGGACTACAATTTGTATTAGAACTACAAAGTGGTCCTGTATGGTCAGTGGAGCTGAGAAAATGGGCCAAGGTTATTCCAAATCAAATGCCTTTCATGGGCAAATCAATCAAATGCCTTTCACCAAACAGTTCTTTAGGGAACCAAAGGTGCTTGTTCAATGATACTGCTCCAAGGAACCCTTTTTGACACCCCTTACTTTAAAAGTGATGCATAACATTGTGTGTTATAGGACCCTGATGGTATCAAGATGGAAGTTATTGAATTGACAGACATCAATGGTGTCAAACCACTCCTTCCACCATTCAAAATACCCTTGAAACCTAAGTAAGGCTACTGTTCTTATTGGTACCTACATTCACTCAAGAGATCCCAGTGATCACCTGCTGTACCTCAGTGATCACCTGCTGTTCTTTTACTATTACCTTAATTATTACAAGTCCTGAAGTCTGTTAGTAATGCTGAAACTCCTTCCTCAGATTTGGAGTCTGGAAAATAGAGGCTGCCTACTCTAATGACTTCAGTACAACTGCAATGGCTGAATTTGAGGTCAAAGAATATGGTAAGAACCAAAAGAACACCAGATAGCACCACCCCCATACTTCACAGTTGGCAAGGTTTCATAAAATGTAGTTCCTTAGTGTCGCACTAGGTTTGAGGAGTCAAAATATGATTCTGCTGGTTCCTAGTTGGTGACATGCCTCAGGCTTGATTTGCTTATCACAATCTGAGACTTAAAGGTGATGCTACACAATGACTTACCTAAAGCTTCTAAGAGTCCTGGCTTGTTGTCTAGATTTACTCAAGGTATCTGTGCCATGAACAATGAAACTACACGCTTCCTCTTGAAAAAAGCCAAAAAATACTTCTTTTCCCCAAGATATGATGGAATATGTACCCATAAGTCGATTTCCACAGGATTAATATAACTTGATGTTTATTTTATGACTGACACAGCACATTCAGATGGGACTAAAATCACTGAGAAAATCTGTCTATAATTACATCACCCATCCTTCCCATGGAAAATTAACTCTGTCCAAAAGGGCCACAGAGTGCCAAAACCTTTGCACAGGCCAGTCAATGATTTATTTTTTTGTTAATGTTATAGAAGACCAAGTAACTGTGCACTAGGAATTTCTGAAAATATTGAATTTTATGTTTTATTACCTAGACATGCTGTATTAACCACTTTTTATTAAAAGAAAATGCCAAAAATGGTCAGTTGGCCAAGGGCCATACAGTGAAAGACTTTATGTACATGATGGTGATTACAACTTTGTATTTCAGTGTTGCCCAGCATCTCAGTGCAAATCCAGCCAGAGGCTAACTACGTCAGCACAGTGAACCTCCAGGCCTTCAGAATGAGTATATTTGCCAAGTGGGTTCCCCTGGTCTACTCAACCTAATCAAATAGACTGTTTAAACATCTCTTACACCTATGAAAACCATTCTGTATCTAGACATAACTCATGACTTTGAAAATTGCCATAGAATAGATACTGTGCACATAACTGTACTAGTGGCTTGTAGGCTTTCATACATGTTGGAGAGGCTTGGTGTAATTTATGAGTTTTTATTTGTATTTATGTGTGTGATTGTGTGGGTACGATGTTTCTCTGTGTTTATTTTCTTATCTGCAGATATGCCAGTGGCACACCAGTTGATTCAGCAGAGGTTTTCCTAAAGTTTGGGTACATCAGTGGTGGTGCTACCGTCATGTTACCTTCAACATTAAGACGTTATACGGTAATTCTCCTAAAGGCAGTGTTTCTGTTGAGGAATGAGCAAAGGCAATCTCATACTAAAACCACTGTAACCAGATGATTGTCTCTTCCAGATGTTTAACGGAGAACTGAAAGTTGTGCTGGACATTAAGAGTGCTCTGTCCAGGATGGAATCTGGGCCTCAGAACTTGTGGGAGATGAACAACCATTTTCTCCATGTGATTGTTTTGCTGCAAGAGTCAACTGGTTAGTCTAAGAACCTGCTAAAATGAATACACCATATGGACAAAAGTATTGGGACACCTGCTAATTAATTGATTCTTCACCTGCTCATGCATTTGCATATCTGTATCACGAATGGATGTGACTTCAAGTAGATGACTGCACATATTAGAAAAAAATTAAATATAATACAATATTAAAAGAAAGAAATACAAAAAAATTATAAACGTACAATCTGCCCTGCATGTACAAACTCTACCTCCCACTTTACTGCCAGGTGGCATCTCCCAGGAAGCAGTACTGTCCAATGTGAAGTTTGCTGATGCTCCTTTTACCTTGAGTCTGATTGCAACTCCCCCTTTCATCAAGCCATCTTTACCGTACAACATCAGAGTGAGTCATGTTTGCACATCACTTAAAAGAAGCACTACAGATGGCCCAATTCACTTAACTTATAGAATGATTTTCTTTGAGAGTAGGTCTTGGTTAAAGACCCTCTAGGTGAACCAGTGAGAGGAGTACCAGTGAAGGCGAGTGGAACTTTAACTAACAGTGATCAAGAACAGGAACTGCTTAGATTCCAAGGACACCTGACTGAAGTCACACAAACATCTCAAGATGATGGCATTGCATATTTTATTTGGAATGTTCCAAGTAATTCAGCAAAAGCTGTTTTTACTGTAAGTAAAGATTTTTAACATTATTAGTCAGATTTTTTTATACATTAAAAAATGTTTTTGGGCTTCTTGCACCTTTTTCAGAAACATGATCTAAGGATCTCTACTATTATTTAAAGAATCGTTAAGAGAACATCTGATATCAGATCTTCATCACTGTACATTTGCACTTCAACTTGCACTGAAACTTAAAGTAGCTAAATGCCTTCATTAGAGTGGGTGTCCACAAACATTTGGACATATAGTGTATGTAGCTGGAAGTGCGGTTGTCATCCTGTTTGCTCATTATAAGTGCTGAATAATTTTGTGTTTCAGTTCAAGACTGCTGATCAGCAGTATCCCCCAGACAGCCAGGCTCAGCTTCAACTCAACACTGAAGTCTATCAATCTGTCAATCAACGTTATCTGTATATCGATTTACCCTCTGACCGGTCCTCATTTGATGTGGATGACTATGCCAATATCAAGATACACTTTTCTTACCGTGATTTTTTGCCACTGAGGACTTTCAGTTATCAGGTAATAAATGTTATGGTGGACTGAAGTCATAGTTTCTCCTTTCTTCACAACAAGCACACATGACTCAGTACAAAGTGGTGGATGTGTAGTTTCATTTGTTCATTCGTTTGTTCATTCTTGTCTTAGATCATCTCAAAGGGGAAAGTGGTGAAGTTTGCAACACTCCAGCGTGTAAGTGATAGGGCCCAGAACATCAACTTCAAGGTGACCGCTGACATGGTGCCATCTGCCCGTCTGCTGGTCTATTACATCCTGTCTGGAGAGCAGAGAGCCGAACTTGTGGCAGACTCCGTCTGGCTGAACATCAAGGCGAAATGTGTCAACAGTTTAGATGTAATGACAAAGACTTTTATATTTCATACATTTATTGCCATTGTTTTCATTTGCACTAGACAATCAAATAACAAGGAACTACAGCACAGATACTGAGTATGAAGATTCAGAAGAATCCTAAAAAATAAGCTGCCAAAACGTTGTATGGCACCAAAAATGTTTCTCTTTACTTGGATAAAACACTGTAACCTAGTGTAGATTGTCAAAAGATGTTCAGAAACTATATGGGGAGAGTAGACTAAAGCACTGGTTCAAATCCCAGGTCAATTCCGAAGCCTGAGACAGCACAACTGGCCTTGCTCTCTCCGGATAGGTAAATGACGTTCTCTCCCCACAACACTCTTTGTGATGCTGCCAGCGCAAGAATCTGCCAGCCCATGACGCAGAGCTGAATAACTGGTGCTCACTCCGAGCGAGTTGGTTATCTCATGACTAAGAGGCAGTGGTTGGCGGTGGAGGCCTCACCCTCACAGTATTATATGTACTAACAAAGTGGGTTGGGTAACTGGCTATTTAAAATTGGAAAAAACTAGGAACAAAAAAACAATTCTTAACAATTTCAGGTTCAAATTCCAATTTATTTTTATAGTGCTTTTCACTATATAATGCTGTCACAAAGCACAGATCAGGGTCAGAGCCTCTTTTGAGCAAGTCAAAGGCAACGAAAACTTCCTCAGATTGAGAGAAATAAACCTTGAGAGGACCCAAGGGGAACCGATCCTCCTCTGGTCGACACCGGATAGCACATTTAATAGCTGAAGAACAAAAACTAGGTTTAGGGTTAGGATTTGGACCAGGGCTAGGTTTAAGACCAGGGAGATGGTTAGGTTTAGGTTAGCAATCTACAAAGTGTCTGCAGTGTTCTATCCAAATGAACTGTTAATCAATATTATAACAGGTTTTTATGAATAAGGTTGTCTTTTGGCTAAAAACAATATTAGTTATTATAATAAAGAATATTAATTGTTTGTAATAACTGTGTTGGAGTTGAGTTTGAAGAAGAATATTGATAATATTCAGTTTATTGCATTGCTGAACTTTTGACATTTTTCTTTTCTCCTAGGTAAGTCTAGTAGTCTCAAATAGAGATTACAAACCTAAAGACAAGCTCCAGCTTTCAGTGAGGACTAAGAGTGATAGTCTAAATCCCTTGGTGGCTCTGTCAGCTGTAGACATGGCCCTGTACAACCTGAGAACCAACGATAAAGACCCAATGAACAAGGTCAATAAACCCACTTCTATTTCAGATAAGTCTCCAAGGAAGTATTTGTTCTCATAACAATTTCAGAGGTATTATTTGGAGTGTAATGATGATTATGATTGTGGTCATGGGAACGATGATGATGATGTTACATTGAACGATGAAGTATGTGTTAATTATGCTGGTCTCATTCCCACAGGTGCTTCGACACTTTGAGCGCAGTGATTTGGGCTGTGGAGGAGGAGGAGGCCGCAATAATATTGACGTCTTTCACCGTGCTGGTCTGACTTTTCTCACCAATGCAAATGTCAAGGCCTCCACTGCAGGTAAATAATGTCTGACAGTGTGTTCCTGGACACATGGTCTGCAGTTTGTTGGGCCATTATGTCTGGTTAATGGTGGAGCTCAGTCACATTGTCCACACAAAATACATGTCACATATGTGACATTCAGTCATAACCTTGTCTTGTCCTTCATATGAGCAAATCGAAATGTAATACTTTCTAGGATCTATGTTGAACAGAGTCGGCCTTGTTTTCCAGATGAGGTCTGCACAGCTGTGATCCGACCCAAGCGCTCTGCTCTCTCCTCCATGGAATTGTTGAAGGAAAAAGGTGAGTTTAGAAGTACACTCAGTTTGATTACATCTAAACTGTAATAAATCAGCGTAATAATTGTGTTATTATGACTGACAACCTTGCTCGGATAAGTGTCAAATTTAAATTTTATTGGATTTCTAGTTGTTGACAGTAACAAATTACATATATTTCAATAGTGATCTTAACTACATATCTCAAATATCTGTTATTTATTTAAAATTTATATTAATTGTTTTTATTAAATGCAATATCTTTAATAATATATATATAATGCAAATTTCAAACCAATCATAACTCTCAATAAATCCCACCTCCAGATATTCATTTATCTATTGCTTACAGGACCACTGGAAGCTCTACCGAGTTATGTTGAAATATTAAACATGTAACTTCTTCTTCTGATTAAAAAAAAGTGACGTAACACTTTTACAACTTTTTAGTCTTAGACATTAATCACTCATTTTTAGTCAGTCTAGTCAATTCATTTTTGCCTGTTTAATTTCACTATGACAAAGTGGTGACAGGAACTGTACTGCTTTGTAATTGATTACAGATCCTACCTCTGACTTTTCAGATTTTCAATTATTTAATTTGATACATTTACTGTAGTTGATTTTAAGTTTAATGGATTTAGGCTACTCTTTCCACTTCTGAGCACAATTTGATCAATAGAAACATTAGTTAAGAAGTATCCAAAAAATGCTGGTAGAATTTAGTATACAACCTACCTAACCTTTCTTTGGATAATGATGGGCTAAAAAGTCACAGTTGCCATTTGTCGGTGTGTAATCTAACCTTGTAATTTTGCTTTTATTGTATTGAGTAGAAGTTCCAGACAAGGCTCACCTAAATGTGGTAAGGAAAAGGCGCTCCACTATACCACTGAATGATAAGTTTGAGATTAAAGGTGAGTGTGTTTCTGAAATGTTATTGGATAAAATTTCTTAAACTAAACTTTCTTACATGATTATTTTAGCATTAGTAGTATTGATAGATGAGACATAATGAATTGTATGTATCTTTTAGCATTGAGAACCGGTACTCAATTATTACAAACTTCAATGTCATCTGAGACTGTAATTCTAATTCCCTGATATACTGTAAAATACTGTAAATAAAGCCCAGCCCTAGTTACAGGTAATTGCTGGGAGACTCAAGTTCAAAAGTTCAAAAAATCCAAGAATTGTTTGTTTGTTTTTTTGTCCTGCAGCCAAACAATATGGGCCATTTAAATCATGCTGCTTGACTGGAACTGACAGCACCCCGACACTGGAGACTTGTCTGGATCGCACCAAGCGACTACCCGTCCCAGACAAGCGATGTAAGAGGGCGTTCTTAGAATGCTGCCTGTTTGCCCAAGACCTTCGTTCAAAAATGGAGGACAGGATCATTCTAAGTCGTTCAGGTATCTCATGGTTAGGATTTCAGGCATGAAAACATAAGTTTACAATAACTTAACCTCTTGTAAAACAGTTCAGCCAAAAGAAGGATGTAAATTATGTTTCTTGAGTGCAGAAGTAGAGTTCCTGCTGGAGCTGAAGGAAGTGCTGGTTCGTAGCTACTTTCCAGAGAGCTGGTTGTGGGAGGAGCATGAAGTTGACAGGTAAGATCCTTTCCACAACTTCATTTATTGCTGTGCAAATGTAAATATTAAATCTATTGATTTTGTTTTTTGGCTACCAGAAATTATAATTGATGAAGTTTTTTTCAGCTTTCAGTTTTGAGGTCAAGATTAATCTGACCTGATTTTCTGTATTTTATGTTGTAAACTGCCTTAGTTTTACAGAGCTCTAATTTTGCATTATTTACTACTAGATAAATCAGGTTGTGTCAGAAAATCATACCACATTTAGAATAAGGCCTACTAATAAATAATATAGTTTCCAAAACTTTCCCAGAGGAAACTCATTATACACTCCTAATTTAATAACTAGTCTATCTAATTAGTTCTTCATTAAAGTAAGAACAGTAATAATAAGACTGAAATGGATCAGTTAACAAAATTCTTAGTCTAAAAAATGTGAGTAAAAACAAAAATCGGCTTCATCAGAGTAAGAGTAAGAATCTGAATACACAGAAGTTATTGTCTCGACTGTTGATGTACCGTTGATATGCATTACAGTTGTCAAGTCACAAAAAACAAAAGCATGGATCCGCTTCTTTTCTCAGCTTGTAGTTTTGGAAATGGTGTAGCTGTTGTATTTCTTAAATAATGTAATATCATCAATCTCAGATGGAAAATTGAGTCTAAAGTTACACCAAGATTTTAAAATTCATCTTTTAATTGTGGAGCCAAAATTCCTAACTCATTTAAAACTTTCACTTGATTTGCTTCATTACCACTAATGAGTATAGCGATTATAATGACAATTTGTGTTGTTCTTTACTTAAGAAAATAACAATTATTTTTCATGCAGTATATTTGGGCTCTACAGAAATATATAACAGTGTATCATCAGCATAGCTGTGATAACTGATATGCTTTTTAATTTTGAGACCTAATAGACGCATGTAAAAAGAAAGAAAGAAAACAGAAGTAGGCCTAATACAGAACCTTGTGGAACGCCATGAAGTAAGTTAAGTTCTAAAAAAACCTACTCACAAATCTACTAAAAAGTAAAAAGCTGCACTTAAATCTTCAAAGAACAGAAAGACAGTAAGCCTTTTTTCATAAGCATTGAGATTTTATTATTTTTACCTATGCTGTGACCTGATCTGTACATACTGTCTCTCTTGTAGGTCTGGATCGCTAAGCATCCCTAAAGATCTTCCAGATTCTCTGACTACGTGGGAGATGAAAGCTGTTGGGGTGTTCAACAATGGTGAGATAAGCCATCTGCTTTGTCTTAGCACCTCCAGGTGGTGGGAAATGGAGGTACAATTAGTCAGGCCTACTGACTGTAAAAACACTGCTAATAGCCACTCAACAATCTGTGACACATTTTGTAAATAATTTGGATAAAATTAGTTCTCAATTCTCAATTAATCAGACTTTTTTCAGGGATATGTGTGGCAGACCCTGTGCAGATTCATGTAACTCAGGCCTTGAGTGTCGACGTACCTTTGCCTTATTCCATGGTGCGTGGTGAGCAGATCGAGCTTAAGGGCTCCGTCTACAATCAAAATAATGTGGACACACAGGTATGTTTTCTGTTTTCCAACACTGTTATGAGAATCTTCTGACTTCTGAAAATTGATTGATCTGAAATTGATATTTGAAGGCCCATAATATGAAAAAACAGGAAGACCAAATATCCCTCACTTTTTAAAAATACAAATTTTAATTGGCCCATGCCACACAGAACAATTCCATTCATACCATGGCTCGATTGCAGTCAAATCAGTCAATCAAATGTCGCTTTTTTGTTTTTATGTGTTTATGTTTTTGCAAAATGGTAGGACAGTGCTTCCTGAAGTCATGGCACTTTAGGGAGGAAGGAGAGGGTTTTAGCCATGTAAGTGCAAAGTCAAAGCAGTCACATGAAAAAAAAGCAAAGCCCAGACCACTGATTTGAAGAGGGCCACAGATAAGTGTTCTGGACCAGTCCCAGGCACGACAACAAATTTTACACTTGACGAAAAGTACCAAACTCATGGAGCAAGCACTCCTGGATAATGCACTTACAGAGCTCAGTATCAAAAACAGCCTGTTTAACTGATTGGACAGTGGTTATGTAACAGTAAAATGAACATAAAAACCACACAAACATCATACGTGGACCTCAGTGTGAAGGATGCTGGCCCTTTAAGAGAGCCGTCCATTGCATCCTTTATTATTAGATGCAAAGCACGTCTTAGCCCTGGCTTGTAACTCATTAATTTCCTTACTCATATTTAGCAGACTGAAGACTCCATAAGGGGACACTGCATGTACTGAAATAGCCTTTGGTTCTTAACGTCAGTGACACTGTGCATCCTTGTTTCTGGTGGCCTTTAGAAGGGTTTTGAATATGATCAGTTCATACATCATACGTTCAGCTGTATGGTTTCAATCAACCACCTGCCAATACAGACTCTGTAACTGTCTCTCATCCTCTCTCTCTCTCTTTCTCTTTTTTTCTCTCTCTATCTCTCTCCCAATGGTCAGTTCAGCGTAACTCTAGAGGCATCAAATGGAGTGTGTGTGTTTCGTGGAACATTGTGGACAGAAGATGGAGACCCGCATGTAAACAAAGGAAGGATCAGGGCCCGTTCTGTGGCCCTGGTCCGATTCTTCATCATGGCATTGGAAGTGGGCACTCATGAACTCAAATTTACCCTCTCAACCAGATCCACAACAGAGATAGTGGTGAAGAAACTTAGAGTCATGGTAAGATAGCATGAAATGTTATTTTCAAGGTCTAGTTCTATAAAGAAATTGCACCTAAACATTGCTGGATTCAAATATGTGCAGCAATTTCACATAAAAGATACTAAAGCAACATAATTCTTGTCAAAAGAAAGTACTGCTACTTTTTTCAGAGTGCTTTTCTGAGTATGCTTCAGATTATACCATGCTTCTCTTATAGCTGTTCATTTACTGCATATCTGCAAATCTTCCAACATCTTATGCAATCTGTGTTTTTCTTCATCCTTTGTAGCCAGAGGGTATTAAAAAGGAAATTTGGATTGGAGGAAGGCTTGATCCACAAGGTGTCTATGGTGAGGACTATCATTTATATTGTTTCTGTTTGTTCTGATTAGATGCCCACTACTTTTTTCTTGCCTTCTTATTTTTCCCCTAGAGATTCACTTTCTGTGATTTCCAAAAAATGTTGCAATTCACTGTTTCATTTTCCAGCCAATCTTTGTCCCCCAAAATTAACAGGTTCCCTCATTTAGCTACGCAAACACACACACACACACACACACACACACACACACACACACGCATATATATATATAGCATGATATATAATTAATAAATCATTTATTTTATTAAACAATAAATGAGCAGATGTCCCAATACTTCTGTCCATATAGTGTATGTAAATGGCCTTGTGACTCTTGTGTAAGCACTCCATGGACTAGGGTGTAAAATGAACAGTTCTATAAGTTTACCTGTGTTTTT
This sequence comes from Salminus brasiliensis, assembly GCF_030463535.1. Taxonomy (NCBI): domain Eukaryota; kingdom Metazoa; phylum Chordata; class Actinopteri; order Characiformes; family Bryconidae; genus Salminus; species Salminus brasiliensis. The sequence continues at coordinate 8,347,489 of NC_132897.1, read as the reverse complement.
CATGCTGTTTATTTTTCATCAGGGAAAGCTGCGAATCGTGTTGAGCTCAGAAATTCCAACCCTCTGAACCTTGTGCCAAAGTCAACTGTGGATCGCCTGCTAACAGTAAATGGTACATTTATAAGAAAATACCTGCACTGAAGCATCCCATCTTCTGATTGCTATCTGTGATCAGAGTTTCATTATGCTTTTGGTATTGTGCCCTTCTGTTCAGGTGAGGTGCTGGGGGAGTTGCTGTCCATCGTTACAGACCCAAAGGGGATAATGCAGCTGATTAACCTGCCAAGAGGCTCGGCAGAGGTGGAACTCCTGGGTCTTCTTCCAGTGATCTATGTGTACGATTTCCTTGAGCAGTCTGAGCTGTGGGGGCAGATGGGGGCAGACATTAGCAGCGCTGGTTTGAAGAGAAAGATGAAGGAAGGTATGGATTATTTTATATAAGAATAGAATAGAGTACAATTGAAAAGTTAAATATGGCACTAATTTAAATCCTATTGACCTTCAGTGGAATCTGTCTGCATTATAAAAGACTACACATCAACAAACTGTGTGTAGAATAATATACTAGGCCTAAATAAGGCTTAGAATTGATATCTGAATTATGTTTTACTGATGAATTGAGTGAAGCATGTGTGCCAGACAAAGCTTTAACACATTAAATGGCCTAATATTGCTCACTGTGGCAGCTTATTAATTGCCATGGGTGTGCATATGTACAGTCATTATACTTTACATTACTGTATTCTATACATTACTGTAGTTAATGAAACTGTGTACTTTCCATGAATAAAACTCCAATTTAATGCTTTGGTTCTATAACTGAGCTACTTAAAAGGAAAAACTATGTGTGACTAAATATGTTGCTCTTCATATGATGTGTGGTTCTCATAGGTATCATCAGCATCATGTCCTTTAAGTCTGAGCGAGAGCACAGTTTCAGAATATGGAAGAACAAAGACGCCAGTACATGGTAAGTTAAAGCTGGAAATAATTGTTTTCTGCATGTTTTAGCTTTAATTATCTATACTGAACTACATCCTGGTTTACAAAAACTTTATAGTTATAGTTGTAGTAGAGTTTTAGCTATCAAACCTAATAGTTTAATATGTTTAAAGCATCAGAGAAAGGATTAAAGGTACTGTTGCACCCTTAATCTTAATATTACACTGCTTTTGCATGTTGGGAAATCTACCCTGAGCTGTTTTATTGCATTTGAATAAATTACAACTGAACCTCTGTCTAGGCTCACTGCTCTTGTGGTGAAGACACTGGCTAACGTGGACAAGTATGTCACGGTGGATCACACTATGCTGTCCAGCACAGTTCGCTGGCTGATTACACAGTGTCAGAATCCAGACGGCTCCTTTAGTGAAAAATCCAGCTACAAGCCAAAAAAACTCATGGTGAGTGAATTTGAATTAATATAGATATATAATATAAATAATATAAAATATAGATAGAACCTTATAATACATAAACATATTAATGGTTTCAGCGGTATCCACCAGTGGTCCAGTGTGACCCATTCACTTAGGGATGACCAGATTCTGTATACACTTGACCTTAAAATGCGCTCCCAGTATAACCTTTTTACTTTCCCTGGGTATAAAGCACACCAACAAATGCATAATTTCCACTTGCCTGATGAACTCGGATCACAAAAAAGGCATTCTGTTTACACTTCTGTTAAATATGGAAGAGATCCGTCTCTGACCACCTCTGAATGTGGTTTGAGTGCAACTTGGGGGATGTTTATACCAGGCTCACCAAAAACGCTGTCAGGTGTAAACAGGCTCTTACATACCTCATCTAATGCGTCCAAGCTAAGGGCCCATTTCCAATATCAATTATAATACTATAGTAATGATACTGTATATGTCACATGGCATGCTCATATGTGAGCATAGTTCATTTTTACATGACCATTTTCTAGTCCCACTTTACTTTAGAATTAGTCTGGCTGTTCTTGGCTGTTACTGTGCCTTTAGGGCTGATATACATAATATGTGTTCTGGTTGGCTGTTCTTTATAGTGACTTGTTCAAAAAGCAGTCAGGGCTGAAATACTTCTTCTAATTTAAGCATTAATAGACTGGTAAAGCTGAACAGGAGAATATATGTCAATGTGTTAATAAACAAAATGTGGGACATGTAGTTTTTATGAACCCTTTAATTATATAATGGATAATGATAGTTCGGTTATACCCTTAGTTGACTGACATGAGCCACAACAGCTTGGATCCACAACATGGCTACTAAGACGACTGTAAATACTCCCTGCGTTCAGCATCATGACTGTGGATGTGAAGTATTGTAAACATCCATAGGGCTCATTCTGTCTTATCAATTTTTGAAGGGTGCCGGGGCAGATGTCACTGAACAAACAGTCTTCCTCACCTCATTTGTGGCAATCGGGATCAAAAATGCCTTAACAGTCCCCAAGTCCAATTTACAGGTAAGATCATTTTAATAACTCTAAACTCAAGTAGCCTAAAATATGTGATGGTAAGGGGTAACAAGAGATCTGTCTCTCCAGATATATCAAGATGCAGTAGAGAAGGCTGTACAGTATTTGTCTTTACAAGTGTCAAAGGTGAAAAACTTATATGTGAGAGCCATAGCAGCATATGCCATGACACTCATTGACCTCAACAGCAGGAGCGCGGTCAGCCTGTATGAGAAGCTTAAAAAAGAGGCTCAAATCAAAGGTGAATGGTTACTTCTTATTTATGGTTATTCATAGTATAATAATTTATGAATCTAAACCTATATTATTACAATGACATCATACAGGCCTATATAATCTTGGTGTGCTTGTGCTTTTAGGAAACCCAGCTATTGTTCGGTTCTGGCAAGAGAAAGATGTCCCTCAGGATCCGCTAAAGCCAAACAAGGCCACAGCAAGCACAGTGGAGACCACCGCCTACATTCTGCTTTGTACCTTACTCCGAGGAGACATGACATATGCTAAGCCTATTCTTAACTGGTTGACCCAGGATCAGAGATATGGAGGAGGCTTCTACTCAACCCAGGTATTCAGCCACAGAGGTGTTACTTAAAAGGCCCAAATCTCACATTTGTATTTTATTCATGTTTCCCCAGAAAGAGTCATGATTTATTTTTACATGACCATTTCCAAATTCTCTCCATACCATAGAACTGCAGGCTGGTACTGTAAATCTATTTTGTCTTTATGAATAATATATGCAGATGACCTCTGTTACGAGTCTAGGGTCAGACAAAGCAAAAAAAAAATGTGCTTACCCTCTACTGAGTTTGATAACAAAGCTAACAAGCTAACAGCACTAAAATATAAATGACTGGGTTAGGCTGACAATAGTGTTAGGAGCCCTAAACGTCCCTCTTAGTCACACTTTGTAGTTGACAGTAGTTAACTACTGGCAACCCGGTGGCAATAACAGGACTGCACACTACCAACAAAAAACACATAAGACACATAAAAGGAATATCAGGACTGGTGGGCATAACACCCCTGTGGGACTGGCTGGACGGTATTGTGCCTCATTCAGAAAACACTCCAGATTGAAACATTCTTTGTTGAAATTGTACAGACACTCAGGAAGAAATGGGATAAATTGCCATAGGCTGCCTTAATGGATACACATTGTGGCTGTCATGCAAAAAACGTGTATCGTAATACTTCTTAACTTTTATTGTTCTATTGAAGTGTGAAGACCTGTTGGTTTCAAGTGATAGCAAAAATGAATATTTTGATTTTAGCTTGACAGCGACAATTTGTAAGTTAGCTCAGTAATTTGTGTTTTTGCTGTGTAATTCTCTTATAGACTAGTCTAGTGAATAGACTAGGAGTGAATGGTACACCCAATGTGGTTTTTTACCGTTTTACTTGCATTCGTGTAACTGGATGAAATATTTATAAATATCAGAAATACTACAATTCTTGCATTATAACTTATCTTGCATCTGTGCTACAGCAGAATATCATAAAATGTAACAAATCTCAATGTCTCCTTTCTCTTTGCACCAGGATGCTATTCTGACACTGGAGGCTGTGTCCAAATACAGAATCTTAGCCCAAAAAGCCTTTCTAGACATGAAGGTTGATGTGGCCTACAGGAGGAGTGGCACAATTGGTGTAATTAGCCTGTCTCAAAATACCCCTATAGGGAAACCTGTAGAGGTAAGATTTCTCCTTCTGTTGATCTTTGAGGAGTGCTCAGCATCACTTTTTGACTGACATGTATTGACTGGCACAATTGGTTTACTCTTTTTGTCTTACTTTGAAAAGTTAGCCCACGCTGATGATGTGATACTGAAGACAGCGTTCAGTTCGGGGGTGTCATTTGCTAATGTAAGTGCATGTTGTACAAGTCTCCTTTGATGAAGGGTTCTTTGGGTATTCCTTGGGTGTAAGAACAGTACACTGTACGCTTCTTTAGAGCAGTGGTTCTGAGACTTTACGTAGCCAGGCCATCTGTAGCCTTCCTGTATGGACAAAAGACTGTGCTATCTAATAGTGTGGCAGGCCTCTAAGTAACGTAATGCTCAGTAAACACAGACCAGTGAAAAGCTGAGCTGGTCCTTGTGTGAACATGTGTCCATGTTTTTCCTTTCACAGCTGAGAATAGTGTACTACGAAACAATACAGAGCAATGACAACTGCCGCTTTGACATAGCCATAGATGTTCACCCCAGTAAGCCCGGCTCCATTGGTAGGTCAATGTGTATGTAATACAGGCAGCTTTTCTCCAAAGGAATGAATGTAGTTTAATGTGTAGATGGTCTTCTGTCTGACTAGAACCTATGGAGCGGTCACCAAGGATCGTTGCCTGTGCCAAGTGAGTACACACCTTTAAAAAAGTATGTTACATGTAATGCTCTGTTTAATTACTTTAAATTCTGCAAATTAAAACAATAATAATTCCTTAAAATATGCAGAAATGTGACCAAGGGTGTCAACCTTGACCATGACTGCATATTATACATTGCAGTATATTCCATTTTAAAGATATGACATTCTGACATATACTTTGGTAAGTATAATTTACCCAGTGTTTTTGCCTTACAGATATAAGCCACAAGAAAATGAGGTGGAGATGGAGGCAGGACACACTGTGATGGAAATGAATCTGCCTACTGGTGTTAGTCCAGTCATAGAAGACCTAAAAAGGGTAGGACACTGCCTTCTGTGTTTGTCCTTGGTATTGCCGATGTCCCCAAACTGACAGTATTTGAGATAAATGAGAAACATTATTCTCTGTATATGTTGCAGTTTAGGGATGGGCTTGAAAGTCGTGTCTCTGACTATGAAATAAATGGTGGCCAGCTTATTCTCCAGATAGACTCGGTGTGTATAACTTCACATATTCTGCTCATTAATTAAACCATTACTATTAATTATCAATGTTTAAAACATTCAAATGATTGTTTATCTTGTACCCTAGATCCCCTCAGATGAGTTCTACTGCGTGGGCTTCCGAATTCAAGAGGTGTTTCAAACAGGCATGAACAGTGGCTCTGCATTCAAAGTATATGAGTTTCATGATCCAGGTAAAGTCTATCCACAAAAGGCTGCACTGGTCCTTTCTGCTCGCCATACCAAGCAAATGAGTGGACGATGCTGTAAACTGCATTATAACGATGTTTTTTACCTGACTTTCTGCAGACAACCAGTGTACAAAGTTCTACTATTCACAGAGCCGCAGGCTCCTCCGACTCTGTAATGGTGCCCAGTGCCAGTGCATGGCAGGTAAGCCTCACATGTGTTGGTTGTAAGTTTACCTTAGACACTGACTGATGTGGTGCAAATTAGTCATATTTGAATGTACCGATTATTCTGGTCTGAGTTATCAGAGCTAAGATTAACAAAAACAAACGATGCATAGCTTGTCAAGTACTTTAATACTTTTAAAGTATACAAATTCCACTTTACTTAAAGTGGACAAATTCACTGCTTTTGCTGCTGGAAAGCATAAATGATGAGCCCTGTAGGGGTATTGCAAGTGAATAAATAAATAAATGATATAAATTTGATCTCCAAACTTTTTAAATCCAAAATCTTTCAATGGAACTTTATCAACTCAATAATTAGAAATTAGAAATAAGAAATAACGTAAAACATGAAGGATCAAAGACCTCCAGTGAGCAAGCCAACAGCGACAGTGGCAAGGAAACAAAGACTCACAAAGGGGACCCATCCTCCTCTGGTCAGAACTATTTAAACATTATTGATAAAAGTTCATAATATCATAATATTTTCATAATATTTTAATCATGGTGTAGATAGTTAATAGTGATAATATTAATAGTAGCAGATTAAGAGTCCATTTAGGTTTTAACATGGCCCTTAAACAGGTAGCAGTGGTAGGAGGGTGTGCCGCTGGTCTGGTATAAGTGGTGGTGGGTGGGGGGCCTGATGGTCGGACTGGTAGGTGGCAGCTGGTCTGACGGTTATTTTGGTGCATTCATCATGACACAAGACAATAAGTGAACATTTGCATTAAAAAAATTGTCGCCGTTCAGTGTTCATGTTCTGATCTGATTTGTCTCGTGCTCTCCGGTTCTCATCTACAGCTGAATGCTGTAGCTTCAAGTCCAACATTGATAATCAGATCACTGCTCAACAAAGAAAACAGGAAGTGTGCAGAGACGGCATTAAATACGGTAAAGAAAAATATATAGTATATACAGTATAAAGGCAAAAGTGCTGGGACACCTACACATTACACTTACAGGAGCTGTTAGGACATCCCATTCTAAATCCATAGACATTGATTGGTTCCCCCTTTGCAGCTCCAAACAGCAGGTTTGCAGCGTTGGGGACTTTTATGCACTTTTATGTTCCTCAGCACTCGCCTACCCCACTCTGTAACTTGATGTGGTCTGCCACTATGTGGCTGAGCTGCTGTGGTTCTCAAACCCTTCCACTTTTTAATAATACCACTCACAGCTGGAATATCTAGGAAGGTAGAAATTTCATGAACTGATCTGTTGCAACGGTGGCATCCTTTTACATACAGTACCATGCTGGAATTCAGTGAGCCCTTAAGACGACTCTTTCTTGCTACAATATTTGTAAAAGCAGACTGCATGGCTAGGTGCTTGATTTTATACACCTGTGGCAATTTGGCTGAGAGGTGTGTCCCAATACTTTTGTCCATATTGTTTACATAGCAATATGTAAAGTCATTTAAACAACTTAAAATGACTTGAAATTGACTGTTTAAAATTCCCTCAGCTTTTAAGGTGAAAATTACATCAACTACAGCAGAAGGAGATTTCCTGATATACAACGCCATTGTGGAGCAAACCCTGAAAAAAGGTGGCTACACTATTTAACCCCATCTAATGTAAAATAGAGATGTATTGGCTTAGCAAATGCTTACTAATCTAAAATGATCTAATTCCAATTCAACTGTTCCTCCCCAGGATCAGAGGACATTAAAAAAGGCTCTGAGATCGGCTTTGTGAAGAAGGCAACGTGTTCGACAAACCTGGAGATTGGAAAGCAGTACCTGATTATGGGTGCAGAGATCATGCAGCTTCGAGTGCTTCGCAGTTACAAGTGAGTTCATAAACTTTACAAAGCATTTGCTAAGCACAGAAGCATGTATAATTACACATTCAAATACACTGTGACATCTTCTGCTGAATGCCACTGGATTATTAATCATGTTTTATCACACTTTATCAGGTACAAGTTTCCTTTGGACTCTCAAGCCTCAGTGGAATGGTGGCCATCCGACTCCGACTGTTCAGGGAGATCGTGCAGAGATTTTGCCAGTGTTTTAAATGAATTTGAATTTGATTTCACTTTTGAAGGTTGTAGTGGCGCCTAGAGAGCTTTACCCTACAGACAGTCAGACCACCTCCCTTATTTACTATATTAAAGCTGGGGTTCTTTGGAGGGATATTTTAATAATATGTTTATTTTTTAATCTTAGCAGGTGACTGGTTAGGTGTGCATATGATAAATGGCTACATCTGAAATTGTAGTTTACATAAAATGACACAATAAAACAAATTCTGCTTCATTTGTCTTTCTTCATAATATATAGATATGAAATGCAATGCAGTAGACTATAACAAAATCCTTATAGGCAAGTCTTTTCATTTGGCAGCCATCTCTGCAACACCACAGTGCAGTTATTTAGCGAGTCTAGGCTACTTTCTCTATGGAAAGACCAAAATATTTGAAACTGGAGGTCATATTACCGTTTAAAAAAAAAATGAAATCACTGATAAAATATGACAAAATCCTCAAGAATAGGTTGTAGCATTTAGCTCAATAATGCTTACAAAGCATTGTCTTGCTCAAGCTTTTACACAGATCTCCACAATGGGGGGTGGGGGATTCCTCTGCTCCCAGCGTAACCAGCTAGCTTGATTAGCTTATTTTATTGAAAGGTGGGACTTTATCCATAAGTAGAGGACATGTTGAGCGTTACGAGCACCCCCATTCATAATTCAGCCAATTACAATGACGCTGACTATAACCAATTGGTGTGTTTTGTTAGGTTTTAGACCACAGTTAGATCCAGCCATGCAAGCTAATGTTGTGTGTTATTGTGACATGAAATACAATACTTGCCTTTGTCTCATGTCATCACAGCTGTGCTGTTGTTTTTTCACGATAACACACTCCCTCTCGTGTTCTATTGCTTTAATGGCATGTTCAGTATATTCTTAGGGCAAGACTTTAATCATACTTGTCTTGTTGAAATGCAATAATCACAAAACACCAGTAAATTCATCAGTAAATCTCAACAGTGAAGCCAAAGAAAAAGGCAAGCTACTGTAAAGTCTTTAAACCTTTACAAAAAAATTCCCCTTTTTCTTAAATAAATAGTTTCTTTTTATCTAGAAAAATAGAAAAATATTATTTAGCGACATTAGGGCCCTATTTTAGCAATTTTAGGTAAGCCGCCAACCGTGCAGCTTGGTTTAGGGCGTCAGTGTGTCTTTGCTATCGTAATGGCAGGAAAAATATGCCTTGCACGACTCGAAACGTACAAAAGGCATGTACTAAGTCTCTTAATTTTTTGTGTGTTTTGGGTGTAAGATAGGACCCATTAACTGTATAAATGGTTCTGTCTGGTGTAACAACTTATAAAATTTGCAGAAATGTTTATTACATTGTGGAAACATTTATATTTATGGCATTTATCTGACACTGTTAGCCAGAGCGACTTACAAGGTTCTTTATATTACAAAAGTGTGGAGTCTTGCCCAAGGATTGGTGTAGTGCTGCATGGTCATCCAGACCAGGAATCAAACCCACATGGTATGGTAGCTCACTGGCAGGTAGTGCTGTTGCGCCACGCCAACCAACCAACATCTCTAAATAGTACAATATTATTATTATTATTAATATTATTATTATTATTATTATTATTATTATTAACATAGTTTTCTTCTGTTTGATTTATTTTCTTCCTTGATACATATGACTGTGGAAATGACTAGAAAAACTGTAGACTGTTTTTCTACAGTGATTGCTTGATATTTAGGGGCTCCGTAACAAAGCAAAAAAAGGGGGGGATGGACCTTTTGGGTTACCATACAAGACCACGTGACAAAAACACAACACAACCGCGAACTATTTGATTTTGAGCTGTTTCTAATGAACCTGCTGTCAAATGCCTCGAGTCCACGTTTCAATTAAGCCTTGATCAGCAACATTTATGTGTGTACTGTATTTTACTCCTACTCTCCAAGCATGGTTTCTGTAGATCTCGCTTTAGACACACCGCTTCAGTTAGCTAGCCTGCCTAGCTTTCAGCTAGCTAACGTCTGCTAAGGCACGTCTCCTTTGTATCTCAGTCACCATGGAAACGGCTCCATACGCTAGCAATGCAGCTGCACCTGCAAGCTAACAAGCTAACGTTATCATGGTCGTTAGAAAATGAGAACACAACATCGAAAATAAGTAAGTGTGCAGTATACTGACTCGTTCAAGTGATCAACTGCGTGGCTACTGGCCACTGAATAGATCACACACACACATTTGGCGATTAAGCAGCGAGTGCTAGATGGCTTAGCTACTTGGCTAGCACTAGCTGACTCAGCGACTAGCCAGTGCTAGCTAGCTAGCTAACAGCTACGGCTAGAGAAACACCGGGATAATGGTCTACTGTAACTATAGGATTATGATTAATTACAGGACCGTTATGTCCAATGAAACTAAAAGCGACTGAATTGCTTGTTTGCTTTAGCCAGATAACTTAGCCGCTGCGAATTTGCTAGCTAGCTTCCCCAGTTAGCTAACACTAGTGTTAGCATTTGTCCAAATGTTTGTTGACATCCATTCTAATGAATACATTCAGCTGCTTTAAATTGCACCCATTGCTGACAAAGATGTGCAAATTCACGCTTTTACAGCTTGTCTAGACCTTGTAGAGAAGTATTGCCAATTGAATAGGACTCTCTGGAGCAGATAGACATGAGCCTATAGTCACAATGCCAAATGCCAGGGCTAGCATTGAGCTGTGGAGCAGTGGGACGGTGTTCTCTGTAATGATGGCTGGTGCTCCATCCAGTACTTTTAGGATAAGTTAGGGAGTTGGAGGGCAGTTGGGGTGGTGGTCATCCAACATCCTGAGCTCACTAACACTCTTGTCCTGAATGCAATCAAATCCTCACAGCAATGCTCTAGTAGTAATCTAGTAGAAAGCCTTCCTCCCTGGACAGTAGAAACAATACAAGCAGGATGTTTGTTTTAGGAAAAGAAAATTATTCGGCAGATGTCACAGTAGCTTTGTCTATATGGTGTACTTGTGTTAGGGATAACTAATCTTTGAGGTAACTTGTATATAAAGATGTGTTGCTAGATAGTTAAATGGTTCATTCCAAACCACAACCCTTAATGTCTTTTTTTTTTCAGCCTGTTGGTATGAAATGAACAAGTAAGTCCCCTAGAAACTCATCAATGGAGCGACAGAGGGTGTCCAGGCGAGCTTCAAGGGCAGGTTCATCTCTGTTTGGAAACACCAGCAGATTTTTGACCTCAGCATACTCCAAGTCGGCAAGTCACTGGGATTTGACTTTAGAGAGTGAAGATACAGCTAAGAATGCCCTCAGTGATGATGGTAACAATTCTTTGCTTACATTATACTTAAAGTTGAAATCAGAAGTTTACACACACCATATAAAAAGACACATGCATTTTTTTCTCTCTGTCTGACATGCATTTAGAATAATCATTTCCTGTTTTAGGTCATATAATTAGGATTACCAAAATTATTTCTATTTGCTAAATGCTAGAATAATGTAAGGCAATTTTAAAATACTTCAAAAGTATTTTAAGAGTAATTTTATTACTCTTCAAAGTCAAAAGTTTAAATACACTAAGATTACTATGCCCTTAAACAATTTGGAACTGTCCACATGATGCCAGGAAGAATCTGTTAGTCCAAAACAAACCTAAAAAAAGCCAGATTAATGTTTGCAAATGCACACAGGGACAAACCTTAATTTTTGGAGACATGTCATGTGGTCTGACAAAACTAAAATTGAACTGTTTGGCCATAATGACCATTGTTACGTTTGGAAGAAAAAGGGGGAAGCTCGCAAGCCTGAGAACACCATCCCAACTGTGAAACACAGGGGTGGCAGCATCATGTTGTGTGGTTGTTTTGCTGCAGGAGGGACTGATGCACTTCACAAAATAGATGGCATCATGAGGAAATACTGAAGCAACATCTTAAGACATCAGCCAGGAAGTTAAAGCTTGGGCGCAAATGGGTCTTCCAAATGAACAAAGAAGCATACTGCCAAACTGGTTACAAAGTGGCTTAACAATAACAATATTTTGGAGTGGCTATCACAAAGCTGGAGTGGCATATTTTGGAGTGGCACACAAAAGATCTCAATCCTATTGAAAATTTATGGGCAAAGCTGAAAAGACATGTGCAAGCAAGGCGGCCTACTAACATGGCTCAGTTACACCAGTTCTGTCAGGAGGAATGGGCCAAAATTCCTGCCAACTATTGTGAGAAGCTTGTGGACGGATATCCTAAATGTTTGACCCAAGTCATACAGTTTAAGGGCAATGGGAAAAAATCCATCTCTCATTATTCTGGCATTTAGCAAATGGAAATAATTGTGGTCATCCTAATTGATCTAAAACGGGGAAAAGTTTATTCTAATCTCATGTCACACAGTGAGATAAAAAATGCATATGTATCTTTTTTTATTTAGTGTATGTAAACGTCTGGTTTCAACTGTATCTGTCAGCTTCTTAATACCTTTATGAAAGATCTGGATGGTTCTTGATGGAGAACCACTGTAGTATCTCAAAATGTTAGTGTCACTTGTACATCCTTCTGTTTGATCTGCAGATGAAAGGAAATGCACGGGGACAAGATACATTACAGAAGATCTGATTAAGAAGTTAACTAAACAAGATAGTTTAGCCCTTGTGCAGTCCTTGAACCTGTCCAGTACTCATGGAGATAAATACTTCAGGGTAAGACTTTTTCACTGCATATTTGTACACACTCATCAAGCACTTTGTTATGAACACTATACTAATACTGCAGAATTTGCTCTCAAAACCTTTTCCTTTGAGATTTGGCCCATGATAACATGATTGCATCACCAAACATCACCAAAATCTTTCGTTTTTCCAAATCCTAAAGGTGTAGCATTAGGTTAAAATCCAGTGCCGTTTCCATCTGCCAAACCACCGCTCACTGGAATAAACTCTAGCGACTGCTGTGCTGAAAATCCCAGGAGATCAGCAGTTCTAGAAACACTTAAACCAAGCTTTGTGGGACCAGCAGTCATACCACACTGATTCTGATGTTTGATTTAAACATTACTTAAAACCGCTGACCCACATGTTCATGATTTTATGCATTGCACTGCTACCACATGATTAACTGATTAGATTATTGAATAAATTAGCAAATGTACAGATGTTTCCGATAAATTGCTTGATGAGTGTATAGCTGTGTATGAAACCATGCCCCCCACATGTAAAAATCCAAATCACTATACAGAGCAATATTATAAGGCTGTGTTTCTCAACCCTGGTCACAGGACAGGGTGCCTCCAGGACCAGGGTTGAGAAACACTGTTATAAGGTACAGGATTCGACTAGGTAGTGAACAGTTTTGGAGACGTCATTATGTATGTGAGCTTACTGCTGTACAACAACAGAGTGCATTGCATAAATCTGAATGTGGCCTTCCTTAGAGAAGCTTTTTGTGAATCTTCAAACCAAAAAATTAATAATGAGTATTCCATGTTTTTAGTGTTCATCATTTCTACACTATATATTAATGGTGCAAAGAACCCCAAAGAAGTGCACTAAATAGTGAAGAGGACACGGTTTTGGACAGAGCTTATGTGTTTAAGCATAAAAGGAGAGTATTTGTTTGATAATGTAGTCTGTTGTGTTTACAGTGCATTGAGAATTTGGACAAATGTGATCATCTTCAGGTCCTCAACCTCAGTTACAACGGCATTGTCAAAATTGAGAAACTTGAGAAGCTTCATAAATTGCGAGAGCTGCATCTCTCCAATAATGAGATACGGTAAGCAGTTATCCAGTACAGTTTGATAAATGTAATTTATTTAACTTTGCCTTTAAAGATATTGGTATATTGATGCAAACAAGCTGTTGTTTTTGACCTTGCAGAAGAATTGAAGGCCTTGAGCACATGGCATGCCTTCAGATTCTGAATCTGGCCAACAACAGCATTGAACAGGTGCCTCTTTGGTTGGCCAAAAAGCTCAGATCCCTTCAGTCACTGAACCTACAGAACAACAAGATATTTTCGGTCGGTCCAGTTTTGACACATTTGTATTAATAATTTGTGGATACTTCCATAATGACATTGTCTTGTACAAAGACTGGCTTGTGTAATTAGGACAAGAATTTAATTCCGGCTGTATGATTATAGATCATTCACGTTGTCTTTCACTTCTGTTGTCTAGCTTCACGAGCTGTCCAAACTGAAGCTTTTGAAAAACCTAACCAAGCTGATGTTAGCAGACAACCCTGTAGCTGACCTAGCGCACTACCGCCTCTTCTTAGTCTTTCATCTGAGATCACTAGAGCTACTGGATGGAGATCGAATAACCCAGCATGAAAGAGAGCAAGCTCACCAGCGCTTTCACACTGGTACCTGATTAAAGTTGATTAGAACTTTCCTTGCATATTGGCTCTAAAAGAGCATTCATTTTGTGCTGACTGAGCTGCTGTTGTCTGGCTCGCAGAGGAAGTAGAGCGCCTGGAGCAAGAGCTGGAGAAAAGAGGGGCAGAGATGGAGCAGCTTCAGAGGGAGAAAGCTTCAGCTCTGGAGGAGTTGGAGCAGCAGGAGAAGCTCCAGAAGAGCCTGTGGGAGCAGAGCGAGGAGCAACAGCAGCGACAGGAAGAGCTGGAGAGGGAGCTAGACACCAAGTCTAAACTGGTGGGAAATAGAGAATTAACTTGCCCCCTGGGTGTGCTGATATTAATGGTTGTGAAATAAAATGCTTATTCCCTTTTAAAAATGTAGCAATTCAGGAGAAATAGCTCAGGGCCTCAGCACTTAAAGAAATACTTCAGTATTTTTCAATCTGATTCATACTTTCAATCATCACAGACGCTAATTTCTGTGTATAGCGACTCAATGTAGGTGAAAATAAACAGACAAACTATTGCCTGCAAATGTAATACTGTAGTAGCATTACAGTAAGAGCCATTAAACAGTTGCTGTAACAACTGCCCGTTGGCTTCTTTGATGTATGTATGTGAGTACTTGATGCATGCAGATGTGGCCAACTGTAAGTTACAAATAAGGTGAAAATGCTGGAGTATTCCTTTAACCCACGTCTAGCCTCTGCTTTCTTGCTGGCTTCTCTTTTTTACTGCTTTACTCTTCTTTCGACTTTTAGCCCCTGTTCTTACCAGTTACGTTCCCCTCAGAAAGGTAGAAATATTTTTTTAAAAGATAAAAATAAATGGTTAAAATATAGAAAGTAAATGTTTCTTTACACTACTGATCAAACGTTTTAGAGCACTCCAATTTTTTTAAATGTTTGTATTGACATTTACGCACTTGAATCAAGCCTAGCGAATCATCTGAAATTGTACAAAGGGAAGCAGTAAACTGCCAGTTATTGGGTTTGTAAACTTGGAAAGTTTTTCCCATGATTGGGTTTGATTTCACACAAGGAAAACTTCAGGTGCACCACAATACTGTCCAGTTCTGTGTTTCAGACGACTGCATATTCCAGTGCAATTTTACATGGAGCAACAGCATATATGACATTTGTTCATAGCTGTAGGAATTATCCAGTATGCCAGATTAACGCCTTTCTATGGGAGCTGTTTAGCTTAAACTTGCGGAGTACATCTGATAGGTGGGTCAGATCGAGGCGAGATCACATTCTCACCACAAATGAACCACTCCAGAGTTCATTTAGGACTGGACCAAGACACTTCTTAGAGGTGTGGTCTCAGTGCGGTTGTTTTCTAGCAAAGGAAGTAACAAACTTGAATGATTCAAAAGTGATGCAAACAATTTGCAAACCTTTTCTCTGTATAACCACAGTGTTGGGACAGACTGTGTTACTCTACTGATTCTCTACCGCCATATTTTGATAACATTGCATGTTCAGATTGCTATCATAATGTTTAGACTCAGTTGTGAAGGGAAGACTTGGAACTGCTGGTTTGTCAGGGAAATTGGCAGTAAGAAAGGCATTGCTAAACATGGCAAAACAAGAAAAGCAGGGTTGCCAGGGCCATGTAATACTGCCAGTGGACTACTGAAAAAATAGGGAGTGTTCCAAAACTTATGTACATCTGTGATCTTTGCAAATTTCTGTCTTTCTCTGTCTATATACTTGTAGTTTTATAAACTGTGTGCATGTCTCTGCATGGCTCTCCTGTTTGCATGACTTCTTGTCTGACTCTCTTCCTCTGTGCTGCATTATTCTCAGCCTCCACTACCTGCACTGCTGTTGGATTCTTTCTGCAAGGTATTCAGTTGTATCCAGACAGTTTCTATTAGATCATGTGGACCAGTGCCCAATGTCTTTGTGAAGTAAAACACACATGACTTTCTCCTGTGCTTCCAGGTGCTTCCTTTAAGGGAGAGGTTGATGGTATGGCACTGCCATATTGATAAGCATGCTCCAACAGTGTCTGCATGCATAAGTCAAGAGTGGAATTGTTAAGATATAGTGACATTCGTCAGTGTAACTATTTTTTGCTAGTACTTAGTTCATTTTTAATGTAACATGTTTGCTGTGGAGTGTCTATATATGAATAACATAAACCTTATATCTCCAAATTTGCCATTTTTCACAATTTAAATCTGGCAAAACTATTATGATGGATCAATGGATGGATTGGAAAAAATATTACTTTTACATTGACTTTAATGAAAAGTTCCGTCTTGTGTAAAGTTGCTGTTTTGGAGATATGAAGTAATATATATATATATATAAAATTGGTTGGACATTATTAGAGTATATTCCAGCTTGTAGCCTGAATGATGATGACTTCATTCTCCAGCTGAAGCAGAAGACCACAGAGCTGACCCGGGCCTGTCAGAAGCAGTACGAGCTGGAGCAAGAGTTGGCCTTTCATAAGATAGATGCTAAGTTTGAGCCACTCCCATTTTATCCAAGTCATGTAAGCTTTCTCAAAATCTTCTTCACTGGTTTGGAAGTAGTCTTGTGGTTAACTTTTAATCTGCATGCTGAATCAACTTGAAGAGCCTTGAGAATGTCTGGTGTTTGTTGTTCTATGGTATTTAGGACATGGAGGAGGACCCTGTGCCAAATGAGAGCCCCTACATTGGAAAGGCTTGTCACAGAAGGAGCAAGCTCTTTCCAGACACTGTAGATACAGGGGGCAGACGTTTAGCCACAGAAGGTTTGACACAGGCAGACAGCCCTACTCAAGATATGTACAGGAATGCCCTGGAGAGAGGTACTGGTCCTTGGTCAAAGACACTTTGTGTCCTTTTTATGTTAACTGACTTTGTGATAAAGTGATTGACAGCTTTGGCTGTCAGAGACCGTCTATAGGACCTGCATTGCACCCTTTCTGTTTATTACATGGAGTATCTGAGTTGAAGGGGAACTTAAATGAGCTGCAGTTTTACTGTTAAAACATTACACTTACATACAAACTGGGTATCAAAGGGAAAAGTCTGCTCTTCTTCTGTACTGAGCTTTCAGTGAAGGTGGCCTGAGACACGCTTGGTCTGGGAGAAGGGGGGCGGGTCTACCGAATGACTGGGCGAACCTCTTGATCTGCCTCTGGTCTGCATTTTGCAGACTCTGAAATTGCAAATTTGACAATATGGTGGACAGTTTTGGCTTTATTTCTGTAGAACAGAAGGGAGTGGAACCACAGGCATCCCTGTTTTCTACAGTCATTAAGGATTACACTGTGTTTTTGTAGCTGAGGAGCAGTTGCAGCAGTTGCATAAGGAGATAGAGCGCACAGAGCAACAAATCCTACGTGCCAGTGAGGAGCTACGCCAGCTAGAAGAGGCAGCATCTCAGAAAAGGGTGAGATGCTTTTTTTTTTTGTTAAAAATCTCTTTATTATTATTATTTTAAAGCTTATTATTCAGTGATTACTATGAAACTACTATATAGGTATACAGGCATAAGCAATAAAAAGTCAAACAAAAAGTAAGAGTACAAGTACAAGTAAATGTGCATCTGTTGACAAGCTGACAGAAAAATGCATGTGGACTGAAGCGGTAGAGTATGATTTACACGACCATAGATTTACACAAATATGACTCAAGTTACACAGCCTTCTCACAAAAGGTCTCGTGCAGCTTCACCATAGTTCCATAGTGCAGAAGCAGTGTTTTGGACATAGAGTGGAACTTACAGAGATGCCATTTACCCTATTACAGTCAGTGGAGCATCAAAATAATTTTAGGTAAAATATCTTCGTAAGGCTGCTGTAAGTCCAAGGAGTTTAGAAACTTTCCCCACATATCTTTTTAAACCATTTAAACCTAAATGAAAATCTTGTGATTTTGAAAATGGTAGCAGACTTTGTGAGTACATACAATTCAATACTTTTAAAATCTAGATTTCCGAGGCAGAAAAGGAGAATTTGAGGCAGCAGCTGCGGGGGAAGATCCAGAGGCTGGGTGAGCTGCGGCAGGAGGCCGAGGTCTTGGAGAAGCAGCTGGAACGACACAGTGCTGAGTTGGGTCAGACTCAAGGGGAGCAAGAGCAGCTGCAAAGCTTACTGCACACCCTGGAACCAGAAGACCCCAGACATGTCAGTAACACCACCTCCACCTACATGTGTTATTAATGTTGCCTTCCATTCACTTTTATGTATTATCTGGAAATATACAATTTCTGTCAAATCAAAACCTCATAACTTAATTGTTTTGCCATTTAAAGTCCTACACCATTTGAAGACACCAGTTATTCTTTACATTGTGTGGATGCCATAATGAAAATTGCTAACTAATAATTTTTCTTTTTCTAAAATGATCGGAAGATACAAAGTTTTGCAGAGACATCAGAGAAATAGTATTAAAAAAAGAAATTATGGAGGTAATATAACTAAACTAAAGAAAAATACTAAATACATGTCTTTTAAAATCATTTATCTAAAATCAGAGATGTCTGGAAGTTTCGTGGGAGTTTTCCTGGCCATGTCACGTCTTTACGTACTTGCATTACATGCACAGACTCTGAAAGAGGATCCAACATCATTTGCTGGTTACCTGAGCAACCACTGCGTTGCTAATGCAGCTGATACGAACAGAACGGCTACTGCGAGAGCTGCTGCAAACGTGTAGATATCAGAATGGCATCTGCTCATTCACCCACTGTCAAACCAATGAAACTAGCAAGTTTACGTTTAGTCATGTTTAGATTTATCTCTGGAAGGAGCATTGCAGGATTGATGCAGTTACACATTCTCACCAAAGAGGTCTCTAAATCCTCAAATCCCCCAAATTTACAGATTATCGCTTTAACTTGTTCTTGTTTGTTTAGTTTATTGTTTAAGTGCCCTCGTTTTTGTAACATGACTATATGAATATAATGAAGTATTAAAGATAAAGGCTTAAAGATGGCAGGTTAACCTACAGTAAAAAAAAATAAAAAGTCCATGTTCATAGACATTTTTTTGACATTCTCTCACCCATTATCCGGCTGCTAGCATGTAGTTGTTATAATATTGTAATTTGTGATAAGTTTCCTTTAAAAGACTGCTCTCCAAAACTGAACTAATATTGAATCCTGGTTGCAGTTTTACAGTTTATTGCCGAACGCATGCTCTGCAAGAAGTCATTTCCTGCGCTTTTAATTTCCTGAACACAAAAAGAGCAGTACTTGTAAACAGTGATGATAGCACATATACATAATGTTGTCCTGGTTCCATACTGACAACAAAGCTAATGCATGGAAAACAACATGATTAGCATCCCCGTGGAATACATGCTTGGTTAGAGGTGCCTAATGAGGGTGCTGTAAGCAACTTGAACTCGGTACATGTCTCTTTAAGAAAAAGGGAAGGTTTTTTCTCTGGGGAATTTGGGTGGAGTCTAAAGTTCCTCACTCCCTCTTAGCAGGGTATTGTCATAGCCCAGTTCTCAGTCAGTGATTGGTGGGACAGGCAAGTTTCCTGTGTTGATTCAAAGCAGGCGCTAGAGGGAGGGGGAAGAGGGGGGAGAGTGGGAGAGCACAGAGGACCAGTGTATGTGCATGGAGGGGGAGTGAAGTCCAAAGGAGGGGGCAGGTTGGTGCCGTGTCTAGAGCCTGCAGAGGAAAGCTTTGTGGCAAAAAGTTTACAGGGAGAGGGACAGGAGCTAAGAGTTGCAGGAAATGCTACAGCCCAGCACAAAGCCTCCCTGTAGCCTCTCCCGGGGCGGTTACAGTGGAGACCGGGATTTGTGGTGATGTTAACCACACAGCGGCTCTGTTTTAGTAAGTACCCCACTGGATTGAGGGAGGGGCTCATGGTTTATTTCTCTCGCATTCTTTTCCCATGATGTCCACATCTGCATTTCATATATCTCTGCTCTTGTGCTTGTTTGTTTTTTGAGTTAGTTACACTGTTTTAAAAAAAGAGTGAAACTCTCAGTACTAGCAAGCCTAGTATTACTTTTCTTTCAGTCTTTTTTCTTTTTGGTTTGGTTTGAATTGGTTTGATGCTGTAGTTATTTATGGGATGTTTAAGCTCTGAGAAGACATTTTTAGTTTGAGTTGTGCTAAGAAAAGAATGACAAGCATATTGTTTTAGCCATTATGAATCTGCTGCTTGAAAGTGAAGTGCTTGTTATCTGTCTATTTTAAAAATAGACTGCACCACGTGTACAATCATGGGATATTCCCTCATTTGTACAAAGTGCAGAATATAATAACCCTAATGATGTGGTTCTTCATGCTAGGGTAGCGTGACTGGGTGGAAGTAACGGATGGGGAAGTTAGGGGGTTGGTGTAATCGCAAAACAAACAGTACAATGTAGAACTATGGTTTTCATGTCTGGCTAGAAGTGACTGGGAATCCGGCTTATTTCCCGGCTGTGTCATAAGATAAAATAAGATAAGATAAGATAATCCTTTATTAGTCCCACAGTGGGGAAATTCTCAATGCAAAAACACTTTTTGTTTCCTCTCTATTTTGCAGTTTGTCACTGACATTGTTTGACATAAGTCACATCTGCCATTTTTTTACATTGTAGTTGTAAATGGAGCAATAAAAATGCTCTGAAATGACCTTTAAAAATCTTCATTCATTTTACATTTACTTTAAAATTGCAGTTACAGAAGATTGAAATTGCAGAAGGTTTTTGTGTGACGATGAAGTGAAAATAAATTTGTTTCTTGCACACAGCACTTTCTTGTACGTAAAGGACTTTTCAGATTATTATATATTCCATTAGAAATGATTACAACCACAAGTTGTCATAGATAGCTTTTGGTTGAGTAACTGTCTTTATTGTCCAGGAAAGTTGTGGAGCATGGCTGTGAGGATTTGATTGCATTCAGCAACAACAGCATTAGTTAGCTCAGCAAGGTGGATGATCACAACCTCACACCTCATCCCCAACTCCCACAATCCTAAATGTATTGGATGGAGCACCACCATTCCA
Organism: Salminus brasiliensis; assembly: GCF_030463535.1. Classification (NCBI taxonomy): domain Eukaryota; kingdom Metazoa; phylum Chordata; class Actinopteri; order Characiformes; family Bryconidae; genus Salminus; species Salminus brasiliensis. The sequence goes on along the minus strand of NC_132897.1, from coordinate 8,326,422 downwards.
CAGAACATAGTTCCACTGCTCCACAGCTCAATGCTGGGGGCATTATACCTGGCATTAGGCATGTTGCCAATATGTTTATGGTAATCTGCTCCAGAGAGTCCTATTCCTCTTGTATCTCCTCTTGGATGGCAGGAGGTTCTGCAGTCTTAGAGAATCAGCTCAAGAGAAGGCTATGATGAGGGCAGATGTTAAACCCTATTCGCAGTGATTTAAACCTCCCTCCTTCTTTCTTTTTTGCAGACTCATGTGAAGGCTCAGTTGGCCAGTAAGAGACAGCTGCTGGCCATCATGAGCAGGAAGCACCGTGAGCTGGAGGGCCGGCTGGATGATATGCTCACACGCATCACCAAGGAGACACAGGAAATCAAAGATTTGGAGCAACAGCTTACAGAGGGTGAGAGGCAGGAACAAAGATTGCAGTTTGTTTAGACCCTAATAAAATTAAAATCTTGAAAATTAAAATTAAAATAAAAATCTTGCCACACAACCTGCCCTGTGCAGGTCAAAGTGATTTAATGGTTTACAAAACCTGTGTTCTGCTCTAAGTGCATCATACAAATATTACATTCTGTAAAGAGCATATGTATGAATAGTGTATAGTTTTGATTATTTGTTCCCTAACTCCAGGTCAGATAGCAGCTAATGAGGCCTTAAAACAGGATCTAGAGGGCATCATCTCAGGACTGCAGGACTACTTGCATGGGGTGAAGAACGAGGCCCGTCGAGCCCAATCTGAATGCTTGCGCTTGCAGAGGGACAAAGATGCTCTAGAGGGTCTCCTACAAGACAAAGAGCAACAACTCAGCCAGCTGCAGCAGGAAGCATTGCAGATTAGTGACAGCACAAAAGAGGTGACAAGCATTTTCATGTACATTTACTTGTTTAGCACTAAAACAAGCTTTTCTGATCCAGTAGGTCCTACAAAAGACTTACAGTAGCAGTGTCACATGGGATGTAGGCTGCTTTCTGATACTCAATATGTGTTACTTGTAAAGGTACACACTTCTGTTGCTATTATTTCCTTAAAAAAAAGATAATTTTAGCTAATTGCAAAAGAGTAACTGTCACATTGCAACAGGTGTATAAAATCAAGCACCTAGCCATGCAGTCTGCCTTTACTAACATTTATGAAAGAATGGGTTGTTCTAAAGAGCTCACTGAATTCCAGTGGGGTAGTTTAATAGGAGTTGTAACAAGTGGTATTATTGAAAAGTGGAAGTGTTTAGGAACCACAGGAACCCAGTCACGAAGTGGCAGACCACCAAGTTACAGAGTTGGGGTCGCCAAATGCCAGCGCAAAGAGAATAATGTCGTCAGCACTCTTTTAACTCAATAACTTCCAATTTTTCTGTTTTAGCTGCAAAGGGGGGCCAACTCTGTATTAATGCCTATGCCTATGAATGTCATAAAACCTCCTGTAAGTGTAATGTGTAAGTGCACCAGTACTTTTGTCAATATAGTTTAGGTTGTATTGATTTGTGCAGGAGTTACTGCAGCAACAGGAGGAGCTGGAGGCTCTGAGGAGGGAGAACGTAGAGCTGAGGCAAGCTCAGAGCAGAGTCAGCACCTACAAAGCCAAATTGGAGGCTCAGGTGCAGGACAGGGACACTGAGGCTGGCCAGCTGAAGGAGGAGTTGGGACGCCTGCACCGGCTAAGTCAGGTACATACCTGGTAATGATGATGACAATAATCTCTCAACTTGCAATACATGTTTTGCCCCTCTGCCCCTGTTTTGCTTCACCTAGCGTCTTGCATACAACCTTACTATTACTTGTAGCAGGAGCACTGTGCACTGCAGGCAGAGCTGCAGAAGGAGAGGCAGGCTAAAGAGAATGCGACGGCCCAACTGCAGCTGGCCACAGAGAGAGCGCTCGAGAACAACAAGCTCCTGAAGCAGCTCACTACACTGCAGGTGTGTTCCCACAGCTGTTTGCTGTTGCCTTGATCACCTGAGAAGAAATAATGTAACCCATAATGTAGCCTCTGTTTAAACAGTTGACTGTTTGCTTTTCTGCTGATATGTAAATGTGGTTCTGCAGAGGGAGAAAGGCGATCTAATGGAGAAGGTCAATGTCCTGCAGAGGGACTTGCTGCAGGCTAAGAAGGAACTTCTATGTCCTAAACAAGTGGCCCAAAGGTTAGAGGAGTTGAGGAGAGGCATAGCCAAAGGGTCAGGACAACAAAGGTATGGCAGCTTGGTAGAAGAGAAAAGTGAACTGTAGATATAAGGTTTGCATGCTGGTGTATATTTGTTTTACATAATTATTATTGAATATTAATATTAGCAGCAATAATCAAGTCTGACATGGATATAGTTGAATTACTAAATTTGACATTTTTACACACCTGTTACATGTATAAATTAATAGGATGGTCATCTGAATAACTAATCGTTGGTTATTGTTGGTTCTCTTAACAGCTGGATGAGTAGAGATGGGGATCTGCTGGGTGACAGCTTGGCTGAACTGCAAGAGGAGCTGCATCGTACTGTCTCTGCTGCTCTCAGAGACCGAGATGAGGCCCAACGTGGTCAGGACAAATTGGCATGTGAAGTGTCTTCCCTCAAAGACAGGCTCAGGAACTACCAGCAGAAATACCAGAATGCACACGAAGAAGCTGAAAAGGCCAGGGTGAGTTTATTTATTTAATATAAAGTCCAGTTCTCACTGTAGTCACAAGTGTTGGCAAATCAGAAAATGTAAATGATAAACATTCTAGCTATCCTAAAATCACCTGGTTCTGGGGAGCCACTGGAGCCACATGAAGTGTTTTTGCTTCAAAATTTAATAGAGCGTTGTGATACAAATATGGCATATGTTTCGTATATAGATATAGATATGGATGGATGGATGGATAGATGGATAGATACCACCATAATTTTTTGTTTGTGCAACAGGCAGCAGAGAGGCGTGGGGAGGAGGCTCAGGTCCTCCAACTAAGACAGGAGCTGCAGGAAGCGCAAGAGCAGCAGTACCTGATGTTGCAGCGTCTGCAGGAGACTGAGAGTGAGCGAGACCGCCTCTTCATTGAGATGGAAGAGCAAGACAAGCAGGTGTGTAAGAGCGTTCCTTCGAAAAATACATTGGTACACAGTTGATTTACCTTTTTTAAAATGCTCACAAACTAATGTTTAGTCCTGATGTGATGTATTTTGTGTGGGTAGATGAAGACTGATGAGACTCACACCCAGGAGCAGCTGCAGTCTCTGGATTTGGAGTTACAGGAGCTCAGAAGATCCTTCACTTCTGCAGATCAAATTGCTGCTCATCAACTTAACGCTGCCAAAGAACAGCTCCGCTCACTCCATAGCACTGTGCACAAAATCAGCAAGGAGAGAGCAGAGGTATGAGCAGTCAAACAAACTGAACTCCTTTTATATCTGAAGGACTGATTTCAGTCACTTTCCTTTTAATGTCTGACATGCTGAGAAATCTACTTATTGCTTTTTTTTTGTTTTTAGGATGTGGAAGAACTTAAAGAATCAAGGATAGAGACTGCTAAAGCCATGCAAGATCTAACAAGAGCAGAAGCTGAAATCCAGGTTCTGCAGAAAATGCTACAAGACACGGTAAGCCAGATCACTCCAGTAAACATATTTGAATTAAATGATTCCCTGATTAACATTGGACTGTTAATGCATGTCCTGTGTTTTGTGTTGTAGGCTCATGTAATGAATCTGAATAGCCCTGATGTCCAGAATTCCGGTGTTCACCAGCAAGAGTTAGCCAAGCTGAACCGAGCTTTAAAAAGACAACAGACTCAGACCAGAAGACTCAGAGATCAGTTGGCCCAAGCCAAAGAAGGTCCCTATATAAACAGAATGCAAGTTATTATATTGCCTATTAAAAATAGTCAGTTTTATGAATATTTCTTGTCTTGTCTGGGTAGATAACAGTGGAAACTTGGAGGAGCTGCTTGAGGAGATAGAAGCCCTGAGAGAAACTCTGCTTCAGCAGAATGACTACTTGTCTAGTTTTATGAATACACCACGTAAAAGAGGCCATTGGCATTATGTACCACCATACCAAAATGTAAGTTCTTGACAGCCTTGTATATAAGCGGAATACATATTTATTTTATCTATTTTTCTTAATATTGTTTTTAACATTTTCTTGTTTTGCTGCAATATTTTAACTGTGATAAATTTCTGTGATTGTTTCTCCAGCCACCCAGTCTGGGCTCTCAGGGCACATATGATTCTGGGCTGGGCTCTCAGAACCTCCCATTCTCTGACAGAGGCAGGCATTCAAGAGGCAAGCATCGCAAAGAGACAAGAATTCCTTCTAACACAGGATACTGGGTCTACTCCCCCTGTCAACACAGCCAACACACTCATGAAAGAAGAGGTGACACATGCAACAGTCATAAACCTTGGAAATGTCAGGGGTTAATGCACACATACATCCCCCCAGCATTGAGCTGTGGGGAGCAGTGAAATGGAATAATGGTGCTGGGGTGGTAGTCATTCAACATCTTGACCTCACTTATGCTATTGTCCACCCAGCAGTGCTCCAAAATGTAATAGAAAGCTTTCCTTGGACAGCAGCGATAGTTACTCCATCGAAAGCAGGATAAAAATTTAGGAAAAAACAATGAATGAGCAGGTGTCCTTTAAATCTGTTCCAAACCTCTGTATCCCATCTCTCTAGATCCTCCATATGGAGTCAGTGATGGTGAGAGTGAAGAGGATGGGGTTAGAGATGCTGGTTTCACTCCTCCGCCAGGCTCAGTCATCTACACTGTGCCTCCTGATGGCACCAATCTCCCAACAGGCACAGTCATCTACGCACCCCCTCTACCTGGCCTGTCTGTCATCCCTGGTGCAGTATTCTATGGTCCTCCTCCTGATGGCACCAGACTTGTGTATGGCCCTCCTCCCAGCGGACTGCAGATCCCTCTGATCCCTAATGGGACTCTACACTGCAATGTTCCTGGCCATCAGGAAATGGTGAAGCTCATATTGATGGCTATCAATGATGTGATCTGTCATTTATCTGACATTGTGCAACACTGTTGTGCTGTAATGCTATATGTTTTTTGTTCTCTAGGAACGTTCTCTAAGACAGGCAGAACATTCTTTAAGGGAGCAGCAGTCAAGCAGAGCTGCCATTGAGCAGGACCTGCTTACACTGGAAGAACAGAGATCAGATTTAGAACTGGAGCTTAAAGAGCTGCGGCGAACCATGAGCCGACTGCAACGCCACAGGTTAGCAATCCCACACACATTTTTGCCTATTCTCAGGTAACACATCTGCCCAAATTGAAGCCAGCAGCTGCTCGCTTGTGGCTTGTGGACATTTTGGCGTGTGGTTGAGTTCCAGTTACCCTTGTAACTTGTTTAAACCAGATGTTCTAAGTTGTTGACACCCATTTGAGGGAACTGGCATACATTTAATACTGCACTTCTCACTAAGTATCACCATATTTAATTAGGTCTGGGCTGTTTCTGACCGCAGGAGACTGTTGCAGAGTACGGTAAGCCGTGCAGAGGAAGAGGAGTCTGTAATGGGGGAGGTGGAGTGCCTGGAGAAGACCCTAGCGAAACGCAAGACTGAGCTGCGAGAGGCAGAACGTCTACTGCTGGAGGCTGAGGTTGACCTGAAGGATACCAGAGCTAAGGTCCAATACAACCGCAATATTCTATATTCACAAATCATTGTGGCCACACAAAAAAAACTTTGTATCTCCATATAATTTGAATCTGACAGTAATTCTTTACATTAAAATGTAATGATGAATGAACTAATAGAAATATAAAATTTAGAATTACTTGAAATTAAACATTTTTACATTGGCTTCCACTAAAGGTTAAGAAGGTTTTTTCCATCTCTTGTAAAGTTGCGATTTTTGAGATTATTAAGGTTAGCAATTTACATAACATGCCTCTTTGCGTTGCGAAGAGGGCCGCCTCTACTGAAAGCATGGACTTCAGCGCAAGCTGCAGCTACAAAAAAATCGCCCACCTGAATCTATAAAAATTTACTAGTTTTAGTAAAAAAAAAAAACAAAAACACCCCAGCATTACTCAAAATCTATAAAAAAAAATCCTTTAAAATAATTTTATTTTGGACTGTAAAACTTGCTCAAGTGTTCCTCTGGGAAACTTGAATTCTACATTTTTTTAAATTATTATATAATTAGATTGTTAAATGTTAAAAATATTGTAATATTTATGATGTTATGAATATGTAGGATTTTTTCATTATTTTGGAGAAATTATTTTAATTCCTAAGACGCTCACATTAGAGCAATTTAAAAATTAGGTTAAATTAATCAACTAATTTGAAAAAAGAATTGTTAGATTAATCAATGAAAAATTATTTGTGAGGTGCAGCCCTACTATATACAGTGGGAGACCACTTCATTTTTCATTCAAGTTTCATTATCTTTATAGAATTGTAAGTGGAAAATAGAATCTTTGAACTTTTAACATGATCTCAGAATTTCTTAGGATTTGATCTGTCCCTATTTGCTTTAATCTCAGCATGCACCTGTGCGTGGACTCCACGTTTGCACATGCTTGTTTCATGTGTGGATTTATTTGTGTGTTTGTGTGTGTAGACCAAGGACACACTACAGAACTGCAGTGAAGCCAAAAGGCGGTTACAAGAGACAGAACTAGAGCTGGAGGACATTGAACACCAGACTCAGGGCAGTGCCAAACACCTGGTACAGACCAAACAGCAGCTCCGGTAACATTGACCTTTTAACTTTTTGTAGGGCCAAGATACACAATACGTGGTTCTACCTATAGTGGAGTATGTTTTAGCTTAGAATGGTATGCACAATCTTTTATTACAGGGAACTCCAGGAAGAGATTAAGGACCTGCAGAAACTTAAGCAAGAGAAACAAGTCGCACTACAACAGATAGAAACCGGGATTGCAACGCGAGATGCAGAGTTCCAAGAAGTCAGCAGAAAGCTGGAGAGAGCAAGCAAAAAGTAAGGGTGCCTTCTGTTACGAATTCATAACTCATGAGTTATAAGACACCTCTTTTTGGTTTACCATGACTATTGCCTGTTTGGTGTCCAGATTAAATGCAGTGCATGAAGAGCTAAGAGAGACACAGAGTTTGGAAGCACATCTCCTAAAGAGCTGCAGAGAGGCAGAGGTTCTTTCAAACCAGCGCAAAAAAGAAATGGAACATCTCAACACCCAGGTAACATTTAGAGATTCTCTGTGATGACCAACTGACTCAGTGTGTCATGATGAATGGACCAATAGAAATGGTCCAAATAACTTGAAATTAAATATTTTTACATTGACTTCTATTGGTAGTTAGGAAGGTTTTACCTTCTCCTGTTAGGGTTTTTGTGTGACTATGATGATATATTTGTATTGCATTGCTAAGTGTCTAGGTTTTGTGTTTGTAGGTCCAGCTGCAGCAGGAGGAGCTGTCTCTGCTGGGCAGAAAGCTAGAGCAGTGGCAGGAGGAGGAGGCCGTCATGAAGGGTAGTGTGGAGAAGCACAGGAAGGGCCTGGTAGAGGTTCTGAGAGAAGGAGAGCAGGATGCCCATGGCCTGCAGCAACGCGTTAAGGTCTGCACTCTCGAACTCACTGTTTATTATGCATGAAAGAATAGCTGGTAATAATGAATGAAATATAATAGAAGATACCAAACACCATTGGGGCAGATGATATGTCAACTTTCTTAAACACACAAACTTGGTTTATCACCTGAAGGATGCCGCATGGATGTCCACATTCTAGGGCTTACTAATATAACTTAGGAGCCATGTTGAAAAATTAAGTCATGGAAGGGAGAAATGCAAGTCATGGAAGTCACATATTTAATAGAGCAATACATGTGCATGTCTGTGTGTAGGAACTGCGCATAGATATGCAAGCTCTGGCTGTGCAGAAGGGAGAGCTGGACTCTCAGCTGTCAGAGAGGAATAGCAGATTGGATCAGTTTAAAAAGGAGGAGCAACAAGAGCAAGAGAAAGTGCAGAACCTACGCTCAGTCATCAACAAGCACAAAGCAGGTAAAATCACAGCACTGCTATTTCCCATTATTAAGCACTGCACTGTGTTAGTGGAAAGTTCTTTTTCCACGTATAATAAGTTTGCATTCCTGTCTATGTGTAGAGCTTCAGCATGTGTTAGAGATGATTCAGCTGGAGAGTGCAGAACTGGAGGGAGTGAAGGTTCAGCACAAACAGAAAGTGGACCAGCTGGAGAAGAGCCAGGAAAGTCTTAACCAGGTGAGAGTGGCTAGTTAGTCCAGGGCAGGGAATTGGATGATTACATGTCAGCATTTACACACAATGATTTCTAACCCTAAGTGTCTTCACCTGTGAAGTGAGTTGGATAGTTATATTGCATGCCTGTATGTTATCTGTCTCTATGTATGTGCACATCATAATTTTTAAGCAACTTATCTCTTTTTTTCTTTTTTCTTGGTGAACTTTTTAATTTGACAACTCTAAGGGCATTGTCATACTTGTCCCGTCCTCACCCATGATTCTGGGCTCTTTAGGGGTTCGTTTTCACTCACACGAATTCCATACAAACTGGGGATCAATTCCATTATTTCGAAAGCCACTTGTATGCAACCAGTTTTGCAGAATGGTAGAATCTAGGTTTGTCCGCTTATTGCCTTATTGTTTTCCTTAGATTAAACACATACTTTTAGCACTTTCCGATGCATGCCGTTTCACCATACAGGAACACCTGCAAAGAAGAAGCTGTTCCTGCATAAGGAGGTTTTTAGCCATGCAGGCAAAAAGTTGAAGCTGTCATGTGACAAATAGAACGAATCACGTAACCCCACATAGGAGCTTGAAACAGATGCGCAGCAGACCGAACCAGATTACACTAGATTCCAAGACCACATATTTCAGGAGGGCCGGAGAATGGTTCACTGGCCCTTACAATAAAAATGCTTCATAGATCACTGTTTTTTGGTATGAAAAAAAAAAGTTAGCTGTGTGTCTCTCAGGTGCGTTTGGAGCTGCAGACAGTGCAGCAGGATCTGCAAGAGCAGCAGGACAGGCAGAGGAGGCTCCAGGAGCAGTGCACCAGCCTGGAGGCCCGCCGCACACATGCTCAGAGGTATAGTTTTAAGTTTTAACCTCTTGGTCATTCACCTGTTCTTTCAGGAATGCTTTCAGTAATGGTGTTGCCTCAGTAGTGTTCACCCTGAGCTATATTGTAGGACTAAACATTGCTATGCTTGTTATTGAGCAGGTGTTTGGAGGCAGCAGAGGAAGGGGCTCAGACCGCAGAGGCAGAGCTACTGAAGCTGCAGATGGAGCTGGTCAAGCTGAAGCAGGAGCACAAAGACCGCCACAGCCTCCGGCAAGAAATCAACAGAGATACCACCACAATCCGGCAACAGCTAGGAGGTACAGATTATTAGCATTTAAAATGTCATTAGATCTAGTGTGGGTATCACAATTTGTTCTTTTTGCTTTTTTCAGAGAAGTCTGAAAAGTTGAATATGCTAAAAGAGCAGATTACAGACTCTCAGCTTCAGCTAGACGAGATCCGAAAGGTGCACTGTCGTTTGTATATTTTATTAGTAGTTAAATTATTAGGTTAAAGAACCCCTAAAATCTTAATCTCTCTTTGATTTCCTATGCACAGGAAGTCGAAGACTTTCAGCGAGAGCGGGATGACCTGGTGAAGCAGCAGAGAGAGCAGAAAGCTGAGATGCGGAACAAGACGGAGAAGATCCAGAGGAGACAGCAGAGAGTGAACAAACTGGAGCAGCAACTGAAGGAGCTGGAGGTGGCCATTGCCAAGAAGGAAGCTCAGCTTGAACAACAGGAAGAGGTGAGGTGGCTTTTTGTGCTGTGCCATCAAACTGCTATCAGGTACAACTTTACAGGAATGTCTAGATTCCAGTCATAAAAGTAAGTCTTAAAAAGTACAAAAAAGATATAGGTCAAATTTAGCGTTGGGCCACTTTGTGGCAATGTTTAAACCTTTTCAGAACTGTCATATTTTGTACAGTATCTCTAATATATATATATATATATATATATATATATATATATATATATATATATATATATATATATATATATATATATATATATATATTAGACATTTTTATTGTATATATTATTGTTAAATCTGTTAAAAAGAATTACTCTTTTATAAACCTTAAGTATTTGATTTAAAAGTTTGTGTGGTCATTTCTCATAAACTGATAAAATGGACATTAATGTTTGCATATTAGTGCTGGTGTGCATTTGTTGTGTTCATGTGTGCAGAGAGAAAAATTGATGATTTAAAGGAAATGTGATTCCCCCTTAATGGCTTTACGTTCACATGTATAGAATTTTTCTATTAACTTAAAATATGCACCTGTTAAGATATTGGCCAATTCCATTAGCTTATAAGAAATGGTTCAAATGAAATTGATATATTAATATGTATAATGTATCAGAAATACAGTAAGAAAACACTGAAGCCTGGCAGTTTCACCTATTTGATGTCTTTGTAAGAAGCTGTGCAGTGAAGCTTGTAGTAAAAAAAAAAAAAAAAAAAACTTGATCATAAATGGGTCTCTGGTGTCGACAAACGTACTGGGGCATAAAAAAAAACAAAAAAAAAACATTTCCTGATTTTTTTCCCCTTTATGTCCAGCACATGAACACTCAACAGCAGCAGAGTTCAGAGTTGGAGGAGCTGCACAGACAGAAGCAGCAGAAGCTACAGTCCCAACTGCAGGCACTAGAGGGAGCACTGGCTCAGCGTGTGGAGAAGATGGAGCAATTTACCACTGCTGTGGAAGATCTGGAGGAGAAGAGACGCTTTCTGCATGCAGGCCAGCAACACAGTGCTCTGCTGCAGAACAGAGTAGAACAGTTGGGTGAGTTTAGAAGCCAACTATTCACTGTCTTTGCTTTTGCAGTGAAGTGTCTGAGCTTAGTGTCAGTTTAAACTTTATGGTTAAACTGTATGAGAGTCCCTTACTGTCATAAATACATGCTTCTACATTAGTTCCATATTGGATACTGAATAATTAGTCATAATAAATAAATAAATGTTCCCCCACAACTAAATTATAATAAATCATCAATATCTACGCAACCAGATAACCCTTAATAATTCACCAGCATAATACAAACGGTAAGTGATCATGATTGACTTTAGCTCTCTAGTGTCTTACAGATGTCTGTGTGTGCATGTATGTATGTGTGACAGAGGAGGAACTGGCTGAGCGGGAGGCCAGGCTAAGAGCTAGAACTGAAGAGGTGAGGGAGGTCCGGCAGGAGTTGGAGACCTGTCTCTCTGAGCGCCAGCATCTTCAGGACACTCTTGCTACAGAGAGGACATGCTCGGATGAACTGCAGCAGGCTGAGAAGGTGACACACTGACCTTTTTTACTCTTACTGTAGACTTTCAGTTTTGAAAGGGATTTGTGTGATAATGTAGACGTCTTACATCATTTTTCTAGTAGATTGATTGAATACTATATATGTTTTAATCAGGAGCGAGAAAGATTGCAGAGGGAGCTTGTGGTGGTGGATCAGGCTGCTCAGGAGAACCATGAGAGAGCCATAGACCTGCAGCTGGAGCTCAACTCCAAATCCCAGGAGCTGTTTTGCCTCAAAGACAAGGTACCCTAATCACAGCTTCCAGCAAGGAGCAATTATCATTAGTGTGATTTATGCACAAGTGGGCTGACTCAATTAAAAGTCAAATACTTTTGGGCTGCACAATATGTTGTTTGCTATGGCTATAGGTCCTTATAATACTGATATGGCAGTAATATGTATGCAAATAAGTTTCTATTCCATCACTGAGCATTATAGTATGGGCTGTGACCATCCTGACCAAGCACAGTCTAATGATCTGTATAAAAAAAAAAACAAAAAAAAAAACACAACACACACAAAAACAAAACACCATTTTTTTTTGTATATGCATTCTCAGCTATGGAGTCAGAAAGAAGGGGAGGCCCATCTACGAGAGATAAGGGACACAGTGCGCTCCCTGAGGTCAGAGGTCAGAGCAGAACTGGACAGCAGTATGAAAGAGTTGGTGTCCTCGGATACAGAAAGCCATAAGGAGAACCTCCTCTCGTCTCCACTGACTGCAAGGAAAGCTGCGTATAACACCAAAGTATGAGTTGAATTTTTACTGCTTTGTACAGAGTTCAGCATTTGTCAGCTTGTTATATGGGTAAGACATGTGAACATGCACAATTGTATGCAAAAGTGTGAGAACCCTAAAGCTAATAGGACAATATTAGATTTTGTTTAATTAGCTAATCAGGCCTGATACATTTCATGATCTATAATTACTTACTGTCAGCTATATCAAATTTCAGTTTAAATTCTCTGACTAAATTAGGAGGTATGGACTTCTCTAAGATGTCTAAAGATCTGAAAACTGAAGTAATTAATGCCCTTGAGGCAAGTAAAGGCTATAAGAATCATATAACCTCATATAACTGCCAAGAACCTGCAAGTGCCTTGTACTGCCAAAATCAGCAAAAGTACATTTGGAGGAAAAAAGGAACTGCATTTCATGAAAAGAACACCTTGTCAACTGTGAAGCCTCAGGGTGGATCTATCATGCTTATCAGGCTTGTGTTGCTAGGAGTTGTGATAATTGCCAAAAGGGAAGGTTACTAAATACTGTACTCTGTAAGGTGTCCAAACTTTTGCACAGGCCACATTGGTCATTTTTATTTTTAATATAATTCATATGTATGTTTTTAATAGTCTTGTGCATTATAATGTGCTGAACATAGTGTTATATGTTTGAATAGCTACAAAGGCTATGTTTGCTACTTGTCAGCAAAAATACAAATGCATTACTTTACATTACATTCCTGTCTGTAGGACGAACAGTGGCGAGGAGAAGCACTGAGAGAGAGACTGAGGCAGCATGAAGATCATCTAAAGGTCAGGTTTATCTTCTTGAAGAGCCATTTAGCCTTAGCGTCTGTAAACAGTGTGCATTGGAATTGCTCTAGCTATATCACAAGTTGTTTTCAATGCAGTGAAAGTAGGTGGTTCAATTGCTTTGATTTGACTGAACTCTTCAGGCTCAGCTGCGAAGATCGATGTTCTCCCAGCAGGAGGCACTGAGTCTGCGCAGGCAGCAGACAGAAGGCAGCATCCAGGGCCTACGCAGTCGGGTAGACAAGCTTGACCAGCTACTGGGCAAATCCAGCCACGGTCTCCTCTACCTGAGCAACTCTGAAATCCTCACTAAATTCAGCCCTGTGAGTGAGAACTTGATAACTCTTACAGAAGTATCCGTCTAGCAGTATGTAATGTAGGGATGGTGATGCTAATAAAGCCAGATGCTTGTGGACACCACTTATAATGAATGCATTTAGCTACTTTTAGTTGCACTCATTGCTGACATAGATGTGCAAATGCACACACACAGCGTGTCTAGTCCCTGTACAGAAGTATTGCCAATAGAATAGGACTCTCAAAGCTATTGGAACCATACCTAATGCCAGGTGTGAGCTAGAGGGATATATAGCCCCCCAGCATTGAGCTGTGGAGCAGTGGAACGGTGTTCTTATGAATAATGGTGCTCCATGCAATACTTATAGTGAGTTGGGGATTAAGTGGGGTGGTGATCATCCAACATCCTGACCTCACCAATACTCTTTTTGTTAAATGCAATCATTATGCCCTCGCAGTAATTCCCTCTGGGGGGGCACAGTTCTTACACCCTCAGTTATGCACTTTCAGTTCTGCAAATAAAGAGCAAAAAATGACAGAAGAAGGAAATAGGCCTGTTCTGCTTTCCAATACAGAACTCCTTGTACTGTATGTTGAGCACACTTGAACTGGTTGACAATGTATAAGAAATAAGAGAAAAGTGTTTAAGCTTTTAATGATTTCATTTTTGCTTGTTCAGTCTGCCACAGAGAGCCGGAGGCACCAGAGAAGAAGAGAGCACTCCCACGGTCCTGTCAGACTGGACCCTTCTGTCCCTGAGAAAGACCAAACATGCCTCCTGAGCCAAGTGCACTAAAGCCATTCCTGTAGTGAAAGGGTCAAGAAAACTTCTCCGTCTGTGAAGTAAAGGGGCTAAGTGCCTCTCAAGCTTAAGTGACGGAGATTGTGCCCTACTGTCAACAAACTGAAAAGCTGAGCCTAAGACTTCTAAATGAAGAAGGTAAAACCTGAGGTAAAAAATAAAAAAGGTATTATTATATGAACATTTAGTTTCTACTCTCAGGGCCAAAAGGAGAAGCACATCTCCTCTTTAAAATATACTGTATCTTAACACATTTATATGATTATACTTTTTTTTAAACAATAAAATGGTGTAAAAGGTGTGTGCCTTAAAGCTACACAATACACACCTAACATAAGCGTTTACTCTGGATTGTACATTCAGTACATTATCATGCCAGCTGATCTAGCCGCAAGAGATCTTGTTTTCACTTGTTTGTATTGAAGCAAAAATATTTATTATAGCACTTATGACTTTATATGTAACTTTGTGACTTAATCACCATTGCAGCTGAAATTGTGTGTAATAAAATGTACATTATCATAAGCTTCTCTCAATGACTGCGATCACATGTGTATGAGAGAGACAGAGAGAGAGGATGAATGCTTGATAGTCTTGCCTACCCAGGATTTGAAACAGCAATCCTCCAATCATAGTGACAGCGCCTTAGTCCCCTGGACCACTCAGCGTCCCTGAGTGCACTCATTAAATGCACCTTCAACAGGTTATACTAACTGTAGGTGAAGACAATATAAGGTCAGCAACATCTCAGGTTTAACAGTATATATGAATGTGTAAATGCAGTGCGCTATGCTGTGCCTACCTGGGATTTGAACCAGTTATCCTCTGATCACCATGACCGCGTCTTAGGCCGCTGGAGCACCTGGGGCCCCCAAAGTTTCTTTTGTTACTTGGGGGTTCTCAATCCAGCTTATAAAGCAACACAGTACAATGACCTATGCTCTGAGACAGTCTACAGCATTGTCTTTATTAACATAATTACAAACAAATGTCACTTACAGAAGACATACCTCAGAGTTTCAGAGCAGGTTATATACGTCTTTTTAAAGTTGTCAACAAGACAAAAAAGAAAAAAAGAAAAAAAAAAGCAAGAGAATGGATCAAATAATAAAAAAGGAATTTTAGTTTACAAAACAACTCCACACATACTCCTGTACAAGCTCATCATAACATGGAGATGTTTTTGGGAGTGTTTCCGATGCCTTTTCACGCCCTCCAGATGTCTACCAGTAGAACATTCTGGTGCCTGTCACTTAAACAAGTTGCTGTGTTCTTTTAGAAGAAAGGGCAGCATTTGTACTTACAACTTACATTTATGGTGAAAAGGTTATTCGTGTAAACTAGAGGAATGCTTCAGAAGGGGCTGAAAAGCCTACAATTACTTAATATCATTCAGGCTGTTCAGGCTTAGTGACTTGATTTTCTTTTTTTTTTTTTTACTTATTATTTTCTGATTATGTACTGTTTTACAGACTGAACAGGGTTTACAGAAAAAAGAGGACACAAGAGCAAACATAAATAAGGCAACAGAAGTTATAATTAAAAGAATAATATCCTGATATGCTTAGAATTTACACTGATTTTGAAGAGCACTGAATTTTTGACTGTAAGAACTAAGAGGTGAATTCCCTCGCCAAGATCAGATAGTCCAGATAGTTTTGGTTCCTTATTCTGCTGATGCTTTTGATTAGGGGAGGCTAAACATTTCATTCTGAACTTTCCAGGGTGACGAATAGAGTTAAGACTAATAAAGATAAAACAAACAAAAAAAAAAGCTCCAGACCGTTGAAAACCAACTACAAAGTGCAAAAACGTTCTTATGGACTCCGAATGTGTGTCCTTTCAATATATTACTATCACTGTTCTACATCTTAAAACATCTTGCATCTGAAGCAACCAAAAGAACAGCTGACTTTTTTTTCCTTTTTTTTTTTAAACAATGGACTTCCATTTGGTTTAACAATACTCATATTGTATAGTACTTGTATATTATAATGTCTTGAGTAGGTACAAACAGGGATAAATATGTGGTGATTTGTTACTTGTGACACTGCATAAATCCTAATTAAAACAATACAATATCAATTAAGGTTTTTCCTTTGAACAAAATGTACAAGAACAGGTCATCATGCATCTCCTCTCAAGCACATTCTAAAATCGGATTCTGCCTAAACATGTTATTTTGCTTCCATTTGAACGAGAAGAACGTATATCAAAATTTTCATCTCTTTAAATTACCACCAGTATTCCAACAGCTGCTGTACACGAGATGTTTCATTTACAGTTATGCACATCACTCTGCTTATTGATAAACTCAATATTTTTTTCTTTCCTTTTTCAGTTTATCAACCATTTAGATTAGTGTTCCGTGGAGGTGACTTCCTCTAGTGAGTGCTCACAGGGTGCACTGGGACGTGTGCGTTATGAACAGGCAAAATGAGTGAGGGAAGAAGGAAGGGAGAGGAAAGGTGAAGAGATGAATGTGGCAGAAAAACTGACTGAGCTTCCACCTCCGTCGTTCTGAGCTGCCCAGCTCAAAGACGCCAACTTCCAAACGTCCCGGCTGATCAGAATGGTAGGTGAGAGGAAGAAAGAGAGAGAGCTGCAGGGAGAGGCAGAAGGGTGGATCTGGATGGTAAATATGGAAAATGAGAGAGAGAGAAAGAGAAAAGGAAGTCTACATGATCATTAACAGCTGCAGCCCTCCTTCTGGGGCTGTGCGTCGCTGGATAGGCGTCCGCCCTGCGGGGCAGTGGGCTTGTGCTGGACCCCCGACTCTGCTGCGTTCAGGTCCAGGCTACCATCCTGAATGTTCTGGTAGATCTTCTTGGCTGCCTCCAGGAATGCATCTTCCACATTCTCACCTCTGTTCAAAAGACATCATTCAGCTTTACTGAAGAAATGGTAGTATGAGATTACAATCCTGTAACTATGCTGAATAGTGTTACTGTGGGCATTTTATTCATTAAAAATAAATAAATAAAACAATAGTTTATTAACTTACGTTTTTGCACTCGCCTCAAGGAACAACAGGCCTATTATAAAATGAGGGAAAAAATCAATTAGACCAAAAACATTTCATGTAAAAACAATGTAAGAAATTCATGCAGTGGCAAACGTAAAGGGGCAAAACGAACAAACAAAAAAAACCAACCTAAATCATTTTGCCACTTAACAATATAACTTTAGGAATATCATGATAAAAGTAATAATCAAATATGAATTGACTGCTAAATGTAACAAAGTAGGCTAATGTGAATGACTGTCACTATTGCACTAATAAGTCATAAAATGACCACACTAGGGTTGCACCGGTATGAGTTTTCAGTAAAATATGACTGTTTTATGGTATCACAGTATTACTTTCGATATCTTCCTACTTCCTGTTCTTTATTTCAATTAATATTTCTGAAACATTTTTTAATGAAAAATGCCTCCCTTTTAAAAATAAACCAATAAAGTAAATAAATAAAAGAAATGCAAGGTGAGCTGTCCTCAGCTAATTCAGAATATCCTTTTAATTATGAATTAATCTGCTGAATATTTTCTCCATTAATCAATGTATTGTTTGGTTTTTAAACTCAGGAAATTATTGGAATTCTCTGTTTGGTTAAATAATTTTTTCCAGCACTGGTATTAAGCAAATCTACATGGTATGATAACCATCAGATTTCATACTATGGTATACTTTAGTATACCTACACAACAGTATACCAGTATACCATACTACTTATCTAAAGAAACTGCTGAACATAACTGCAAGTCTTAATTCTAGAAATAATAAAAGAAAGCAAATAACCTACAGTAACAAACAAATAATATACAGTTTATTATTATGTCAATTTTCTGTTAGTTGAAATTGACAGTTAAGATACTGATTAAGTTAATATTATGTTAATAGATAATATTGTAGTTATAGATTAAGTTAATAAAATATTCTTACGTGTAGAAAATGGCCATGAATTTCTCTCAGTGAAGGCAAACATTTTCCCTTAAAATTAATTAAATTCTTTTTTTTTCCTACCATTCTCTTCAGCAAACTGCTTGGCCTCCTCATATGTCACATCTCGCTGGGCTTCGAGGTCTGCTTTATTACCAATAAGAATGATCACCTGCAGAAAGAATGATTATATTTATTAATCAAGACATATGACTGGGTGTCATATCATTAATTGCTCTGCTCCAAGTACATAATACAGCAGCTGTTAGCCTCTACGTCAGGAATATGGTTGGCAGGTGGTGCAGAATATAGCGGGTAACAACGTTGCTTTTAATGAGACAAGAATTTGATTCCTCACCTGGGCAAGCACACCAGGCTTTACCAATAAAGGTGCTCAGTCAAGATCCTTAATGAAACCCTTGCATCTGTAACACTCGATTCAATCGTAAGATTCTTTGGGTTGAACTGTGCAGATGTAAATGAACACAGACTTACTGTATTAGGGTTGGTGAGATTCCTCGCATCAGTCAGCCAGCTGCTGAGGTGGTTGTATGTGCTTCTCCTGCCAAGTAGGACCACCAGGTATTAGAGTTAGCATTACAAGAAGTGGAATTAAATGTCAAAATAACCCAATATAAGAACTGTGGGCCAATGCAACTGATAATTTTACATAGAGTACATATCTTTCAAACAAACTGTTACGAAAGGTAGAAACTGAGACTAAATCCACTGGGAGTGGCATTGGAGGGATACAACATTTATTTGAAGATGGCTTACACATAATAAAATAAATAAACAGCTGAAGATGAAGTAGCTCAGTGTTGCCTAAACATCCTGCTCTTCAGCAGCACAAATCTGTCCGATCTTAACAGCAATTATCTGTGGATACGGATATCCCCAATTCAATTCAATGAAAAAATGTTATTTAAATCACATTATTAATAATAACAACTATATATAATATAGGGTGTGTCCCCTTTGGTAAATGCTCACTGCCGCATAATGATGCATCTAGCCTACACCCTTACATCAGAGTTCAAAACAACTTAATGACTGTCCTGCATGAAGCTGAAAAGATCCTGTGTTACCTGGTAATGTCATACACCATGAGTGCACCAGCGGCTCCTCTGTAGTAGCTCCGAGTAACCGCACGGAATCGCTCCTGACCCGCCGTGTCCCAAATTTGCAGCTTCACCTTCTGACCGCTCACCTCGATTATCCGCGTGCCAAACTCCACTCCAATTGTGTGAGGGCAGTCCGCCATAACTGATTCGGGAAACAAGAGGTGATGCTTTATGAAGCACAGACATTTTTACATTCAACAAACATGACAATATTCTGTTATTTTTGCTTCTCTCAAATTTGAGAAAATTCAGAATTGGCTTTTTTTTTTTTTAAGTACCGTCCTATTTTACTGATTATTATGCAAGAGAAACAATGACAATGGTAAAATTGAAACCTGTACAGTAACTGCAGACAGCATCTAGTAAACTGACAGGATGGACTGTAAACAAAACGTATGCCTGATCCCTCAGGATTAACAATCAGTAGGGTTAAACTCATGGCTAGGCCATGAGTAAGACTCATGGCCTAGCCAGTCCAGGGTCCTTTAGCATTAGTGTTACGTGATACGTAACTGACTATGTCTAGGTATCTGCATTCTAACGAAAATACTTACATTTCTTTTCTGTAAATTGGTGAAGCAAACACGACTTTCCAACTCCCATGTCACCTTGAAGAATAAGAAAATTCTCAGTCAGTATCTGAAAGAAAAACACCTGCAGAAGACAAAACTAGGATGGAAGACGGTGACTTACCAATGATGATGTATTTGAAAATATAGGAGTAGTTATACGGCGCAGTCGTCATTTTGGTGCTGGCAAGGGAAAGCGGAGAGATCTGTTAGAATTTAGGACATGAGAAACACTGTGTTGAATAATACAGGAACTCTAAAGCATCAAGATTAAAAATAAAACATTCGGTGAGTTTAATAAACCCATCCATCTATCCATCCATCCATCAATTTTCCTGGTCCGAGTCGTGGTAGGACTACATCCCACCCAGAATCATTGAGTGTGCAGGACAAGGATAACCCCACACAGGGCATCCGGTCTATAGCAGAGTTCAATAAATGATTCTCCATTGCATCAATATATAGTTTCCTCCATTTAACAATCCGTTCCCTCAATAATCCAAGGGAAGGACTGATTAACGGAATGATTTATTCATGGCTTATGTTTCTTAACCATGTTTTTCTACACTGATACTCCAAGAGCTTCATAGTACGCATCAGCAGCCTGAAGATTAATAAATTTGGTCTGAATCACTACCTACAACCAATAATACCGCAAGCTAATGTTAGCTAGCTAGTTGCTTGCCTCTCCAGTGGTTAAAGGCCAGCCCAATATTGGGCAGAAACAGCGCGGTTCAGCGCACGACTGCTCTACTCCAGATATGTAGCTAGCATAGCTAGGTAGCTATCTGACCTAGCTGACATGTTGACAACGGGATACCACGCTGCACTGCATTCCCAGAAAACAACAGAACACTTGGCTAGCTAGTTGGCTATGCTATCTCTACAGCTTACTAGCTAGACATGTAAACAGCTAGCCAGCACTAATGTTAGCCTGATTTAGCTACCATCTAGAGCTAGCTATCTAGCTGCTAGTCAGCTAACGAGCCTAGCCGTACCTCCGGCTCAGTGTGGGGACACGGGCCGAGAGAGCTGGAGCAGACAGCAGTCCAGTCTATAAACAATTATCCCTTAAACAATCATACCGCGGGCATTTCCGTGATCCCTCCGCGAGTAAGTAAAGCTCGGCTTCAGCCTAACCAGCCCGGGAAAGGCCAGTCTTATGGAGCCGGGCTAACTCGGGCTAGCCTACCCAAAGCAACGAACCTCAGAGATGCTAGCTAGCTAAAGCTATCAGCAGGATGTAGCTAGCTAGATATCACCAACCTGGTCGCAATTTAAAAGGGCCGATCGTTATAATCAAACCTTTTTAATAATAGTAGGCTAAAGACGGTTACCTAAAATGTTAATATCGAGCCGGCTCTCCGAGATCTGGGCAGGTTCGCAAGGATGGCGGACACTTTCTTCCTATACGGTTTCTATCAAAACAGTGACCCAGGCGCCCCCTACTGGCCACACACACCGCGCCCCAGTGGAAAACACTGAGGTAAGCGGATCTGCCCGTATACATTACATACGTGTGTATTTACACCTGCAGCTTTAACCACCTACAATCCACCTTTTTTTGTTGTTGTTGGGAAATCTATAGATTAAATTAAATATTGGTCTCCTATTACAAGCTTTATTCGTGAATTCCGAGACAGTTTTACGTAATAAGACAAACCATAATAACAAATAATTAAATAAATAAATGAGGGGATACGACAAAAAGCGTCACAACGAAACGCACGTCACGATCTTAAATAAAGCATTAAAAATATATGTATTTTAACTGCTTTCAAATTGTTTAACACAACAATAAAAACGTTAATAGATGAATATATTCGTACAATTAGAATAAGTTATAAAATATGAAATATACGTCACGACCTAGAATGGAATGAATACATTTAATACATTTTTGTGATTAAATTGTTAATTGATAGGCCTTTATATAATAAATAATAAATGATGTCCTTCTTTAAGCCTGTTCGAACTTTTGTAAAAAAAAAATTAAAATAAAAGATTAATAAGATAAGATAAGATAAGATAGTCCTTTATTAGTCCCGCAGTGGGGAAATTCACAGTGTAACAGCAGAAAGGGATAGCAGTAATATCAAATATAAAAGATTTAAATATTTTAATTGCTTTAGTTTATTCAGTTTATTGAATTATTTAGCACAACAGCCAAACTATTATTTTTTCCCACATATAATATGTCAGCTTACAGCTTTGACACGTTTAAATAAGAAAATAAATATAATGCGTCTCCTGGCTTTTATAAAATAGAGGCGTGGTTTTGCATTCGTAGGCGGGGCTTAGCGTACACGTCAATAAAGCCCACCTGCTATCTGAAGAAGTGAGCCTTCTGTCCTCAGCGTATCCTGAGCTAGCCTACTCATCCAGACAGCTGGTAACAGGTAGCGGGTAATCGCCAGTGTCTTATAGTGTAAAACAAGAGATTGGTTGCATATAGAGTGTCTTTTCTTGCCATGCTCTTCGCAGATACACTGTATTGATAGCAGCTGAAGTCTGTTGGCTTTCCTCAAAAGATCTGGTCCTTTTTAAGCTCTAGCATCCTCTCGTCTGTTGTGGTGTAGAGGTGTGACTGTTCAGTGCTAGGCGTTGATGAAGCAGATTAGCCTATAGTAGGATTTTCCAAAAGGGACAGTGTTTTTTTTTTTGCCATGTGCTCTTTCTCACACAAGTTATGTATGTGTTTGTAACTCTTTGTCTTTCTTCTCTGCAGCATGGTTTACCATCCTGAGTTCAAGAAGGCAGGGCAGCAGCCTGGGCTGCAGGTTTGGAGGATTGAGAAAATGGATCTGGTGGCAGTTCCAGAGAATCTCTATGGAAGTTTCTACACTGGGGACACCTACATTGTCCTCAACACCATTAAGCAACGTTTGGGAAGTCTACAGTATGACCTCCACTTCTGGCAAGGTGAGACTGTGATCTGTTCCTGAACCCACATCTCCTTGTTCTTCTTTTTGTTTGGTGAGCGCTGGGATATCAGATACACGGTCTCTGAATACGGCCTCCTCTTTTTGTTCAGGCAGTCACTGCACAACAGATGAGAGTGCTGCAGCTGCCATTTTTACCGTCCAAATGGATGACTATCTCGGGGGAACACCTGTGCAGTATCGAGAGGTCCAGGGCTATGAATCAAAAACATTTGTGGGCTACTTCAAATCAGGGCTGAAGTATATGGTGAGCTGGGCTACACATCAGTATAGTATCAAAAAAATCATTAAAAACAATGAACAAGGCTTTATGCTCTTGTTTCATCGTGGTTCTATATAGGGTACCTTTTACCCCTTTGTTTACCTCAGCAAGGTGGCGTGGCCTCAGGCTTCAGACACGTGACTGCAGATGAAGAAGGGAGACAAAGAGTCCTCCATGTTACAGGCAGAAGAATTGTGAGGGCCACTGAGGTTCCTGTGAGCTGGGACAGCTTCAACAAGGGCGATTGCTTCATCTTGGATCTGGGACAGGCAATAGAACAGCAGTTTTTTTCTGTTTTCATTTGTTATGTCAGTCTTAACTTTCTATGCATCCATCTGTGTAAACGGTTATACTTGTCGCTTAGTCCGTTCCATTACTGTATGTACTGCAGGAACTATACCAGTGGTGTGGGACGAAGAGCAATCACTTTGAGAGGTTGAAAGCCACCAGTATTTCCAAAACCATCCGTGACAACGAGCGACGTGGAAGAGCAAAACTCTACATATGTGAAGAAGGGGCAGAGCCTGACAAGATGCTGGAGGTATGTGAGGAGAGAGCATTTCTGATAGTGTGGTATTAAATAATCATTTTATTAGAAACATTACCATTTTGCTAGTTCAGACCACGCCTTCAGTTTAAGATAATTTGGGAGAGAAGACTGTAAGAGTGGGGGGAGAACTCAGAGAAGTCTGGAGTTCAAGTGGCTTCTGGTTTGTGATAGAAAGCCAGTCCCCCCTCTGAACACATAGGTGCACTTATTGATTGTAGCCCATCTGAATGCCAATAGTACCCCTCTACTTTGTCAATCAGTGAAGGACCACTGGATCACTATGGGCCAAATATTGTTAGGATGTGGACCATTCTGATTCTTAGCAATGCAGCGACCAGGGGCACGATATAGGGGTAGGGGATTAGGATGATGCTAAGGGTCTGTGACTGACAGGGGCCCTAAATGTATTAATTGAGTATTTTGGCAGAATAGTTCTATGTTTAATGGGGCCAAAGATCTCAGTGACCCTGAGGCATTGTGATGTTGGGGTTAAGACTTCTCTCATTGTTGGGTTGAGAGTAGTCTGCCAACCCAAACAATCAGGATACAGTGGTCCTGAGGTCAGAAACGGACCACTGATAAAGTCCTAGAGGATAAACAATACGCATTGTATTTGGAAATGCATGAGTCACAGTTTTTAACTGTATGCTGGCAAGGTAGAAGTGTCTCTTATAAGGCTCAAAAACCATTCATTCATTAATCTTTATGACTACTTCTAGATTCTTGGACCAAAGCCGGAGCTTCCTGATACAGACTGTGATGACACTGAAACAGATGCATCAAATCGGAAGATGGCCAAGTTATATAAAGTAACATTTGTCTGTTTTTTTTTTTTTTTTTACTAACATCAGAGTTCAATGCATTGAGAGGGTATAATGCTCTGTAAAATCCAACCTGAAGGTGTCTGATGCCAGTGGAGACATGTCTGTCACATTGATAGTGGGTGAGAACCCCTTCTCTCAGACTGCACTGGAGTCCTCTGACTGTTTCATCTTGGACCATGGCTCTAATGGCAAGATCTTCTTCTGGAAAGGTCTGTAGTGAGCTTTTGAGATCCTTCAGTTGCGTATTTTGAGCAGCACTGTATACCCCATCCTGTGCACAACATACCCCTAGCTCTTTTAGACTCTTATTATTGTCTAACCTGTTGACCAAATACCAAATTAAGCTGGGATGACATGATTCCAGGTAAAGGGGCCAGTCCAGAAGAGAGGAGTGCAGGGATGAAGGCTGCAGAGGAGTTCATCCAGAAGATGGGCTATCCAAAACACACCCAGGTCCAGATCCTGCCTGAAAATGGGGAGACTCCTCTGTTCAAACAGTTCTTCAAGGTTTGGCGTGATGTGTCTCAGACTGAGGGAATGGGAAAAGCATATGTGCCTAACAAGATCGCCAAGATTGAGAAGGTGCCTTTTGATGCCTCTACATTGCATGACTCTAGTGCCATGGCTGCTCAGCATGGGATGGTGGACAAAGGGGATGGAGAGAAAAAGGTGAACATCATATTTAAGAACTTATAGGACATCTACATAGAGTTGCTGGTTTATTAGATGCACTTACCCTGTTTGTACTACATAGGTGCATTTTGTAGATTTAAACTGACTGTAGCTATGGACCACCATCAAAAATTATGTCCTATAGTGGTCTATTTTGCAGCAACAGATGGGCTATAGTCAGAAATTACAAATGAACAAAGCCTATATAATAGGCACATAACTCCTTGAAGCCTAGGTTTATTATTCAGTTATTAATCTTAATGCAGAAACTATTGTGAATTATTTAAGATCTGTTTGGTTTTACCACATCTTGTGGTGTCCCACAGGGTTCTAATTTAGGGCCTATGAATCTAATGCTAATGATGACAGTCATGAAAGTGAATGTAGGCTTACATACAGGGTCTAAGGGGTACCTAATAAACTAACTATTAGCAAATGTAATCTACACAGCTGGAAGTGGGCTTTCCAATGGAGCTCTCTAAATGTATCAGTGTGATCTAATGAAATTTAAACAAATTGTACCTTACACTGCATTTTATTCTGTTCTGTAAAGATTTGGAGGATTGAGGGCTCAGACAAGGTGCACATCGACCCCACTACCTATGGACAGTTCTATGGAGGAGACAGTTACATCATCCAGTACAGCTACCAGCATGGGGGACGCCAGGGCCAGATTATCTACATTTGGTGAGATACAAGAATATAGCCAATGCTGCCCCACCCATAGTGAACAGCTGGGATGGTGTTGGTTTTGAATGTGAAGATTTGGCTATGGGCCAGCAGCTTTGTCTGTTCATGTTTCATACTCCTGAGTAATACTATCTGGCAGGATCACCTAACAGTATCATTTACAGTCATTATGTGCATCACTTGGCTTAACTTCAGTTGTTTCTCATAAGGAACTGCTATTGTAAAAGTCCAGGTAAAAAAAAAAATATATCTTATAATATATCTTTTGTACACAGGCAGGGAGAAGATTCCAGCCAAGATGAGAAAGGTGCTTCCTCCATCTTGGCCGCTCAGCTGGATGAGGAATTGGGTGGAGGAGCAGTGCAGGTAGCCTACATTCTGACCTATTGCCATAAGTCTTTACCAGCAGTGTTGTCTTAATGAATGTTGACTAGTCATTATGCTCTTCAGTCATTTCGTTAAGTGCTTTGTTAAGCTTTGTATTGCATAAAGTCATTTGGTCTGTGTATACTTTAGTATGAATTGTTTCTCTCTACTGACCTTTACTTACTGTACACTTACTTTACACTGTACTGTGAGTTCCCCTATATACTATTGTAATTTGTACAAAAATGCATCAAGAACATGCTTACCCAGATGTCTCAATGCTCTAGGTGCGAGTGGTTCAAGGTAAAGAACCTCCTCACCTCATGAGTCTTTTTGGAGAAAAGCCAGTGGTGGTGTACAAAGGTGGAACGTCCAGACAAGGCGGCCAGTCAGCGGCTGCCAAGATCCGTCTCTTCCAAGTGCGGTCCAGCACTGCTGGGCATATACGGGCCATTGAGGTGACTGGTTTGAGTTATGTGTAAAAGTTTAGGCACCCTGGTTCAAAAATAATTTGATGGGTTTTTGAAGGGGGAATTGATAGACTATATACTAGGGCTGTCCCGATCAAGTTTTTCTGCCCGTCGCTTTTTGTAAAACTACCCTATTTCGGTAAACAACAAAAAAACTTTATTTGAACTAATGGGTGGGGTGATGTTAGCAGCAAAAACAAGACTTCTAATTCAAACACTCTCTCCAACAGCATAATTTAAGGTGAAATGAAAAGTTGGAGTAAAAAAAAAACAACTTCAGCCTGCTAACTGGTAACATCACCACACTTATCAGCTCTAATAACGTGTGCACTAGAATAAGGTCACAAAGCTAGTTTATGTTCCTTACTGCAGCAGGTGGCCGCTAAAATTGTTGAATAATGGTGCCTAGAGGATGCCATAGGACTCTCTGGTACTATAAAACCAAGGATTTTTTTTTTCATTCTAACCCTCAATAAAAGGTTGACCCCATGGCCTCCAATCTCAACTCCAATGATGCCTTCGTTTTGGTGGACCCATCAGGCTCAGTGCTGTGGGTCGGTAAAGGGACCAGTGATTCTGAGAGACGTGGCGCTACACAGCTCAGTGAAACCTTAGGGGTAGAGGTTGCTGAAGTGGCAGAGGGTGAAGAGGGAGGTATGAACAGTGTGTTTATCTGTGTAATATTCTTACCCATTAATTACAGTCATGTACTTAAAAATATATATTTTTGTCTGCTACTGTATTTGTAAAGATGCCTTCTGGGAAGCTCTGGCAGGGAAAGCAGAGTATCGCACCTCTGAAAGACTGAAGATCAAAATGGACTCTCATCCTCCTCGTCTGTTTGCTTGTTCTAACAAAACAGGACAGTTCAGGGTGAGGTACTTATTACTTGGTCTACAATGCTGCTACTCTGTCTAAATGAAATTGAAAGACCGGTTTCCATCACTGCACTGGTAGCAGCTGTTTGGGAAGAAATAACTCCTGAACTTGTCTCCTGATATTAGATCGAGGAAGTACCAGGGGAGATGACTCAAGAAGATCTGGCTCCTGATGATGTCATGCTCCTGGACACCTGGGACCAGGTAAACTCTTGAAGAGCTTTATGAATTAAAAATAAAGTGTTTACAATAGTTAGGCCATAAACACTATGTTCTAAGGTCTTTGTATGGATTGGAAAACAAGCCCATGAAGAGGAGAAGACTGAGGCAATTACATCAGGTAAGGTGGTGTGTAAAACGAGAGCATGCCTATGTGCATTCATAGCCTTTTTCTCTGTGCTGCTGAATTCCTCAAGCTGTCCATTGTCTCCTCAGCTGCCCGATACATTGAAACACACCCTGCCATCAGGGACAAGAGGACTCCCATTGTGAAAATAATGCAGGGCTTTGAGCCTCCAACCTTCACTGGATGGTTCCTAGGATGGGATTATGACTACTGGAGCTGTGGTCCACTGGAACGAGCTCTGGCTGTTCTGGAGCATTGAACCTACAACCTTCAAAGTGACCTCATCAGTCAATATGAATTCCTCACATTTACTGTTCAGATCAAACTGTATTAAAGATAAAGTACCAGATAGCAATTGTGGGGGTTGTTCCATACAATTCATAACAATTTACAAGCTTTTCCAGAACCCAAAGCCCAAAGGCACAGATGACCAAACCTGGTAGACAGTGATCAGTACCTACCAAAAGTGATCCAAAAAAGGACCCCGATAGGGTCATGGGAACTTAAGGTGCCAGATACAACAGGACACTCTTAGGTCTTGTTGAGGCCATGCTTTGAACAGTCGGCTCTATTGTGATGGCACAATGGGGACTTGCTCATTATTAGGCAGGTCATGCTAATGTTCTGGCTGATCTGTGTACAGTGAGGTGACCCAAGTCATATACATACTACTATGAGCTATTTCTCACTCAGTTTTTGCCCAAAGGGTGCACAAAAGGTGACTGTTGGTGACAGAAGGTGACTTTTCAAATAGAATAAAAAAAAAACCCAAACATCTGATGTACCAAACATCAGTGAATGTCACCACACTGTTACAGAGGAGGAGAATTAAAAAGGTGCTTTAAAAAAACAAAAATATAAAAATATGTATGACAAATGTTTACAACACGAACAGAACACAGCTTGTTTATAAAATTTATAAAATAGTTTGTACGGAAACAAAACTGATCAGTTTATCTTCACAATCCCCTTCATTATACAACACAGGACTGGATGAAACTTCTACAAGCCCTGATTTGTTTTTTCTCCCCCCTAAAGAAGCATCCAGTTATATCTTTTTATAAACATTAACGTTAAATCAGTCATGTGCTGCTCTCTCTCTCTCTCCTCTGCTTTTAGTCCTTATTACTTTTAGTTCTCACTGTTTTCTTCACCGCCACCATCCTCATCCTGCTCTTCCGCCTCCTCAATATCTTGGTCGTTAATATCCTGGAAGATGTCTGAGAGCAGGAAGGTCGTCTGTTGGCTTTTCTTGAGCTGCATTACATTACGGTCATCATTGTGTTTTAGCTCCTTTTCGAGGCATGGCAGGACTTTCTCATAAAGAAAGTCGATTATATCTGGTGAAATATTAAACATGAGACTTTATAAAAGCTGCTAGGGTTTTTGTTTGCTTGTTTTTTTTTTTGTTTTTTTTTTAAACCCCAGACATTTCCGCTACAGCACTGAACATTGCTTTAGTTTAAAATTATTTAAATAGCAAATGTGCTAGCCATTGTAAATATTGGCTTTAAGAAACTTTAATTTCTTAGTAGGAGTAAAGGTCTTACCTCCGAAACATTTGGACTGCCAGTGTGGCACATGACAAACTTTGAGTTTGTGCCATTTTCTTTGCACATACGAAGGAGGAACATCTCTACAGAGGAAGAAAATCATTAGACATGAAGATAGAAACAGCCACCAACCTTCAGGTAGAAGAGGTCAAACTACTGTGAAATGTTCTAATTGACCAGCCTTGCCATTTATAGCCTTATACAATACTTTTGGAGTAATTGGAGTGACTAAATCTCCAGAGAAGACTTCCTACTAGATTTTGTTAGTAAGTTGGATGATCACCAGCCCACCTCATCCCAAAAGTGCTGGATGGAGCACCATCATTCCAGAGAACACAGTTCCACTCCTCCACAGCTCAATGCTCCTGTAGCCCAAGCCTGGCATTAGGATAGTGCAAATAGCTTCATGTTTATCCATGCTTTATCTAATACTTCTCTTTAGGGACTAGACAAGCTGTGTGAGAGCGTAACCTAAAGTAGCTGAATGCATTCATTTTGACATGCGTGTGTATGTACGCATGTATGTATATATAATAAATATCTTCCGCTCATGTGCTATAAAGCTTAATCAAGAAGACCTTACAAAAACAACATGCCTATTTTAAGAGATGTATGCTTCTTAGTTAGACAGGTTTACATTTGGAATAAATTCACTGCTACTATCTTGACATGGTATTGTAATATCAGTATTTAATACTTGATATACAATAGTGTTCCAAAACTCTCCAAAAACTCTTGCTTACGGTATTCAATGTGGGCGATATAAGAAAAGTACTGTGAGAATAGTTGCTCAGTGCCAGCTAGGAACCACGCTTACCCAATCACTGCTGTCAAAGCATCCCAGTTGACATAGGCAACATCATCTACTTGCATTTCATACATCCTGGAGGAGGGGGAGACATAGTTTAATTAAACAGTACAACACAGGTTTAGGTGTTAGGTACTCTCACACTAGGAGCCTGTTTACACCTGGCATTAACAGGTGATCGGATCACATTTGTATTTTTTTAATTGAAGGGGGTCAGAGATAAATCTCGTCTACATTTAATACAAGTGTAAATGGAATGCGTTAATGCGAGTAATAATTACTGTGGGTCTTGGCTTCTCTGTCCCTTGCTTTGTCTCTCTCCTCGCTCCTTTACCAGCAGATGAGAGCAGAGTTTGTTGCCTTGTGGTTTTATTAGTAAATAGCATTTTCTGACAGAGCCGTTACAGGGATGAGAGAACCATTAATTGTCCCATCATGTTGTAGAGCCCCCACTGTTTTTCTATTTGGATACAAGATGCATGTTAATGCCAAGTTTAAGCAGATGGGGCAGCAATACATCTTGGTCTGTTATTTAATTAGATCGCTCTCAAACAGAGTTTTTGGCTTTGTATGTACAGCTAGTCCAATATCCTTGCAGAACCACAACTTCCTTGCATAAGGAACTGAAGGTTCTTCAGTTCCTGTCCTGGAGGGTCAGTGTCCAACACAGTTTCCCCTTGCTGAACACACCCCTTAAAACATGCCAAATGGAGTTGATAGAGGGGTTTAAGCTCCTCTCGTTGAATGAAAAAACTATAATATAAATTTTGACATGACCGTTTTAATTAAATCACCACATATGAGAAAGAAAACTACAGAGAAAAACTTACGCTTTTATTAGTTTTACTTTGATCTCGTCAGAGTTCTTCTCTGTGTGCTCAGCTCCAGAGGACATTTTTACAGCCAGCACGGACATCCTTAAAATTGCATATGAATATTCAGCAAAGAACAGCAGACAACAATTTAAAAACATCACAAAACATAATTCCCATATTCTGTGTTAAAAGCTGACTCACCATTTCTCTCTGCACTTGGCCCATGAGCGAGTCTCTACCTGTGCAGCAATCTTCCGCCAAGGAAGCCCTTGGTAAAGTATTTGTCTACTGACTCTGGTTGAGCTGATATCGGTGACTCCAGGTTGGACCTGACTGATTATATGATCCCGCACAGATCTCAACAGTCTTTGTACCTCTGCCTTGGACCAATAGCCTTCCTTTAAATCTGGACAATACATATATGTATGTTAGGAACACAATACAGCCTATTATAGGAGGATGAATGTGAATGTTTCTGGAAAACAGAACACTTACTGAGCTGAGAGTACCGTTTCTCAAGTGAGAGAGCGCTTCTTCCGGTCAACTCTGAAATCTTCTTCCAATTATTACCATGTAATGTGTGCAAAGCGCGAAGTTGGTGAATTTCTGTCTTCGAAAATCTTGAAAAATAAGAACAGAATCATGGTTTGAACCTAAATGTACAAAACTTGCATCAAATAGTTTCCACTGTCAAACAAAGAAATTGCCTGGAACCTAACAGGTAAAAATCCCCTTACTTGCCCTTGTGAGCACTGCCATCGAAAACTCTTCTTCCACGAGCATAAACGTCATGACAGGACCTGGGAATTCCATCCGCTGTTAGGACAGACATTACCAGTTATTTAACACAACATATTTTCCTAAACAGTGAGGCTGCATAACAATTAAAATTCAAAAGCACTCACCTATCACTGCAAAGAATCTGTGCATCTTTTTAAGTCTTTTTATTTGTTCCTGCTCTTCCTTAAAGTGATGAGTGAAGAAGAGCTTTGTGGCATTGTCTATCCCAGTGAGGGCCAAGAAGTCATCAACGTTCTTCATTAGAGTCTCATTTTCCTTTGTAGTGAACCTTCCGCGATTTAGGGGGATACCTGAAAAACAAGACCCACAAATTACAGTCTCCACTACATCACAGTACACAGTTTAGTTTTTCTTAGATATTTAGCACAATACATGCATCTGTAATCACAGACTAAAAACATGAGTAGCGACAGATTCTTATAAACTACTATTTAGATACTCTGTCATACTTAGAGTGGTTTTCATTTAACATCTGCTGCTCATCTAATTAAAAACAGTTTAATTACACTGATTTTAATGAAAACTGCAGCTCATCAGTGTTTATTAAGCACTAACTGTATCCTCAATATGCATAAAAAAGCATATTGTTATCACGATAACAAAATTTATCACAATACGAAAAAAGTCATATTGCCCAGCTCCAGGTTAAAATAATTTATTTTTGTTTTTAAATTAATAAAAATGTTTGACTTATTTTAGGGCAGATTTTATGTATTTAGGTATTTCTGTATGTCTTCTCTTTCTTTTTGCTCGCAGGCACTTCATGAGGTACTAGGGGTGGCAACCACTTTAAAAGTCGATTAGTTGGTGAGGTCACTTGTGTTTTTGTAGAAAAAACTGCCTCAATCTGGATGCAGAGCTACAAAGAAAACATACAGATTGAGCAACTGGGTCACGCAGAATTGAAGTAAATCTACTCAGAGCTGTTTTAAATGAAGAGACCAGTCACTGGTTGATATATGAATAGGAGTGTCAGCAACACTTAACATGGCGTCTGTTTACGGATAAAGTCTCGCCATTCGACAAAAAAGCCAACCAGCCAGCTAATTATTGATGAAGTTCTGCTCTTCAACAACAAAAAAAGCCAATCAGTTTGCTTGTTTATGCTGTGAACAGAACAGAATTAACAATATTGCAGCTTCAGATAAATTTAAAAGCTGATAGCTACATCAGGGCTACTTGGTAATAATCCCAATAATCAATTTTTCATCACTTAAAATAATCATGTTACTTTTCATCTACTAGACCTTCCAGCAACTGTGACAACTAGCTCCTGCACCCATTTATGATTAGAACACTAACAGAGACATCGTACTACTTAAATACCTGTAGATTGCATGTATAATACAATAATACATTTTTATATATTTATAATTTATTTTTAATTAATTAGCAAAAACAAAATGTGTTCAGTTGTGCCTCACTCTTCCCTGCACTGACAGCATGTATGAATGAAAAATGTTAATCTTACCCCTTTTCTTGAACTCCTTATACCTGGGCAGGTCATAATGAATCATTTTATTTATATCCTCAGGTTCTCGTGACTCTACAGTGGGAATAAACTGTTTAAGTTCCTCCAGAAGACGTTCATCAACCTGTTTAGTAACTCCTTTGCTATTTCTCCTCTTGGCAAAACCAGTGCCGATTTGTACCCGCTCAGCAGCATAACCATCATCCTCTAGTTCAGTTTTTGGAACGGTCTGTCTCTCTTGTGTGGTCAAACTGGTCTCCTTGTGCGCTGCTTTGTTTTTCTTTCTCTCTCGTCTTTTCTTGCTCTGATTTTCTTCTGGTTCTGTTGTTACATTGATATCCTCCATCTCATGGGACTGTGCTGCTGTAGCAGCAGATCCCAATACCTCCATCTGCTCTGCCAAAACGCTGGAGTCCTCATTTCTCTCTTTATTTCTCTTTTCTTTCTTTTTCTTTTTTTTCTTGCCCGATTCTCCCTGTCTGTCTTCAGACGTCATCTCACTTTCATCCGACTTCACGGTTACGTCCATTTCTACTTTGTATTTGTCCTTGGACCTCTTCTTTTTTCTTGAGGCATCACTTTCAGATTCTTCATATGTAACATTCTCCTCTGTCTGTCCCAGCTTCTCTTTCTTTTTCTTTTTTTTCACAGGCGTTTCAAGAGGAGACATTTCATCTGCTGAACCATCTACATCTCCCAGGTCAGGTTTAGCAGCATTGTTTGAAGGAACTTCAGAAATGTGTGTGTCGTGAATATGAGTTACTTTCTCATCCCTTAATTTTGCCCTCTTTTTCAGTGTCCCTTTTCCCAGTTCACCTTCAGTCTGAAGTTCATAGCTTTCATTCTCACTTTCCTGGGTGGGCAGATCTCTTTTCCTGTGCTTCTTTTGAGGCTTTTCTGAACTGCTGGTCAACATCTCCAGGTGTCTTGGACTCAAATTGTGCGTGTCTGTTTGTAATGTACGTTTTTCAGGACTTTCACTTGCAAAGGAGCTGCTGGGACTCATCTCCAGAAAAACATCACTGACCCTCTTCGTTTTCTTATCCTTGGTTTTTCCCATCTCTTGCGTTATATAAAACTCTGCATATGCACTTTAATAAGAACTCCAGACGGCTCACACCTCTTCTGTAACCAAAAAAAGCAACATGAGACATTATAACCCTTGCAAGAAAAGTAGAAGAAACTACAAGACTTGCACGGAATCAGCGCTATACTGGCATTTACACACAGTCTCTGTACTGGCAATAGAGAGCACTGACACCATGAAGCTTACTGGCGCCTTACATTTGTACATATGCGCAAGTAGGGGGACATAATCTTACTAAGCTTATATATATATATATATATATATATATATATATATATATATATATATATATATATATATATACACACACACACACACACACACACACACACACAATATATACACATACATATACATATATATATATATATATATATATATATATATATATATATACACATATACATATATATATACATATATATATAGCAATTTTACATTTTTCATAGCTCTTTTCAAATGTGCAGTCCCTCAACAAGTAAATGCTGTTCTTTCAAGCCTATTATTTTATTTTATTTGGGATAAGATATAAAAATTTACAACCTATGAAAAGTGAAACACTGTAAATATATATAGGTATATATATATATATATATATATATATATATATATAGATAGAGAGAGAGAGAGAGAGAGAGAGAAATATAGATATATACAGTCATGCCCGAAAGTACACGATGCACGATGATGTACAAGAGGCATCATTGTGGGAAAAAGTATTTCTCAGCTTTTATACACATTTGAACAAAAAGTGGCATGTCCAAAATTATTCATACCCTTTGAAAACTGTCACAGTATATGGGAAAATCCAAAGTTCTATACCATTCCAAATAGTCCAAGCTGTTTTAAAGCATCCTAATTACCCTGATTCATTGGGAACAGCTGTTTTAATCAACTCAACAGGAGAAAAACAGCAGCTCTCTGCAGTTGGTTTGTGGACAGTCATGGCTAAGACAAAGGAGCTCACTAAGGACCTGCGGCTGTGCATTGTGGCCGCTCACAAGTCAGGAAAGGGCTATAAAGCCATATCAAAATGTTTTCAAGTTCCAGTGGCTACAGTGCAAAGTATTATTAAAAAATACAAGAAGTTCCGCACTGTGGAAAATCTCAGAAGATGTGGTCAGAAGCCAAAAGTGACACCTGTGCTGGCCAGGAGAATAGCGAGAGAGGTGAAGAAAAATCCAAGGATCACCACCAAGGCCATCCTGGTGAATCTGGACTCTGCTGGTGGCGACATCTCAAGGCAGACAGTTCAACGGACACTGCACACTGCTGGGTTCCACGGACGCAGGCCAAGGAGGACACCACTTCTCCAGAAAAGGCACACAAAAGCCCGCTTGACCTTTGCAAATGCTCATCTGGACAAAGAAGAAGACTTCTGGTGTTCTGTTTTATGGTCAGATGAAACAAAAATTGAATTGTTTGGCCACAATGATGTGTGCACCATTTGGCGTGAAAAAGGAGAAGCCTTCAACCCTAAGAACACCATCCCCACTGTCAAACATGGTGGTGGGAACCTAATGTTTTGGGGGTGTTTTTCAGCCAATGGACCAGGGAACTTGATCGCAGTAAATGGCACCATGAAAAAAGAGCAATACATCAAGATTCTCAACAACAACATCAGGCAGTCTGCAGAGAAACTTGGCCTTGGGAACCGGTGGACATTTCAGCACGACAACGACCCAAAACACACAGCCAAAGTGGTGAAGAAATGGTTAGCAGACAAAAACATTAATGTTTTGCAGTGGCCCAGCCAGAGTCCTGACTTGAATCCAATTGAGAATCTGTGGAGGGAGCTAAAGATCAGGGTGATGGCAAGGAGACCCTCGAACCTCAAAGAGTTGGAGCTCATCACTAAAGATGAATGGGCAAAAATACCAGTGGAGACATGCAAAAAGCTGGTCAGCAATTACAGGAAGCGTTTGATTGCTGTAATAGCCAATAAAGGCTTTTCTATTAATTATTGAGAAGGGTATGAATAATTTTGGACATGCCACTTTTTGTTCAAATGTGTATAAAAGCTGAGAAATATTTTTTCCCACAATGATGCCTCTTGTACATCATCGTGTTATCTCCTGGGAGATGCCCGTGTCATTTCCAGGCAAAAATATAATTTCTGGTTAAATAAAAGTAAATTTAAGTCAAACTTTGACAGGGGTATGAATACTTTCGGGCATGACTGTATGTATATATATATATATATATATATATATATATATATATATATATATATATAGCAATTTTACATTTTTCATGGCTCTTTTCAAATGTGCAGTCCCTCAACAAGTAAATGCTGTTCTTTCAAGCCTATTATTTTATTTTATTTGGGATAAGATATAAAAATTTACAACCTATGAAAAGTGAAACACTATATATATATATATATATATATATATATATATATATATATATATATATATATATATACATACAGAGAGAGAGAGAGAGAGAATTTATTGATCCCGTAGAGAATTTAGTAGGCAGAATAGTTGATGAATGTACACTTAATATATAGTATTTTTCACCTCCACATAATATTTCTATAGCTTGTAGTAGTGCAGTACTGTATATACTGGGGGAATAGTTACTTTTATTTTCCAACAAAAATACAAATGACACATTTACCACTTCCAGCAATTAATTAAGCATTCCATATGAAGTACTAGATCTATAATATATTTAACTGTATTTAATGTTGACCACCCAAAGAGTAATTTAATGATTATTTACACTGTAAAGACTCATCGAGCCAACTACTATCAGCAGTATGATCCTCTGACGCAGGAAACCAGGTATTTTCCACTCGCACTGCCTCCTTCTCGATTCATCTAAACACCTTAAAGCAAAACTCAGAAGCTCAGAAACCCGTAATAAAGGAGCTGGATTTTAAATGACGGCTGTGTGATTAGTGTGTGGTGAGTTTTACCTGCTGAAAGTTGCATGTTTAAACAAACGTGGCGCCCTGAGCTCCGTGTTTTGATTCCTGTACGCTGCACGTTAACACGAGGCGCCCTCTGACCAACATAGGACACTGGACCGGCACTACTGCCGCCTAGCGTACAGGAGGGTAAGGCCAGGGCGAAGCTTATCAGACTCTATAAAGGAAGCATTTACCGAAAAACATTTACACAATCTATACAATTTTCTCCTTCACCTAAAGGGCCACGACACATTAGGGGTTAGGTATCCCTGGAGCTATTAAAAAGGATCTTCAGATTTTTTTTTCAAAGAATGATCCTGATTTCCTCCTTATCCTGATCCTCAACAAAAACGACAGGCCTAATAAAAAACAATAAGTGATTATGAAACTGCATTTAAAATGGCTACTAAAATTTTAGGCCCTAATCTGATCTATTTAACTAGGTATAGAGCAGCGACTTTAGGTGCAATGTCAAATTAAGTACACTAGATGGCGCTAGATTATCAATTTGGCAGCGACACCTACCCTAATAGTCTGTGTGCGCCCCCTAGCAACATTTTTTAACAGGCTCCTTTTTTCCTATAAGCCAGTTAAAACCAATCCCACCACTGTGCACACTTTATCTCCAACACTAATCTAACACACCTGATCCAGGTAAAAAATAATAAAGGCCTTCAGGGGTATCTGAATATTACAGACAGGTGTGTTCTATCTGAACGTCCCAGGGCCTCCATGAGCCAAGACCACACTCACACACTATCTGTCCAAATGTTTCTGGACACCCCTTCCAATGATTGCATTCTGCTACTTCAAGTCGCATCCATTGCTGACACAGATGTGCAAATGCACACACACACACACACACAACTTGCAGAGTCCCTGCAGAGAAGTGTTGGCAATAGAATAGGACTCTCTGGAGCGGATGAACATGACCCTATTTGCACTATACCTAATGCCAGACGTGGGCTAGAGGGGTGTTAAGCCCACCAGCATTGAGCTGTGGAGCAGTGGAACTGTGTTCTCTGGAATGATGGTGCTCTATCCAGCAGTTTTGGGATGAGCTGGGGAGTTGAAGGTGCAGTTAGGTGGTGATCGTGCAATATACTGACCTCACACTCTTAGAACTGAATGCTGTCAAATCCTGTAGTGCTCTAGAATTTAGTAGAAGCCTTAGTAGAGACTGAGCAGGTGTCCTAATACTTTTGTCCATACAGTGTATTAGAATAAATACCAAAAATCATACAAAGAAAATGTGTTTACATTACTGTGCTCATTAAAACATCTCCAAGCTCTCCTCATGGGAGTCCAGTGTTATTTATAGTTATCATCCCACACCTGGTTTGGGAAATCATCTGTTGTGGCAGCACAAGAAGGGCCTACACCATATTAAGCAGGTGGTGCTTATCGGTGTATATTTGTTTGTATTAAAGAATACAAATGTACAAATTCCCCCCAAAAAGGTCATTCCCTATCATATCTATACCACTATCTGCTGAACCTGTGAGAAGCCATTTTCTAAGAAAAAGAGCTGTTTTAAGATATGAAATTGAATATTCCTATAAATAACCCTCAGGGGGATATTATGCCTATGAGCGAGTGTCCAAGCTAGCAGAAACGTTGGACAGCTTAACAGGTAATTTCAAATCAAATCAAATCAAATGAAATTTTATTTGTCACATACATAGTAATACACAGTATAACTTGCAGTGAAATGCTTTTTTGACAGTCTGCCCACATCAAAGCTATTCAGTAAAGATCTAAATTTAAACTTAAACTAAACCTTAACTTATTGAAATAAAAATAATAAAATTAATAAAATAAAATAAATAAAATGTAAAAATATAAAAAATAAATAATTAAAAAAAAATAAAAAATAAAATAAGTTAAATTTAAGTTAAATTTAAGTTAAAAAATAAAATATAAAAATATGAAAATATAGAAATATAGAAATATAAGAAGCAAAAAAAATTCTCAATTTTATATTTACAACCATAATTGTCTTAATTTTTTAACTATGATTTTTAAAACTCTTTTAGTAAATCAGTGTAATAATACCACGGTAACCCCTGTAATTAAATAGTTATAACAGGTGTCTGTAAACCTGAGGAAACCGGAAGAAAACAACCTAATGAAGGACGGTGTCACATCTCCATGACAACGGACAACCAAAACGGGCCTAGCCGAGCTGTAAGATACAGGATATTATTTCGGTCTGTTTTATATGTGTTATATTTTAATCAAAATCCAGCTCTGATTAAAGTAAAGGCAATTTATTTCGCTGTTGAACTCTTTATGTAGGGGATTTAGCCAGCTAGCAGTCTGTCTTACTGCAAGACTTTTCCTTTTGTTGGTGAAAGGTCTCTCCGGTAGGCTTCGGTTTTGCTCTGGTAAATTTGACACATTTATCTTAGCTAAATGCTTTAAAGTTACAACCCTTTGTTGTAATATTTTATATTACATTATAATCTCGTTTTGCAGAGTGTTCCCATTAAAACGCGGATATGGACGATGTTCACGTCGGAGTGGTCAGAGACTCAATGCTGAATAATCCACTTTTAATAAGGGTAAGAATTTGGCAACATTAAAAATCTCTCCTTTTTCCTCAGATATGGCTCAATTTCGAGCTGAAAGCACATTTTTAAAAGCCTAGCTTGAGTTTCAATGCGATTTCAGCATTGTAGTAAATTAAGACAACCACCAGATGGCGGTATTTCTCCCTAAGTCTTAAAACGTGTGCCACAACAAACCACCACATGTTCGTGCTCAAACTTGCTATGGTTTGTGCACAGCCCACCACCTAGCTAATGATTTAGCTGACTCAAGTTATACCTCAACTACAACAGTGTCCTAACCGCTCAGCATGGCTCCTTCCATTTACACAACCCCTCTCTGTCCACCACTGTCCTCTCTCTCTCTCAACTCTCCCTTTAATTCTTTATCCACTTTGTTAGGCCATCATGCTGAAGCCTGTGTTCTGCGGCTACCTTGATCAGCATATCCTTCATCTAATTCTCCCTCATTTCAACTTCATCAACTCTTCCAGTGGAGCAGAAGGAAGGATGAAATGAGCCAACTCAATCCTCTACCTCTGCCTTTGTTATCTGCATTACTAAAACATAATGTCCTTGCAGAGCCGAGCCCTCCCACCCCCTCTTCTCTCTTTTCACACTCATCCAATCATTCTGCCCATCCCTGGTGGGATAAGAAGCCAGCGTTAGACCTCTTGCTTGCACCCCTCCCCTCTGTCTCTTGCTGTTCTCCAGGGTTATTTGATATGCCCCTTCTGACTGATGCAGAAAATAGGATTACTGTATTTAAATGACTATGATAATGAACTGTGTGTATCTTGCTATGGTCCCACAAGATCAAGGATTTCTCGTTCGTCTCTATTGTGAGCCGTTTTAGCTACAGCTTTTTGGCCATGCTCCGGAACAATGGTAGAGTCATCTGCGTGGATTTGGGCTTTTGTCGTCTTGGCGTTGCCTGATGTTACTCTGTTTCTCCTCTCCTGTGACTTGCTTTTTAGCTGTAATGCGGAGCTTCCACCCCCAACCCTCCAAGAACCACCAAAGACTCTTCCCTTGTTCGGCAGTGAGCTCAGAGTGTGCTCATTGCAGAGAGATGGGCCTACTGCTGATAAAACACTAAGGAACTAAGTGAATCCCACACTTTGCAAAGCTGCTGTAGGTTTTGTGGTATAGTGTGGAGGAGTAGTTCATCATCAGTGGAGTTTTGTCTGCTTCAGGCAGTTTTGATGTATGGCTGTCCCGCTGGGAAGGGAGGCATATATCATAGTAATACACTCCAGTGCTAATGGTCCTCAGAGTGTACAAGAGATGGATTGGACTAAGCTGTATGTAGTATAGAGTAAATATAGGGGCCTTGGTTTTGTGTTTAAGAAAGCACATTGTACTGCCACAGCACTCTCAAAAATAAAGGTGCCATAAAAAGAGGTCTTAGACACAATGCCATAGAAGAGCCATGCTTGGTTTCTTAGAGAACACTTCAGTGAAAAGTTCTTTAAGGATCCATTTTGGTAAAGGATTTGTATGATTGTGAAGAACATCTCTGAAGCACAATCTTTTCACTTTGCTTCTCTTATCTTCTCTACTTCTCTCTTCTCTTTATTTCTCCTCTCTTCTCTACACTTCGCTACTCTTCTCTTCTCCTCTCTCGTCTCCTCCACAGTTAATTCCCTTTTGATGAGGCATGGCCAATAAATCCCATTTTCATGCCTGTGTTCCCTGATGGCCAGTAAATGAGAGATCAGGGGGGGGGATTTGGGGCTTCTGTTGTTCTCAGCACCCTCAGTGGGCCCTGCTGGGCAGCAGGCCGGCTGGGTCCCATTCACAGCCTCCTATTCATGCTCATTAGCGTTAGCTTAAGCACGCTACGCACTGTAGCCTGCGTTAGACTTCGAGAAATCTCAGATTCAGCCTTTTTGTGTTAAATCTATACGGTATTGTAGGCTATTTTACGCTGCAGTGATCAGAGCCCAAATTCAGCTGTACACACTGACATACAAGCCTGCCAGGCTGATAAAAGAGGGCCAGAAAGCCTGCCCACAAAGCCTATGATATGATGTAACACCAGGAGAAAAGCTGTATTTGGACATAATCAGGCAAAGCACCACCCAAATCTCTATTAAGGTCAGCTAAAGCATACATTAGGTAAAGATGCAGCATGTGATAACGTAGTTAGGTCCGTAGACTTACAAGCCTCATGCTTTGCGCCACAGTAACAAGCCATTTCATCTTCCACACGGACACTGTAGCGAAGCAGCGGCTCATTATTAATGGGATGCAGCTGGGCCCACTGTAGGTACAAGCGCAGCGACACAGATACATAAGCGCAAAAGCCCAATGCATAACCATAAAGTACTGCCTTAATAAATAACCTGATGTAAATGAGCTGTGTAAAGTGACCATTGCCCACGTGTAGTCAATCTTAGCCGAGGCAGCGCAGAAGCAATGCGTCACATTGCTTGTGAGACATAATGAGTGTGTACCTGATGAATCAATGTAATGAGGAAGTAATGAAGGGTAAGCACATCGATCATTGTGATTTACCAAGTTCCAGTGGTATATGATGTTTATATAATTGTACATTTAGGTTCTGCAAAGTCCAGCTGACTCCACCTATGTCTTGTTTTGGAGAGATCATCAAACACACACCTGCAATATTCACACCTGCAATTTGAGGCATCCTTAAGATTATCTGAATGCATTACATATTCCTTTACCTTGCTAGATAGAATCTTAAAGAGTGAAACAGTTCATTTGTAATTGACAAGTACATGGTACACTTTTAATGTACAAAGTTTTGGACCATATTTGGACCATTTCTGTCATTTCTGTTCATTTGTCATGAAGTGTTCAAGCATTGCAACGGACAGCTGCAGTTTTCAGGTTCATGCTGTACACAATCACAAACAACAGGAAAAAATGGTGTTAGAAGGTTTTGAGCTTGAGATTTAGAGCTTTACCCAAACACATGATGCCAATTAGCTGCTCTTGTGTTTAGAAGCACCTCATCAATTATACCCAGAGCGTCAGGATTAGCCCCTCATAAAGGGAGCGCGAGCATTTTAATGCACAGCCAGGTTGCGCGTGGAGAAGAGGACTGTGTCTGTATATGTGTTAGAGACAGATAGAGGAGAGAGAGAGACGGAGAGACAGTCTGGGGTTGTTGGGGTCGAACGGATAGATTTGAAGAGTTCAGAGATAGTAATTTAAAGTTGAAAGATCTTACCCTGGTGATAATGGAAAATGTGTGATATGAAAGAGGGGTTATGGTTCTTGTTTCTCACCTGGAATCGACCTTATGAATAAATGTATATTTTATCTTGCATTTCCACTTTACCTCACAACACCTAGATTTACTACCATGTCATTTTACTGGCTTATGATTGCAATACACAGCAGAAGTACTGAATCTATAATTGCATTATGTGCTTATCCCTTTGTGCCATTCTTGAAGACACTCAAAACAAATAGACAGTTTTATTACATGCATTATATCACATCCACAAATACACTTTATGGACAAAAGTATTGGGACACCTACACATTACATCTACACTAGCGTTTTTATGATATCCCATTCTAAATCTATATAGGTGTTTGATTTAATACACCTGTGGCAGTGAGACTGAATTAAACACCTGAATTCAGTGATTAATATGTGTGTCCCAGTTCTTTTGTCCATGTAGTGTAGCTGCTATAAAACCGATGGTAGATTTACCTCTGCTTGAGAACAAAGACAAGAGGCACACACATACACAGTACATACACATACGCACTGAGTTCCAGTTTTAAGTAGTGAAAGCAGGAGATTAGCTGTAAGCCTGAAGGCCTGCTGTGCTCTGGCCGGGCACCAGATGGCGCTGAGCTGAGTTATAGGAGCCAGTGAGTGGAATGAGCATAGACAGATCGGCACGCATTACTGCCATTATCTTCTAATCACCTCGATCGACTCCTCTCTGTGAGGCTCTCAGGGAAGAGATGCCTGTTGTTAGTCAGTCAGGGAAGAGTGAGACGAGATGAACAGGCTTGAGACGCTGACTGAGGGGATTAGAGCAAACT
Organism: Salminus brasiliensis; assembly: GCF_030463535.1. Lineage (NCBI taxonomy): Eukaryota > Metazoa > Chordata > Actinopteri > Characiformes > Bryconidae > Salminus > Salminus brasiliensis. The sequence continues at coordinate 8,282,783 of NC_132897.1, read as the reverse complement.
TTGCAACTCTGCAGACACCAAACAAGTTTTGGATGGATAGCCCAGATGAATCCAAAGAGCTCTTCTCTGAAAACCACATGATCTAGTTGTTTGGTTCTGGAGATCTGTTGTTTTCAGGCAAAACAACTTTTTGTGTGGCCTAAGAATCTTAGGAAGATCATCTTTCTCTCATTGTCATGCATGAAAGTCTTTCTTTCTTTCACACTCACTGCCCTACCCTTTCTTCTGCATGGATGTACTGGCTTTATATTTGCTACAAGTATACACTACTTTCTATATGTCATATGTCATATTCTTCCTCATTACTGCTTTTGAAAGCAAAAATTCATTATTTTCATGCAAATTCACTGAAGTCCACTGTGATATTTCTAAATCATGTAAAATTACCTCCCTAAACCCTAGCTCAACCCTGTAACAGTATATATCTGCCATTTTAGTGTCCATTTTCCTTGAACCTGTGAAGCCAGGTTATCCACCCTGTTACATGTTGATGACCAATGTGTGGGTGCCATGTGGTCTAATCTCTTTCAATGCAAGAAGAATAATAGTTGACTTAAGCTTAAAAGATTGTTGTCCCCCCCCCCCCCTTTTTTTATATTTTGGATGGAAAATTGTCTATGTTTTATAGAATAACCCTGAAGAGAAACTGAAAGACTGTGGGATTAGATCTGGAAAAAGTGGACAGTACTAGCTGGAGAGACCAGTGGCAAAAAGGCACATAGCAGTCCAGACCCCTCAAACGGACTCTTCATGAATGGCTAAACGACAAAGAAGCAGTAGTCTAGCTCAGACAGTCACAGATGTCATCTGAAAGAGGCTGCCCTCGTAATGATTGGCCAATATGTGTGTGAGTGAGAGCAAGAATGGGGGGAGCAACGAGGCTGTAGGCTGCAGAGATAGACTCTTAGGGTCAGCGCTAAGCTCAGCTCAGCTCAGCCAAATCCTTAAAGCATACACGAGCAAGAGTAGGACAAAAGCGCGGTGAAATTAAAACCAGGGAGAGTGAATGGACAGAGGACAGACAGGAGGGGCGTCTTCACTAAGGGATGATTAGGTCCCCCTATTCTCCATCCCTTTAAGACTGTGTGAATAATATGCTCCCACTGACCCCTCCATGGACACTCGTGGAGCAGCCCCATTCTCCTACGGACTCCCCTCCTTTTCAGCAAGTCCATGCCTGGTTAATCAAAACACAATAAAGGGACAGATCACCAGTAAATGAGAATATAAAAGGAGCTTTTGCTTAACATAATCCCCCTCCTGATTTGCCTTTTTTGTTGTCCCCTTCGCTTTCAGGCCTTTATTGAGCCCTGAAAGGCACAATAATGTTTGGAAGGGTCCGATTAGCCGTTTTGCGCCAGCAGTCAACACGTTCCTTCAGGCATCTCTAAGTGATCCCTTCAAAACAATCTGCAGATTGGAATTGCTGAGGGGATTAAAGGCATGGCCTGAGAAGCCCAGCGGTGCAGACCCAGAAGATTGGCCCTTTAAGAGAAAGATTTGAAGGGTCGCAGCAGAGACGTTAACCACAGGGTCTGGATGGGTCAGGTTGGGAGGGCTAATCAGAAAAGATCTGTGGGCATCTCCAGGCTTTTGGTCACTATCGGAGGTCTGCCTTTATGATAGTTGTTATATGGACCAAAGCTAGTTATTGAGTTATTCTTAGGATTGGTTTGGGTGGCCATAGCAGTGGGGATCACTTGTGGGGGGTCTAGTGGCGAGAGAATATCTAATCCATTTTTCCACCTAGATAGTTCAACTAAAAACTGTCTATGGGGAATCCACTGCTATTCAGCACAATAAAAGTGCCTTAAACCAGTGTTGAGATGATAGCAAGCATACGCATCTCCATGGTTGATTGAAGGGCTCCTTTCTGCCTGACAGGCAGGCATGTCTCAAAGCCTCATCTTTCCCAAAATCACACACGACAGCGTAGAAGGGAACCGGCACGCTGTGTGACTGACATGCTAGCGAGCTACCTTCATGCTAGCATGCCGCCTTCATGTTCCATCCCGCGATAAAAAGACAAGGGGATCAAAGGCACGTTCGTACCACCACGCAGAGGTAGCGCATCCGGTTGTCACCCTTGCTGTGGTTTGATTCTCCATTTTCTCACCTTCTCTGTAGTCATATGCTCCATAAAACGAGGCCTCGAGACGTTCCACTTTGAAAGCACAGCAGAACAACGGCGCCATGTTACCGCGGGCTTGTAGCAGGCCCTTGGCCCCAAGAGATGCTCGCAGAGCCGGCAATGACAAGCTAGCAGCGAGCCCTACTACCTGCTGTTGCTTTCTGAAACTCTTTCCCTGTCAATCATCCCGTAGTTGTGGCTCTGGAGAGGTAAACCGTGCATTGGATGAGGCAAAGTGGACCACAGGCTGACAGCAATGCAAAATACAGAGGCCTGCACGTTCCAGACTGAGGAACAGATCCATCAACATCATCTAGCTTATTGAAGAGCTCAGTTAAAATGATTTTTACCATGTGATGACAAGTCACAACAGTCTTTTGGGCATACTGTATGGTAATTAGCGTCTTTAAGATTGGAAGAAGATGAAGATTACATGAAATACAGTGATGGTGATGCTTTTATGTGTTGTAGTGTCTTGTAGCGATGGTGGAAGGAGGGATACGACGACAGTCAGTCCAACTGTGAAGATGTGTTGATGCTCTGATTCTCTTGTGTCTTAAATGCTTTTTCTGAAATGCACTTTAAATCTTTTTTTTTTGTGACAACACTGAAACAAGCTTAGTATGAGAACTGGATGATTGACAGCTTTCAGATATTTAGGAAAACTGGAACTTCTTGGCCTTACACTAGAGGGCTCTGGGGAGATGAAGAAAAAAAAAATGTAGTGTTTCATCTTGAAGCTATTGAAGTTTGTCTGTTTTGTTTTCTTCTCCATTATCCTACACAGCCTAGACTTGGGAAGAGCAAGTCCAAAGGACTGTCCTGTCCAGGGCCTGATTTTGTTTACGGGGCAGTGACCACTATCCGTGACGGAGGAGTGCCAGAGGGTAGGTGACAAAATTCATTTGGGGCAGCTATGGCCATCTCTTCTCAGACCAACCAACAAACAAACAAACATTATAATAAATGTTTCTTGCCTTTCCATCCCTAACTAGTTCCGTCATGTCACAGGATGATGTCACATTACATTATTCAGGCACTTAGCCCTCGGTGTCAGTGTGCTCCTGTTAGCACACACGCTAAACTGTGTTTGGCTTCTAGCAGCTCCGCTGTCTCCCACTTTAATTATGCACTTCCCGACAGTAGACAGGCCGCGGCTGCCAGTGTCAGGGCCTTTTTCTACTCCTAGCCATGTGAGCCTCACTGCCAGCAACAACTAGAAGTACTTTCACACTGATCATCAATCAACCAAATCTGACTAATAACCATTTAAAACTTAACAACAGAACTGATTTGAGACTGAAATGAGTGCACAACTGTGCACACCGCCAGTACCCTGCTGGCACCCTTACTGTCCCTGCCTTGTGGAAATGGGTCCAGAAAAGGGCCAGCTGTCTATCATCATGGCCTCCTCACTCTCATAGGTAAATCTTTCTCACTCACGAAATGAACTGCTTCTAGGAAGTGTCTTAGAGAGGAAAGAGTAGTTAGTGGTGGCCTGCTGACGTATTAAAATGTTTGATTCCTGTAATTGTGACAAGGTGAAGAAGAGGGCCACTGCAGCCGCTGATATGGTAAAAGGATCTAGCACAGTGAGTCAGCGTCGCAGGGATAGGAAAAGATTAATGAGCCCTGAAATGCAATCTATGGGTTACGCATAATAAGAGAGGTACATAAATCTTATGCTGAATATAAAGCAGTAAAGGTGTAACGATTGACAAAATTTAGATTGTCGTACAGTAAAGCGGTGCCTCCATTCAGTACATTTATTGATGCTACAAAAATAAGGAGTGACTGAAAAAATGCCGTATATTTATATAATAATATATCACATCATCAGTATGTAGTTTATCATTATAATGAAAGCTATTTTCATGCATGTGGCTAATGCTCTAATTCAGAGCAACCTACATTTGAATCATGTTAGACAGGATGGTGAATGTAGTTTTGCCCAAAGATTTGCACATCTTATGATACCTTATTATACCTTATTATTGTAGTGCAGTGTGCTTACCCAGGGAATCAAACCCTAGTCTGCCATGGGAAGGCAGTGGTGCTACTCTTGCGCTACACCAATCGCTGATATACAATCTCTTATACCATATTATTATAATAAAGTAATTAGCCATGATATGTTAACATTCATAATTTGTTTATTAGAGCATTCAACATTTAAAAAGTACAGTGTTTTGATTTGTAGTGCCACACAAGTTAAACTGTTAGCTACAAGCTAATATGTTAGTCAGCATTTTTGTACTGAATTTAAAATTTTCACTTTTGTATTTAAACTTCTTATATGACAGGCGCTGCTTTTTTTCCCTTCTATGTGTCTCCTTCTTGTCTCAGCCATCTCCAGCTGGCACACTCCTTCAGTGTCCTCCAGTAACTCTGCCCGACACAGGAAGGCTGAGCGAGACTTTGTGGCTCTGAATCGTGAAGGGGTGAAGTCAGGCGTAGTGACGGCCAAGGAGCTGCAGCAGTACCGCGCAACTCATGACATCAGACGCCCAATCGCTTCCAAGGACACGCGCAGGTCTGCTCCGGCACGAATACCACAGGACCTCAGCTTTGGTGTATCTACACGGTGTGTGTTTTTTTTTTACATTTCCAGAACATATATGTCCAGATTGAGTTGAAAATATTGAGAAAACAGGGCTAATGTACAATGCCAGGGCTCACAAAATGGGCCTAACTTCACAACAAACTTTTTTGGTTACTGGATTTAAGGTTAGGTTTATTTTTAGATTAAGGGTTAGGCTGAGAAAATATGTATTACATAATACATAATTTGATCATCATTAGGGCTGTCAAATTATTTAAATGTTTAGTCATATTTGTTTAATTTACTGTCAGTTAATTTGCTTATTTTTATAGTTATATGGACAAAATCAGTTTAATCAAAACATTTTTATAAGAATTATTTTAATTAATTCAGTACCACTATTTTCATTGTGTAAATGCGAGGTTCCTTCGTGATTGTAGCTTCTCACTCTCATTCATATAGCTTGTAGATTCTTCTTACAGCAGAATACTGTTTTCACACTGTTGGGAGTTTCCATACTGTGGCTTTTGTGGTGTGTAGCTTGATGAATGCACCCACCATTGCTAATATTCCTGTCATTATTGTCAGTGACTTCTAAAGAATACTTCAGATTTAATGTACCTTGATCATAAACAAATTTGTGACATGGCAGTAGCAGGAGTGGAACTTATGAACCATTTCAAAGCTGTGTCTGACTGACAGGGCTTCAGCCACAATACTCTTTTCATTTGGCTTCTGCATTTGGCCGAATTGACCCTTGACTTAAATAGAAAAACTCACATACAAACACTCCTTGTATAACAAAGGAATGGTTTAAGGAGTTAAACCATTGTTAAAATATTTTAAACATGTTAAATAAATTAGTGATATTAATCAACACTAATGCATGTGATAGCAAGTAATTATATATACTATATGGTCAAATGTTTGTGGAAACCCCAATGAATGCATTCAGGTACAGATATCAGTACACTTTTTGGAGCAGATAAACATGCACCTATTGACACCATGCCTAAAGCCAGGTCTTGGCTAGGGAGGTATAAAGCTTTCCTGCATTGAGCTGTGTAGCAGTGGTGAACTGTGTTCTCTGACATGATGATGCTCCATCCAGTACTTTTGGGATGGGTTGGGAAGTTGGAGTTGAGGTGGGCTGGTAAACATCCTGACCTCACTAACGTTCTTGTTGCTAAATGCAATCAAATCCTCACAGATTTGCTCCAACATGTAGTAGAATGCTTTCCCTGGACAGTAGAGACAGTTACTCCAACAAAATAAAGGTAAGCCTTGATTTTGGAAGAAACAATGAATGAGCAGGTGTCCCAATACTTTTGTCCACATAGTGTGTATTATTCTTTTGCATATTATTCTATAAATAGAGAGATACATTTAAATCTAATTGGAAAATTTGCAATTCTACACTGCATTCTCTTGAGGGACCCATGTATGCTGCACATGCCCCACACTGTGTAAACAGTATTTAATGAGTCAAGTGTATCCTGTTCCCTCATTTTCTGCAGTTTAAGTCATTTAGAAGAAGTCCGCGTCCCAAGATACAGAGCCACAATACCCATATGAGAGCCCTGGTAACATCTGCAGAGACGTTAGGCGTGCATCTCTAGGGAGTGCAGGCTTGATAACAGCTGTGTTATTTATAAATTAGAACAAAGGAAAAGCAATGAAATAATAACACTGATACCAGCACTACATGACTAAATGCCATCATGGATCCCATTTCACTCACTCCACTGTAGACACACAAAGAACAGCCACACACGTAGCTCTGTGATTGTTAAATCGCTAATCAGAGGAAAGAGGCCCATTAGCGCAGAGTAAAAACAAATGTCAACAGTTAGCGCAGTGAAAATTGTCATGCATATTTTAAGGGAGGATTTAATAAGCGTTATCCTGGAGGGCGCCGGGCCTGATTGGAACACATTTGTGCTCATTGCTCTCTCTGCGGCTGTATGTTCACATTAACAAGGTCAATGCTGTGCTGTCAGAGATTATACATGCATCCACACACATATAAACACACAAACCTAACTAGGTTAATTTTCCATGCCTGTCTTCATTCATTTCTACATGCGGTTTTCCAACATTCACTGACCAACCATGGGGTTCAGATGTCAACACACAGTTGCATGCTGTTATGCTGGATGTAGGAATAGGTTGGTACCATACTGTTACATGGTATCATACAGGGGGTCAGGAGGATAGTGAGGGTCATACCAATATAACTAAATTTATGAGAAGGTTACATATATGTCCAAATGTTTGAGAACCCCCCTATTGTTAATATAGGTGTGCAAATGCACACACACAGCTTGTCTTGTACCTGTAGAGAAGTATTGCCAATGGAATAGGAGACTCAGGAGGATATAAACATGAACCTATTGATGCCATGCCTAAAGCCATGCATGGGCTAGAGAGGTATAAAGCCCCCCAGTATTGAGCAGTGGAACTGTGTTCTCTGGAATGGTGGTGCTTCATCAAATACTTTTGGGATGAGTTGGGAATGAAGGGTGGGGTGGTGATCGTTCAACATCCTCACCTCACTAATGCTCTTGTCACTGAATGCAATTATCAATGATCACAGCAATGCTCTAAAATCTAGTAGAACCTTTTCTCTAGACAGAAGACACTTCAACAAAAGCAGGATATACTCATTTTTTTATACCCTTGATTTAGGAAGAAACAATGAATGAGACATGTCCCAATACGTGTGTCCATATAGTGAATGTTACAGTAGAAAGCCTGGCAGGTCAGATGATTGACCAGATTTTCAATGATAAGCTATAAAACAGTTTCACAGATTGTTAATTATTCACATACTACATATGTCAACACTGCAGTTGTTTGGACTTTTTGTTTGCACATGTAAAGCAAGCTGAAATATGGGGCTGTCTCAGAAAATATGGGACATCTGCCCACGCTACCCTCTTAGAAAATAGCTCTTAGGGTTTGTGTAGTAATACGTAATGCAATGAATTGTAACAATTATGGATGCACCAACATAGGAATTGTGGGCCAATGCCGACATCTGATATTTTTCATGTGCATATATGCCTATGCTGATACATAAACATTTATTAAATTAAGATTTGGTGACACAGATACAGTTACAGAGATATATAACATTCATTTCTGTAGCATTACATAAATGCAGTAAAATGAATACATGCTATAATAGATACATTTAGATATTATATTATGTTTAGATATTAATGTTTTTTTAAGCACAGTAGTCCAGTGTCACTTAAACATGCTGCACAAATAAGCATTTAAAATATCATGATATCTAAACAGCTGCCCAGGGTAATTTGATTCATACGCTGATAACGAGTTATCAACGTATGATGTCATTGTACATTCGTAGTAACAGAAGTCTTTATATACTGTGTGTGTCATACAGAACCATTTTGAATGGTTTTTAAAGATGACTGTCATGCAAATACCTATAATCTTTTTTGAAATTGTCAGATTTCATAATAAATGGCTCCACAATGATTTTTTACGTGGACTCCCATTGAAAACTAAGACGATTTTTTCCTGCACCCTGTAAAGTTGCAATTTTGGAGATACAAGTTTTTTTGCATGACAGTAACTATATGCAACTTGTTCTCCACCATAGAGATTATGCACAATAATAATAATAGTAAAACAAATGTTTTTGCTAAATGGAATATAATAACTGACCATTTGTAGCAAAAATGAAATAACACCCATAATAAGAACCATTTTTTGAGCTGTTCTTTTAGTCAGTGTCATATTACAGTGCTGTCACATCGCTTTCACCTTCTATTTCTATTTTTTTCATTTTATGTTTTGACAAGTGAAACGGCAGTTATTTACAATGTGTCTTATGAATAATGGACCAATAGAAATGCTCCAAAATGACTTGGAAAAATCTTTTTACATTTACTCCCATGAAAAGTGTTGTTAAGTGTTGCAAATATGAGGTTTTGGCCCGACAGTTAAAATATACTGTAAATTAGTCAGTTCACCTAAAAATAATAATAATTATTCATTATTATTAATTATTTACTTGTGATTCAAGTAATATAACCCTATAGAGAACCATTGGAGGAGCCATTTACAAAGAGCGAAGCAATAAGAGGTCTGATGGTTATCTTGGGAACAGATTCCCTGACCACACGTTTCAACCTCGAGTACAGTATCCTGCCTGGAGTTTCAGCCTGAAGTCGGAAGACTGGAGGAGAGAAGTGGTTTAGGGACAGGTGTGTTTGTGTATGGGGAAGAGAGAAATACACACAGAGAGAAAGACATCTGCTTCTTTACCCGAGCTGAGTGTCTGTGGAGATCTGCCATGAGGCTTGTGCTTAGAGCAAAAAGCAGGATTATTACAGCAGATAGTAGAGAGAGAGAGAGAGAGAGAGAGAGAGAGAGAGAGAGGGAGGGTGGTAGCTTGTGGTAGCTCTCTCTCTCTCTCTTTCTCCCCCCTTACTCTCTGTATATATCTATTCTTGCGTTTTCCCCCTCTTCCTCGTGGGTGTTGATGCTGTTGCAATGGAGCTGAATTATTTAACTAATAACACACCCTCTCAGTCTCTCTCTTGCTCTTTCTCTCTCTTGCACACCACATACACACACACACACACACATACACACACTTACACATTACTCTGTGTCAGATTTATTCTACGCTTGATGCATGGGGTGTGAGAGAGGGGAGTGTGTGTCTGTTCAGTCAGGAGAAAGGGATGGAGCAATAAAAGATAAGATCATGGCTCCTCAGGGACTTGTTTGGTCCTGCTCTCTATCCATCAAATGCTACTCACCAATGCCAAGGTCAGCCCTAATGAGGAAGCACCAGGATTCTAGCAGAGAGTGTCGCTACAGCCATATTTTACACACACACACACACACAGTATATTCACATGTATAATGCAGCGTGTGCACACAAACATACACACAGACACTGTACATTCGCATGTATAACAGAGCAAACACACACACACACACACACACACACACAGATACAAAGTTTATACACATAGTGATTTACAGACCCCCTTCAATTGTGGTCTGAGTTATATGTAATGCCATCACAACGCGTGTTGGGGTGTTTACACCTGGATTTTTGTGCGAACGAGTGAAATCCGTCACTAAGACCCCTGTTAATACCAAGTGTAAACAGGCTCTTACAGTTCTGTGCAATAGTTCTAGTCTCTCATGACAATTGGAATTTAAAAAGTTTCTTATTTGGCCAGTAAAACACTATCTTCGTGGTTTTACATGACCATGTTCATTAAAACATCTCCAAAGCTCTCCTCATGGACGTCCAGTATAATGTATAGTTCTGGTTTGGTAAATCAGTGCTTAATGTTGGTAAATCTGGTGAGCTGGTGATGAAATTGAACACATCCACGCTGTGCTGGCTGAAGGCGTCCAGGAGAAATCTGGAACCAAGCTTTGTTTTTCAGACAAGCTCACAAGATCTCAACTACTTTCTTCAAAATAAGAAATTCTTGGTACTTTTTACAGGTGTTATGTTTACCTGCATCTGTTCTAATGTGTTATGAGTTTTTACAAGCAAAGGTTTCTTAAGATTCCTAAGAATTGCCACAGATGGCACAAACATGTATAAACAGGCTCTATGTTCAACCGTATGAGCTAAAATCATAACCATCAGAACCAGGAATTGACTCATATTTGCCTTCATTTAAGTCTGAAAGCCACGTTCCCAGCAGCAGCTACAGCGTTCACAACCTTACCCGCTGAAGGGGCTATGTAGGGTTATAGTTCACTGAGAGGGCAGCAGAGGATAGCAGCAGCCAAACGTGCTCCCTCTAGCCAGGCCGCTCTGTTTGGATTCTCAGTGTTTGGATGATCCTGTGGTCTGGAGCTTTCTCGGCTGTCTCTGTCCAAACTCATCAGGATGCTTAGCCAGTGATCACTGAGACATGTGGTGTGTACTAATGATGCAATAAAACTAACAGCAGGGGGTGGAGCGGAGATCGGCTTCTTACCAGAGACTATAATTGAGATGTACCACAGGCCCACACTACTCAGCTGCGATATGGTGTAAGATTACGCTCACGGGTGAAAGGGTGGATAAGAGGAAAGAAAGAACGGAAGGGTGGCATGATCCACATGACCTGTCCATGCTCTGCCCACAAATGCTTTCTTTCAAAGCAACTGAAAAGCAACTAAAATCTTTTTCAACCTTGGTGTGTTTAGGATGCAGATCAGCGATGTTACATAACTTTGAGTTTCTTGTTTCGAATGCTTGTTTACCAAGCTGGAACCATTTATATGTATATCCATACACTCTAAAAAATAAAGGAGCTTCAGATAGTTATTTGAGATAAAAACATGAAAAAAACACTTTTGATTCCTTAAAGAATCATGTTTATAATAGAGATGTATGAGTGTGAGCAACCTTTAAATCGGTAAAGAACCGTTACATCAAGCTAATGTTCTTCAGAGCTTTAAAAGCCTCTTCACACTCACATCTCTATGGCAAATATGGTTCTTCATGGATCCAAAAGTGGTTCTTCTATGGCATTGCTCACAGAATTAGATTTGTATGGTGCTGTAAAATCCCTCCACACTAAAATGGGTTCTACATATACCGATCAGCCATAACATTTAAACCACCTGCCTAATATTGTGTAAGTCCTCCTTGTGCCACACCAGACAGGTGGAACCTGCGGAGGCATGGACTTCACAAGACCTCTGAGGTTGTTTTGTGGTATCTAAAACCAGTTCATTTGTAGCAGAGCCTTTCAGCCCTGTAAGTTGTGAGGCGAGGCCATAATGGATTGGACCTATTTGTCCAGCACATCCCACATTCCAGGAACTCCTCACAAGACCTGATGTTTTGGAGATCCAGTCATCTAGTCATCACATTTTGGTGCTTGTTAAAGTGTCTCAAATTTTTATACTTTCTTACCATTATTCCTGCTTTTAACACGTCACCTTCAGGAACGAACTGTTCACTTTCTGTCTAATATGTATATCTCTTGAAAGATGCAGTTTTAACTGAATGTACTGAATGTGTAATATTCGATTATTTTTGTATAGGTCGGTATAATTCTGCCTTGGGTGTGAATAAGGCAGAAATTCCTGTCATATAGTAAAGATTACATTAGTAAAGAAAAGTAAGCTCTATCACTTTACCGGCCTTCTGTAAAACCTGTCCGACCTCACTCCATTTCGGAAAAAAAGGACACATCCATGGGGCGAGTGTGGACAGATCAACTGAGCGCACATTGAAATGGCCTCTATAACTGTAGTCAGTTTCTCTGTTCCACCGCAGACCCTCTACCCCTATCTCTGAGCTGATGCAGTACAAGTACGCCCAGAGGTGGCTGGAGGAGCAGCAGGCCAAGGACAGAGCTCTGCTGGCACGACAGCAAAAAAAGGTGTGCTAGAATAACAAGACATCTCGGGCTCTCATGAGCGTGTATAAATACATACTCTACTGTTCAGCAGTTAGGAATTCTTTTTCATATAAACAATTGTTGTTAATAACATACAGTGCAGATTGAATGTGAACTGTTTTATTCAGTATTTCCATGTTTTCTGGAAACAAAGAAGTTATTAAATGCTAGAAATGCACTTTATTTATCTAGTCGTAAAAACATCAGTGTCCAGGTGTCTGCCTGAATATGTAATCATCACTTTTTAAATTTTACACTCTTTTAATTTCTATTTTCTTAATTATTAATTTAATTTAAAAAAAGAATACACTTTTCTGCAGTTTTTACAGTTCTTCATTCTTCTTGCAGCTACATTAGAAATGAGAAAATTAGAAAAAGGAAAGCACACTTCATTACCATTTCTGCCAGTCCAGGGGATTGATCTGGGTAACTTCCCGTCCCAATATAGTCGTAATTAGTTCATTAGTAATTAGTTGAAACTGGTGAAGTTGTAGATTATAAGGCAACTATATAAATCATTTCTATGCATTTATTTGCAACAAAACTATATATACTCTATATAACTACACATTGAGAACCGTGATTCTGAACAGCAGTGTTTACTGAGCCTCTTCTTTGTAGGAAACTTCTTATTTAAGTATCCTTCTGTTTTTTTACCTCAGGTTCAGCTGGGGAGGATCCAGGACACCCGCACCACCCTCTTGCGAAAGAGTCGCCCCCTGGAGGAAGCCCCGTCCATGTGGAAGCTGCCTCGCTTCCAGCAGGTAAGGAGGCCTGTGCTTCTTCTGGTCCAACAGGTGCTAATTGATTTGTATTAGTGCTTTGATTGATCTCTGTTATTGATATTCCATTTGATCACTCTGATCACTCGGTAAATGGGTGGGGAACAGGTATGGTGGCCCTTAGCTTTCCATGATGTTTCATTTATGAGCATATGTATACTAGCGTGGACTCAGAGGAGGTAAAGAAAAGATGAATGCATAATGACTTCATCACCTGTGTGTGGATATGTATGTGTGTGTGTGTGTGTGACTAGACAGTGTGAGGTCAGAGGATGCTTCTGAGGAAAATCAACAGTGAAAGTAATGATTTCCTTTCAGATTCCCATACGGCACACACACACACACACAACTCTCCAGCACTCATCCACTGCAGTAGTCCTGCTCTCACCCTCCTTATCATCTGCCCCGCACAAGCCACCAATTAAATCAAAAGTGGGCTTTTTTTCCAGCCATTGGTCTTTTGCACTGACAAGCAGGCTATCATCCTGACAGCTCTAGCTGCCAGTGAAGCTTGAAAATCCTCTATTGACAATACCCAATGCTTCCAATTATGAGGGAATCAGACTCCTGCTGAGCTCACCATCTCCCTCACACACACACACTCACACACATATACACACGCCTACAAACATGCATACACATACTCACAAGACTTCCTCCAGACTCGTGGATATGTATGTGGAAATACACATACATATGCATATCCCCCCCTCCACACACACACATACACTCCAATCCACTCCCTCACTCACACACACATATAGATACACACACAGTATACACTCCAATCCACTCACTCACACACACATATAGATACACACACACAGTCACCCGTCTCCTATTCCACACCTCTATTTTCCTCCCTTGCTTTCATTCCACCTTCATCCCGTCCTCCTCTCTGCGTGCATCTTCCTCTGCAAATTACCCACACAACCCGTGGCTGCCTGCGCACGCCTGCCAGTCCTGTCGTCCAGCCGCCGTCGGCTCTAATGAGTGGGTTGGGGGGGGAGGTGGTGGTCTAGGATGAGGTGGGGAGGGAAAGGGGGGGGGGTGGGCTCCTTGTTTTGGCTGCACGCTCGCGCTAAATTCTCTCTTGTATGACAGCTGACGGTGAGGAGGGAGCGTTAACCTTATAAAAGATTTACCTCCGCTCATTATAGCCTGTCAGCTCGCGCTCCCGTTGGCTGCGGGTTCGACATTTGCATCGCCGACTCCTCTCCGGCGCGCAACGCTTGTTCCGCTTCCCCTCCATCATCTGTTTGTTTGTGTTGTCACTCTTCTTCACTCCGCTCTCATTCCGCCTTTGGTGGGACGCGTGTTCCTCCTCTTTAATTCAAAAACCAAACGGGGAAAAAAAGTACCGAGGTGCCAGAAGTGTTTGAGCGAGAGAGAGACGACAGGATTTCTTACAAACTAAAGCGGGGAAACAAAATAACAAACAAGGAAATTATATAAATAAACCGCGGTGACACCGGTGAAGTTTTTGGTCCGCTTCATGCATCTTCCTGTGGATTTGATAAGGGAGCTTATTGGAGCGATTTCTTTCGCACTGTTTGAAGCATCTATCAAGCATTTGAAACATGTTACAAACATAAGCCAGCTTTTTTGGAACACATTTAACATCTGAAAAGAAAAAACCCAAACAGATAGGCAAGCCCACCGGGCTGACATGTCTGGTGTTTTGAGCCATATTTCAACTCCTAAATGTGTTACGCCAACACGCGTTTGCTTGTTGCCTTCTTGTCAGTATCCATTTCTGGCTGCCAGCAAAAAAAAACGCTTTAGGGAATTTGAAATAAAATGTTTGTGAGAGGCGTTTGCCACCCCCACCCCCCAAGCAACCCTATTTTACCTTCTTCCACTGTGTGTTTTGTGTGTGTGTGTGTGTGTTTGTCTGCTTTGCTACTTTGTGTCAAACCCAACCAAGGCTGTGAAATGTCATCTAAAATATCAGTAAATTCCAACAACACTACTAATGGAAAAGGTCTGCTTTGCTGTGCTTTTTAATTGTCAAGTGTTTTCCATTAGACCACTTTCTACACATATTGTGACTCCCTCACCCCCTCCTGCACTCTTTCTTCTTACCCAGACCCCCACGGCTGCGGCCTATCAGGCTGTTATAAGCGTCCCGCCTGCCATCAGCCGAGCTAATGGCATCCACCGCAGACACATGTCAGACAAACAAAACACACTCCAGCCAGGACCCACCACCCCCACCCCCACCCAACCCTGAGACTAGCTGCTGTCATCACACTACAGCTGCCTGCAAACACAGTCGCAAACAGTGGCAGCACACAGACAAGCACTACACTGGACAGCCATCCGCAAAGCAAAGATTTGGATGTTAGCATTGATTCCTATAGGGCCTCTTTCCCACACACGGATTAAGCCTGAATCCCTGTTGACAGTGTAATTTAGTTCAAGCCCTGCTGTGTGTCCAGACTGGAGCCCACAGAGTAAAGGCCAGAAGCACACTGACCCAACAAACACCAACAAACCCAAGTACTGTAGATGTGCTGCACCTGTGAATGATTGTAGGACATGCTAGCGTGTTCTCCTGCTATTCACCATGTTCTAGAAAGTTCTTATTCATTCACACTGTTCGGGAATCATCTCCCGCATTGATGCTGGTCTAGATTGTACTTCTCATTCTCTGTGTTCGCTATGTTGTAAAATCATCTATTATGATTCACACTGTTCTGGAAGCATCTCTCGCATTCATGCTCTTTTAGAATTCAGATTTCTCTAGAATCACCCCCCTCATTCACACTGTTATAGAATCGCACCCCATTCCCATTGTTCTTTAATCATATCTCTGATCAAGCTGTTCTAAAATAAATCCCATTCTAGAATACTACTATTCTAGAATCACCACTCTGATTCACACTGCTCTTGAATTCACACTGGTCTAGAATTCAGTGTTCTACAAATTACAGCGTTCTAGAATTCACACTGTTCTAGAATTTACGTTATTCCAGAATTCACACTGTTCTAGAATTCACAGTGTTCTGGATGTCACAGTGTTCTGGAAGTCACACTATTCTAGAATTCACACTGTTCTAGAATTTACAGTGTTCTGAATGTCACAGTGTTCTGGAAGTCACACTATTCTAGAATTCACACTGTTCTAGAATTTACGTTATTCTAGAATTCACACTGTTCTAGAACTCACAGTGTTCTGGATGTCACAGTGTTCTGGAAGTCACACTATTCTAGAATTCACACTGTTCTAGAATTCACAGTGTTCTGGATGTCACAGTTTTCTGGAAGTCACACTATTCTAGAATTCACACTGTTCTAGAATTCACACTGTTCCAGAATTTACGTTATTCTAGAATTCACACTGTTCTAGAATTCACAGTGTTCTAGAATTCACACTGTTCTTTAGACACTTCTCCCTCATTCACAGTGGTCCAAGTAATTCTGGAACAGTATTTCTCGGCTTTCTAGATGTTCTACCCACACCAGTTTATTTGGTTTTAGAGTTCCTTTTCCAGTTCCTGCTGGATTGAACAGTATCCTCTCTGCTGTTCAGCCTTCATGATCTTGTCGTCTGATGGGGCTTTTTTTAGATCGGACCAGCTTTGGACACCTTTCGAGACGCTGATGCCCGGAGGAGAGCCATGGCTGTACACTACTCGGACTCAGCGGCCAGAAGGGGGCTGCTGGGACAGGGCACTTACACTGTGGACTGACAGATAGGCACATAACACAAAGAGACACATAACCCAGTCTTTAGCTCTATAATCTAGCAGTCTGTCAGGCATATCAACTCATTTTGAAGAGGGGCCAGCTGTCAGTGCGGGTCTACCTGATCAGTTCCTTTTGAGTTTGAGCCAATGGCTCAGAGATCAGTGCATCATTTATACCTCAAATAATGTACGTTTTTGCTGAATGCATTTCCACACTGTGTCTCTTTCTCTTTGCGTAGAATGTGAATCATATGAATTTTTGTATTCTTTTTAATTATTAAACAATTAAAGCAGCTGTTTTTTCACCTTAGTCTGCAGCTATGTTTTAAATATTGTTGCAAAGCTGTGAATAAATTGCACCACACTTCTATTTGTTTGTGTATTCTATATAACAATTTATATAATTAAGGTTTGCTGTAAATTATACAGAATAGAAAAGGCCCTTTGACATCATTACCCAGAAGGCACTGTATGAAAATTAGACGTCAGAAAAACGTTGTACTCTAACATCAGACAGCTGTTGATTTTTTAACAATAAAAACATCAAAAACGTCAGCGTTGAATTATGGTTGGAAATCAACGTCAAATATCTGTCAAAAAACAACATCGTTAACGTTCGGCAGACGTTGAATTTTGCATATTTAACGCTATGATTTAAACCAGCAGGATATTGTTGTCTATTAACGTACAATTTAAGGCTGTGTGGAGGTTAACATTATCATTATTATTAACATTAAGCAGACGTTGGGATTTGGTCACCTGATCTCACAACTAGGCTAAATGTTCTCATTTTACGTGGAATACATTAGATTTTTGTTACTTATCATCACAACGTAAAACCTCTCATCACTATATGGCATTAGACGTCGTTCTAACGTTGAATTTTGGTCTCCCACCCTTACCAACTACATTCAGACAGATAACGTCTGTCCACGCTGGTAGCCAGCTGGGTAATGTCTTCCTAATTTGAATAAATGTTTTTTACACTTTCCTGAAAAGAGAAAGCATCAACTTTTTTATAGTAAAATTAAAATACTCATTAATTTTAATATTCATTAATTTATATGAATAATAATCCAGTTATACTATTTAATAGATTTGTGTTGGATTTGTGTTCGTGTCTGAAGGGCGTAAAAGAGGTGAACTCCCCCTCCCACAACACGTGGTACTGCCACCCTAAACACACACACACACACACACACACACACTCAGCCAATAACGAGGTGGCACTCGGGACAAGCTCGTGCCGGACACCTTTAAAAGCGTGCAGCAGTGCTGCGCAGGCATTGGCTGGTGTCTTAAAGGAAGGCTGTTATCAGAGGCCCGGGGAGAGATCACTGGATCTGCGCGCGCTCATGTAACGCTCGCGCGCTGCTCTGCCGCACGCAGACCGAGTTCAACTTTCCTCGCTGCAGTTTCATGGCGCTTTTGCCTGAGGCTGTTCCGTCGTCGCTGCTCCGGTTCAGTGCCGCACCTGAACGCTGTCCGTGGTGCTGAACGTGGCCTGACGATGTGGAGGCTCTGGCTGCTGCTGCTGAGTTTGCAAACAAGAGGCACTTAAAGACCACCGAGCAGCCGGACCAGGACTGTCCAGGAGTCGCTGCTGGACCTTGTGTTGTTTTTGTTTTTGGAGCCTGCTTTTAAAAAAGTAACTTTTTCCCCCGCTTGCACTCGTTTAAAATACTCTTTGCCGTGGTTTAGGAGGTGTTGGTCGTTTCCTTGCTCTCGTTGTTTTTTAAACTCGTATAAAAGGGGAATGAACACAGTAGGATAAACCCAGTCGTCCTCCATCTATCCCGCACTACTTGGCTTTTCCTCCTCATGCACAAATGCTTGCTTGAGCGCGCGGCTCTATCCCGCCTTGCTGCGTTCACCATGGACGTGTCCACGAACGGCTCGAGCTTCGGGATCGAGTCCCTGCTGTCCCGCAGGCCCGCGAGCCCCTGCGTGCCGTCCAGGGGCGGCGCTCTGCTGATGGGCCCGTGCGGCTCACCGGCGCCCAGCGCGCGCTCTGACATTGACAGTGACTGCTCCTCGCCCCCGTCCCCGCGCAGGGACTGCGTGGTGGAGGAAGAGGAGGAGGTGCAGATGCAGAGACATGTGCGCGCGCTGGGGCTAGAGTCTCCGGGTCCTCAGGCGCGCACCGTCACCTCCTCCTTCCTAATACGAGACATCCTCGCGGACTGCAAACCTCTGGCGGCCTGTGCTCCGTACAGCAGCGCACAGACGGCGCGAGACGCCGAGGACTACACGGACAAAGTGCACAGCAACTCCTCCTCAGACAGCGAGTACAGGGGTAAGACATAATAATAATAATAATAATAATAATATATTTATAAAATATAGACCATATACTATATATATATACACTATTTGTTACTACTAATATCAATAATATCAATATAATTATCCCCTAAAATAGCTTGTATATATATTGTATATATATATATATATATATTGTATATTATACATTTCGTCGTATTATTAATGCTATGATGTCAAAATGTCAATTATATTTTGTTGCATTCATGTATAATTATAAACATACAAATATATATATAAATATACATATATAAAATTATTTATATAATTTTTATTAATATATATTACATCAGTTATACATTGAGAGAAAGTATTGACTTTACATTATTTACAACGCAATTGTTTTTGGATATTTTCAGATTGCATGTTCACGCGCCAAAAAAGCGAGCTTATTTATTTTGTTAAAATATGAATATTTATATAAAATAAAAGAATCCTTTAAAAATATCTAGCGCTGATATCTTAACTTTATTGGACTGGTTAACGGGAGTTTGGAGGGATGTTTGGAAGATACTTGGAGCTATTTGGAAAATAAAAGCTACATATGTGAACAACTTCATTAAAACACAGCGAGACACATCATACTGTTTAAAACACGCATGTGTTGTTGTGTTTTTTCTTTTGTGTATTTATGACTTATTAACAGACTAACAAATAAAGCAGCGGACAGAAAAACGAAAACCATCAAATAACTGCAATCAAAACTGATCACGAGCTACATTTAAATAGAGGCGCTTTACTTCACCATTTCTACACCAAACTTATTATTAACAAGGTTACAGTGCAGTGTGGAGACCACCGTGGTCCTGCTGCTGCTCGGTGTATTGGTCAGAACTGACCCTCAACTTTCCTTCCTGAAGAACTTCAAGACAGTCTTAGTTTTATACCATCAGAGAGAGAGAGAGAGAGAGAGAGAGAGAGAGAGAGAGAGAGAGAGAGAGAGAGAGAGTCCAGTGTGTTTAATTCCACTATTTCTGTTGTTGCAGTGAAGGACGAGGCTGAGAGGGAGATCTCCAGCAGTGGGGAAAGCCCCTCGTCCCGGCTAAAGAAGCCCCGCAAAGCGCGCACCGCCTTCACAGACCACCAGCTCGCCGAGCTCGAGCGTAGCTTCGCGCGCCAGAAGTACCTGAGCGTGCAGGACCGCATGGAGCTCGCGGCCTCGCTCAACCTGACCGACACACAGGTTAAGACCTGGTACCAGAACCGGAGGTGAGCACACACACACACACACACACACACACACAAACACACACACATTTATCCATGGGGCCTCTTCTGTATTACTCTGTATCACTCGAGCTTAATGTCTATATCTTTTATTGTCATATTCAAAATAAAACAGAGCTTCTGATTGGTCAAAACACCCAATATAATTATACACCTAACACTGTCCTTTAATTCAGCTATTCCTTCATTCATAACAATCACGTGACTATAAGAGTATAACTAATTGAACGGTTATTCAGTTAGTCAGTACAGTTTATAACCTCTGAAAAATGTGGGGTTAATAAAGGTTCTCTGGGCGACCCCTCTGAAGAACCACTATTGCTTCTATGAAGAACACTTTCTGTACGAGTTGAAGAGGAGTGAGCGCGGGGAACCTGTTAAAGACCTCAGTAACATTACGTTGATGTGAAGGTCCTTTACCAATCCACAGGTTCTTCCCTTTCACACGTCTCCACTACAAACATGGTTCTTTATGGAACCAAAAGTGGTCCCTCTATGGCCTCGTTCAATGAACCATTTGTAGCCCCTTAATTTCCAAACGTGTACCAATGTAGCCTCTCTAAAAAATAAAAGGTGCTACGAATGGTACCTTGAGCGATGCAATGAAGGAACCACTTTTAGTTCTATAAAGAACCATTTTTGGAATTGAGATCTTTGTGATGAAGAACCTTTACGTCAAGAGAACGTTTTTACGTATTTTTAAGGTTCTTCACACTTACACATTTCTATGACACACATGGTTCTTTATAGAACCCAAAGTGGTTCTTCTATGGCTTCACTTAAAGAACCATTTGTAGCACCATTAATATTAGAACCATTTGGAGCATCATTAATATTAGAACCATTTGTAGCATCATTCATATTAGAACCATTTGTAGCACCATTCATATTAGAACCATTTGGAGCACCATTAATATTAGAACCATTTGTAGCACCATTCATATTAGAACCATTTGTAGCATCATTAATATTAGAACCATTTGTAGCACCATTCATATTAGAACCATTTGTAGCACCATTCATATTAGAACCATTTGGAGCACCATTAATATTAGAACCATTTGTAGCATCATTAATATTAGAACCATTTGTAGCATCATTAATATTAGAACCATTTGGAGCATTATTAATATTAGAACCATTTGTAGCACCATTCATATTAGAACCCTTTGGAGCATTATTAATATTAGAACCCTTTGGAGCACCATTCATATTAGAACCATTTGTAGCACCATTCATATTAGAACCATTTGTAGCATCATTAATATTAGAACCATTTGTAGCACCATTCATATTAGAACCATTTGTAGCACCATTCATATTAGAACCATTTGGAGCACCATTAATATTAGAACCATTTGTAGCACCATTCATATTAGAACCCTTTGGAGCATCATTAATATTAGAACCATTTGTAGCATCATTAATATTAGAACCATTTGTAGCATCATTAATATTAGAACCATTTGTAGCACCATTAATATTAGAACCATTTGTAGCATCATTAATATTAGAACCATTATTAAGCTCTTCGTTGTTTTTATTTTTTAGTTCAGAGAAGCTTAAAGAACATGTGGACCGAGTCATACTCTTTTTAGATATGAACATTAATAGTTAACATTAAAGGACAAGTTCTAACTCTTTATTATTTTTAACTAATTAATGTTTATTTATTTATCTAAAAAGTTGCATTTCTACAAACACTCTTTTATAAGTAAATAAATAAATGGACGTGTGTAAATGTTCTTCTGGGCTGCAGTAGAAATGGGGGGGCGTCCTCTCTGGTTCCTGTAGCTTTATTATTAAGATCATCTCGTGGCAGACAGGGCGAGCGAGAGAGTGCTCGGTGCGAGGCTCGCTCTACCATTCAAAATCCTCCTCGTGCTCAGATGCTTTTAGGAAGCCCGGATCCGGTTCAGTCCAGTCTTTAGAGATGTGGGCTGATCTCGCTCTGAATGCTCGTGTGAAACTGGGCTGTGGTTGTTGTGCTTCTACCTGGTTCCTGGTCTTTAATAAACTCGGCCTTTTAGGTTGAATGAAGCCGCCGTTGTGTGTGTGTGTGTGTGTGTGTGTGTGTGTGTGTGTGTGTGCTCTGAGTGATGGGCTCATTTCAGGGGGTTAGTCGTGCAGGTTTTAGCCCGGTTGAACAGATCGTGATGAGTGTCTGCTCTTACTCGCTGGAAAGTTTGTAGAAACCCACAGGCGCGGAGTATAAACTCAGCACACACACTCGGGGACATGCATAATTAATCACTGCATGGTGTATTAATAATTAAGCCACCGAGCTGTAATTACACAATTGCTATGATGATGAATTATTTAGATGAAAGTGGCTCTCTGCTGAGTGACAATTTGACGGATGAGTGTACGGCGGCAGATTAACACGGGTTAACACACGAGCTACTCAAACACTATAAATACAGGTCTCAAAATATTGTATTTATTTATATATTTATTTAAATGTTATGATATACTAATAATCATTCTCCCCCCACCCCCCTCTAATGTTCAGGACAAAGTGGAAGAGGCAGACAGCGGTGGGTCTGGAGCTTCTTGCTGAAGCGGGTAACTACTCGGCCCTTCAGCGAATGTTCCCGTCGCCCTACTTTTACCCGCAGAGCCTCGTGTCCAGTCTGGACCCCGGAGCCGGACTCTATCTGTACCGGGGTCCCTCAGCGCCTCCGCCGCCTGTTCAGCGGCCGCTCGTACCGAGAATCCTCCTTCCCGGCCTCCAGGGAGGCGGCGGAGAGCCTCTACCCTCGCTCCCCGGGACATTAGCGCGACCCACCCCGCAGCGATAAGGCGCAACACGGGCTACGGAGACGCGGGGTGGAGTTTTTTTGCTTACCCACCCGTATTCACCACCCCAAACTTGACAGGCCCCGCCCCTCCTGTGCTGCTATTGGCTAGCGGTTCATATTCAGACATTCAGGCGCAGCCCGGCGTTCCAGAACGTGTGTGCTAACCAATGGCAGCGCTGGATGCGCGACACGACTAGCCAATCTTAGCGAACCCAAAGGCGAGGGGGCGGGGCTTGTCGGAGTATGGGTGGAAGCACGAGAAACGCGCACCTCCGCGCTAGCTGCTCGTACCTGCTCAGGAATGATAAAGGCGCGCGCTCGGGTAGGCGACGGGACACTGCAACGCCTTCCCACGTTACTTAGCAACGCAGACTTTCCACGAACACTTAGCAACGAAACAAGAATGTTAAGTATCTGTTATTTATTTTTATTTTTGTTTAGTTTTTTTATATATATATAAATGATCTAATAAGCTTGCAAAGTTTGTATAGAGTTCTGTCACGAAGCTCGTTCGTGTGAAGCCTTCTGATAAAAGTGATAAAAGGGAAATCTGCTGGTTCAAATACACCAAAATATTTGTTTCAGATTTCAACAGTGCGTTTACTGTCAACCAAATAATGTACACAATTAGTTAAGAGAAAATATAGGAGCTTTAGTACTAATAAAAATAAATAAATAAATAAATAAATAAATTAATTAATTAATAAATAATAATAATAATAATAACAATAATAATAATAATAATAATAATGGAGCGAAGTATTATTATAATGGACAACATTCCATTAACGAACAATTATTATTATTATTATTATTATTATTATTATTATTATTATAAATTATTTTGTCTGGGGACACTAAACGCAAACATTTGTACAGACTGCATTATAATTTGTAAAAGGCCACACGTGAAACCCTGTTTGTCACAGTTGTGTTGTGATTCTGTAGTTTATAAATGGTTTTGTTGATGACGCCAAAATACTTTTTTAAAATAAAGATTGTAAATAAAGTTCTATTGAAAACGCTTTGTGGGATTTCCCTGTTTTTCACTGTGAAGTGGGGACAACTGTCCTCTAAGCCTCCAGCTAAAACTAGACGTCTATTACTGCTGATCTGCTTCACGTGAGTTAAAACACGTAATAAAAATGACATACATTCATATTTACATTTAATGTTTATTATAAAAGAAGCCAGATTAAATAATTGAACCGATTCGTTGCTTCTTCAGTGACCCTTAATGGATGCTTCTTAAAAGCAGAGCGTGAAGAACTTTTTTGAGTATTAAGGATCTACATGTATTTAAAGGTTTTCCTCAGAACAGTGCGGTCAGTCCTACAGCCATGTCTCCTTTATCCTGAAGGGCTCAGTAACTACAAACACGAGCCCCCAGACTGAGCTACCCATCTCCAACACACACACTAGCGGTTACCAGCAGCCTGGCTTGTTTATGAAGCCTCATGTTTGGGTCTCATTTCTTTAAGTGCTCTCTCTCTCTCTCTCTCTCTCTCTCTCTCTCTCTCTCTCTCTGTGTGTTCGGCTCTGCAGATGGATGCTGAAGGCCAGCTGGTCAGTGCGCCCAGCCAGAGCCACACATAACCACACTGCAGCCAACAAAAGCCACAGAGAGAGAGAGAGAGAGAGAGAGAGAGAGAGAGAGAGAGGGGGGGGGGGGGGGGCGCTTAAGAAGGAGACAAAAAGAGTTAAATGGCCGTCCATAATGAAGGAAGTAAATAAATTAGTGAGATCATCTGGTCACCTGGTGCTGAGCTCGCTGTGCACATGGCCTGCTGGCCTTCCACTCTGCAGTCTGACTCGTTTACAGAAACGCCCTTTAACAGCCTGGACATTTCGTTGATATTTTTATTTTATTATACTAACAAATATTTTAATGTTTGATCATTGATTTTTTAATGCATTTTCATAGAAATTGTTTTTATTATCATTATTATTTAAAAACAATGAGAAGAGCAAGGCATCAGCACACTTACTTCTACAGCTCATGCTATATTTAAAATAATAGTAATAATAGTACGTAAAAAATGAACAGTTTAATGAACAGTTACTTGTTTTAATTTTTAATGGAGACGCGTGAATGTGTAGAACCTTTTATGTATAAAAACCCTCCATATAGTGTAAAAACAAAATTGTGCATATTTACACCTCCCCAAGAGCAAAGCCCAGAATCCTGTGGGGTCTTTTATTTTGAAGAGTTCATAGTTTAACTTTGAGTTTAATAACTTAGAGCACAACTTCCCAGCCTGAGCATAGCCTACTATCTGTGCCTCTAAATGCTAGATAATGCTGATGATTATTTCTATTTTCTATTTCTATTTTAAACCTCTACATATATTCAGTTAGTTCTTTTATTTTTGCTTTAGTAATAGTTAATAATACGCTGGAAGCTCCAGCGTGGGCAGGGGCACTGAGATAAACAGCTGTTTTCTGCATGTGAAATGTCTTAATAAATCTTCTAATGTACAATTTTCATTTTACTAATACATTTAGATAATTTAATCATTTGTTTTTTGTATATTTTCTAAGGTGGGCATTTCTAAGGCAATTTTAAAACCTAACGGACAAAACACAAATTAGGAAAGGAGAAAGGAGAAAGCTTTCCGTTATTTATTCATTTTTTTTTGCCATCTTCAGTTCTTCATCACATGCATTAACAATCCATACAAAACTGCAAATACACTGTGCCAGTCCAAATACATTCCAGACTTTCTTTCACGCAGTCCAGACACAGGTGAGGTGTTTTTGTTCATAGTTGAGGTGTATTCAGATCGCGCTATAAAAATGTGCACAGGTAAACAAAAACATCCCCCTTATAATCAAACACCTGTGACTCCGAAGGCAGAGTCTCCACCTGCTCTTTAGCTCAGCTCTTCTCTGCCGCCCGATGCTCTCCTTCACCCCTCTGTCCCTTCTGTGTCTTCAGTGTTTGCATTCTTCTTTTTCCTCTTCTTTTTGGACTTGGACTCTCCGTCTAAGCCACTGGTGTACTCTGAGCGAATCAGGCTAGCCACTCGCTGTCTGGGCGTCAGGGTCTTGGAGGGTCTGAGGCAGATTAGAGAGTGTGTAAATACGTGTTTAACCAGTATACGAGTTAGAAACACAGAAAAGGAAGAAATACAGAAGATAGAATATCAAAGAAATCTCATCTGCCATGCAAAAACATTTAAAATAATTGTACAGGAGTAAATTTCCAGGAAACGTCTTAACTTTTAATTAAAGTCAATGGGAAAAGATTTTATTCCAAGTCAATATGGAGAATTTCTACTGGTCCGTTCATGATGATATTTTAATAGAATGTAAACTGCCAGAACCACATTATGTTAAAATGTAAATAATACAGATACAATAACTTGCATATATACGTGTAAAGACTGTATAGTACCCTCTTATCTATAAACATTATTTATGTGGTATTTTGTTCAATTTAAAGATGGCATCACTGAACTTGATCAGCACTGAAAAACAGAAACATTGTTAGTGGAAGGGCAAAGCGCTCCTGTGTCGGGATAATCTACACAATAATTGCACCTGCTTAAGGAAAACTGGGTTGGTGCCATGGTACTACTAGTTGGTGCCAGTGGGATTACTCGTTTATAATGTTATACATTATCAGTTATTAATAAACTGTTCAATATAGAGTGCAAAAAACAGTATGCAGTCAGGAATAAAACACAGCATTTAATGTTAACGTAATCTGTTCAATCACACAAATAGTATGCATGCTTTAGAACGTGTAGAGGTGTCTATGTAGAGGCTGTGAACCTACTTATTTACATGGATAAAAGTATTGGGACACCGGCTCATTTATTGTTTCTTCTGAAATCAAGAGTACTTATACAAGAGTTTACCCTGCTTTTGTTGGAGTAACTGTCTCTACTGTCCAGGGTAAGCTTTCTACTACATTTTAAAGCATTTGATTGCACTCAGCAACAGAAAGGGTGTTAGTGAGCTCTTCATGTTGGAAATCACTACCCCAACTGATGGAGCACCATCATTCCAGAGAACACTGCTCCACAGCTCAATGCTTTATACCCCCTTAATGCCAATCAATTACAACCTAATTACAACAATGGATTGATTAAATTAAATGTCAATTTCTTTTATCATTTCATCATAGTGTCACACTAATTCACATTAGTGACACTGATAGTCCTCTACTGCAGTTCTGTTCCAGTAGGACATAATTGTCAAGGTTGTTGTGATGTTCAACTCTAAGGTCAGGGTTGAATTGAAATTTTGTATGTTAATCAATTTTAACAGAATGCTACACATACAACTTTTGCTGCCTGCTAAACTAAACTAACCCCATCATTCAAAATAAAAAGTTAAAGAAGAAAAAAAATATGTACAGATATATACATATATTTTTCAAAATGTGTGCCAAGAGTGTAATATATTCACGTTTGCAAAATGGGGACACTGCATACATTAAATCTTTATATGTGCAGATATTGGAATTGATTTTACAAATATACAGCACATATTCTTTAAAACATTATAATAAATAAATAAATAAATATTTTTAATATGAGCAAATATATGTACATATATTTTTCTACCATATGGCCATCTAGAATTTAGCTTACTAATTCATAAAAAAAGCTCAGGTGTGTGCATAGCCCCTTTGTGCTTAATAATGAGTAGAACATGTCAGCCATAACATTAGCACCACCTGCCAAATATTGAGTACCCCCACCCCTTGTGCCACCACAACAGATCTAAGCATTCTAGTCATAGATGGACTCCAAGAGTCCAAGACCTCTGAGGGTGTCCTGTTGTATTTGGCACCAAGACGTTAGCAGCAGATCCTTTAAGTACTGCAAATTGGGCCTTAGGTTCACCATTTCTCCTTTCTTGGACTACTTTTGGTAGGTACTGACCACAGAATACTGGGAACACCCCACAAGACCTGCCTGATGTTTCAGAGATGTTCTGACTCACTTGTTTGTCAGTGGTGCTAATGTTATGCTGATCGATGTATTACTAAATATCCTACTAAAACTGCATAATACTGCTCATTGATATTGCAGTATACTGGCACTAACATAAACACATAAGGATTAAAAATGTATTTAACAACTAAGAAAGTATAATAGATGGTATTAAGAGACAATCACTGGCTTTATTATCTTATTATAATTAATATAATAATTAAATTTGATTATATTAAAAAAATTACAAACAAAATAATTTATTTTCTGTTTATTCACTGTTTATTTATTGCCCTCTGACTCCCTGACACTAAGCACACAAGCTGAACTGAAGAGAAAGTTAAGAGTGGAGACACAAAGCACAGATGATCAGTGTCTGCTAGCATCCTGGAGCAGCAGAGGAGAACACACTCATGCATGCTGAGGGAAGTTCCCACTGTTGTCAATAAGAGGCGTGTGTGCAGCAGCAGGGGCTGATGTAAAACCAGCTTCTGTTTATCTAATCAATAACTCTGAAGCCTCGAGCTGTGCTCTGTCCCTCTGGGGCAGCTTGGGGACGGAACACACAGACACCTCTCACACACATACACACGCACTACCCTGAGGGCTCGGAGGAGGTATGACATTGCAGGTATTGATCTTTTGGAGGTCCCTGAGCACTCTACAGGGACCCCTGCATGAAAAGCTGTAGATGTACCGGCAAATGTAACCGGCATACTGTACACATCATAAGATCACACACACACACACACACGTCTCAATCAGTGGAGGACATGATACATGTACATTCTTAATGTACTTTAACTGCCGTTTTCCACTTTCCACTTCTCAAACTAGTAATCATCACATAATTAAATACTTACATACCTAAATACATACCCTATAAGGACAAAACTATTTGGACACCTGCCCATTCACTATTTCATCCAAATTTAAGGTTATTAAGAAAAGGGTTTATCTTTTTGTTGGAGTGACTGTCTCTAATGTCCAGGGAGGACTTTCGACTACATTTTGGAGCAAGAACATTAGTGATGTCAGGATGTTGGATGATCACCACCCGCCTCATCCCAAAAGTATTGGATGGAGCATCTACATCATTCCAGAGAACACAGCTCCACTGCTCCACAGCTCAATCTTGGGGAAATTTATACCCCTCAAGCCCACACCGGGTGTAAGGCATAGTGCCAATAGGTTCAAGTTTATCTGCTCCAAAAAGTCCTATTCTACTGGCAATACCTCTCTACAGGGACTAGACAAGCTGTGTGTGCATTTGCACTTATGTGGCAGCGATAGGTGCAACCTGAGGCAGCTGAATGCATTCATTTGATGGGGTGTTCTCTCTTACAAACATTTGGACATTTAGTGCATATCTGGTGGTTGCTAGAGTGATTGCTAAAGCATTTTGGGTGGTTGCTATGGTATACCAAGTGATTACTAAAGTGATCCAGGTGGGTGCTCTGGTGGTTGCCAGGGTTTCTCAGGTGGTTGCTATCAAATTACACCATGCATACAGTTGTAACTACCTGTGTGGGTTAACTTACATTATTCCTTTGGTGACTTTGAGCTAAATTTCTAAATATCTCAATATTACATGAATGCAAGACATTCAGTGCACCTACACAACACAACCCAATAATTCTGATATCAATACATTTCACTGTAACTAGGGGTGTAACCATTCTAACGTCATTAAATCTATTAATTAGACCAGAGCTGGGTGGAGGGGAGGTGTGAGGTGCATTGAATGGGTTGTTGAATGGTGCTGGTTGTTTGCAAACTTTGTTTGAACAGTGCTGCTGCATCAGATATCCTAACCCACATCTCCATAAAAAAAAAAAATCAATATCACAACTTCATCACAAAAAATAGAATATTTCATCACATAACACAGAATAATATAGCTCACCTCAGCTTAGTTTGTAATACTTTCTTATACACTAATCTATCCTAAGCCCCTTTCAGATTGGATAAGCTTGTCAGGGGGGTCGTTGTAATAGAAGAAGAATTGAAAACTGAAGCTCGACCCTTCAGTGTATAAAGCTCTAGCATCCAAATGCAGGATAAGGAAGTGTCTAACTTCAACTGCCATCATAAACCAGCCTGCGGGTTCTCACTTTCTTGACTTTTGATTTTCGATTTTCATTTTCCTTCTGCTGATGATCTCCTATCTTAGAAAGGATGGGGACCAGGTTCCACCACTGACATCAAGTAAATGATTGAGATGTTGTTTCAAAGCATCCATTGTTTCACAAATCATAAAATCTTTAATATCTACCAGCGCAGCAGGATGCTAAACGTGTCGAGCAGCAGCATTTAAAAACTTTCACCCCTCAAAACAAGGTGAGATCTGCCTGGAAAACGAGAAGACTAAAATGTTCAGAGCATTGATGAGTTTGGTGAAAAACAGTACACTCTTAAAACTAAAGGTGCCACAAAGGTTTCTATGAGTGAGGTCATAAAATTTTTTTTTTTGACTCATAAAGAACAATTTTTGTAAAAGAGACACGTGTGGGTAAACCTTTAGTTTTCTTAAACTCTCAGCTTTTTTTTTACAAAAAAGATTCTTTATGGAACCAAAAATTATTTATTTATGGAATCGCTCAAAGAACCCAACTTTATTTTAAAAAAGTGTATTTAATTAAGGTTGGGCAATATATCGTACATATTGGTATATTAGAAACTATTTTCTACAAGATACAAACAATGTCAATAACCTGCTATCAGGTTACCATCTGTGCAATCTGACTGTTTAGATTTGTGCAAATTATGTCGTAAAACAGCACAATTATAGGAGTAGCATGAATTTATTTCACAACACTAACAAACAACATAATTCAGTGCAGTCCAGTGCAGAGTCAGTGAAATGCCACAGTAAGAATGCGTACACACGCACATGTACACACACATATATATATATATATATATATATATATATATATATATATATATATATATATACACACACACACACATATATATACATATATACCTGAATTTGACCTACTGAAGTAATGTAATATTACGTTTTGCAATACTGATTCTCACATCCTCAGCATTTATTGATAACTTAATTGATATTTTATCGTAGCCTCTGTATCATGATACATATGGTCTCGCCAGTTTCTTGCCAATACACAGCCGGAAATTACTACAAGAACCATCATCATTCTAGCTATGTAGAAAAAAAACCTTTAAAAGTTACGCTCCAAATATGAAGTTAGTGACTCAGACATCACAGAAGACATGAAGACACCTGGGCCACAGTAAAAGTTGCACAAACAATATCTGCACAAACAGAGCCGGCTAATTACAGCAATGGCCAACAGTCTGCTTAAAATAAATGACCTCAAACAGGTGTGCACACTCCTTACTTACGAGTATCTGCCAGTACATAGAAAACAACAGTGGCGTGTATTTTTGGTGTGTTCTCTGTGATGGGGCCGATAATGGTCACACTCCTTTGCTCCAGAGGTCTTTGTTGTTACAGAATGTGTGTGTGTGTGTGTGCGCGTGTTTGCCTGTGTATGTTTGTAGTGGTGTGATAAAGCTCATTAGACAAGTCTTGTCTGGACATGGGCAGTGTAGGCCACAGACTGCTGTAATGAAGTCTCCACTGACAGGGTGGCCAGCCCCTATCAGACAACACAACTTTATATACATACACACTTGCATACACACATACACAAACCAACAAACACACAGAAAAGATTTAGGGTCCCTTTTAACAGGGCCAAAGGTCTGATCAGTCCTGAGTCTGGTTATTCAGACGCTGCCATACACAAGACAACTGTGGTGGAGGTGTTGCTTAAATTAAGATGTACTGAGATATATTCATCAGCTGTCATAACAGACAGCTGATGAATATATTACGAGGATCATCTGTTGTCTGGACATCAGGGCGTTTTAATGTGTGTGTGTGTGTGTGTGTGTGTGTGTGTGTGTGTGTGTGTGTGTGTGTGTAAAAAATGGGTGCTTGGAGGTCTGACCCTTAGGGACAGATCCATTGTCCTGCTCCATGGGTTTCCTTCACAGGTCTTGCTACAGGTCACCCTGCCAATTACCAGTTGTTAGGCACACATACACACACACAAACACACACAGCTAACAAAGAGAGGGAGGAGTATCACTATCTGTGTAAATAAACTCATAACATTCATTCAGTCATAACAAAAAAAGTTTTTTTTTTAAAGCCATGTAATTATGGATCATTTCTATTGGCCCATTCATCTTAAAAAAATTGGAATGAATGTTGGACTAATAATGCACCAATGTGGGAATTATAGGCTGATGCCCATCTCCAATATTTTGCATGTTCATATCATGCAGATATATGAACATTCATACTATTAATTCGTACAAACTGGAAGTAAAGGTTACAAATGCAATAAAAAAAACATCAGGATAGATAAAATGGAAAAAAATATTATATCACAACAGTGATAAATATTTAGCACACAGATAGACGCACCAGCGACTTGTAGATATGCACACATACACATGTTTACTGAGCAGCCCTAGTTCAAACAATGTAAAGGATAATGTGCACTCGGTGTAGAGTATATATATATATATGCTTTTAAGGGGTGTGTGTGTGTGAGATATATATATATATATATATATATATATATATATATATATATATATATATATATATATATATATATATATATATATAAATATAAATCTCACACACACCCCTTAAAAGCATTCAACATTATCAGTTCTAGAAATATCCACAAAGAGATCTGTACGCTGAGCCCTAAAACAAGCCAATGGAGAGAATCACTAGACTCATCCCCAAAGTGGAACAGGACAATCATTCTGAAGTATAGATTTACTTCATACTAAAGAGCCTGGATCTAAGTACAAAAAGGCACATTTTACATGTCACATCTTTCCAGTGAAATTGCATGTGCCACAAACCTGGAGTTTAACAAGTTTAACATGCGATTTTATTTAACGATACTTGACACCTTCTTTCCGTAGGAGAGAGGGAACACAAAGGCTTTCATGCCTGCTTCTCAAACACTCGACTAACACAGGAGAGGGGATGAAAGCAAGAGCAGAATAACAGAACCAAAAAGACCCAAAGCAGCGAGCGGTAAGAAAAAACTGTTCTTTCTGAAAGACAGCCTAGCTGGAATTTATTCAGGATTTAACAGGACATTTTTCCAGACACAAGAGTGGTCTATGCTCTGGTCATGTGCAGGTCTAAACTCTTGAACCATGTAAAAGAGCGTGTGAACAAAATCTCTCTCTCACTCACACACACACACACACACGTTAATATATTTGTAAGTACTTTCACTGACTTTCTATTAACGTTCATAAACCTAACCCTAACCCTACTAACCAAAAGAACATCTTCTGGATCCTTTTTCTGTAAGCAGCATATTTACATTTACGACACTTCATCCCAATTGGTCCCCACAGAGTTCTAAAAACAAACACATCGCTTAGCCCACGTGCCGCAGCCTGGCGAGAGTCATATAGATTGCCCCCCGCAGAGAAGACTGACCACACACACATGCGCACACACTCCTGGACCAGCCTGGACGTGGCCCAGCTAACCAGACTCAGGTTGCAGCTTGTGTGTTATGGATCCTGTGGGAGGCCATTCTGATGACCACTAATAACTCCGCAGCGTCCAGCAGTGGCCAAATCTCACAGCTTCTGCCTAGCAACCATGCTGCAATGTCCACGCACAACAGATCGGGCTACATCTGCCCGTTAGCCTTCATCTTCATGCACCACCTGTACTCTGAAATGACCTGCGCTCTCTAACCAAGCCAAGCTTGAGACCTGATATACATTCAGACTCCTCCAAACCCTAATTAATCCAAGCTTGAGAACTTCCAGTGAAATGTATCTTTGTAAAGTCCAGGATTGGATGCTTTTGGACTGTTTATTATTAACGCACAGGAATTAACAGGGTTATACAGCACCGGTGAAGCATCACATGAACTTGTTGAAAAAAAACAGTAATACTCAAGACAAATTTATGCTTTTCATTCATGTTAACGAAGATTATATCAATAAGTGTTCTTCAACATCACAAAAGCATAAGTCGAAGAATATCCAAATGTAAACAACTGGTAATTAGTTACTTGCTATCAAGAATCCATACAAAAGATAGCCTTAGATATACTCCATAGGCCCAAATATTTGTGCACACTCCTTCTAATGAATGTATTCAGCCACATTAGGCTGCACGTATTACTGACACAGATGTGCAAATGCATACACACACAGTGAACTGTGATCTCAGGAATAATGGATGGTGCTCCATTCAATACTTTTGGGATGAGTTGGGCAGTTGAAGATACGAATCAACTGTTGAACACTCTTACCACTGAATACAATCAAATTCTCACAGCAATGCTCTAAAACCTAGTAAAAAGGCCTTCCCTGGACAGTAGAGACAGTTGCTCCAACAAAAGCAGGATATATTTTGTAATAAACCATTAATTAGCAGGTGTCTCAATACTTTTGTCCATATATCAAACAATACTATCTGACTGAGATGACCAAGACTTCTGAATGCACCACTAGTTCATCTCATCCAGATAAAACTAGCCCTAGATGTGTCGGCAAACGCAGAGGTTGGCCAAGAACACCTTGCTTGTGCCAGAAAGCAGTTTCTATTGGCCTGCCGAGTGTTAAACGCAGGAGAGCGAGGAACGAGAGAAGTGTAACTTGTGCCAAAAAGGAAGCAGGAAGAGAACAGAGCAGGTAAAGGCCAGGGCTTGACTACTCCTTTCTGACCTTCTGAGGCCCCAGGATGGGGAAAGATGTGCAGCTGCCAAGCCTGCTTGTCTTCTGGCACAGAGCTTTACTCTGTCTCTGAGGAACAAACGCGGCCAAGAGGAACTAGCTGATGAACTACAGTCATTTTCTCTATTCTAGGGTTGAATACATGGAAAAATAATGTGCAAAAATGTATATATATATAAAAATAAATAAAGGGACGGATACACTAATTATTCATATACAATCACAGACAAAAGCACTCAAATCATTGCATGGTAAAACATCAAAAACTGATCAATGGTTGGTTTAATAAGAAAACTGTGGAACAAATAAAGCAAATACAACTAAAACAATACGACACCTGTATGCTCATACTACAGTTCCAAGACACAATATATATCCCAACACTGTACCTCTTACTGTCCTTTCCTTTGCCTTTTTTCTTCTCTTTGCTGTTACCCGTGGCAGCAGACAGGCCCTGGGGTGCGTCCCTCAGGCCGAAGCTCTTGGCTGCATGGCCCAGGTGGAGATTGCGGATGTGGAAGATGTGTTTAAGAGCAGAGGGATATGCCGTATACGCTCTTACGAACGACTGCAGGGCTGGAGGATGAACAAAAAAATAAACAAGACTCAGGAATCAGAAGTAATGGACAGCTGGAATTAAGCAGATGGAAGTGTGGAAGGGATACAAGGAAGTAAGATGAATGAACTGATTAGAATTTTCAGGTAATTTTTCTTTAAATAAATTTTATTTGGCTTGTTTTCCAAAGGATTATAGGTCAGTAGGTGGGTTTTCATTTCCACGTTTTGCCAATGTTATGCACAATGGCACCATGAAAAACACCAGTACCTGCAAATGAGTTACCACACCATGTGGGAGACTATCCTGCGTTACACCAATAAGAGTCCTTGGGCCAGACTCTGAACACTACATTGCCCCACCTCAATATAAGCTGGATAAGAGCGTCAGCTAAATGTACAGAAAAAAGATGACGTATCCTACCATGATTAGAAATGGCATCAAAACAGGCAAAATGAAGACTCTGGCTTTGCTTTTAGCAGAATCATCTTTACAGACATTTACAACAGCATCTTTTTATGGCCTTGATGTTTGCAGTTCAGAGATGCTGGGCTGGATGAGCATTAGCCCACCTAACAAGGGGTGTGCCACCTGAAAACGTTCCGCCACCTGGGAGCTCCAACACACCAGACAGTTCTGGGAGAGCAGCGCAGAGCCATTTTTCAGACCAGCTTCGGATTCTGAATTTTGCTACCCAATTCGTGTCCCCTGCCCGATTTGTGCAGTTCAAATTAGTCAAGGGATGCGGATAGGGTGGCGACAGTCCAGAGTTCATGGGTTTACTGCCCTCACCTGCTAACTCGACCTCTAGCAGGTTAACACTAGTGCTGAGTTTATTATGGTTTGGTGTGGGTTTTGGACACAAGTGCAGTTTATTTATTTATTCATTCATAAATTTATTTATTTAATGAATTTACTTTTTTAAGGGATTTATAGCATGTGTGTGTAACAAATGTTTGAAGTGAAGGCAACATTGGTGCTTGGTGACGGTACTCCCAACCATGGTGACGAAAGCCCAGTGAGTTACCACCACGCCACCACAGCTGTGAGATGTGGCAGTATAAAACTGTTTAAAAGCAATACAGACAGAAGGGCGGGAAAACACCAGGAGTGGTGTCTTCCCAACAAAAACTGTTCCCACCACAAACTCTTCTTTTTCTACTCTTGCTTTTCTTCACTGTTCACATCATAAACTCTTTTCCATTTTAACTCTTTAGCATTTTAGCTTTTCTTCTACAGTTTGCAACCTAGACTCACTGTTACCAGTCGCCTCTCTACAAAGGTGCAACGGGGAAGTGTGTCTGGCTGGGTTTATATATACACACAACATGCCACACAGGTGGGTCTGGTCAGCACTGATACCGCTGGGGCTTGGAGTTCTTTGCTCAAGCTCCACCGGCTTTCCTACTGTGCTGGCCAGGCCCCCTGCTGGTGGCTGATGGTACTGCCTGCTTACAGAGTTAGCATGCTTAGTCAGCGTAGAGATGGCAGCATGTGGGTGACTGTGTGTTTGCGTGTGTGCGTATATTATATATAGCTAGAACAGTTAGTGGAGTAGGTCTACCTAATGTAAGCTAATCTACACCGAACCACCCTCCTGCTTAACTGGACACGACCATCACATTCACATTTTAATTAACGTTAGCTCTTTATCATTTTGAGATCATCTGTGGGCAGCACAGATTGCTACTGGCTACTCAATCCACGTCCCCTGCTCAGTTTGCACTGCGCATGCTTGGCATAAATCGGGATAAGAATCTGCTTTTTAGAACGTCGAAAGGAACCTTTGAAAAGCTCTGTGTCATTGGACCATCCATAGGGTCAGTCATTTTTCAATCGGGTGACATTATGCAATACTTGAGCGTTTAAAAATTTGGGAAAACTTGCTATTGTGGGATCAAATATTCTGTACTGTTTAAAGGACTCCTTATTTTATACCAGGTCTCCAATCTGGGTTGTATCCTGGTAAGATTTTAACCGCACGTATTTACACTGGGTATTTAAATATTTCATTAAATGAATCTGAGTGCTGTCTTCAGAGTATCCAGAGTACAAATCTGCGTATAACATGATGCAAGTGAACCAAAATCAGCCATTAAGATAGAAAATATTTTCTGTCTGAATGTTTAACCTGGCCTAGGGTAATGCAGATTTTTATTTTAATTATTTTTTTTAGATAATGATTACTGTATTTACATATTTAGAACGACTCAAGAAATAACAGGTTCTAATGCGAATAACAAGATGAAGTGGTTTGAGTGATCAGATCTTGTTTTAAATGTCTTAAGAGCACTTAAACACCAAAATCAGGGTCTATATTTAATATGCGCTACACTCCAGTCTCAGTGTTTAAAACAATTCAGCACTGGGGGCTGCTTTGAGTTTCTAAACTCTTTAATTTGACCAGTAAAATCAGCTTTTTGTTTGCTAATTTATTCATCATGTTTACAGACTGGGGAAAAATATGCCTCCAGTGTTAATACTTCATTTACATTAAAAAAGCTGCACGTTTCCTCACAAAAGGTCCTGCAGGCCTGATACCCTGTCCTGCTTTCCAGGTCAATAGAAGTATGTCAGTGGGTGTGTCAGTGTCCCCTGCCTTTTCATTGGTTACGCTCATACTTGGGCTAAAGTTAGTTGAATTTGTGCATAACGTCATAGCAAATTCTGTTCAACTAGGGCTGGCTGATATGTTAAAAAATACTCCATTACGACATTTAAAGACATTTTCAGGATACACAATATTTATCACAATACATGTAACACAGACAAAGTACATCCGTAGTGGCGGACTCTTTAAAAATACTGTTCAGATACTCTGCCATTCTAATTACAGTGATTTTTATTCAATATCTGCTGTACTTTATCTAATTACACTGTTTGTAATGAAACCTGCAGTTGATTAGTGTTCTTTAAGCACTAACAATATCCTCAATATGCTTAGAAATGAATATTGTGTATCACGATAACTAAATTTATCATATGATAAGATAATATATTATCATATTGCTGTTTAACAAGTTAAATAAGGTCCTTTTGGGGTATGAACAAAGATCAGACCAACCCACCTTTCTTAGCAGTCTGCACTGACTCTGTGCTACCATGGACATAGTTCTCGAAGTCTGTCTGTAAAACTGTGGCTCTCACTCGCAGCTCCTGCTCTCGGGCACCTGCAGATTTCTGACCAGAGATAAATAAATACACACAAATGAAAATGAAACAGCACAGAGAAACGACAGGCTTAAGATGAGATTCAGCTAATTATAGTGGTGGTTGTTGTTGTTTTTAAAGCACTTTGAGATGCATATTGTATATATAAAACACAAAGACAAAAAATAAAGGGCACTGGTTAAACACACAGTATTCTGAGACCCCCACCACATCTCCCAACCTTTGACCCACCCCAGATGACAAGTGCCCACAGGGGGTATTAGCAGAGGCAGCCAATTGGTGTATGGAGGGAAAAGGAAATTAAATGAGGATTAAGAGAGCCTGGGAGCTGGCCGAGGCCTTCTCTCACTATTGTGCTTGAGCCCTCATTGTGAAAAGGAGGGTAGGGTGAAGGGGAGGCATTAGACCCTACACTGTGTAATGTGCTACCTTATGCCTTATGTGTCCAGTGTAAATAGAACTCAGAATTCAGTGTAAATAGCTTGAGCCAAATGTGTTGGGTCTGTTCCACGCATAAGCTGGCCAAAGATGAGTTTCGCCAGCAGCTTGGCCTGCCAAGAACTATAGGAGGTGAAAATTACCTTACTGTCCCATTTCCCTCTGCCTTTGAACCGCTCATCCTGCATCAAAGTGGACAAGATGTCTTCCATCTTCATCTCATGGAGGCTGAACACATGAGTGTAAAGGTCAGGCTAGCAGAACACACTCAGAGTGGAACGACAAACAAGGCTAGTTTAGACTATAATCCAGTTTAAAGCAGTTTAGTAGTTGGTCAGTGAATGTAACACTAAGGGCGGGCAGGTGTGAATACAGTGGATGCAGACCAAAATTACCACACTGAGCCCCTTTGAGAAAAGGTGTGGTCTCTGTCCAGTCCCAAACTAACTCTGGAGCGGTTCGTTTGTGGTGAGAATGTGATCCAACCTCAATCCGACCCAACTATTAGCTGTACTATACTAGTACTAGTATACTAGCTATACTGCCCAGATAATTAGTACTGCTATGAACAAATGCCATCGTTCAAATTAACAATAAAAGTGAAAAAAAATATTCCCGCCCATCAGGTTTGACCAATGAGAGGAGAGAATGTTCTGGCGTGGTTTGCTGTGACACATTTTAACATGCCTGAATTTTCTCCTGTGTAAAAAACTTACCAAACCAAACCAAGCAGAAAACATGTTTACCTAATTCAGACCACAGCAAACAAACTATCGTGTGAAAACACCCTAAGAGAACTTTTATTGTGGCCTTCCCCATCCCAGGAACACCACCTTGGGCAAGACTTGTAATACTTCATATCAATATATTTTCAATATGTCATGTCATTTGCTCTTAATGATCTTTGAGTGCTCAGCATGTGCTTCATTCATGGAACTATTTCAAAATCAGAAATTAAGGATTCAAAATCTATAATAATTTCTAAATCAGCATTTATGACCTTGGTAATACCCCTTATGTTTGATTAATGAGAAGAGGCCATTTATGTAAATGAGCTGCTACACTGACTTTGTCTCTATTTTATTTACATTTATTTAAGATATTGAAACATTTATACTCCAGTTCCAATATTTGAATATTCTTAATTATCTTTTTAAAACGGTGTAACTGCATCATTGAGGTACTATTTTATTATTATTTCAGTGGCTTAAAATGGTCTTTCAAAAAAATAATATCATTTATTGCAATGGGGGGGCGATATGTAATTCCATTTTTTTGTGACAGTGTTAGGATTATGTATCATAAATTTATATTTTATGTATCCCCAATAATCATGCTACAATGTAATCTGATGACTATTCTTATTAATTTCCTATTCATCTATTTCTTACTAATTTTCCCTACAGCAATTCACCACATACTAACATAATATATCCATTTTAGTTTGAGGAGTTTATTCGTCCAGCTATCGCTTCTCCCTGTAGACTGAAGGTTTGTGTAATCTGTAATGATCAGTAATCTAAGACGAAGCACTGTGGCTGCAGGGCTTCGAGAGGCAGATCCATTCTGTCTGTGTGGTTTCTCCGCTCACGCAGTGAGAGAGAGAGTGTGTGTGACGGCTCTCATGGGCTTCGTTCATCGGCTGCCAGTGTGGATATCATGGAAGATCCATCAGCCTAGTTCACTGCTGTTTGCCGCCATACTGTGGGCTTTGGAATGGAGACAACAGAAGCCTGTCCACCTACCATTATAACCGACAGCACTATCTATCCAGTCTCCACTTCTGCCACCAGAATTGCCACTATGGCTTCCTACATCGGAGTCTAGCTACATGGCTAGGTAAAGTATGGGTGCCCATCACTTCTATCCTGGAGGGTCATGTTCAGTTAGGTAGGGACATTTGTATGCAGTTCATCCGCCCTAATGCTTAACCTTTTATTTTGTATGTGCTTTTATTTGTGTGTATAAGTGTGGCTAGTTAACCCAGCTCCAAATCCAGCAATGAAGAGTTCACAGTAGTTTTCATTTTACACTGTTAAAAAGCAGCTAAAGACAATTTTTCTTTTCTTTTCTTATTTCTATAGCAGACGATACTGCCTTATTAGTGTATTTAGATACTCTTCTGTATCTTTTACCCTTTATAGTTTCATACTTCACTTTTTTCTGTATTCATTTACCATACTATTGCTGCTTTTGTACTTTGAGCTGCACTATTTATGAAAGGTAGTAATATACAAATCAAACATTATTATTAACATTATTATTACTATTATTATTATTATTATTAATCAATCATCCTCGTTATCATTTTGAATGCTTGTCAACTTTTGAAAATGTGTCTCCCATCCCAAGTTGGGTAATGATCTTTTATAGCACCACTTCACGTCTTCCATGACTTCAACCAGACACATTTGGAATGAATCAATGTATATTAGCTGTCAGGCCCCATACCTGATGTTGTGATTGGCCAGTGTGTCCACATAGGCCGTCTCGGAAGGTGTAAGGAAAAGGAGGCCATTGCCCTGAGCTCCAATGCGCGCTGTGCGGCCCACACGATGCACATATTCTGCAGCGGAAGCAGGAGGATTATACTGCAACAAAGTGAGACAATATAACAGCTTACTTCATTACATTTGTTTGTATAATAAGAACAGTACAATCTAATCTCCTACAGTCCTGGGGCAGGTTGATTCAATAAGGACGGGCATTATGACAATATTTATCATTATTGTGATAAATTACACAAAACATGCTTTTCTGAGCATATTATGGATAGCCAGTATTTATATAACACGGACACAACTGCTTGTTTCATCGCAAAAAGAGCATAGTTAGTCCTGTTTCTCTAGATTTAGTACACATTTGTGTACCAAACGTGACAATACTTCACACACCCCTAGTGTAATAAATCAGTTGGACTGCTACTACACAGTGTAACCCTTGAATATTTCAACAAAAAAATAATCATTATTGTATACAAATGTAAAATGTATAGCCCATTGTTTTGTCAATTTTTTCCTTTTTTTCTCTTAATTTGGTCCTGCCAATTAACCCAACCATTTGTAGCTCCCCCTAGCAATGCTCCCGACACTAGGAGGGTAAGGACTTAACATGTGTCTCCTCCAATAGACGCAAAACCAACCACAACCTTATTTTAAACTGCCCCCAATGCGGCATTGGCAGGCAGCCAACATGCTCTGAGGAAAGCGGCGTTTCCCCATCTCCACCTGCACTAGCCTGGGCAAAAGCTGGCATCAGCTTTAAAAATGCTAAGGGGCGAGCATCTACACACTGGAGAAAGCATAGCCAACTATGCTCTTTCAGACTCTGGACGCTAATGGCAAAGGGGCACGGCTCGGGATTCGACCTTGCGGCCCTAGTGGCAGTACATTAGACCGCTGAACCACTCTGAGCTATACACCTCTCTTTCTTTGCTGAATTTTAGAGGGGAAATAACTTAATTACAATCAATACTTAGTATTTATATATAGTACACATATTTTAAGTGAGATTTAATGACTATATATTATTACTGAATTATCTAAATTTGAGAAAGTTGAAAACAGAGCTGTTTTATACGATTTGAAATGAGGCAGATTTCTATTATTTCATAGAGTCACTTTTGCACAAGAACATTATACCTTGCAAATGTTTTGCCTTTTTTCTTTCCTGAGCAAAAGCTATCTGTGTAGTATAAAAATAAAACCCTGTAGCAGCAGAACATCTTAAGTCTTTTAATAAGATCTTGACCTTAGACTCGTATATCGCACTGAACTTAAAAAGTGTGTACTGTTACACCCCTACTTTGAAAAGTTTGAGGTTAGTTGAAAGACACTGCACCTGTACTATCCACGTGACCTGGGGGAGATCCAACCCGCGTGCTGCCACATCCTTTAAAACACAAAAAAACCCAAAAAACAGTAAGTTAAAAGAACAAAAATACATAACATGACACTCCTCTACTGAGGCGGTTTAAAACAGCCACCAACAAACACAGAACAGCGCAGGCAGTGTGACAGAAAATAAATCCATCTCTAAACAAAGACTGTTTACTCTCTTGATTTCTTTGCTTTATCCCTTACAGATTTGTGGTGCCCAGCCAAGATAAGCTCTTTATTAATAACTGCTGGAAGACAGAGAGGCTGTAGAATGGCACTCTGGGCCTGCGCCCCTCCTTCTGGTCCTGCGGCCCAGCCGGGATAAGCCCTGGTTGGGCACAGCTCAGGGCTGCCTGGGGTCCACTGGTCTTCTGGAGCGGAGTGCAGATGGAGGGCAGTGCAGGGCCAGGCCAGCCTGTCAGCACCATTAGAATGACTCATTTATTCCAGGAATAATGCTGCAGCGAGACTGGACCATCAACCAGGCCAATAATCAGGCCACTACTTCGCTGTTGGTTGAAATAAACACATTTGTATAAGACAAATATTATTATATAACAAACTAAATTCACATTTAAAGAATGAATGAACTACTAACTGTATATTAAACTACTAGTTAAACTACTAACTGTATACTGAGGTGTAAGAATATATCAGTATAAATATCAGAATTATCGCAATATTATGGTTTGCAATACTGTATTAATTGTCAAAAACACAGCATCAATTTTTAATTAATAGTTTAGAAGTAAAGATTGGTGGCAGAAGTTCATTTTGTGTTGTGTTTAAACCCAACCGCTAGATGTCAGTGTTGTTCAGATTCCACGGTTCTGATTACATAAAAAACTTTTCTTTTACTCCCATTTTTTGCCTATGGAGGAGTGTTTTTATACCACAGCTTTTTCTACATTTTGGTTCAAAATTTAAATGTATTAATTTTACATTAGGAAGTACTTCTTAAAAGTATTGCAATATATTTAAATATGACTATATTGTAACTCCTGTATCGTGATTCATATTATACATATGTATTGCCAGTTTCTTGCCAATACATAGCCCTACTGTATACCCTGACTTTGGTGGAGAAGGACGCTGAAGCTGAAGGACAGGGAAATGAAAGAAACATGTTGACTTATAAAGTAGAATAATAGAAAAGGCTAATTGTCTGAAAGAGGCACAATACAGAATAGCTTATCAAAACAGGTGTACTAGAGGCACAGGAAATCAAAAAAGCCTGTTTAATTCTAAGGCCACTGGTTACTTACTGTGGTGGTTAAAACACTCAAGTTAGAAGACAAATCAACTAGTCGACCATAGGAAAAAGAAGCACACCACAGGTACATGAGTGCAGTGCTGCTTGTTTGCACTTGCTATGTGTTAAAGCATACATTGTGACACATTTCTAAACACGATTTTGCACAAAATCCATCTTTAAACATCTGCATTTGCACATTTGTATGAAGTATGCTTTGGGCCTGAGGTTTGAACAACTGTCCTATACAAACTTGTAACAATTCCACATAACTGTCATGAGTGTAGGATAACAAGTGTAGGATATAAGTCCTTTAAGATATTAATGTAATAATTAGGGTTTAAAGGCTTGAGTACATTTGGTAAACCCAGCCATTTAAGGACAAATATTTAAAGTAAATAAAACCAAACACCCCCCCCCCTCAAAAGTATATTCAATTATCACTGCCTACCCCAAAGAGGTGACCCCATCACTCACTCTGCACATATCAATTTGTCAGGTTCTGGTTAAAAAAAAAAAAACCCAAAACATTCAAGTCTTTGCCAGTGAGGTTTATAGTCTCAGGACAGTGACAGCAGAGAGCCCTTCTGAGAGCAGCAAGCATATGTGATTCAGTGAGTGAGTACGGCGGCCTGGCAGACAGACAGTGGGCACCAGTCGCTGCGAGACCTTTCACATGCAGGGAGACGGCCCTGCCGCTGCTGAGGAGAGCAGGCCAGGCCTGGCAGCTTCAGTCCAGGGAGACGCTGCACAGTCGCCAGAGCTAACACAGGACTCCCTCCCTCAGGGCTTCCCCTTATGGCCCTACAGCCAACAGCTGGGCCAGGAGGGGGATGTGGGGGGTGCACGGAAAAATGAGAGTGACAGAGGAAGAGAAACCGTGAGAGGAGAGAG
Organism: Salminus brasiliensis; assembly: GCF_030463535.1. NCBI lineage: Eukaryota > Metazoa > Chordata > Actinopteri > Characiformes > Bryconidae > Salminus > Salminus brasiliensis. Next base: position 8,237,971 of record NC_132897.1, on the reverse strand, counting down.
AAAGAGACATACATAAAGAGAAAAGTAAGAAAAAGGGTGAAAGGGGAAACAGTAAGATCAGCAGAGAGTGAGAGAAACAGAAATATATGGGTAGAGAAAGAATGGTAGGCAGAGAGAGACAGTAAAAGCGAGAGAGAGAGAAGGAGAAAAGAAAAGGAGCAAGGAGCAAGAGAGAAACTGTGAGACAGAGATGAGAGAAACATAAAGAGAGAGTATGGAGCAAGAGAGTAATTATAGTAGAAGTAGAAAGAGAGAGAGGGGGAACAGCAAGAAAGAAGAGAGATTGATGGCGTGAGAGAAAAGAGAGAAGCTTAGTGGACAAGAGAAAGAAAAGTGAGAAAAACAGAAAGAGAGTGAGAGAGAAAGAAGAATGGCAGAGTGAGAGAAAGAAAGAGGATTGAGGATTGAGGAAGCGCTAGAGAGGGAGAGGGAGCGAGAGAGAAAGCAAGAGAGACTGACAGAATGACAAAGATAGAGTGAAAGGTGGGCTGTGGAAGTACAAAAAGAGCTAAGCATTAAAGCTCAAAGTGTCTACAGTTTGAAAGACTCACCGTACACAGCAAGACCCCTGCCTTACTCTGGGAGAACTCCTGGAAGACCTCCATCCGCTCCTGTTCACACACAGACACAAAAGGTTAGCTGGAGACTGACGGTAAATTCATGATGAGTGGCGGTGCTGCTCGATCATTCTCATAAGATACAAAGATTCCAAGTTTCAGAGATTATCCTAACAGACCCTGCTACACAGTCCTGGAGATTACTGACCACTGCATATGTTCTTCCCTCAGCTCATGTAGGAGCTGACAGTGAGCTGATGAGTTGAAACAGATCTTCGGTTTGTTTTTTAAGCTGTACTTCCATCCTTAGACCACACATCTACACTACTGGTCAAAAGTTTTAGAACACACCCATATTTCAAATCCAGTTAATAACTTGAAACGGAACAAAGCCAAGCAGTAAAAACCAATAGAACAAATTAAGCTTTAAAATGTCATGCAAAAATGTATAATTTAAAAACCCTTGGTCTGCATAAAAGCAGCGTTGGGACAGACTCTGTACACAGTATTTAGACAGCACTGCACGTTCAGATTGCCATAATAATGCCTGGTGTCTTTATAGGTTCTAAACCATACAGACATAATGAAATGTCCCCCAATGGATCCGTTAAATGTTTGAGATAAATTTAAACTATTCCCACCTCTGGTTAAAATCTGGGATACAGATATTTTCAGCTCTAAACAGATACAGATTATGCGCTACACTCCTAGTATTATTAGGCTTTTACCTTTATTAGTTTGTATTTTTGTTTAGTTTATACCACTCTCAGACATGGTTTAAGCCTAGTTTGGGCCTAAATTGCTGTGCTAATGATCAATCACCATTACAAACACCCTGGTTGAAGATTATTTTAGGGTCAGAAAAACTGGTCTGAAAAGTTCCTTTTCATGACTGCAACAAGTCTAAACTACAAGACACTGTACTTTCAACAACGGGGGAAATAGGATACCTGCTGCACCTATACAGACATGCTTGCTAACTTCTTCCAACAGGAACAAAGAGGAAGAAGAAGTGCCATGGATGAATGCCCAGCCAACAACAGAGACAGACAGCACATCTCTTTCTCTGCTTTGCTCATTCACTCTCTCTCTCTCTCTCTCTCTCTTTCTTTCTTTCTCTCACAGTGTGGAGCACAATCTGTTGTGTATGCTGGAACAGCTGTGCATCTCCTGCAGCTCTCCTCATCGGAGGAGACGGCCAGCGCCCGGCCTGTGCTGTCCCATTACCAAACCCATCCATAACGCTGCTGGCTGCCTTGGCTGCTGGAGCCTCTCTCGTTAATATCTTAGGAGGGACAGGCAAAGAGGCCTCGAGCGCCAGGGCCCTCCTGAGCCCGCTGGCCTGCTCGGGCCATATGGGCGGCCCAAGCCATGTCCATTAGTGTGGGGGGTGGGTGGGTGTTGAATACTGGGACCTGGGCAGGGTGGCCTGTGCGTGTGTGCGTCCCCTGGCACTGCCACAGGGCACCCGACTGTTGCTGCCACTCCACCAGCTGGTCGTAGTCAACCTGACCCTACCTAGGCGGCAAGCAACCATCATTTTAGACTGTGGCGTCACTGGGCATTGCAGCTGGGTGACATGTAAATGACCCACAGAGTGAGTTAATACATATCTACAATGTCAGGCACTATGCACTGATTTTAAAGAATATTACAACTTGTGCTTTTACTCCAAGACAAGGCTCAATTATACTAAAGACTGAGTGTTGGAATTGTAACGAAGGAACAGTCTGGGAAGACCTGATCTAAATCTGATGGAAGGGCTTCAGAACCTTCCCGCTGGCTTTTATTATGAGTAAGTCAATGGGTTTCCCTGAGATTAGATTTTAAAACACTGGAGCATACTTTTGGGGCAAGACAGTATGCCAGTGCACTTGATACTAGGCTTAATTCATGTTATTTCACTATTACAAATCCTATTTTGACTTAGCCTTAAGCCCCAAGACTTAACTTCAGTCTCCAAGGCCTGTTTCACACTTACTATCTCTGCGACAGCTTGCTTTGCTTGTTTTAACATGAAGGAGAGCCATACAGCACTGATCTGCTCTAGTAACAGCTCCATGCTTGCACAGTTTAGACACAGAGCATCTCACCTCTTGCTGCATGTTACCATGGAGCCGGAGGAAGTTGATTGGTGCCTTTTGTTTGGATGTGGTGGTGGGTTCGCCACACAAAACAGTGGAGAGAAGTGTGACCAGGAACTCCACTGCTTCACAGCTGGACACGAAGACAATGAGCTTCTGACCTTGCTCAAACTGAAAAAGACAAGAGCCATGAGAGATGTTAAACACATAAGGCCGATTTAGGTTTCTGAGCCGAGTCAATACAGAGTCACCTGAATTTAAAAATGGTGGTGAAGGAGGAAATACAACACTACCAAGCTGACCAATCACAGTTGTTGCGATCTGCACAGTCAGGGAGGTATACGTCAGGATATGACATAGAGTACCGTGTAGGGTACGTGCGATGCAGATTCAACACAGAAGCCTAAATTGGCCTGTACACCTCCATTGCTTCAATCTAGCATATCTGGAACTGTAACTTTGGAGGACGTTCCAAAACATTTTCTCACTTGCATCACTTTACACACTATTTGAGGTCACACCTGCTGCACCTGCCTCCTTTATATTTTTAGGGAGACTCTACAATAATAATAATTAAAAAAAAACTTTTAAACTTTTTAAACTATATTACATTAGCTGAACTCCCTTGTCTAAATTTGTGAACATTTCAAACACTGAATAACATTACATTTTAAACCAAAATCTAATAAAGCATAAAAGAGACCCTTAGAGGACAACAACACAGCAGTGTGACAGATAATTGTGTATTTATTAAGATATTCAACAGTCAACCCCCCCCCTGATCACTGTCTTGTTGCATGACCCAACTGCATTTCAGCTCACAGACAGATTACCTGATATTCTCAGAATTCCCTCAATGGTAGCAAAACATCTAGGTCCTACCACCACCATGCTTCACTATGTTTTCATTGTGCTATTCTGTCATGTATCCTATCATGGATTTTACTTATCCCATAGGTGAGTCACGAACATGGACCTTAGGTGAAGTAAGAGACTCTTGCAGTTCTTTTTATGCTGTTCTGGGATTCTAGGGTTCCAGGGTCACTCCCTAAATGACGTATGCCTTCCTTTTAGAGAAGGCTGACTACTGTTCCAAACAATCTGGAGAGCTTTGCTATTGTTTATATATTGATTGTACTTTAGTGAGTCCCTAGTGGTCTGCAACTGAACAATTAATACTCTATACAACAAACTCATGAAAGACATACCAAACATCCAAACATTTCCTGCCAGATCATATATTAAAACAATCCACTATAAATCAGAGTAAATATACTTTGAAATGTGCACAAATTCAGAAATTGTAGTTACATAAAAACAAAAATATTCTAAAAAACATTTACCTGAACGATCATCTCAATCCTTACCTTACACTTGGCCAGTATGAAGGCAGCAAGGCAGACCAGACGCAGTTTGCTGGGCACCACCACTACATGCTGCTGCAGTTTTTCAGGAATGGCGTAGCTGTCTGTCATGGGCTGCAGGTCTTGCTGAGAAACAGAAGACTGTAAGGCAGTTGTGGAAGAGGGCATTGCAGCCTTAGACCTCCCATCTGCTTCCGAAACCTGGATATACACTGGGTCAGTCATACTTATACTGGCTAACCGTGACAGTCCTGGAAAGAAAAGAAAATGGAGCAATGAGGAAAAGTTTAAGGGGGGAAAAAAAATCAGGCTTGTGCCCTATGAGTATTCACTTTTGTGATGGTGACAAATGGTCATTAGCTACTGATACTTGCAGGAGTCTACTCCACTACACTGACAGAGGGAGAAGTGGGTCAACAGCTTTGGGTTGGAGGAGTAACTCACCCCTCCGCTTCAGGTTCTAAAGGGCAGACTTACCCTCAGTGAGAGTGGCAGACAACAGCACGTTCTGCCTAGCAGTTCCTGCAGCATTGAGTGCATTCAGTATCACAGTCAGATCCTTCTCAAAGCCCAAGTCCAAAGTCCTATCAAAACCAAAGAGCAGGTGCTTCTAAAAACTGTCCTCTCTGAAACATGTCATAAATCATAAATAAGCTTTTCGTCACACACACCTGTCTGCCTCATCCAGAACAAGCCAGCGTACAGCACTGAAGGCAATACTAAGAGTGTTCTTGATGTGGTCCACCAGTCTGCCCGGCGTGGAAATCAGAATGTTTATTCCCTTCCTCAGCCTGAAACACACGCCAAGAAATAAATCCACTGACCATCAGAATTAACATTCAGGGCAGAGTTTCCCAAAAGCATCTCAGTGTAAGGTATAGTGTTCAGTGTGATGCTCGCTAAACACTTTAAGAATCATCAGCCTTATAAACATCAGCTAAGATGCTTTTGAGAAACTCAACTCAGATCAATAAAACAGAAGAATCTTAATCTATAAAATCAACTGGTTAAAAGCACACTCATATTGTGACCCATAAAAAAGTTGCTCTTGCCTGGCTTTCTCAGCTTTCCTCTTCTCCCCTCCCATCAGCACACCAGGTACAATCCATGTGAAGGGCTGCAAATAAAGAAGAATCAGGGAGATATGAAAATCTTCATCTAAAACTTTTCTCTAAAGAGTTTCTCTGCATCACAGCTCTGGTGTTTCCAGGGACCACCGCCTGTTATTCTATACGGCGGCTTGGATGTTTTCACAGCTATTGAGTAATTAATAATATAATTTTTTTTTATAATAAATAAATAAATTAATAATATTAATTATTGTTATTATTATTCAAAGGTTTAAAATAATTACGTTACACAATAATTGTATTTTAAATGTTCCTTTCAATATGTCCAGCATTTTGGGAACCACAGAAAATATTAAATTACAATAATATGCTGTTATTTTTTTATTTTTTGTTATTTGGGGAAGAAAGTGATATGCATAAACACCGGTTCAGGATCAGATTCGTTCACAATACAGACAGATACATCAGATCCATCAGAGAGCCAGACAGAACCATCAAGATAGCCAAATCCGATCTGAGCAACAAATCAGAATTGACTAATAAGGCTTGTAATGTGAACATAACCTAAACATTTTTGAGGCAATGAAGTGAACTGTTAATATACACTTCAATAAAATTCATACATAATATACACATAAAAGGTGTTCTTAAGGTCCTATTGTGTACCAAAAAGAAATTCTACAGTTATGCAGATTTATGTTATGTATATTTATGTTTGCAATTAATCTGTAAATAATATATATATATATATATATTTTTTTTTTTTTTTATTTTTTTTTATTTCTATTATTTATATTGTTTATATAGTGGTAATTTATCTACGTTTTTGCATCTGAGTGTCTGGCCCCTACTTGGCTGCTGTGACACTGAGAATTACCCCACTGTGGGACTAATAAGGGATTATTTTATCTTATTTTATCTTATGTGGCAGGTGAGATTTTTGTGCTTAGACTACATGTTTTCAGAAAAAGGTACTGCACAGGAAAGAGCTAGAACATAACTATGAATTATTTCTATGAAATAATATTAACAAAAACATGGACTAATTTTCTTTCTTTAAAGTGGTTCAAATCCCTGCTGGATGACTATATATGACGGCACAATCTTACCTTTAGAAGTTTCTGGAAAATCTGGAAGCTCTGCTGGGCCAGCTGGAGAACAACATATGGCTTAACATTAAAACACACAGCCTGGCAAAGTATTAGGCATCACTTAACAAGTAGAACATGTCCTACTATAGCAAGAGAGTGACGGTGTTCTGACAAATGAAACTGCATACCTCTCTTGTAGGCACAATCACTACCGCCAGTGGCCCATCTGATCTCTGAAACGGCATTCAAAAAATAAATAAATAGATTTCAGCATCTCTGCATGTTAAAGAAATAAAATCTAACAAGCACTAAATCAAGGAAGAGAGCCAAACCGCTAGAGCACCCACTGGACCCATCAGTATTGGAGTATGACAGTGTGACAGCACACATCCCACAACGATTCTGTTCATTCGTTTCTTGAAAATGCCTCTTAAGAACACATCTGATGTGACAACATCTTCTAATCCTATCTATCTAGTCCCGGCTGAACATCTACCTATTTGATTCTCAAACAGACGCTGCAGATCAGACCGCTACTCACTAAGGAATAACAGCAGGTTTTCAGTGCAATTTTAGGAGGTAGTATAACAGTGCAGGAGGAAGCGCTCTGATTGAGCAGGACAGGAAAATAATAAAGCATAGATTTCTGCAGCTCAGCAAGATGCAGACGTCTCTAATTCCTCAACCACAGAATTACAGTCAGAGTAATGGTTATTCAGTATAAAAAGGGTAAGAGTATGAAGAAACAAGATCTCACTTGCCTTTATTTTGGGCTGTACTGCTTGTAAGGACTGGACCAGAGGAATCCCGTAAGCCAGTGTTTTCCCTAAACAACAAATGACAAGATATTCTAGCTTCTACTGACCCATCGATTTTTGAGAACACTGCTGCAAGGCTTAAGTGAATAAGTTAATATTTAGGGGTCACTTAAATGAATCTGACCCTTAGATATTAACATTAATAATGTAAAGTGATATGAATTATTTTTCACTAAAACAAACACAGAAATACTGTTTCTAAGCTGTACTAACCACCATGTTTGTGTTCATAAAGAAAATATATGTTTCTAGGGGCTGATTTGATATCCAATATTTTTCACATACAAATCTATCAATACAGAAACATACAGATTTCTAAAAAGTTAAAATCAATAATAAATTCACTTGAAAAGCAATAAAAATAATAAAACGCACATATTTAGCACAGTAGTCAGCAGCCTAACCCTCTCTAACATAAGTAACATCTATCAATTATTCATGCAAGCTTTTAGATATTAGATATTTTGTTTTTGATATTTTCAATATATTTCATGATTCATTGTCATTATGAGTATGATTGACTTTAAGAAAAAAAGAAAATTATGGAAAATTTAACATTTGCTTGTGTAATATCTTCTTTGACCACCTGATTATGTAAACAAATGCTTAACCTCCATCGCCCCTTTGGTGCTCCTCTAATGACTTCACTCACTACCATTACCTCCCTAATCTCACTCAGTAACTCAGAATCTCTAAATATGTAATCACACAAATACACTGGCTAAGTCATTATACACAGTCAAAACACTAACACAAATATTTCCCAGGACTGTAATATCTGATATATCTGTACTACCTGATCCTGTCTGGGATCGAACGACGGCATCTTTTCCTGCCATGAGAACTGGAATAGTCTCCTTCTGCACACTGCAAACACAATAACGGAAGAGTGCAATGAACAGCTTGTAAGCTAAACTGCTGATAAAACTAGGAGAAGAAGTCTCTGCCTGTACCTGGTCATACTGGTCACATTTAACACCTTATTGAGTGTCGCCACCTGTGAAGTAATCCAGAATCAGAAATTTAGGGACAGCTTTAAACTAGAACATATTTTTTAATTTGACAAACATTAAGAAGAACCCATAACCTGAAAGCCCTGTACACAGTCGGACCCCTTACCAAATGAGGGTGTAGGTCTATCTCTTCAAAAGTGTTACCAGTGAACACCTTCTCCTTCACTTGGGTTACAGCAGGGCTGCAAGAAAAACCAAGACCCAAGAGTAATTTTTTCAATATTGCTACATATGGGCTGGAAAATCTCTCAACCTAAGACCACGGAAAGATGACGTTTGCTGACCTGAGCACCTCTGGGATCTCTGGGTTGTTTCTGAAGAGAGACGACGTCTTGATGAAAGGTCTCTCATGCTCCTCGCCGCCTCCTGGACCTTTTTTTGGAGATGGTTTCGGTTTTGACTTTGACTTTATTGCAGGAGTTTCTGTCTGATGCCCATTTTCTGTGCTTTTCTGAAAGTTCTGACCACTGGGGTTAATCTTCCTCTGCTTGGCAGAGAGGTCATCAGGATTTCCAAACGAAGCCTTTCTTTTCCCAGCCTCCTTCTTCTTCTGTAAGTAACACCATCACCCATAAGAACAGAGTCACTGTTTTGTGAGATTGTTTTTTTGTGAGAGGTTTCAGAAAAGTCTGTTTTCATTACACTTATTATTGAGGTATTTTTTTAAATACTTATAGCAACATGCAGAATACAGTAACATGGAGCCAGTGTTAAACTCATTCCCTCAATTTAATAAATTACTCCCTCTACCATGATACTTTGATACTTTAGCGCAGGGGTGGGGAACGGGGGCTGGAGTCCAGCACAGGTTTCTGAAGTCCCTGCCCACCCCTCTGTACAGTATGACTTTCAATGACAGGGAATGATAAATAGCAGATTTTGCCATTTGGTAGAAAAACTGAATTTCTAATATGACTATGTAAAAATACATGAAATTATTACTCTTCACAATGCAAGTGTTGATAATTATTCTACTACTGACATACTAACACTTAGATTACATGAAAATATGATCATTCCTATTCACCTATATATAAACTGCTGTCATATAGGCTGCTGTCCATCACTGTTAGCACCACTTGTCAGACCAAATCTGCACCCCTGTGCGAACCCTTCAGCAGTAGCTAGGATAGACTCACCGCTGTCCATTTGTGGGGTGATGAAGAGGAGCTGTGTTGTTTCTGTTTTGAGCTGTGATGAATCTTAGATGAAGAATCTGAGATGTTGAGCATCAGCATGCCCTCAGCCATGGCGATGAACGGGACACCAGCTGCTGCACAACAAACCCGCAGTTAAAAACTTTAGTCATCTGGGTAAGTTAGCTAGCCTCACCAAATCCACAACTTTACCATCTTACTGAGTAACAATCAGCACAGTTACCTCAGACTAACATGCCACAACACCAATTACACACTTCCGCCTCTAAAGTAGAGGGACATAACACATAACCTTGCAGTGCAGACATTGTTATAACGTTAATATACAGCTTATTACCGTAACTAGTGAGAAAAGCACTACAGCAGTTACGAAGACCCACACGTGTTTTTCGCTTTCTGCAAACAGCGCAGCTATTCCGGGTTGGATGGATGTCAAAATAAAAGTCCATTCAAACTGTAGCGACGATATTTAAAAAATGTTTATTAAGGTTTATTACATGTTTCATAAATTCATTATTTATATAAAATACGACCAAACTGTGACCATTTTATAAATTACACATTTATTGAAATTAACCAAAAACAAATGAACAAATGCTGTTATGCGGTTTCTGATTTTGAAATAGTCAGTGGCATCCACAATTATTGACTGTCTTGTTTATGTAGGAGAAAAAAAGGGCTGTAAGAATTATATTTGTTTATTTGTTTGTTAGTGATCTTGTACTGACAATATGAAAATACAATTGGCACATTAAAAAATAATAATAAAAAAAAATGACAATAGTATGGATAATAACAATAAGTTAAACTGTAAACTGTAATAGGCATATATTCTCATTGATGTACTACCTAGCTAAGTCTTTACAAAATGTATTGTCCAGTCATCATTTTCTTGGACCTAAATGCACATAAATTAACCATCACTATTAATTGACCATCACAAAGACACCTCCTCTATACCAACATACTACTTAGAGGGCTTGTCACTAAAAGTCCTCTGCTGTTATTAACATGTAAATGCATGTTCTAATTAAAATGACGAAAAGTCTCAGTAAATTAATTTATAATTCCAAGATGCCTCTGCCAATTTCTCTCAAGACCAGTTCTATGCTGCTGCCAAGTGACTGAGACTTACTAGAATGTGAGCTATAAGAGTTCTGTGGTCAGATGAGACAAACTTTTTAAAGCTTTTTAAAGCTTTTTAAAAATAATAATAAAAAATATATACCAGAGGTGGCGATAGCACAGCATAGAGGGAGTCAGAGAACAGAAGATTCTAAACGTGAAGAAAAGGGACATTTGGAGAGTGAAAAGAAATGCTGTTACATCCCTTATGTATGTGTTATCCCACCTCCCAATCCAGCATTTTATGAGGAATGCCCTTACCTTGGGAAAGGGACAGTACACAAGGCCCTATTCATGCAATCTAACAATTGCTTTGATTCACAGTATTGATTCACTAAACCATCATGGAAAACTCTCCAGTCTAAACAGTCCATACATGAAAACTAAGCCGCCAAACTGATTTGAAATATATGTGTCTCCGATGGTATGAACAACCAACTCATTTACATGTCTCTGTCCATTTAGCCTATCACAGTTAAGCCCCAGTCATTCATGCAGCAGTTTTTTTTTTTTTTAACAGAAACACCATGTTTTCATATTTTCCATCTAACCGATATGGAAAATAGTAATGTAAAAATTATACTTTTTTACTATATACTTTTTTACTATATACTTTTTTGTAACATTAAGCTGCAGAAACTGTACAAATGGACCAGAATGCCAGAATGCAGAAGAAAAATTATTAAACACAAGCAGAAACATAGGATATGAGCCCTTTATAACAGATCAGCTGAAAAAAGTAGCAGTAAAACAGCAGTCAAGAAGACATCCAAAGATTTGAATGAGTTTTAAATTGTTCTTTAATTAATCTTTTATTTTTCATCTTTAATTAATCTTCATTTTTTACTGTAGACAAAACACACACATTACATAACTGATTACTCATGAAGACAGTTGAAGCCAAATAACCTGGAACAGCCATTAATTTTGTTTTTATGTCACAAATGTTGGGGTACTGGGTGGCACAACTGTCTAAGTGTTGGCCTTGCAAATTCAATCCATAGTTATGCAGGAGGGAAAGACACAATCTGTATGCAAATAGATGGAAGTTTTACACCAGGGTGCACAGCCCAAACATAAGGCACACTGTTAGGGTCACCATTTCAGTGATACAACTCCGCAATCTCCTGAATAAATTCAGCTTGGCTGAGTACCTCAACTATTTGTTTTTGAGTTAGTTTGGCTTAATCAGTGTAAGTGCGCCCAGATTTCTGTAGTATTTCAGTTATGTTGACTCAATAGTTTTATTAAGTAGTGCAGTTAGGTTTTACTGTGCAGTGTTCTGAATTAAGACTGAATTAGGATCACAGACCGTCAGTAAGTTCATGTGATTAGCAGAGGCAAAGAATAGGCTTCTTTCCACTTGTTCTTCTATTAGAATAAGTTGAATCTCAGGTCAATAGTGTGTTAATTATTATTAACACTGTACTCCAGAACCACTTCAAGTCACTTCTGTGTTCAGAAAGTGCGACAGCGATGCCCTGTGGGTCAAATTTCAAATGACACTTAATTCTGCACTATTTAATAAAATAAACAGTACAGTCTTATTCCCATTTTATGACATGATGTCAAAGAATGAACAGGATCAACTTGACTAATGCATTAAAATTCAGTTGTACATGGAAAATATGAATGATCTAATTAGATCAGACATCTGTGCCATAAAATCTGCAGCACTCCAGCTTTTGTTTTCATTTAGTTAAGCTTATTTCATCAGAATCTCGGCTTTCCTTCCCCTTCATTCGAGAGGGTTCACATATGTGCTAACAAACTTTTTGCGTCTTTCTTTGGAGGGTAAACAGACTGTGCTGCTGAGACGGGTTGAGATAATAATGCCTGTCTAATTAAAAAAAAAACCCACACACACGTACTGCACTGCTGCCACTGCTAACTCGCCCAATGAAGATACCCCCTTATCCTTGTGTTTATGTATTCAGAGGAGATGCATATTCCGGACCTCATTGGTTATAATTAAGTCAGTGTCTGCCTGTCATGGCGCAGTATCTGAGGGGAGTTTGGAAACCAGGCTGTTAAACATGTCTCTCTAACCAGTGCACTTAACTCCTCTCCTTCCCTTTGGGAGCCAATCCAGTGACCTCTGCGAGTGGGGAGAGAACAAGAGCATGTGAGAGAGAGAGAGAGAGAGTGAGGAAGAGAGAGGAAGAGAGAAAGAGAGAGGGGGGAGTAGAGTGGGCTTAATAATCAGAGCAGCTCTTGCTCCTTAGCATGAGACTACTGAAGCGGGACTAATACTACCCCTGACAAAGGGCCCGGACAGGCTGCATTTTATTGCGACATTAATTAAACACGTGTATAATTAGCAGGTTCGCTGTACTCCCCTGCGATCAGCTGGGGTCAACAAGCCAGGAGTGATTACCGGCCAGTGGAATTACAGAAGGGGCGGGTGTTTAATTCAGTTTTGCTTGATATATAGTATAACTTAGGGCAAAGGCATGTAATTGTCCCTTAGAGGTCTTGGGTGAAGAGTTGCGTACACGATGCACAGTCTCTGATGTTAAATGCCTACCTATTTATACAGGCATGTACACACAGATCTTAATGAAAGCAGGACAGATATATACAGTTTATAAAAGACCAAACTGGTCAACTTTTAATAAGTGTGTCTCAGACTATCTACTTAGAGGGAAATGTGAAGTACTTGAGGCATCTGTGCTATGATCTGAGGGACAAGAGCTTTTGGTGTTCAGTTAAAGGAATTCTCCAATTATTAATAGTTAACATTATCTATATCTGTACAGTGGCAAGAAACCCTTGTAAACCCTTGGAATGAATAGCTGGTAGCCTTTGGCAGCAATAACCTCAACAAGGAGCTTCCTGTAGCAGTGGATCGTTGCAGTGCACATTGTTTAGGAAGATTTGTAGCTCATTATTCCTGTGAAAAGCAAACTCAAAAAGTTTTTTTTATCAGTCAAAATAGCTCTAGTCCACACCTCCAAACTCATTTTCTTAAGAAGACTCCAGGTATGCTGACACCTGACTCTATATAGCTCTTTTGAGATCATTAACTCAAGGGTTCACATACTTTATCCACTAGCACTATAATATTTTTATGTCTATTCTCAATGAAGACATTCTCAAGAATAAATCAGAATTAAATCAGAATACACAACAAATTAATGCAGAAAAATTTACAATTACAATTTCAAAGGGTTCACATACTTTTTCTTGCCACTGTATATATGTGAAATACAGGCAGTTATTAATGGGATCATGCTGATAACCTGTCCCTATTAAAATAACTATATACAAGAAAAATAAGGATGTCCCGATGCAATCTCGGTATTCTTACTGGAGGGGCATTGTCTGTTAAAGTTCAGATCCAGTTTCGACCCCTAGATTTGTTTTAGCATAGCGCCTTTTGGCATCCTTTAACATTCATTAACTGACGTGATTCTCAGCTGCCGGAGTAAGGAACAGTTGGTCATGTAATGTTTTTTTTGTAAACTACCTCAGATTTGTGACTTTATTTCAGTGAACAAAACGTTACCAGTCAGCAGCCAAAACACAGCTAAAGTTGGTTTCAAATCCTAATACAACTTCATCACAGCCATGCTGTTGTTTCACGCAAAAAGACACCATCTTGTGTTTTATTGCTTTTATACAACACATGAATTAATTAAGAAATAAATCAAGCGGTGAACGAACCATTTAATAGGTTTTAATTATTAGCATTTCCTTTAACCAAATTATAGTTCATTAACAAGCAGCTTGTTGCTACGTCACGTAACAACTCCCACTTACTGTAGTGCCCTCAAAATCACATTGTAGTTCCACTTAGCGATTTGGACAAATGGCAAAGTGCCCTTGTAAGAAAGCAGCTGGGAGCAGCTCTGAAAACTTTCCCAGAAGCCCCAGCGCTGATTACTGCTAATCACTGCTGATCAGACACACCTGCTGGGCTCTACATAAAAGCTCTCCCAAACAGTGCTTATAAATTAAGCGATTTTAGTAGTTTAGTGCTTATTAACAGCACATCTTACCTTAGTTGTGAGGCTGTATTATTTACAGAAACACAAACATCGAAACAGTGTCAGCCGAAGTCAGCATTAAGGTACTCTGATTGACTCGGGGGGGCAAAAAAACTTGTTTGGGAGATTCCTAAAATAAATGTCAAAATGATTGCTTGTGGTAATCGCCCATATGCTGGAGACAGTGCAGATGGATATGCATTACTGTTTATTAATGTTATTTGTGCTCAAATTTCAGAATGAATGGACCACTAGAAATGCTCCACAAGTTTTTTTGGCCAACACTTTTGGCCAACACAGGTTTCTGTGTCACATTGTTATGTTTTTACCGTGAATGGTTAAAAAATCCAATAAAATATATCGCACTCTCAGGCCCTGTCAGGCAGTACTTTGGGAAGTCGTCCCACGAGCCTGCTCTCCAGACACTCGAACACAGTGTGTGGATCCTGGTCAGCTCTGACCCTTACGGCCTGTGGATAGAAGGCCTGTAGAGCGTCCACGTGGCTCCAGTACTCTTGCAGTCTCTTCTGTACCTCAGCCTCTGAGTGTCTGGGGTTACACTGCAGCTGTTGGTGCAGTGAGTGGTACCTGGAGGGGTTAAGAAAAGAGAGGAAAAGTAAACCAGTTCTAAAAGAATGCCTGTAATTAAAGAACATGAATACGTGAACAGAGACAGGTTCACACCTTTCTCCAGTCACAGGATCAATGGCTCCGAGAGTCAGCCGCTCAATAGCAACGCCATCAGTCATCTCCAGAAAGACGACTCTGAAAGAAAGAAAAGCTTTCATCAGCGCACATCTCCCATCTGAAACTCCTCTTTTTGAGCTTCATTTCTTCAGAAAACTCTGAGGAACCACTGATCACGATCTTGCGCATAGGAGTTTCAGCCTGTCATGAATGATATCAGTTCTTTATTGGTTCCTCTAAGGAGGAACTCAAGACAACAATGCTTTTACGCTAGTGCTTCTTAAAATAATGGCAGGTCATGCGAAAACCAACGAGCAAATCAATCCATTATTGCCATTATTTTGCAAAGTGCATCAAAGATTATGAATGGAATAATCATCATGCGCTTATATCAGGCCTGAATAAATGATGAGCTGATAATGGAAAAAAGCGGTGCTCTCCTGAGTGTGAAGGTACTTTTAACACTGGAATGTTGGGGTCTCTACCCAGGGGTCCCTCTGGCTGCATGGTGGCCAGACACAAAGTGGCCCTAATGGTGTGATCAGGTGGGCAGAAACCAATCAGCCAGCTATGCCCACCCCCCCTCATCCCTACTGACCCCAACACAACCCAAGCCTCCAGAGAACTGCAACCTCCAGCGACATCCAGAACATCATACAATTTTTACAGCTGCCACAGCCACGGGGTCTAGAGCGTTTGGGCTGTGAAAAAGATCAGCAGAAATTGGGTGGCGAGCGGTCGTCCTCTCTCGAGGGGTGAAAGAAAGAATGAGAAAACGAGGGTGGGAGAGAGAGGGAAGAATTGAGATCTGCTTTTGATCAAATATTTAAATGCCTTTGTCCTTCTGGTCTCAACGATGCTGTAAAGTAAGGGACCCTTTTGGAACAGACAAAGGAAGCCTTTAATCACACTGAGCTTCAACTGACCACTGTCCTGGACTGCAATTATAACAGTTGATCCATTTTGGTTTTTCAAGGCCTTAATCCTCGTCTATCAATGAGTGTGTGCGATCATTTCAGGAAAAAAGGAAGGCATCGCTTAATTTTTAATGAATATTTGTCTTAAAAAAGGAAATAATAACTACTCTGCAAAGCTATTAGAATTAATATTAATGCTTCTTCATGAAATATTCATCAATGTAGGAGAGAAAAGGGAGTTGAGTAAGGGGGGTGTCTGAGAAGGGCGTGCACTTGTGTGTATCTGCCTAGTTTTGATGGGGGGTGTACAATTTACACTGGATGTTGCTTACATGACAGCTTGATAGTCTCAAACAAATGACTGACAAAAACAAGGCAGCTAACAAGCATCTGCCAGTTCTCAGCTGTTACAAATTATCCAAAACAGAAGATGTGACAAATACGCCTATGTGCTGATGTTGCAATATGGGTTTGAGTTGTATGAACATTCTCAGCAGTCTTGATGAAGTGGATAGATCCCTTTGACCCTATTATTCTTAAGTATCCTCTCAGGGCTGAAGTGATCCTGAAGTAGGTCTCTGACTACACTGTACACACCCATCCTAACACATACCCCTCCACATCAACGTCTTCTTCTTCCTCCTTTCCCTCCTTTTCCATCTCCCCAAATTAAGAAATTAATGAGGGATAGATTCTTTACAGGCGGCCTCTGCAATGTTTACCACTGATTAAATTATAATGCGGCCCCTGCTGTATAATTCATAAGCCAATTAGAGGAAGTGTTGCTTGATTTGATGGGGAGCGGACACATGAAATACATTTAACTAATAGAGAGCAAGAGTGGAGCACCGCAACAGAGGGAGGGAGACGAATAAGGGCTGGGGAGGGTGGGGGTGGTGGGGGTGTTGGGGTTGGTGGGGAGAGCAGGCGATTGGCCTGGGTTCTCTAGGATTACGTGGCTAATTGCCCTGCTTTATCTGCCTGTCACGGATAGCCATGCATATTTCAGCGCTCCCAAAGACTCTGATTGTTTGCGAGGGTGTCAGGGCTGTAAGAGGCTGCTGACTGGCCAAACTGGAGTGTAGTTAACGACTGGCAGAAGGGGCAGGCCCGACACAGACCAGTGACAGCGCAGCACTCTCATTATGCTGGCAAGCCACCAAAGAATAATCATATGGGGTCTTGGCTATGAGTTGAGGTCAAGAATTATTTTTGTATACAGCTTATTTACAAGGGGACTAAGATAGCTAAGATAACTAAGATTATGCTTAATCTTGGACTAAATTACACCTTCAGTAGATCTTCTCCTGGAAAATGACTCAGTAAACAATCATGGTCAACAGAACCCTGTGATGGACTGCCGTCCTTTCCAAGGGGTATTGCGTCCTGTGTGGCTCGCGATGCCTGACTCCAAAGAAGAAGATGGGCTGCCAATACATTTTCCATTGCAAGTTTCAAGGCTACACACTCAAAGCAGTTCTGGGTTTAGGAATCCTTAACTAGTATATCCTTAATCTATTGTTTAGTGGTGCTCAATCCTAGTCCTGGAGATCAGCCACCTTGGAGAACTCAGATCCAACACACCAGACTCTAACATTCAGATGCCCCTGAAGGCCTTTATGAATCAGGTGTGGTAGATTTGAACTCTGTAGGTTATTATATCTACAGAACCAGGATTGGCAACGCATGCTGTACATTATTTGGTTCTTTAAACATTAAAGAGTTTCTTCACTCTCCCATATCTCATTCACAAAAACAGTTCTTTAAAGAACCATCAATTCAAAGACTTTTAAGAACCAGAACCAATTTTGTCACCTTTCTTTTTAAGAGTGAGGATTTGTATTTTTAATAGCTTTGTTCTTTCTTTTTAGTTACTAAAGAACCAAATGGTAATTTAGGAAACCGTCTAAAGGAACTCTAACTATGGTGTTTTTTCTACGACCGCCATGAGGAATCTCACTTCAGCTCATCTTCACCGAAAAGGTCAGAAAGACTCTGTGTCTACATGTTGAGAGCTGCTACTAGTGATTGATCAGCTTTTGAAAGGTAATCAGGCACTTATGCTAAGGAGGAAACTGGAGCGAGGGCATCCTCAATTATCTGATAGGGGAAGATTATCTCTAAGGGTCTCTTTTCCTCTTCTTCCTCTTTTGTCTGTTTTTCCAGGATCAGGTAGCTTCTTTTACATCACAAAAGGGCATCCTATGTCAAACTGACTATACGTAGCTGTAACTACTTTAGAGCGGTGTCGTTTTGGTTTAAACGTATGTGCAGCTTGTTAGAAAGTCTTACATGTTGCTGGCATGGCAGTATTTCTGGAAATGGATATAAGAAAATTGCTTGGCAAAAAAAAAAAAAAAAAAAAAAAAAAAATATATATATATATATATATATATATATATATATTCAAGCATTTTCTAAATACACCACATGACCATATAGTATTGAAATATATTATTATTATATAAGTTCTCAAAACAAATGTTACTTTTAGCAAAATTTAACAAACACACACTCACATCAGGCAATCCCACATCATTCCTGAATACTCACACACCCTCCACATTCCCCACCACTCTAATATTGTATGCCGAGAAGCACCTCCCCTAAGTTGTCAAAAGTCCCGAAAGCACTGTTCTGATTCTCATAAAATTATACCCATGGCAAGCTTACACAGTGCTCCAACTGTTAACCAGACAAAATTAGTTTTCCAGAAGCAGTAAACCAGTCGCCAGCAGCCTGCAAAGGACACTAGTGTTCAAAAGTTTGGAATCAGGAATATTATCATTACAACTCGAATGCTGGTTGGGACACGGTATCTATAAACAAAAAAATTGTCACAATAATAATTGAACAGGAAAATGTTCAAAGGTACAGAAGGCTTTGTAATTTAGTTTAGTTTGTAAATTAGTAATTCAGTTGAAATAACATAATAATATTTCATAATGAAATAACATAATACAATTCATCATACATGTACATGCAAATGTTTTTTAAAACTATTTGCCAATTTGACTTTAACATTTTTTATAAATGGCGCATTTTCATTTTTATTAATGAATTAGGAATGATTAACAGCAATTGTGCATACAAATTTGAAGAGGATGTGTACATATGGTCACTTCACAAAAATAATTAACCAAACCTCAAAGGACATAGCCTAAACAAACAAATAAATGCCACTAGATAAATACAGTATTACAGTATATTATTCATCATGTTAAAAAATTAATGCATTGTAATGAATGCATTAGGCACCAGGGGTATAAAGCCCCTCCCCCCCCCCCCAGCATTAAGCTATGAAACAGTGGACATGTGTTCTTTGAAATAATGGTGGTGGTCCATCCAATATTTTTGGGATGAGTTGGGGAGTGGGGGATGCGGGAGACTGGTGATCATTTAACATCCTGACCTCGCTAAGGTTGCCCCAAAAGCAATGCCCCAAAATGTAGTAGACAAACCTTCAGTAAGCAGGTCTGCATCCATCTGTCAGTCTGACAAACCAGCAATGTCTGTCCGACAATGGTATACATGTGTAGACATTGTATCCTCCAATACTGGACTGTATAATTTAAAAAATGAGCATCTGCTTCTGAGCATTCATTTTGCAACTGATTAAGCTCTTCAAGCAGAGCGCTCAAGAGACCAAACAATCCATCTTCAGTTCCAGCGGTCAAGTCAGTGGTGCGGCATAAACATTTGCCTGGCACTTGACACAGGCACTGACTCCAGCGAGGCCTGTTACAGGAGCCCTCTCAGGAAATGGGTAAAGAGATCCTTCCGACCCAGCAGGCATGCCAGCTCTGCCATGCTCCTTACCCTCTTACCCTCCTCCCCGCTGCTTGCCGGTGGCACCTATTACATGCCCACGGCTTGGCGCTGTGCCACGCCTCTGACTGACTTATTCATTTGCTCTAAAGCCTGAGTAACTGGATAGCTGTTAATTAATAAAGCTGTCAGGTAGAGCGCCGCCATTGGGCCATCATCGGCCCATCAAGTAACATTATCTCCCAGTTGTTTCAGAGCCAGCCTAACTGCCAGCCCCCAAATCAATTACGCTAATGCCATGTAAATGAGGTCTCCTGCCATTAGCCCGAGCAGCGGGGGCAGCTAATGGAGTAAATGGAAACCTATTCAGGTGATGCAGGGAGAGAGACAACAAGGTGGGCATTCTAACCGAGTGCTGATTGGTAATTTACGGTTAATATTTGAGTGAAGTGGACCATGAGCTTAATGGTTCTTCTGATGGTTCAGGTGAGTGACGGGAGATCAGGGAGGTGAGATAAAGAAGGATAGGAGTGTGATGATTAATTCATGTGGGATTTAGATAGGACAAAGTGAGTGACGTTACCCAAACAAGAGTTCACTCACATAGACCTACTGTAACTCACCGGGTGAAGTATGTGTGTCGAATGGTTGACATTGTAATCTTAGATCATTTTAAACATTAACACCACACATATTCCTGTATAAATATTTACAACAACATAATAGGACAGAACTGGGGACCCAGTCCAGCCTTAGTCCAGTTTGAAGCCTAAACTGGGTCAAAACCTGTCAATGGTGACCTCAGCTCAGTGTGTGGCTCCAGCTGGGACAGTGAGGCGGACACAGACTGAAGACAGGCCACGCAATCACCAAGTGCCATCAGATCCTCTTGGACAGTTGAGCTCCAGTAATCTGAGTGAGAGATCTGAGCCTTATACTGCTATGCTCACTATTTGGGATAATTGAAGAGGCACAAATCACAGAAGCCTGATGAAGCCACACCAAGCAGATCCTCCAAGTGCTTATTGTTATTAACTCCTGTTCTCGTTTGCATTTGTACTATTACACACAAAATGACAAGCAGACGCTCTGTGATTAGTGCTTTTTTTACATGTCTGCCTAAGGCCTGTCACAAATATTACATGACTGACTTATCGCAATTATTTAAGCTGACCTGAATTCATTTCCCCAGGTGTTTGCTTAGCACAATAAGTTTATTACCCAAAACATGAATGTGTATATAACACACATAGACCCCATTTACACCTGGCCACTTCATGCACTTGAAATATAGGAGTATATCTGGATAAGGCCATACCACATTAAACTGCAAATGTAAACACACCCAAGACACATTTAAACCAGATACAAATCCCATCACTCAAACTACTTCAGGAGCCACATGTTACAGCAGTGTAAATGCATCCGTCTCTCCAATACATACTTGACAACCAAAACCCCTCCCAGTACAACCTGAACATCAGTAGTAATTGCTGTGCAACAAGCGAATTTGCATTTTCTGTCCCACACAGTAATCGGATTTCAGTCTGACTAACCAGAGACGCATTTGTAGTGTAAATGCATGTTGCTAAAATTATTGTATGTATCAATCTGTATGTACAATCCAGATACTATTCACATAAAGTGACCAGGTGTAAACAAGGTCATAGAGGGCAGTGGTGAGTTTTAATCACAATTATGTATATAATTATTGTCATGCAAAATCTTGTATTTTCAAACCAGCAACTTTTCAAGAGAAGAAAAAAATATTCTATTTCAGTCATTTTGGAGCATTTCTATTGGTCCAGTTGTTATGAATTTCAACACAATATAATGAACAATTAGAAAAAAATTTCAATGATGTAAAAATTGAAAAATGGAAATACATGATTTTTACATAACAACAATAACATGTTACTTGGTCATAGGCTGAAGTTTTCTGACAGGCTTAGTATTTCTCATATGGACTCAATAGCCATATAGTAGCCGGATACATCTACAATATAGAGGTGCTATCCACTTTTGGTTCCATAAAGAACCATGTTTATAATAGAGACATGTGAATGTGAAGAACCTTTAAAAGGTTTAAAGAACATTAACGTAATGTAAATGTTCTTTCCCAATATAAATGTTCTTTACAGTCACATGCATTTTTCACAAACATTGGTTCTTTATATAACCACAAATGTTTCTTTGATGGCATCACTTAAAGAACCCCATTGTAGTAGACTGCATTATGAATGATCAACTTGCAGTGTAGCTCACGGTCCACGGCTCTTTTTGTTATTTTTCTGACCAACACTCCCCCTCCCCACACCTCCCCACACCCACCTCCGACCTCTTCCCACTGCTACATTGGCCTCCTAAACTTAGGCCTTCATTGACTTTATAGCTGTATATACAGTAAGCACCTGCTGGGGCTGAACTTGGACTCCTGCAGTGCCTCTGCTTGCTCCACATCTCGAGGGAAGCCGTGCAGGACCCAGCCTTGGGAGGTACAGTCCAATCTGCTCAGCCGCTCGACCAGGATCTGCAGCACCACGTTGTCTGGCACTGAGGAGATTCAACAGAAACATGCCGGATATGTCATACCACAATCCTTTACTTATCTTTTCCTGGTCAATTTCATGATTACAGGAGAAGAACAAAACAAACAGGGAACGCTTTAAGTCAATCTTCTAGAAGAAATGCGCCGTCTTTAGGGGTTCAAACGTAGAGCTGTCATCTCACTGCATCCTTGTTCCATATCATATTTGTTCCATATACTGTAAACACAATGATTACTGTATATACCCTCACACACAAAAAACACACCTTTTGTTTGACTAGACGTTCTGTATCTACACTCATCTCTTCGTAAACTGCGCCAGGGCAGAAGGTTAAAGATCTAAGAAAAGTGATGAAAGCTCATATGTGTTTATTTACTTCCTTGACAGGTAACAAACAAACACAAACAAACAAACAATCAAACAAAAAAGCTTCTCTAGCAGATAAACCAGTGGAAAAAAGGCAGTCACCTCTTTACAATCAAGAAGCATTAAGACACAGAGTGAGCGAGAGAGAGAAAAGTGATGCAGGTTTTGTAACTCAATGCGAAAAACAACAAATATGGAGGTTAATTTCATCTGAAGAGGTAACACAACAGTCAGTGTGTACTAAGTGCATCTTCCTTTTCAACATGTAATGTAGGTGTAGGGCATGTCACAAATCCTGTGCATTGTGTGCAAGTGAGGACCAAAGAGCTCGGCGTTGAAAGAGTAAATGAGACAGGAGGGTGGTTTGAAGAGAAATAAGGCGCATCCAGTACACAATGTTTGTATTACTGATCTCCTCATCAGCCAATATTATCAAGGACGTGCCTTTAGTGTGTATATTAGTACAGAAGTGAGTGATTCACACGCAGATATGAAGTACTAAGTAATTAGCTGGGGTATTGTCATTTAAATTCATGTATGTACATTTTGTCTTTTGAAGCTATTTCACTGGTTTCTCTCTCAGAACAAAAGCAGTCAACAGCCGCCTGACAGGCAACATAAGCGGATTGTTTAAGGGGATGATACTGATATAAAGCTGGGATGAAGACATTTCTTAACATGTGTGGGGGAAAAAAAACACACACTCGGCATGTGTAACAAAAAAAAAAAAAAAAAGCTGAAGGGAAGCTGAAGGCGACGAGGACAAACAAATAATGGGGGTGAGGGGGAAAAATAGAACGCCATTCTTTAAGGAAAGTGAGCTCGCACCCAGGGGGGTCCCCGCGGATGCTGAAAAATTAAAGTCGACGGTTTCAAACTGTCCAATTTCCACATCAAACGCTCGCAGCCTCTTGCCTCTCTCTCCCCGGCTCTGCTTCAAACGGCAGGCAGCCTGGAGAGGGCTGCTCTCCTCTCTTCCTTCTCCTCCTTCTCCTCCTTCTCTTCTCGTAAGACTATTTTTTTTTCCATTTCCTTAATAATCCCACTCCCTAAATCCCCAAAGCGCTGTACTGGTTCCACTAGCCACCGTCTCTCCATCGCCTAATTATACCCCAGCGAGCCCATTAATCAACTCCTAAATTATTTAGGCAAGCTTCTCTGCCTGAAACCTTCACTGTCACAACCGTAAGGAGGGAGGGAGGGAGGAAAAGAGAAGGGAGGAGGGGGTGAGGGGGAATCAGAGAGAGGAAGAGAGAGAAGGAAACAGACATGGGGAGAGAGAGAGAAAGAGAGAGAGTCAGAGGCTTCACACACAACCCGAAAGCTCTCCCCTAGGACAAAACAGCACAGTTCAAGGCAGGGGAGTGCCGGCTAACACAACATTTACATTGCATTTCTTATGCATTCTTTTCTTTTCCCCCCAACAAACATGCAAACACGGATTCATGGAATTCATGAATACATCTGCTGCTGACAGCCACCGCAGCAGTTTAGGAGGGAGTCAACATGCACCATCAGGGTCTAACAATCCAGGGTCCCCCAATCAGGCTCCTATGCCTTCACACGTGTGTATATGTACAGTGTGTGTGTGTGTGTGTGTGTGTGTGTATGTGTAGGGGGACAAAGACTCGTAGCAGCCCTATGCTAAGCTCAGCTATATTATAATGGATAATGGAGCTCCAAACCATAATGGCTTTCATCTTAACACTGTGCCGAGATAAAGAGATAAGACGAACCTTTGATGCAGGTCAAAGGGAGAAGTGTAGCTCCTCTCAAATCAAGCTGTTAGCCATATGCATCACGCTAGCAGCACTAGAATACACCAGAGAGTGATCAATGGGGATTCAGCCTGAATTCTCAAGCACCTTTTGATAGACGCGCTCTGTCAAACGTAACTGATGGCTCATATCGCTTTGCATCTGATTGCAGAATTGAACAATTGCATTCCTAAAGGCCCAATATATTTAATTTTTTTCTCCAGGGGTTCTCTCAACTTTGTTCATGATGTTTGTGTGGGTTGTAATTAATTTTTACATTAACAATTTCCAACCCCTGCACTGGGCATGATTCTAGAGAATGACTGTTAAACTGCAAATCAAATACACCTCTCTCTTTAAAGCACCTTCAGGACCCCCCCTCCACCACCACCACTTCTATTTCATGCATGGTAACAACACTGGGCTTGTGGACCAAAAGACAAAAACACAAACTCAGCTTCCAAAGTACAGTGTCCAATGCGCCGGCTAATGGCCTTGTCCAACATCGCTAACAAATGTCTTTATTGTCCGTGTATTGCTTAAACAAATTTTATGTCGACTACATTTCAGCATATCGGTTTAAATAGCAATTCACAGACATCATTGCTACCTACATTTATTTTGCTAGCTAGCTGTATTGTTTTTAATAGCTTACTGCTTACCCCTTGTGCCACCACAACAGATCTGACCACTCAAGGCATGGACTCCACAAGACTTCTGAATGTTTCCTGTGGTATCTGGCACTAAGAAGTTAGCGCCAGATCCTTTAAATCCTGTAAGTTGTAAGGTGAGGCCTCCATGGATCATATCAATGAGCATTGGGGGCCAATGACCCCTTTGGTTGTTATAGCCCCGTTGTTATTTCTTGGTCCACATTTGATAGGTGCATGTCCGTGCATAACAGAAAAACAAGATCTGTGCATTGGAGATGCTCTGACCCATTTGTCTAGCCATCACAATCTGGCTCTTGTCAAAGAAATTTGCTGCCTAATTTAACCTACCCCTTGACAGATACCACAGGAGATGAAGATATTCAGTGGTGCTAACGTTATGGCTGATCTGGGTATAATATTGCAAGTACTGCATTTTGTACCATTTCTGCCTAGACTTAAAATAGACCCAAAGATACACTTGAAGCACACATGTGAAAGGCTACATTAATTCATTTAGGAGCATTTTGCTCAGGGCATGGAGCATTGCCGCACCTGAAAAACAAGCTGTTTTTGTTACTGTGCCTGTGAGAGTTATACATGTAAATGATGTTCTCATTGTCTCCCATGTATTATAACTTCTTTAAAAAGCAGTCCGTGCAGAAAAGCATGTCATCTCTTTAACTTGAACAGACAGGTCTACACTGATCAACGCTGAATAGGCAGATATAGGTAAATATATTTTTTTTATAAACAAAAATAACACTTTTTTTTTTTTTTGCGAACGGCACTTTTTGAAACTTTAACATTTACATAGTGCTTCCAAAACTTTGAAAAAAAATGACATGAGCCCTAAAATACAGTGAAAGGTTCTTTGGAGTGATTCCATAGAAGAATCACTTTTGGTTCCCAAAAAACTGTAAATAAGATGTGCAAGTGAGAAGAGCCTTTTGACAGCTCAAAGAACCTTCACAATGTGTGGTACCTCTTTTTGTTCTGGCTATCTTTAGGTTTCTCATATGTTAGTAGTGTTATTCTTAAGAACGTTCCGATCCGATTTAGTGGGGCCGATCCAGACATTTTTTAACGGACTGGGTATTGACTTTTATGGTTCCGAGTCTTAGGTTAGCTGTAGCAGAGTACCACCTGATGTACTCTAAGTGCCAATAACAGACTAGATCCTTAGCTGCTGCAGACAAACTGCTCATCTTTTTTACCCTAGACATAGTTTATAATGTCAACATTGTTACTGACATTATTGTTGACCGTAAGTCTTTACTCTTTCAGAAAATGTTTGTCTATTTTCTGACGTTTTTGTCCACAATGCCAAAATGACCCAGTTTGGTTTTAGCTGTGCAACGTCAAAGATATTTTCTTCCATTATATAAAATGGGAAAGATATATAGATGTTACTCTCATCCTGTCTTTACTATGGTGGAAACGATGGTGGAAAGATCTGTTCTACCAGCGAGAGAACATGCTCCTTTCTTTGGTTCTAAATCAGCTTTAAATGGCACATTCTTAACCGAGGAGAAGGCTAATGCACACACACTAGCTAAGTGATCTGCAGAGTTGGAAAGAAACTCTAAAGTTTAGTAATTTATCAAATTTAGTTTGATTAATAAAAAATGTTTAATAAAAATAGTGATTTTACTGGTGTTTACTATTATGCATTAGCACATCTTGTTGTGGGGCTGTATTATTTCTAGAAACAAATAGATCTGATTGGTATTGGCTGAGAGAGAGTATTGGCATTAAGAGACTTGGATCGGATCAGGGTGCAAAAAAAACCTTGATCATGACATCCCTAGTTATTCTGTGTACAGCACTTTGGTCAACATGGTGTTTTTAAATGTGGTTTACAAATCAATCCTCACCAGAACCAAATGTTCTATAGCAATTACATTTTTTCCACAACTGTAAGTTCAAGCCAAGAACGTTTAGGAACCTTTATTTTTAAGACTGAAATGTGCACGAGACTCCATCTAATCTGTCAAAACAGTCAAGCTTAGCTCATTAAATGTGAGCCACTGTTGTGTTTCTTAAAGCCAAAGGCAGCGCTCGTCTCTGTGGCAGTTCACACGCAGTTGGAGAGGAGCTAAGTGTAGGAAGTTCAGCTGTCAGCGTTCTGCACAGTCTCCGTGGCCACACTGAGGACGGAGTGAACTCAAAGCAGCTTCAGCACCGAGAGATCCCACCTCTGTGATGCTGCGCTTGAGTGTCAGTCTCATTAAACGCACACACTTTTTGTAGCCCATCGATTCTCCAGGGATGTTTATTAAATTAATCACATTTTGCTCAAGGCAAGTTTAGACAATCAGCGGCAGTGATTGGCAGGCCTGGCAGCTTGTGATGCAGTGTGAGGGGTGGGCCTGTTTGGTAAAGCTAACAGGGCCTGACTTAGACGCAATGCCGTGGCAGTTTTACACCTCGCCTTATTGAATTATTTTCCCCTCGGGGTTTCACAAGGAGAGGACGCTGAGGGCCTTTGGAGAAGCGGTGGACAAGGGCTGAGTAGGAACTGACAAAGATATGCAAAAGCATAGGGACCTGAATGACTAAGTGGAGGACTGATAAGACATATTTTTGCATGTACAGTTCACAGTACAGCCTTCTGTCTGTACAGCGAGGATCCAAACTAGTTTGAGAAATAAAAACGGAACCAAAAATGTAAGCTTTTTTAACTGCTGTGTCTTTGTAGTATCTGAACCAGCATTAATGCAGCACCAATTAGGCTATATCTGCTGTCATAACAACTCTTTATTTGCTATCTGATAGCTATTTCTCTATATTATAAGGGAACAAACAGTAAATATCTGTAGTCTATGTGTGTGTGAATAGAGACAGATGGACATGCTGGGTCTGCATGGGTTTCCAAATCCACATTTTAATCATATTGGGCCTCAATCCTTAGAACCCTTTGAAGCACCTTTATTTTTGTGTAGTGTTGGAAGATAGTGTTTAGGGAAGTGAGCTTTATAGGATAGTCCAAGGTATCCACACATCTTAAACTGTAAGAACCTGTATGTGGGTCAACACTTCAGCTTCTCTTTCTTATGACTACATACACTATATGGACAAAAGTACAGGGACACCTGCTCATTGACTGTTTCTTTTGAAATCAAGGGTATCAAGAGCTTATCCTGCTTGTGTTGGAGTAACTGTCTCTACTGTCCAGGGAAGGCTTTCTACTGGATTACAGCATTGCTGTGAGGATTTGATTGCCTTTTTTAGTGTTAGTGAGGTCAGGATGTGAGATGATTACCACCCCACCTCATCCCAAAAGTATTGCATGGAGCACCATCACTCCAGAGAACACAGTTCCACTGCACTACAGCTTAACGCTGGGGGGGCTTTATACCACTCTTGCCATGACATTAGACACAGTGACAATAGGTTCATGTTTATTTGCTCCAGATAGTCTTATTCTATTAGCAATACTTCTCTACAGGGACTTGGCAAACTGTGTGTGTGCACATTTGCACATCTGTATCAGCAATGGGTGCAATGTCAAGTAGCTTAATGCATTCATTAAAGGCAGTGTCCACAAAAATCTGTTTACACATTACATTCACAGCAGTTACTGTAAAATCTTCAGTAATTACCTGGTAATATGTATTGTAATAATAATGTAATAATAATAATAAACTTAAGGGGTCCCTTTAAAGAAAACACTTTCTTTTGGTGTCTGCTTGAGCTGTAGCAGGAAAAGAACGAGGAATAAATATGTTTATGTTGGCAAACCACCGGTCACCTGTCTGGTAACTGTACTATAATAATATCAGAGGGCTATGACATGAGGTACACCTATTTTTACCATATCAACAAATATAGATATGCAAACAGCACAACACATTCATTGGCCTCACATGCTTGGCGTGGGTGGTCTAATTATTTGGCCGAAAGCAGAAATTTCTAACAGAGGCAGGAGACTCCAAATAGGCCACATACGCAGAAGCTTCAGCCCTCCTTGGTGCGTGACCTGTTTGACAGCGTGCGAGTGTGAGGAGGTGAGGAAGTTTACCTTGCCGTCCTGACTCCAGGAAGGGTTTAATGAGCTCTCCCATACTGCTCTCATCCGCTGCCACTGCCTTCAGAAGCTCGCCACAACAAACTACAGAGAGAGAAAGAGAGAGAGGAAGAATAAAAAAAGAGAAAAAGAGCATGAGGAAAACAGACAGCGAGGAAGAGATAGCAACGGAGAAAGAGAGAAAGTAAAGTTTTAAATTTTAAATAAACAGAATGCTCAATGTTCAGTGTGACCTTTAAGGCAGTCTCAAGGCAGAATAGGAAAGGATAGGTCTTGAGCTTGCAGCCCAGGGCAGCAGGAAGGGACAGGTGATGAAAGTCAACAACAAGGAATTGGGAGGAAATGTAGGAAAAAAAGAGTAAAACTTTAAACAAAGAAACTATACTCTGACTATTTTCTGTATCCATCAACCACACTGGAACACATTTCTGACTACATGTAGCAAGATCCCAACAGGTAAAGACAGGTTTCAAAGTAATGTGGTTACTCACTGTTGACTAGCTCATACTTCTTAGCAATTAACGTAGCCTGGAGACTTTTCCCAGATCCTGGCGGTCCAAACAGGATGATTCTGGGGGTGTGTGGCGCAGCAGAGCGTTGTCTGGACAGAACGTAGGTCAACACTGAATGACAGAGACAGCACAAGAGCACAGAAGAATTAACTGTAAGATTTAAATTTACTATGGTTGTTTATGTCTATAGTTGTCGCTATATATTGAGGGCTCTTGTACACCCGGGATACATAGCCTGTACCTTATAGTGTATATTACAGCCTTGCTCTGGGAAAACAAATGCATTTCCAGTTAATGATAAACAACTGTGCCATGTAAGAAACACAGCTAATCAATAATCAACTATTAATGCAGTTTAACTTAATTGTAGTCAATATATCAGTGCCACTCTAATGATATAGGTCACACATTACACATGTAATTAGTGTATTTACCAACTGGGCTTACTGAGCACGTGCCCAAGGGGCCTGGGACACTAGAGGCATAGACTGAGATTACAGTTGACGCTATAACCAAGACAATCTATCAAGACCTCAACAAATGGGTAAAACACGAGTTAATAAAAGTACAGTCATATAATATAATAATTTATCTGGAAATGTTTGTACACTTGTAACCAATGAATGACACCTTCAGTTAGGTTCCTGACATGTTTCTGGGGGGAGCCATGTAAAAGCAGGTTTACTATCTAGAATAGCTGCAATAATAATGCAATACAGACAATCTGTGGTATTAATGCCTTTTAATATGGTCAATTTATCTCATTGCAGGCCAAATCAGTGCTGAAAATGTTAGAAATGATATAGCAAAAAGCTAAAAACAAATTCTTTGTTTATTTCTTTTGTCATGGCATCAAAGTTATAGTTATAAAAGGAAAAGGACAGTGATGGCGATTAATGATGTGCCTTTATGGTCATATATACATATATACTCATATATAAAGTACAGTGAATATTTTCTCTTCGCATAATAATAAAAATTCCAGCTTACAAAGCCAGGATCCGACAAGCAGTAAAACTGTGATCAATAACCCAGCACTCTAACCACTGAGCCACCACTGCCCGCCTTGGACGACCCATGCAGAGTGTTATCTTTTTCCTGTGTTTTAGACCTACCATCAGAGAAGCTTAATCAAAATCTGAGTTGCTGTTGAAAGTAAAATACAGTGCCATAACGGATGGGTGGTGTTTGCTTGTGCAGGTGTTGTCAAAGGGCCCTGCGAAGGTTCATTTCCAGGCGCCGTTGCCGTTTCATACTGCTTTTTACATACTGATTTTTTTTAATCAGCCGTTCCACTGTCCACAAAATAATTTACAAGTGGAGAACATGTATAACAACTGCTGACATGACCAGGTCAAACCATACTAGCAAGTTCAACCCAGTACAGAGCAGAACGCAAGATGTGTAAAGAAGTCTCCTACAATCCTAAAATTGTAGGACCTATAGGTTGCTCTTGTCACAGTTGATGTCAAAGTAAATGCATCTATACTTAGAAATAGATCACACTCCTTCAAATTCATCTCCACTGATATTTTCAGATCATTTGTATAGTTATATATCCTTCATCTCTCAATACTGTTCAAATGTAGTCCTTATAGGCCTCTAAGGCCTAAACCTAGTTGTATGTATATGTACTGTAATATGTCTTTAAAGGTCTCCATTCAACTCCTTTTCCACAGGATATGACTGACTAGTTAGCAACATGCCAATCCACACAATTCACACCTTCAAACATAGCCTTTTACACTACATTTCTTTCACATGATCAGTCTTACTCTGGAGAACTTTAGATAGTTAAAGTTAGAACTTGTCCTCATTCAGCCCTAGCCAGCCTACTGTATTCCACAAAATTGGGCTACAGTGTTTTGTAGTGTAGTAAGAACACAGGGACATTGGCTAAATGTTTAATGGAGCTGGATAACACTGCACTTATGAGCTGGCACAGAGAACTTCTCTTTAAAAAGCCAATTGCTCACAGTGATCGAATACAAGCTGAATATAAGGTGGTTTGATGAATAAATCATTAATAAATCATTCAACATTTTCTTTTACCTTCTCATAGTGATCGAATACAATCTGATTATAATGTGGTTTGATTAATAAATCATTAATAAATCATTCAACTTTTCTTTTCACCTGCCACGTGACGCCGCCACGCGGCTAACATCTGTTAGCAACTGGGCCTCACCCGCAATGCTGCTTGCCTAATGTGTGCTAATTAACAACGGCCTAATTGTGACTAATGAGACTCCCTCATCCCACGCTTTGTGCTGCTTTAATTGCAAGACAACAACGGTGATAAATGGTTCATATGCAAAACATGTTAATGCGCTAAAAGGCGACGGCAGGGGGAGGCTAGCAATGTCGCAATCAAACCGCATGCTGAATTAGGCAGAATCAATATTTAAGATGACAGCTTTATTGCGGTTTATGGCTCTGTCTGGAGTCATGAATGTTTTATGGTTGAGAAAGACTCCAAATATTTGTTTTATTTCCTCCGTTTAACTTAATCAAGCGAACGGGGTGTGATTAAATAAAGATAGAGGCAGTGTGGCGCAGTGGCCCAAACCTCGCATTTTAAAAATCAAGCTGAAAACCTCCAAACCATTAGTGGAAGAGTGGAAGAGTTGCTCTCCTGGTGCTAGACATGGCAATCTGAATGCAATACTAATGCGCTAATGCTGCTTGAAACAGCTTTATGAGTACACAGTGCACTGTACACAACTGTCTAAGAATATGAATATAGATTAGGACAATCTTTTGGTTATTTACGAAGAGGGGAAAATGCCAGAAAAGTAGGTGAGTCATTCTTTAAAACAGGTGGCAGTTTCATCTACCATTTAATAAGATGCATTAGGCACACTAAGGTGTACTAAGGTGTTGTTTCCAAAGCTTAAAGGCTATTCAATAGTTCTTGTTAAAATGATATATGAGCAAATACAATTTCTTAAATTTTTTTTTAATAATATGTATGTTTCTATGATCTGTATACATCTCTTTAGGTTTGACCTACCACCCTGTCAGACTGACTTGTTTTGTCTATAAACAATTGTCTGTTGCATTACATAACATTCGTTTACTTTTGTTTATTTGTTGCTTTTTCAAATTAAACAGTGTCTGTCAATCCACCTTGTCTTACAAAATAGGGGGGGAATCATGACAATTTATGGACAGAAAATTATATTTTAAAATGATTGGCATGTGTGCTAGGTCAGAAAGTTCTAGGATGAAATTTACTGTCACATACGACCTTGTCATGTAATGTTTCATAGCGAATATGGCTCCCATATCTGGATACAAATTATAATATTAATATGAATTTTATGCCTGAGGTGGTAAAATGTGTTTTGAACATATATCATAGATGAATATATCTTTCATGTTGTGGATTTGGCTTTTCCAAGTACTACTTAGAGGAGTGCTGCAATGTGCAAATATGCCCTCTAATAATTCACAGCATTTTTTTTACTGTGTGCTATGAGCATACTGATCATAATCATAGTTTTAGAAGCTGATTTCTGCGTGTGTTTTGATGAGTCAAGGTCCAACAAAATTCGCTGTCAAAATTATACAGACCAATATTTAACCATGCCATGTTTATATTTCATGTGATTTTTTTAATATACTGCCAGGCATATCACAATATGCTGCAATACAGTTGCAACGCTATAGTAGTTTGGCCATATTGTAGAGTCTGACTGACTGTAACCAACTATAACAAACAGACATCCCTATCCCGATAAAAAATGCAGCATTTATTTCATAACCCCCCTTCCAAAAAAGCCTGCCTCACTTTACAGTGGAATGATGTATGCAAAGACGAGCTAAAATATTCAGCAGACACTGCTCGCCTTATCCCACAACAAAAGGAGGGAGAAAGTGACAGAATTATTTTGTCAAGTTGAGCGGTGTAATATTGAGACAGGTTGTACTGGGCTAGCTTTAATGGCTCTGGTGAGGACTGCACATCGTTCCGCGGGTCCTCGCGGGACGGCAGGCGCCTGCGGCACAGCCTGAGGCAGAGTCCCCCAACCAGCCGCCGGCCTGACAGCCCGGCCAATCACTGCCTCTCAGTGGAGCGGCTGTACCGCTGACCTGCGACCAAAGCTTCGGTCAGCACAACAGGGAAGTACTGTACGCTGGGAATGGGGGAAATCACAGTGTATGAGAGCAGACTGTGGAGGACTTTAAACATACCTACTGAATGAAAGCACGCGGGGACCAGATTTCTTGATCTCATTTGCACAGTGCTAACTGCACCCCACTACTTTTCACTCATTAACAGAAAGGTCTGCATATAACAGAAGTTCTCTGTCAGTCTGCTGCACTTGTTTGTTCATGTACTCCTGCAAATCAGAGCAGCTGGACATGTAAGCAAACAGTCAGGAGGAAAATAAGGCTGTGTTCATACCTCAGCCGTGCATATTTACATGTAATCCTAAAGAAAGTGGTCTGAATGTGGAAATTTTTAAAAAGTGCTGCCGTGACATTAAGCATTTTTTTCAGATAACCAAGTCACAGCTCAGACAGCTAACAAAAAAAACCAAAATGGAAGATAAAGTGATAATGGAAAACCCCACGGACACTGCACTAGAAACCTAAGCATTAAAAGTTTAAAAGTTTAAACCAGTTAATTGGTTTCTGTACTAAGTACAGAACATAAGTAAAGTACCAAATGCAAATGAATAACCAAGCTTATGAAGTCAACCAAAAGCCAAGTAAAAAATTTATAAATAGTAAATACGTTTTATAATATGCTTTAAAAACAAAGACATTCAAGCATGCAGTTCTTGCACTGTAAAAGCTAACTTGGAATGACTCACATTCCTTAGTTCTGCATCTCAGTGTGGTCACCAATAACTGAGTTGAGCCTCGAAAACATTAGTAAATGAGCTGTAGCTGAAATTGCTTATATATGCTGTAAGATGTTTGGTCTGTGTTCCTCCCTCTCAATTTGTCTACTTTTAATTCACATTAATTCACATACTTTTTATAATCTACATCCGTAGGTTAGAACTTTCCAATCATATGACATCCCCAGACTGGGAAGCTTTTAATGGATCTCTGGGCCCTTGCTGGTATTTAAACGTATGATCTCCTCACACCTGATGATCAGCAGTTAGACTGTAGGGCCACTCAGAGCTATGAAATCTTTACATTCTTTCGAACATGGTTTAACAGCTCTAGAGTAGTGCAACTGTCCAAACTGCTTGTCAAGAGACAGGAGATCATAAGTCCAAATGTCATCAACATCACATCCCTCCATGATGAGAAATATGCAAATCGAAAGGCATACCCCATGTTCTAACCTGCAGTTGAGAATAAACTGTAAACAAATTAAGGGGGAGGAGCACAGACTAAACACCATACACAATACTTAAGCAATTTCAGCAGCAGCTCATTTACTAAATCTTACTTTTATTGGAGAATCACCATTCAGAATGTTCTATAGTCCAAGACTAGGCTTAAACCCTGTCTGGGAAATCGGCCCAAAATGTACCGCTGACCAAACTCAGAAGCAGAACAAAAATATGAGAGGAAAACTTGAAGTTAAATAAATTATTAAAAAACAGTTCATTTTACCTGGCCTGACATTTCTACAGGGTGGGGGAGATCATTCCAAAACTTGCTGAGGGCCAGATGAATGTTGAGACAGTACACCATTATTAACATTACATCTAAACTAGAAGACTAGCTAAGACAGCTAGTTAGTGGTGTACGGGTATATAAGTTTCACCAGCCACAGCGTGCACATGAGCTTACCTTGGGCAAACGCATCAACGTGGGCCTGGTCTGCATCAACAATTTTCAGACAGTTCTGGTAAGTGCGTTGCAGAGCGTGGGCTTCCCTTTGGTATGCCTGCATCTGAAGAAATATTACATCCTCCGAGATCAAGTCCTGTGGCTTCTCAAGACGCTGAGCCACCTCTGCACTCTCAGGGCACATGAATGTAACATGATACACATCTGAGGACATGATGAAAGAAAACAATGAGTTAAAAAAAGTTGGTTAACAAAAATAACACTAGCACAATTATTGGACTGTGCATGGTGGACATTTCCACTATCAGGACGCTATTAAGAAGTCCTGTATGATCTATGATCCAGTACAGGACAGAGAGGTCAGGAGGATGATGGGAGTTCAACAAATATTTCTACATTTATTGGAGCATATTGTTTTTATATGGTACCTTTTTATATAGAAGAGATTGTTGAGCAGGACTAAACTATGAAAATCTTAGAAAATAAATGTCTCAATGAATGACAATTAGTTTTCCAAACTTTGAGAGTTTGACCAGAATGGTCATTGTGACAAAGCAAAGATTACATACTAAAGATGTGTCTCAAAATTATTAAGCAATACATCTGCAAAATGTTTAAAAAGAATATCAGTTAGTAAAGGAATTAATAATAAGACTGTTCGGTGGGTAGGTTGTCTCCAATCACCTCCTTCAATACGATACACACTCATTCTTTCTAAATATGATGATGGATACTGACCACAGAAGCAATGTCAATAGAAACAGAAAGCTCTTAACATAGCCCAGCAAATTAATACTCTTGTGGATGATCTTTTTCCAAAGTTCTCAGAATAGGTCTTTCTGAAAGTCCTCAGCTATTGATGCTAAAAATCTAAAAAATGTATAACAATTTATTCTTTAATTGCTTGAACAACTAAGGAAGCTTAGCTTTCTGGAATGTAATTAATGTGCTCATGGCTGTCAGGACATCAGGACACTAGATTTCATGTAGTAAACGACCGCCAATTGCACTTAATACCAGAAGCTGACCCAGTATACTGCATGGGAGCATGCATATTGTACGCATCAATGTGAAGAAGACGCATTTCAAATGTATTCCAAAATAAAATGACATAGATGAAATAAGAAACCGTCTACAGAAATCTGGGATGCCTTGCCCTACTTATATC
The DNA here is from genome assembly GCF_030463535.1 of Salminus brasiliensis. Lineage (NCBI taxonomy): Eukaryota > Metazoa > Chordata > Actinopteri > Characiformes > Bryconidae > Salminus > Salminus brasiliensis. The sequence goes on along the minus strand of NC_132897.1, from coordinate 8,201,536 downwards.
CAAAGTGTAGCATAAAATCTTACTGCCTTTCTGTCTTATGGCACACTCACTGCAACAGTAAGTATACCTTAGAAAGCAGTCTAACTTTGATTCTGGAAAAGAGAAGATGGCAATTATATGGATGGAGTGCATCCACTCTTTAACAAATCTGTGGGGAGTGGGAGCTTTTGTTCATTATAACATGGCTTTGCTATACCCAGAGGACCGGCTGCCATAGTTGGGATTCAGGAAACAGGTTGTGTTTGGTTGAGGTCTACAGTTCACGAAGCGCATTTCAATCGAGGCTGCGGGTTGGTTCTGTTTTTTAGCCGTACTCTGCACTGAAAAACTGCGGTGATCATCCAGATATTACCTCCTGTGACAGGGTCTATTCTCTTGCCCAGACTCCTTTCAATCAGGACAGACTTAGGCGCTTGCAGCATCACTGAAATAAAACAAATTAAATGTGTAGTTGTCCAGTTATACAGAGATAATTAATGAATTCATAGTAATTACAAGGCAATACGTCTTAACATGAAAACCTAAATAATAAGTCTAGAGTTTAACACTTGCGGCAATCAGCTACTAATAACACCTGCAAACTGCAATTTAATGTTAACTATTGTTCACTATTTGAAAGGTTTATTGGAATAAATGGAAAATTGTAAACTTTCAATTAAGATCACATTTAATGGTAGAAAGGGAAATATATACTTATATGTATATGGTGCATGTATAGTCTTCTTTTGTGAAAATAAACACCATACTTTAAGCTTTTGCAACACTAATTTTTTTTTTTACAACACAACAAACAAAACAAAGCTGAAAATGCCAACTTAAAACGGTCTAAACTTATTTAGACAGTTATTCCATTTTACTGAATAACTTATTATGTATTATGTAATATAATTATTTTATATAATTGTTCATTTAACAGGGGCACACATTAATTTGCATCATTATTTAATATTGTAAATGTGCCAGATTTAGCCAAATATCTCAGTCTTTCTGTAGTTACTACAGCCAGATTCTCCAACATGAGATCACAGACATCACTATCACCCTTTCTGGTTGTTCACTGACCAACATGTTCCGGAGCAATGCCAGCCTCCTGTAGACAGAGAGCCTCTTCTCGGGACTTGGGGATGGCTTCAAGCACCCAGCCCTGTGACAACAATACAAGCTGTAATATCACAAACTGTCTTATATAAATAAGCACACAGAACCAGTCAATTGGAAAGCTTGAAGTCATAAAACAGCCACACAGCTGGGTTTTTTTTTTTACCCTGGTCAACTGCTGTACATTTTCTAGTCCTGCCTTGGTCTGTTTGATAGAGCAAAAATAATCTCTCAGTGATAAATAGTTGTTTAATGCAGCTAATGGGCACCCAATGTATAATTCATACAAATAGTATCCCTGTATGAGACCATGAGAGATAAAAATAATGAATGCATAAATTCATCTGTAAATGCAGGCTAAAAGTGGCCTATATGGGGATTCATGCAGTGAGGCAAAAGGAGGGTTAAATCCATAAAACCTTGAAAATGTGCCTAATTCTCCAGCTCCTCTCCTCCGCTTCTTACACGGCCATAAAAAGAACATAAGAAGAAAGGGAAAAATCGCATGCATATCATTCATTAGCTACAAATCCATAAAAAAAATCTCTCTCTAATAGTCTCCTAAATCCCAAGGCTTGCTGTGCAATGGTGCGGTAAAATAAAGAAGCCTCAAAGAAACCGTCTCCCTCAAGTGCTTGTTAGGGGCCAACTTATTACCGCGGCGAATAATCTTAAAATAAATAAATATATGCAACAAACATTTATAGATCTAAGTATTATCAGAGGAGCTGTGGGTTTTTGCTGCCGAGTTGCCTGTGCCTGTTTGAAATCAGCCTTTGTTTTTCCCCGCTTTGATCTTTAACAGCGAACCTATCCTTTGCTTTACCTGATCTCAGTGCGCGAGTTTCCTCCCACTTACTTTCCCATTAAGCATTTGATTGCCTCTGTGGCAGTGAGGCCCATGGGCTGGGCCCGCTAACTCGAGCTGCACACTGACTCCGAAGCCACGCGTTAAACGGAGTGCGGCGGAAAAGGGCCTGCGGACAACACAGCAAAAAACTCCCTACAGCCTGGACGCAGAGGTCAGCTGGGAGGAACCTAGGTGGTTAGACACTGAAACTTAGTAAGTCTTAAGTAGGCTGTAAATATTTCAGAAGGCTACATTAAAATGAAGCTTCCAGAATAGTGCGTAAGGCATGCATCTTCACTGTTGTGAGAAAACTTAATATCCCCCAAAACAGCAACGTATTGGAAAGTTAATGTAAGAAGGTTTTTTTCCTAATTCTGGACCATTTCTCTTGATTTTCTCATTCTGAAATGTTGACACGATGTACAGAGAAGCTTAGATTTTCAAATCCTCGCTGTTAAATGAAAAACATATAACTCCAAAATGGTGGCTTTACAGAAGAAGGCAATGTTCTTAACTTTGAATGGAAGTTGTAAAATAAGTTTATTACAAGAAATTTAGAGCATTTCTATTATTCTGTTCATTCATAAGTGTTTAGACAGTGAACAGCTGCAGGGTTTAAACCATGTTTTTCATTTTTCATTCATGTTTTCAAAATCTCTACTTTTGGTTCACTGAAGAACCTTTTAATACACGTTTTTTTCTGTTCATATCTGTAAATAGCAATGTGTAGAAATATTTTGAAATGAACTGAACTGTACATGTAAAGAACCTTTAAAGCATCAGTAATTAATTTGTTTTCTTCTAAACTAAAAGCAGTATTATTCTTGAATACTGTAAAAAGAAATACTATAATAAATGGTATCAGTGTGCTGGAGTGAACATACCTGCAACATCTAATATATTCGTTCTAAAAACAGAGTGGTCTGGTAGTTTTTTTTGGCCACGTCACACCTCTTTATGTATTTGTGTCACATGCACAACCTCTTAAAAAAAAGGGTCCGGTACCGGTTACTTAAGAAACCATGGCTCTGCTATAATGGTGCTGATACAAACAGAACAGCAACTGTGAGAGCTACTGCGAACATGGACATATCAGTACAGCAAACTCATTCTGCTCATTCACCCACTGTCAAACCAAAGATACGCAGAATTAGAACTGAAGAGAGCTGGCGAGCTACAAGAAAGACAACGTCCTTTTTAAAACCAGAATAAACACTGGCTTGGCGAGCGCTCTGTGACCTGAAAGGAATAAAAGTGATGTTCAGTTGGCTTTGTTCTTGCCAAGCAAGTAATGTATTTTATTTTTTATGACTAGCTGCTAAAGCAGTAAGGTACAACTACATTATCTGTACAGCTAATCCGCTGGTTAGCTTGCTAAAAATGTTTTTTGCCTCTGTTGTCTGGTCACTAATATCACACAGGTTTTAAAAACTCCACCCATATGTCCACCTAAATAGATACCTGACTGAGTGGAGGCTTTATAAAGCTACTGTTTTCTATGTTTATCGGACAAAAGTGCTTTCTACGTTGTGGCAGTATTTCATCATAAATGAGCAAAATAAATGTTCACATTTACACGAGCCTGCATTCAAAGTTCACAAAATTTAAAAAATGCTTATACCTTCAACCAAAAAGTCACTATTATGTATATACATGTTTTTTTCTGTAGACAGTGACGGTATGTAACCGCATGTAAATGGTTTAAAACCTAAATGAAGCTACATAACTCTCTTGCATCTTCGGAAGACATTTCCTTTAGCAAGTTTTTACGAGCTCTCTTTGAATACTCCACTGACTGAATGAATGGAAACTTGCAATCATTAGATTCTTCTGCTCTGAAAAAAGACGGCACCACATTGCATGTTTCAAAAGTACTCTTCCACAGGCTCTGTGCAATTACACATTCTCACCAGAGAGGTCATTAAATCTCCAAATCCCCCAAACATACAGAATATCGCTTTAAGAAGGTCTTACTTTTAGGACTACACTGAGGAAAAAATGCAGGTTTAAATATGATAGCACTGTAATACAAGAACAAATGTAAAAATCAAGGAGCCAAAAAAGATTTGGAAATACAAAAATAAAAATAAAAATAAATAAAAAATAAAAACATGAATAAAATGGCTGTCCTTGACAGGGACCTTGTAGGGAAATAAAGAAGGTAAAGAAGTTACTAATAACTAACTAATAAAATGGAATATAATTTTTTTTAATATTTACAACACACCATGGACATCATTGGTAACATTTGAGAAGACTGCATTTATAACAGTGTCATAGTCAGGTGTAAACACAGTGTTTAAGGCTAGTTGGAGTTGCAACAATGGCTCCAGGGTAAAAATGTGTTTATGAGCTTGTTTGTTTTTTATTTACTGGACCTGTAGGGCCTTCCAGAGGGCAACAGGTCAAACAAATGATGTTAAAGGGATACTCATATAACCATCTACAACCAGCCATACAATTAGTACCAGTTGCCTAATATTTAGTATGTCCCCTTGTGATCTGACCATTCAAAGCTCATTTATAAATTACATTTCAAAACATACTTAATTCATCAGTAAACATATTTAAACAATAAGGTCATCCTTCTTCTTAAGGAAGCCTATTGATTAGCAGATATTTGTCATTATTAATCAGTGTGGTTTGGCTAATTAGTGCTTCTTTAAGTTAAATCAGATGTAAGCTGCAGGATTTTAAATCCTTTGTTAATCTACACTCTTAATAATGAAGGTGCTTCAAATGGTTCTTGAGCCATAGAACATGGTTCAAATGGTTCAGTGCCATAGAAAAAACACTTTTGGTTCCATGAAGAACCATGTCTATAATAGAGATATCGGAGTACAAAGAACTTTTTTAGGCTCAATGAACCTTTCACTTGATGTAATTTAGAGGTTCTTCACGCTCAATCATCTCTCTGTGACCATCTTGAAACAGCTGGCTTTGAGTTGTTTGCATGCTTCAAAACAATACTATAATCCCAACCCTAAAAGGGAAATTAAAATAATCTGTAATTTACTCACAGTACACAACTTTTAAAACACATGATGAAAAAAAATGACTTTCATGGCACAAAAAGAGCCTTTAGGTGATTCTTGAGACAGAACTGCCACAATGAGGTCACAATACACCACTGATGTTGCTATAAAGTTATGACAAGACAACCAAAAGCACAATTAGCTTGTTGAACTAAATTTACCCTGTGTAACTTCATGCCCTGATCTCCCCAACTACATAAGGAGGGCCCATTAATGCTCATATGAGCTGTATATTAGACAAACAGAAAACCAGAAGAAACATTAAGCACTGTAATTTTATACGAGTACTGTAATTAAACAGTAAATTACTCCCAGTGTGTGCAGGTGTGTGTTTACACCAACACACGAGAATCCAGGTGAGTTATAGATAGCGAAGCAGCTCTTCGCGGAATAAAACCTGGAGGGCTGAGGGCAGAAAGAGAGTTCCAGGCCAGGTCCCAGACCTGATCGAAATTGTTAATGAGACTGCCTCTCTCAAACACACACGCACAGACACACAGTCCTGTCCCCAGAGCCCTAGAGCGGCCTGCTCCATTCCTTTTCATCCGCACATCAAAAGGCGCCGTGGTGTTTGGGGCGCTGGGCTCTGACAGAGACCCTTACACTGGAACATCTGCAGCGAGGCTGTGTATCACAGGAGGGACACGGGCGCAGCAGATGTCACCCGCTAGCTCAACAGCAGGCAGGGCGCATGAGCGGCCGCCGCGACCCGACTTAACTTACACACACCTGAACACACTGCCGGGGTCCTCGCACAAAGCCTCTACGACTTCAGCCTTGACTGTACAATTAGCCAATTAAGCCACCCTTCTGCTAATCACACGGCCATTGTCTCTGTATTGTTGTTTATTTGTTTCCTAAAAGGCTGTGTCACAATGCTTTACTGATAGTCCGGAGGACTAAAGTAAGAAGGTCTCTCGTTCCTCGTCTTAGAAGACGCTGTGATACGTTTGACCTGGTCTAGTGAACGTTTTATTAGGATTAGAATTAAAAAAATGAAGAAAAGGTGATTTTTAGAAATTTGAAGACTACCAGAAATAAGCTGTAAACAAACCAGACATTATATTTCTATATAATTATATATCTTTAAATATTTAGGCATCAAATAGATGCTAAAGATAAAGGTTAAGGATTGTGCAATGGCAAAGCTTCAGAAAGGCCTCTGAGCATACAATTAATCTGCTGTATTCTGCAAAGGCTTTACACCTCTGATTTGCAGCAGCTTAATGTTTCATTTGATCCAAGATATTGGTAATATGACTGCCTAATATGGGGTTAAAGTGCAGGACTTGAATAAAAACACCCAGTGCAATAATTAGAATTGATCAAATGTCCATAGAAGAGTTATATAAAGAAAGATTAAATTAATACGCGGGAGTAGTTTCTTTCATCATCGATAGCTCACTATCATCTGCTAGTCCATAGCCACTGGTGTTTTTCTCTAGATAGTAATTACATCCTGATTCCTATCCATAACACTGTTCCCCTTGTATAAACCATGTATACAGTGTATATTGCATGTTATATATTGCCTGTAAATTCTATGTACATCATCTGTGTATTATTGTCCTTGTATAGTCTGCTTACTGCTTGTATACTGTGCCTATTGCATGTTGTATATTGAACAAATAAAACATGTAACCCAAAGTGAGCAAGTAAGCAAGCCAAAGGTGACAGTAAAGTGATTGTATCCATGAATGAGAGCAGCCCCTTGGCTGCACATGCAGGTTTTATGTGTGATATATTACAGATCAGGCCTACTTTCTACTTTTGTGCTCATGGAAAAAGTCCCTTATGAAATAAAGCATAAGGACAAATGACCTCAGAAAGGACTCTATTATCTCTATTATAAGTATATTATATGTGTACAGTAATGGACATTAGACCAAATCTAAAACAATAAAAAATCAATGTCTTTCGTAAGTAATTATTCTTCACAGATATCAGATATTTAATCAAGCATGACCTTTTTGGTGCATTGCAATCAAAACAGCATTTAAGTTTATTCTGAACAGCACGGAACGGCACAGCGCAAAATAACACCCGTCTTTAAAAACTATTATTTGCGTGAAGTGTCAACCAGAGGGAGGCAGAAAAAAAAAACTTTCCAAATCCTATTACATTTCAATTGCAAAGTTTCCTGCATATTTCCCCCATCTCCCTAAATATAGAATTAAAGGCATTATGCAAATTCTAACAGTCTAACTTTATTTGGAAGTCTCATTAGGGATCTGGATGACTGCAGCACTTGCCACATGATCTTTCATTCTTTCTCTCTTTTCTTTTTTTCCCCCCAATTTACTTTTGGGGTTCTTTTTCTGGGACTGTGAGAGTATTCATTAAGCTGATATTTCACTTTAATTCTCTATTCATTACCTGTGCTTCCTAACATTTCCTACTCTCTTGATTTCCCCCCAGATTACAAGTCTAAAGTTTTACAAACAGCAGCCTCGTGAGAGCGGAGCGAAGAGACGCACGCGTACAGTAAGACAGTTTGAGGAGCGGTGACAGGCGGAGATGAACTAGATGACCTAGATTAGGCGTGATTAACATTCAGTGTTGCTTAATTTGGAAGAAAAAAAAACTCACACACACACACAGGTACAAACACAACGCGCACACACATATATACACACACATAGGCGACAGAGGCACAGCAATTAAGCTTAGCTGCCTGTGTTTCAGTGGTGGTGCGACATGTCAATCATCCCATTCTTTAGCCCATTAAAGTGCGTGTGAAGGCACGAGACCAAGAGATGAAGGAGCATCATGGTGTGACAGAGACATTTGCAGCCCAAACGGAGCACTGATTGAGATGCTTTGTCAGGTGTCTTCATCTACAGAGACGAATCGCCTCAGTTTCTCGTTCCTCCTTCCGCCACGCTTATGCAGATCAGAACGGGCCCCGCAAAATAATTAAATAAGCTGATAAATAGCATCAGACAGTTTGCCTGCAGGGATAAACATCCATTACCAGATTAAAAGCAGATACTAATCAGAAACTACTGAGATTAAAAGGGGAAAGTTAAAGGATGCCAAGTGGAAAAAGTTTAGTAATGAGATTCAGGGCTAAGTAAAGCCATTTGCAGAGTTAAAAAAGGAATGAGAGGAAAATGTTGTTTGCAGTTTTGAATGATTTACATATTTCTCCACAAGCTTGCGCGCGAGAAACTGACACTTCAGAGAACGGAGGGATCAGGAGGAGAGGGTGCTGGGACGTTTCGGAATGACAGGCGGACGGACTGCGTGATGTGATGGTGGGATGAAAGGAGGAATGAAAGGGTGCAGGGTTTTTGGGCGGACAGCTGGATGGAGCACTCTTTAGTAAAGCTAGCGAGGATATCAGGTGAGCGGTGGAGGGTGAAAGGCCCAGTGATGAAAGATTTCCTTAAAAACACACACAAACACACATACACACATATACACTCACTAGAGGTCCCCCGAGACCACTGCTACTGCTCCTTAGGGAACACAGATACACACATGGGTAATTAGCTTATCATAGCGCACTTGCGTAAATACACACCATACCAAAGAGATGATTTGGACATTTGTTGTTGCTTACAAAACCCTATGAGCAAGGTGTATGATGTGCAAAACCCATGTAAGTGAGTGCTTGTGTCCATTAAAGTAGCCTTACAATTCAAACATATGGATTTTATTTTTGTTTACCGAATTATAATTGATTCCCAACTGCCTAATTGAATCATTATTGAGTAGATCACACAGCCCAAACAAATACATATATCAGGACAACATACTGTCTAATGTAAGAAAAATGTTATACAGCTCTTACCCTTCTCACGCAATCAACTTTTGACAGGCGCTGCTGAATCAGCTTGATCCAAAGGTCTCTGGGGATTTCCTATCAAAACAGCAATAACAATTGTTAAAGTACAGCAAATAGAAGCTCCCTGTCATCATGTGTGTTGGCTCCATCATCGGGAAATCGACAGTTTGATCTTCAGAGATGCCACAGTCATCCGTGGCCGGGAGTACCAGAGAGTACAGTTTGCCTTGCCCTCACTGGCGCCCTCACAATTGGGGTGAAGATTGAGTTAAAAATTCTTAGAAACAAATACAGCAAATGTAACTTTGTACATGTTCACATTTCTTCCATTATATTAGATCTAATAATAATAATAAGCTCTGTTACATTTCATTTCTTTTTCATTTTAAGCTTTTAAACTCTGCAGAAGCCCCAGTGATCTCAGACTTGAACTCCTCACTACTAAATCTTAAAAATATCTCAATGCCAGTTTGCATTGTTTCCCACATAATTACTGAATAATAATCCTAGAATGGAAACACAAGTAAAAAAAAAAAAAAACTCACAAATAAGCTGAGTTCAACTGAACTGTGAGAGATCATCACAGAAATATATTACTATCTACTAATTAATTATCCCTTTATATTATCATATAAGTGTGCTGGAATGTGCTGTACATTGTGTGAGTGACAGGAAAGTGTTTTTTTTTTTTTTTAACTCTGATTCTCATCTATTCATTACAAGTGTTGGCTCCTTCCCAAAGCTTATACCTGTATGTTTAAGTCAGCTAAGCTGGAGAAACAATTACCATGAAGTCAAAGCTCTGAACCTGAATCAAATATGTCTCAGATCATACATACATATAATATATTTAACCACCAGATTACTGTCACGCTGTGTGCCTTTAATCATCCCATTATGAATTCCATCAAAATGATAATAATTGTCTTTTTGGACTGTTCTATTTAAAAACTCAGGGCCGTGCAGAGTTTAAGTGGGAGGATAATTAGAATAATTAAGCCACTGGGAAAAGCTTTTCCTTAGCATGCCGTTCTATTTTCCTCCTATATTCAACTTTTCTGCTTTACTGGCTCACTAGTTTGCATACCATTTGCATTAAGGAGACTTCAAACAAAATCAGCAGAATTGCTTCCACCTCAGATAAAGCTGTTGTTTTTGGGAAAAAAAAGAATAATTCTGTGTCTAAATAAATGTATAAGTCGAGAAAGTGCCACGTCAAACGCTAAATCCAAATCCGACTAATTGAGTCGCTCTTAAATAACCTTGCGCCACAGATATTTTGAGACATGCATGATGCATAAACATAAATATACACTAAAAATAAAGGTGCTTCAAAGGGGTTTTTAAAGAGATATATAGGAGAAACACTTTTGGTTGCAAAAAGAACTATGTTTGTAAAAGAAGATGAACTTTGAAGAACCTTTTAAAGGTGCCATGAAGAACCTTTTAAAGGTATAAGGAACCTTTACCTAATACAAAGGTTCTTTATCAAGTAATTACACATACGAGGCATGAAAAAACAGAAGCGTGCTGTGAAGTCCTACCTGATTCTTCTCTGTGAATTCCAGTGCCGCTCTAGTCAGGACAGAGGTATCTTTAAGGATATCACTGGCGGTGATGTGGATGGCACCTATGTGCTCACATAACTTTTTAGCCTGGAGCAGAACAAATGAACCAGTGTATATATGCAAAAACAATTATAGCCAATATTGAGGAAAGGACAGTACAGAAGAATCACAGACAAAGGATATTTCGTGGCAGAAGCGAAGCCAACACAAATAACTGAGATAATCTATCTGATAATCTCAGAGTCAGAGTCAGTCTCTGGTCACATTCTTTGAGATTTAAATTTAGAAAAGCTTCATTTATACAGTATTTCATTTGACAGACATTTGAAACATGATGTCCAAAAAGGAAATCTGGAATTTAGGGTTAATCAACTGGACATTTACAAGATGACTTGTGATTGCATTTGAAAATGGAAACATTTTGAATATGAGTTTTTTTTTAAATGATCCAAACTGTAAAGTAAAATGACTATCAAGCACTTACAATGGTTCTTTTTCCTGAAGCTGGTGGCCCCAGCAGCATAACCTTCGGCACTAAAAAAATCAAAACAAATTATGTTTATTTTCAAATTATTATTATTAACACAGGTGTAAAAGTGAGTGAAACTAACACAAATATATACAAAAGGAAATACAGAATATATACATATTAACTTACACTATACATAAATTGTACATACATTATTGCACTGTTTAAAATTCACAACTTTAATATAAAATATGTGACATGTTTACATTAGAATTTAAATTTAGACAATGCATAACATGTAAATTCAAGTGTAGTATTATCAAGATTTCTGTTCAGATTATATCTGCTATGAGACAATAAGCACATCTGTATTAGTAGCTGTAAAACTGACTGGTCTTATATCAATTAAATATAGCCAATTAATGTTCCCCAGACACTTTTTTCCCTTTTTTTCTTACCTAGTGTAGTTACATTACAAATTTCATAATTAAAATGAAAACTCCTAGTGTATCCTCTCTGTTCCCTGTTGTCCAATGGTAAGAGTGTGCCACCTGGTGGCAGCTTAAAAAGCTAAACCAAACATTTTAAAACAAACACTACAATGTGACGTAATTAACTTCATGTAATTATTATTATTATTATTCTAGATTACAGTACAAACCAAGTGAGCTCTGACCTTCTGTGCTTTCCCTCTTCAGCATTTCTATCAGGTACTGAATGGGATCTGCTGGCTTGTCTATCACAAGGTTTCTCACAAGCGTCTGTGTAGATGAAGTAAACAAACACGGCTATGGTTCATTTCCAATAATGAATTTATAGACAACAAGATGCAAGGAAGCCACTTACCTGAATAAGGTCAAATATTCCATGTTTCTCTGCATAAGTGGCCATTTCAGGAGGAATCCTTAAAGGTTTGGTTGTTGCATCCATCCTTAAGCAATAATTGTTGGATCAATGGACGTACCACCACCTGGCCTAGTGTAGAGAGGGGAGAAGAGAAGAGAAGCCCTGCTTGGTGTGATACAAACTAGCTGAGCTTGGCTTTCTGAATCTGAATCTGTGGAACAAACACAAAATGAAAGCTATTGAGAAGTTATCTTTCATATATACACATAACATATCCACAACATTTTTATTTCAGTTTTGCAGTAAACCAACATGTTTTTTTCAGCAGTGAATAGGACGTTAAACAGGGGAAACCCGCTGCTTCAGTAAGTGTGTCATCTATTAAAGGAACAGTTCAGTGAAAAATCAGATTTCCACATTTCCCCCTTACCCCAAAATGTGGCCTAAGCTTGCATCTTTAGTTTTGCACTGGAGCTACAAGACCACTAATCTCTTGGGAAACTTTCATTATATTAGGCTTGTAGCATCAGACAAATTCACCCAGCAGGGAACATTGGATTGACAAATGAACTCCAACATTAGACAGACTTTGAATTCTAAACCAATAAACACAGTCAGGACAAAAGTATTGGGACACCTGCTCCTTTGTTGTTTCTTCAGAAATCAAGAGTATTATGAGAGTAAATGTTTTTCCCTGCTTTTGATGGAGTAACTTTAAGGCTTTCTACAAGATTATAGGAGCATTGCTGTGAGGATTTGATTGTATTCAAAGTGTTAATGAGGTCAGGATGCTGGATGATCAACACCCCATCGCACCTCACCCCAAATTCATCCCAAAAGCAATGGATAGAGCACCATCTTTGAATCCAGAGAACTCCCAACGTCACGACCTCCACATTCAACCAGATAGGTAGGCACTAGTAGGTGTTAGCTAGCTAGCTAGCTAGCTAACATCTATCGACGTTGGGGAATTTAGCTAGCTAGCTACATGTGTCCAAAGTCAGTTTGCTTTAAGTCACTAACCTTTCTTTAAGTTTTCAGTCACCGGCCAAGTCAAGACCACATCTTTATTCTCCAGCAAGTGAAATTCGTTCAAACTACCGTAGCTTAGAGAGTTAGCTAACTGTTGCGCTAGCTAACTAGCCGCTGATGTGCGTTACTAGTTGCCAATGGTTACGCCGTCGTTTTCGCCACGCAGGCGCAGTTTGAACATTACCTGTTGCCGAGCAACACCCCAACAACAACTTCATAGCCTTCATAGTTCCCATGAAAACTGCCTAGACTGTGAATAAATGCAAGTATAAGCTGGTAAAGTTAGATAAGAACATGCCATTAAAACATATATCTATAAGTTAGTGAGTGTGGGACCTAATTTAAGGCCTCGTATGTTCGACTTGCGAAGCTGAAAGGGTAAGTTAGTCACTAGCTAGCTCGCTAGCTCGCTAGCTATATAGGCTAAGCTAGCGCTAGCTACTGTTGCAGTGCTGTCGTCCACACTTCTCATAAACATTTTTTCTTAAATTAAGGAGGCGGCACAATGAACCAACTGCGAGAGAGACTGCGGACTATTGAGCAGAGGCATAAACTCTTCAAGCAGCAGCAGTTTATGTTCATCTCAGCGCTGGAGAGATCGCGAGAGCACGCCCGTGACAAAACGGAGCCTGTCTCTTCAGTAGCTCAGGTAGCCCTGATGCACTAATTCACCTGTAGTACCTTATTAACCAGAAGTGAGCAATACAATAAAACAATATTACTTCTGCAAACATTACTATCCCCAAAAATATACTCTATTAAAATACTCCAAATGTTTGTGGACTGCGTCAAACCAGCTGCCACCTTCTGCGTCAAACCAGCTGCCACCTGCCACCCGCCACCCGCCACCACCCATGGCGGACCGGCGGCTCTCCCGCCTGCCGCTGCTGCCCGTTTGGTGGCCGTGTTGAAACCTAGATTTACATTTACATTTACATTTATGGCATTTAGCTGACGCTCTTATCCAGAGCGACTTACAAGGTTACTCGTATTACAGAGGAGGGCCAATGTAGTGTTAGGAGTCTTGCCCAAGGACTCTTATTGGTGTAGCGCAGCACAGTCACCCAGACCGGGAATCAAACCCCAGTCTCCCACATAGTGTGGTTGCTCAGTGGCAGGTGGTGGTGTTATCTGTTGCGCCACTCCAACCTCTAACTCGATGGACTCGTGGCTGTCTGCCACTATTATTATCACCATTATTAACTTTCTGTTGTATCTGGTTTAGTCATTTTTACCATTAATGTTTAAATAGTCTGACCAGAGGAGGATGGGTCCCCCTTGTGAGTCTTGGTTCCTCCCAAGGTTTCTTCCTCCAGCTCTGAGGGAGTTTTTCCTTGCCACTGTCGCCGTTGGCTTGCTCACGAGGGTCTTTGATCCTTCATGTTATTTCTTCTTTCTTCTCTGTCTCTGTCCTTTATTAAGTACTAATTATGTAAAGCTGCTTTGTGACAACAACAGTTGTAAAAAGCGCTATACAAATAAATCTGACTTGACTTGACACTTCAGCTACTTGAAGTTCACCCATTGCCGACACAGATGTGCCAGTGCACACACACAGCTTGTCTAGTCCCTGTAGACAAGTATTGTCAATAGAATAGGACTCTCTGGAGCAGATAAACATGAACCTATTGGCACCGTGCCTAATGCCAGGCTATATAGGGGTATTAAACCCTCCAGTGTTATCTGGAATGATGGATGATGCTCCATCCAATACTTTTGGGAAGATTTTGGGGAGTTAAGGATGAGGTGGGGTGGGGATCTTCCAACATCCTGACCTCACTAGCACTCTTGTCGCTGAATGCAATCTTCGCAGCAATATGCTTCAAAATAAATAGAAACTGTGCTCTAATATGTGCAGAATAGTGCTTGCCTATAAACAAAACATATACCAGAGCAGAAGTAAGGTGTGCATTTAAATCAATATCAATACTTAAAATACTTAAAATCAGTCATCAATACTCAAAAATTCTCATTAATACTTTACTTGAGTAAATGTAACTTTACTGTGAATGTACTGTACCTAGTTTCTACCAGCTTTACTGTATTGTTAACACGTAAAACCTTCTTTATGTAGGTGCGGAGGTACATGTCCCACCACTGCAGCAATGCCACAGACAGGCGGATATTCTCGCTCTTTCTGGACATCATGTCTGACCTGGAGGCAGTGTTCAAACTCGTGGAGTCCACAGCATCTGGTCTGTGTCACTCAAGCGAGACTCTGGACACCTGCAAGAAGCTGCTCAGTCCAAACTGCAACATTAGCCAGCTACAGGCACAGTTATGTGACAATCTGCTTATTTATTCTTATTAAATATAGCAATCTGACTGTGGCTGTCAGACAGTTGCTAATATTTTTTACTTGTGGAAAAATGTATCAGGTCCGTGCAAACGGACTGTGCAAACGTTTAGACACCTGTAAAATCTCGTTTTTTACTTAGTAAAGAAAAATACAAATAACATTTATACAGACAGTAGAGATTTTACATTCCTGGTGTTCACTAAAACATCTCCTAAGTTCTCCTCATGGGAGTCAGTTATTTTATTTTTAATCAGTGCTTAAAGATGTCAAATCAGGTGAGCTTTTTTTATTTTTTATTTTTATGGAATTGAACACATCCACGCTGTGCTGGCTGGGGGGCGTCCAGGTAAAATCTGGAACCAAGCTTTGTTCTTCAAACTAGATCTGAACTACTTTCTTAAAAAGGAGAACCTCTTGGTCCTTTTTACATTTGTGTTTATATGAATCTGTTCTAATGTGATATGGTGTTTCTGCAAGCAAATGGTTTAAAATGATGTGCGTAGGTGCTTAGAATTTCTGCCCAGCACTTTACACCTATCAGCCATAACATAGCACCACTGACAGTGAAGTGAAAAACATTGATTATCATCTACAGTGGAATCTGTAAAGGGGATTGCTAGACGACTGGGTCAGAACATCTCCAAATTATAGGGCAGGTCTTGTGGGATTTTTGGTATGCAGTGGTCAGTACCTACCACAAGTGGTCCAAGAAAGGACAACCTGTGTTCCAGAAACAGAGTCATGGGCACCTAAGGCTCATTCATGCAATCCATGGAAACCTCACTTCACAACTTATAATACTTAAAGTATTTTAGGGGTCATGCCTTAAGATCTGTTGTGGTAGCACAAGAGGGGGCTACTTCATATTATGCAGATGGTGTTTATGTAATGGCTAGTCAGTGTATGTGCCCCCTATATGCAAACACCACACATCCTGGCTGATCAGTAAACCATTTTTATTGATTACACAAATAAGTGAGATCTGTTATTCACGTCTGCATGTTAATACCTTCCCTGCAGTTACCCACACGATGAGATCAACCATCTGAGCTGCAACGAAGCAAGGAACTACTACGGTGGAGTAGTGAGTGTGATACCTTTGGCTCTGGACCTGCTCAAAGTGGCCAGCTTTGAGCTAACAAGAGCTGCCTACCACAACCCTCCTCCAACCCCTACTCCAACAACTTCGAACGAGCCTCCTCTGCAAAAAGCAACCAGCAATGCAGGGAACACGTCTGCAGACCAGAGTAGGAAAACCACTGATACCTCCACACAATGTGCTAAGGTAGTGTCTAAAGGTGCAGGGGGATGGCAAGCAGGAAAGCCTGCCTGGAGGCCTCCAGGACGAAGGTTTTGAAAGGCATTAGCAATGCTTAAAAGATTTCTCTGCTCAACCATACTGATAAATTCCCTATTATTTCACACTGAAGGGTCACGTACTGATTACTAAACTCATACTTTAAAATTATAGTTAGTTTGGTTTGAAAAGGAGTTTGAACAGAAGTACAAGACTAGCAGGTTAAAAAAAAAAAAAAAAAAAAAAAAAGTGAGAGGTGTTAACAACTGCAAGGCAACTGCAGTAGATGAACCACAGTGCAGCTTCTGATAGCATGGAAACTGATGTTTGTTAGGCCCTGAACTTTTCTTTTTGTGATCCTAATGGTAAATGATAAAGCACCAAAGTAAAAAGCTCAAGCAACCGTGAGGCAGCCCAGGTGCTATTACCAATGTAACTTCATGGATTTAAACATAAAAAAAGCAATTAGAAACTATTGGTGATTAAAAAAAAGTAAACAGTAGGTTACTATCCTGACAAATATACCTCAATCTGTTGATTATCACTAACTTCAGTACTAATTAAGAAGTCTTATTAATGCAAGATCAAAAAAGAATGGACCTGACAAGTCAAATGTGCAAAACATAGATTTTTTTTATTTTTCTTGATCATAGCTTAACAAGTAGAACACCTTTTTTCTCTGTGTGTGTATTCAGAATCAATACTTTTTGAACAGAGTCCCTGAGGACATCTGACTCCACTCCAGATTACTGTCAAATTGTACCACAGTTGTTAAAAACCACTGGAATTTGGCCTCTGGGGCGAGGAGAGATGTCCTATTCTTATTAAGGCATTTTGTGAACTATATAAATCACACAAATGTCTGGGAGGGCTTTTTTTTTGCTCGCAAAACAAGCAGTAACAATGTTTATGGAGACATTTCATTAAAATGAAATATAAGCTGCAAGATTTGTAATTATGAGCAGGTGCAATAATGAGTCTTGGCTAATGTTTTTCATCCATTGGGAGCACTCGGGATGGGAGAGTGGGTTTCCTGAACGAAACTCTTCTACTGACGCACCGCTAAAAAATCCTTTCAAGTCCAAGACTAAGCTTGAACAGTTCATAATAACTTCCATACCGTCCTTAGCACTGAAAGCCACCTGAGGCGTACCCCTCAGTTACAGGTTAAAGCTGTGCAACAATTCACATTTTTCTACCTGTTTTCACATTTTTAACTGAAATCACACCTCAGACCGAACCTGTTTTTATTGTCTTACACAGTACAGTCCATTGAACTGAACTGCAAGAGATCAGAAATAGCCCTGATTTGGCTAAAAGGAGTAATGCTTTTACTTTGGCGATTAGAAAGCTATTCATTCAAGCTCGTTTTCTGCCTACGGGATTTCCAATGTATAACAGAGAGGATAAAATGGAAAGAAAGGAAGGAAAGAAAAAAAAACCTCCTGACATCAGTCCATGGACTTGTGAGCTTAGGTTCAAGATTGTATGAGTTTTAGTGTATTTGCTGTAGCTGTACACTCATAAAAACAAACATGCTTCAAATAGTTCTTTGAGTGATACTATAAAAGTCAGGTCTTCAAGTCTTTATCTAAAATGTTGTTCTTGCTGGAAGCTGAGGGAACAGTTAATGTCACAGATTGGCTATGTAGTGTCACACCTACCAAGGACTACAAAGTCCAGGACTGGAAACTAGCTTCAAGGTCCAGATTTGAAGACCTCGATAATTGCAGAACCATGTTCCATAATCCCTTCACTCAATGTAAATCATCTTTACCAATTTAAAGGGTCTTCTTTACAACCACAGTGCTTCGTGGAACTAAAAGTGGATCTCTATGGTATCACTCAAAGCACATCCATTTTTAAGAGTGTAGTCTGTACATTGTTGCCATGGATCATTAACATTCACATTTCACATACATTCCAAGCAGCGATGGTTCCTCATCATACAACTGTGATCACTGTAAAATCAGTCCAGAGATCTTTCACTCAAGAGCCTGGATGGGCCACATTTGAGGCACTACATCTTTGCAGGATGAACCGAACAGCAGCATAGCTCTGGGTGGAGCAAGACTTTGATGTGTCTTGCCAAGCAGCAAAAAAAAAAAAAAACACCTATGTGGCTTTATCTTTCATGCTTGTGAGCTGACATGAGGTGTAATGGTAAGAGAAGTATTGCACTGGTGACTGGGCCACGCAATCCCAGTTTTGAAGTGAATTCATAAAAATAAAATCTCTATCTTTTAATACTTGCTTCATCTTTTCCTCTGTGGGCGAAGCACATGCAGCAAATAGCAAGGCTACGACATTACACATTGGGCTCGCTCTTACAACGAAAACAGAGGTCACAATGCGCTCGCTAACTACCTAGCATAGCTGCTAATGTTGTTCGCTTTTCTATCAGTTTCATCAGACTATTTGGGCTGGATTTGATGATGCACAAGCTATTTACAGTGCTCAATTTGTTGGGGAGAGGGAAGAAAATACATTATTGCACTGCTCCTTTTGCAGCAAATCATGAGTCAGAGAAGCTTTCGGCAATTAACGATATTTTCATGTGCTTCGTCTAACCACAGAGAGATTTAGAGACCCTTTTGGCTAAATCTGAAAGGGCCCGCAATCCAGCTGGGCATTCACAAAGGCAAGCACAGTAATTGATGTTATAGGTTTGCTGGGAAATACAATGAGGGCCGAACGCAATCCAAACACCAAAACGTCCAGCTTGCTTTCAAACAAGGCTGTAGCTGAAATGCCTATTGAATAATAAGCCAATCAAACGGTAAATCCATGGTTAGCCAACAACTGAGGAGGAGAATTTCTCAAGACTAAAACAGCAAAGTGCTCGGATTTCACAAGACTATTTCAGGGTGAATGGATTGGGTAAAGCTACAGTCAGTATGTTCCAGGATCTAAACTTAGGATCTATAAAGTAGCCTAATTCAGTTTACATACAGGCTCTAATGGAAAAGGGTTCCTCCAAGTTGGAAAGTGCAGAACTGTGACTACAGTAAACTACAGCCCAAAACAAAACAGCCCGTTCCTAAAACATAGTGACCGTAGCTTTAAGCCCTCAGTATGTACAGGAAGGTCTCTTTTTCTGGCCATTTTTGTAATACAAAGCTTTTAAAATTTAGCTAAAACAATGCAGTGCACTCTTTCGCAAAAAATATGGAGCGCTGCAGAGTTCAAAACATCTTTTTTTTTCTCTCTCTCTCTGTCTAGTGTTGCAAGCAGTAGTACTGCTAACCCAACCTTTCAAGCTCCCCTTAAGCCATCTCCTAATGGGTCTCGTTGTAGTCCATGATGCGCAGGTCCTGCTGCCTTCTCCGCTGGATGTTGTAGGCCCGGGCCCTGGGCCGATCCACAGGCTGGAGGTCGGGGGGCTCCGGCAGGCCATGGGCTGCTATGCCCTCAGTGCTCATGCCAGGCTGGAGTTTGTCTGCAGGCTCTGAGACTGGGTCCTGCAGACCATGGGACAGGCTGGACAGGAGCGCTGGCTCCTCTTCATACTGGCTCTTCCTCTTATTCAACAGCTCTTGGTTGTGAATCCCCAGGAAGCTCTGGGCACTGGGGCAGGAGCCTACATCAAGCGGGGAGTTACAGGAAAGGACAGACAGGTCTTCTTCCTGACTGCCGTTGATCAGTGCAGTTGATGGTGGGGATCCAAGAGAGAGGTCGCCATTGACACATATGTAGGAACTCTCCTCTCTCTTGCTTGGCTCAGATATTTGGGCTGGTGTGGAAGGCCCTGTATTGCCATTTGAGCTAAAACACAAACAAACAGACATCTGCTTTAGACATCCTTCATAATTTCAGTTATTTGTATGGGGTTATCTACAAATGTAAGCAATTCACAGTCTAGACAGAAACACTCCTCATAACTTTAGTGTAAACAGGTGGAGCTAAACTGCTGTAGGCAAAATAGGTTCATTTTAAATTGGCTGCCTTGTGGAGTGAACAGCAATGTTTTTTTGTGTGTGAGATTTACGATATGGTCCCTTTAAGTAATTATATTAATTCTAATTAAAAGCAAAGAACTTTAAGGACCTTCAAACCCAAGGATTATTCTTCGGTTTTTAATCTTAAGACTTATTGTTCCCTTGGTATATGTTCCTCTGTCATTATCTTTTTCCTATAACACAGCACAGTCAGAGTCACTCAAGTCCCTCTCACCTCTGGTTTGGAGGGCTGCTGGGCTCGGCAGTGCCCCCTGCTGGTGTACTGTTAGCCAGATTGTTGATCTCTATCAGGCTGTAGAGCTGCAGCAGTTCTGATTGCAGTGCCTGAGTCACATGCTTTTGTGCCAGATACCTGTTCTCTGAAGCTTGCAGTTGCCCCCTACAGGAGAAAACACAACAGTGCACATATTTTTTAACACAAATCATCCAGAGGAATTTACACCTTTATAAATAGAAGGAAGCAATCCTAACATGACATGTTCAAGCAGGAGTGTCACACATGGTAGTGCAGAGATCACAGGGTTTACAATTAGGAATACAAGGATTCAGAACATTGAGAATTCCAATTCACTGTAATACAGTGAAATACAAATACATATTGTTTTAAAGCAATAATAATAATAATGTACATTTATTGTCATATACTATTACAATACAATAGTTCTTAGAAAGCTGAAAGTAGAGTGCAAGGCCAGCTATGTTATGGTGCCTGTGGAGCAGCGAGGGCCTATATAAATGAAAAAGACTACTGGCGTGTTTCACAATGCGCTTCACTTCCAGGCCAGAATTGCTCTAGAAGCAGTTTCTGAAAGAACACCCTGCATTTTCACTGTATCTTTATTCACAAGCTGTAAAACTAGTATGCAGTCCCTGTCCATCGGTTTCATCTTTCAGTCACAATCCTGACAAGAATTTCCTGTAGATTGGGATTTCTGCCACTGCTGGTAGACCCATATGACCACACACCTCCATACACCTGCATAGGCAGCTACTACCTTCACACGATGGCCTTTGGCACACCCAAATGCAGTCACTCCTATTTGCCAATCATTAACATCTGTTTTGTGACCCATTTTCCTAACATTGAACGATACATTCACCAAAAATAATAATCTACCAAAATAAAATGGTGATGGATGGACTGACAAGACAATCATTTACTTAGCCTGGCTTTTGACATTCTCCAGCAGTTTCTTCTGCTCCAGAATGAGATGTTCTTTCTTGGTAAGCTGGGCTTCCAGATCTGCGATACGTTGCTGAGCTGCCTCCAGCCTCTGGCTCTGCTGTGTGGAGCTCTGCCGTAACCTCTCGACCTCTCGTGCAGAACATGCCTGCAGCATCTTCTGCTCCTAATGCCATACGCAAACACATATCCGACAAGTTTTTGCTCCACACTTCCAAACCTCATCTTCATAATAGATTATTTATGGAAAAGTTGCTATGTGGTTGTGCTTGTCCTACAGAACTGGAGCTTCATATTCACCTTATCTGCCTCAGGTCCTAAGCGCTGAATTTCTTCCACACACAGTTTGTTGGCTTCCCCTAGCAGCAACAGCTGTTTGTTCAAGAAGGCCATCTGCTGCTCCATGCTTTCACTGTTGTTGAGCTTGGGTGTGCAAGACAAATTAAATGAATTGCATGGCAGAAAAATGATTACAGGGTCATGTGTATTTTTAGTTATGCACAGTAACTGATAATGTTGCCATTTTTGGAGACAGTGGTATCAAAGTTCAGCTCACCTTGATAGACAGCTGACTGAGCAGGTGTCCCGTGTTGCACAGTTTGTTATTGGCTCTCTGCAGCTCCGCCTCCATCTCGCCTATTCTCTTCTGGCTCTCCTGCAAGTCACTCTGGCAAAGCAGCAAAAACAAGAGTTGATTATAGCCATAAAGATTTTCAAATCAGGTTTTCTAAAGAATTGCAAGGAATTATTAAAGAATAACTTTATTTGCGGAATTGTGACTATTAACTTATAATAATTATAGCACTTAGTAAATACATAATAAACACAATCTAAACACAATTCTAGTAAGACAAAAGTAAGTTAGCTTTACACAGACTAAGTAGAAATGGTTTCAAGTAAGTCCTACTTCCATGGTTTGTTCTCAAGAATACACTTTATGTCCAAATGTTTGTGGACATTCTTTCTAATGTCACATTTACATTCAGCTACTTTAAGTTGCACCCATTATTGACACAGATGTGCAACACAGCTTGTCTAGTCCCTGTAGAGAAGCAGACAATATAATAGTACTCTTTGGAGCAGATAAACATAAACCTATTGGCACCATGCCTAATGCCATGCCTGGGCTAGAGGGGTATATAGCATTAAGCCACAGAGCACTGGAATGATAGTGCTCCACCCAATACTTCTGGGGATAAGTTGGGGAGCTGGGGATAATGAGGTGGGGAGGTGATCATCCAACATGCTGATCTACCGTACGTTTATGTTGCTAAATGCAATCAAACCTTCACTTCATCAGTGCTTCACAATCTAGTAGAAATCCTTCCCTGGGCAGTAGAGATAATCACTCTTACAAAAGCAGGATAAACTCTCTTTTTTAATAGCCCTAATTTTCAGAAGAAACAATAAATGAGCAGGTGTCCCAATACTTTTGTCCAGTGTGTAATGGAGTGTTTTACTAAATAAAAGAGTAGAAACCCATCAATTTTTTTTGAGTGTCCCAAATATTCAGAACTGTATCAGACTGTATCAGTGCATACTAGATGGCATTGACACGATCAGAAAATGTTGGATTGGATATCGAGGAAGAGAAATCTATTAGACCCTGTAAAAAAATCAGTCTGCTAAAACCAGAACAGAACAGCCTGCAGCATCGCAATACATAGAGCGAAGTAGGTCACATGATAACATCACATAATAACAGTGTTTAAATTCTGCACCAGTTAAGGTAGAACAAAAAGTTTGTGCAAGAAGCCGCAGAACAAAAAAGCTGATAAATAAGAAGCCACATCTACAACAGATCAGGTCAGCATTTCTTTCTAAAGCACATTTTAAAAAGTGCTGACCAAAGTGCTATACAGCTAAAAGAACTTGAATTTTGTTAACCAACAACTGTTGTCACTCACATCTGCACAACAGTCACAATCTGCCAAGTCTACATTGCCCGATTTGAACAAACATTCACTGTAATGTTAGTGAAGTTCAGAAATACACTATATGTAAGTTTGTGGACACCCCTTCTAATGCATTTAGCTACATTTACATAAGTCCCACTTACACACACACACGCACACAACTTGTCTAGTCCCTGTAGAGAAGTGCTGCCAATAGAATAGAACTCTCTGGAACAGATAAACATGAACATATTGGTACCATGCCTAATGCCAGGTGTGGGCTAGAGGGGTATAAAGACCCCTATCATTGAGCTGTGAAACTGTGCTCTCTGGAATGATGGTGGTGCTCCATCCAATACTTATGGGATGAGTTAGGAAGTTGGGGATGATGAGGTGGGGTGGTGATGATGAAGTGAGGTGGTGATCATCCAACATTCTGACCTCACTAAGGCTCTTGTTGCTGAATGCAATCAAACCTTTAAAGCAATGCTCCAAAATCTAGTAGAAATCCTTCTTCCATGGACAATAGAGACAAATACTCCAACAAAAGCAGGATAAACTCTTTTTATATATATATATATATATATATATATATATATATATATATATATATATATATATATATTTGATTTCAGAAGAGCAGAAAAGAATTGGGGAACAAAACATGTTTCCTGCTGACCTGCAGTTCCTGAGTCTTGGTGTGGTAGTCGTTTCTCTCCTGTTGTAGCTGCTGAAGCTGGCTATGGAGCTGCTGCACCAGTGCCTCATCATCCTGGTGAAGATTCTTGGACCGCTGTTGCTCTTCCTGCAGACTCACACGTAAAGCCTGGGTTTCCACCTCCTGCAGACGCAGCTGGGCCTTCTGCGCCACAACCACAAAGCCAGACATGCACTACTTTTATACTTGCTTCATATGGAGAAATACCAGACCAAAACACCAAATTTACACAATTTTCCATATCGCAAGAGCAGCTGATCAGTCAGTACATTTTGATGTCTTGGTGTTCGTCATTAAGCAAGGCGGTAGAAATTACACAAAGTTAGCTGTTGTTCATCTTTAAAATGCATGTCATGCTATTGAAAAATCACACAAGCAAAGTTCAGAGGACCAGCTTTCTAGTCTGCATGAGGTTAATTGGTGACTACGACTAGATGCTTCCATTGCTTAGCTTTATTAACCTTTAAACATAATGAAATGATTTAACTAAATTAAACTAAATAAATCATTCAACTAAATACTACAAAAATATGTTGTCCAAAATATTTGAATAATCAAAAATACACACAATTAATTTTTGCTACAGCATCAGTTTAAGGCAGTG
The DNA here is from genome assembly GCF_030463535.1 of Salminus brasiliensis. Classification (NCBI taxonomy): domain Eukaryota; kingdom Metazoa; phylum Chordata; class Actinopteri; order Characiformes; family Bryconidae; genus Salminus; species Salminus brasiliensis. Next base: position 8,176,893 of record NC_132897.1, on the reverse strand, counting down.
GTCCCCAAGTTCTGGAAGCCCACTACCCTGCACAGCATGTGCTTTCCTCTGCTTTGACAAACCCACGTCAACACAGGCCGTGTCCAGATATTTTTGTCTGTGTTTTTGCCTCCCAAACTTGTTTTCTTCCATCTTAATGATGTTCTGATGTCTCTCTTTATAAGGTACCGTAATCCCTTACAGAGCTAGTATGCTCTATAATTCATCTCTGTGTGGAAATAAAAAAACTGCAAATACGTTGGTTAGCTGCGTCAGGTAGGCCTGGTTTGGGGACCACAGGTTAAAGGCATTCCAGTCTGAACAATCCAAACCAGAGAGCACAAAGCACTACTTAGTAAAAAAGATTATTATTTGTGACATGGTGCTCGCTTAACAATCATCTGTTATGCTTTTAAATAGCCATAAGATGAATATTCCCAACCCAAACGTTTTGAAAGGAATTGGTTAAATGCAAGATCACACTTGGATTAACAAACTGTGAACTATATTCTATTTCTGTAACACTGAGGTCCTTTACCATGGAGTTGTTCTGCTCCTCCAGAGCGGTGGCGTTGATGACACGGCGGAGGAGGCGGCGATTACGCAGCGCATGCTGCTCTCTCTTGTGCCTTTCATAAAGCAGGTGGTTATGCAGTAGCAGCAGCTGACTGCGCATCAAGGCTAGTTCATCTGGAGCTCCTGGGCTTACACCTGCAAAATATGCACCATTATCAGTATCACAGAAGCACAGCTTAACTACTGTTCAGTTACACATTATGCTTTCTATAAATTTTACATTAGGCTGTCCCAATCTGATCTGAAGTTTGGTACTGGAGCCCGTAAGATAAGGCAAAACATTGTATTGTCAGATTTCTTTCAGATTTTCAAAATACATCATTTTTAAGGGTTTTTCTTTTATTCCTGAGGTTTCATAAGTTGGTACAGTAAAGCTGTGGTGCCAATATACTGGCAACATGACCATGTTGGTCAGTGTCCCCTATGTAATGATTGTATCCAAGATGAGCTCATCATAAATTATTATTGTGGTGCAAAGCCAAAGTGGAAAATGAAAGCAGCACCACAGTATCTGTGAGTACAGTGTTTTAACTGTGGATAAAGGAATGGTTCACCAAATAATCTCTGAAGTTTGCTGCTTTAGTTTTGCGCTGGAGCTTGGAGGCTAATGTAGTACAAGTAATGTAGTACAAGTCTATGTTACCTTAAATCTAATTTAGCCTTGTGGATTTCCTACAAAACCAAAAAGGCTAGGGTAAAGCTGTGTAAATATGATTTTTACAAATAGTATCCCTTTAAAGCAGCAGTATGAGAGAATTGCTATTTCTTGCTCCTGGGCTCCCCCTACAGTTGGGAAGTGTAATTCACGCATTAAAGTGAGCCACCAAGCCGAGAAAAACAGAAGCGGCATTACATGATTTTACACTAATTGTATCTGCAAGCGTCGTCTTGCCTGCTTCTTGCCTGAGTTACACAGTGCAGCTGACGATGTGCCAAGCCATATATAGAAATGCATAAATACACTATATGTACAAAAATATTGGACACACACTCATTCACAGATTCTTCCAAAACACAGGGTATTAAAAGTATTATAGGTTTATCCTGCTTTTGCTGGAGTAACCATCTCTACTGTCAAGGAAGTACTGTTACCAGACTTTGGAGCATTGCACTGCACATTGAGTTTTAGTGAGGTCAGGATGTTAGATCTCCATTTTTGACCAATAGAAATGCTCTAAATTACTTGGAGTCCATTTTATTTTACATTAACCTCCATTCAATGTTAAGAATGTTTGCCTTCTGCTGTAAAGTCACTATTTTAGAGATACATTTTTTTCATTGGACAGCGACGATATGTAATTTTAATTCTATGACTGAGTAGTACAGTCTAAAACACCTGCTTAACATTTAAAGAAAAACAGCCAATAAAGAACACATACATCGGGGAAGAAGAAGGAGTTTTCATTCTGAGAGACACACAAAAATGAAGAAATAGAAAAGGATACAAACAGACAGGCAGAAAGGACCCAAAGGACAGGTTGGAGGACAGAATCTTCTTCACAGTCTACTTGTAAATTAGATTACTCAATACCTTTTCCTTTAGTGCTATGGTGTTTACCTCCAGAGTGCGACTCAGATGACTGGCTTGACAGAGAAGGAGATCTGAAAGACAGCACACACAGAGCTTTTCATTGTGGTTCATGTAGAACTGCCATTGAAAACTATCAGGAAAGGCTTTGTACAATATGGTATTGCTGTGAGGATCATTCAGGGGCTAGAGTGTTAGTGAAGTCAGGATGTTGGATGATCATCACCCCACCTGATCCCCAATTTCCCAACTCATCCCAAAAGTTCTGGATGGAGCACAACCATCATTCCTGAGAACACAGTTTCACTGCTTCACAGCTCAATGCTGGGGGGCTTTATATCCCCCCTCTAGCCCACGCCTGGAAACAGGCACAGTACCAACAGGTTCATGTTTATCTGCTCTAGAGAGTCCTATTCTATTGGCAAAAATTCTCTACAGGGACAAGCTGTATGTGTAAATGTGCACAACTGTCAGCAATGGGTGCTATATGAAGTAGCTGAATGCACTCATTAGAAGGGGTGTCCACAAACACAAGCATTTTTAAAAGATTCCATTAAAAAAAAAAAAAAAAAAAAAAAAAAAAAATCTACCTTAGATTTTCCTTGTAGATGAATAACCATTTTACCAGGCGAAGAACCATTTAAGCTTTTAATTGGTTCTTTGAATTGTCACAGTTCTATGTAGTACCACTGCCTTTGACTAAATAGTACCAAGGAATCCTTTTTATGAACTTCTCTGTGTTTGTCCTGAGATCTACAATAGCCTTTTTAAAGCCTTTTTGAATCCAGACAATATAGTGTAACTTACAACTCTTACCTCTTCAACACTTTCTCATGAAGGTCATAGCCCTGTTGGATGAGGCGATCCAGCACCTCTAGAGGGGACGTGGTGGATAGATCTTCCCCCTCCAGCTCCTCTCTGTGCTCTGGTTGCCCTCCAGCCTTCTGCTGGGCCTCCACTGTCTTCTTCCCAACAAAAAGAGAGGCCAGCCTGGGCAGGGCCAGGTCGAACAGTGGCTCGTATGGAAACGTCCCCTTGGACAGTTCCACTAAGGGGTCTTCTGCAGCACAAGGGCTGAAGGAGTTCTCTATAGGCGTGAAACAAGGCCAGAAGGACAGGGGAGGATGCTGACCCACTCCCTCAGCAGTGCCTGTTGCCCTGTCCGGTGTGGAAGCCAGGTTACAGGGCAAGACGTCATTGCTGGGATTCAAGGGGAGAGTGGAGTCAGTGGCGCTAGAGAAGGAGGAGTCCAGTACAGGCGTGGACAGCAGGTCCACCTTGCCCTGGGTTATTGTCTGTAACTCCTCTGTGATGGCATCTGAGGTGCAAAAAAAATGTGTACGACAAATATATTAATGTTTTGCAACACTGCAATGAATCTCAAAAACACAGTATTGATTTTTAATTATGCAAAGATTGGTGGCAGACCAATCAGTGGACCAGTCACTGGTTCAATCTATGTTGTGTTTACTCCTCTGACCCCTGGAGAGATCCCACAGTTCTGACTGCACAAAACATAATTACACAATACATCACCTTGCTTACAGTATCACAATATCACTATATATTAAATCATAACCCCTGTATTTGATATTGTATTTCCAGATTCTTGCCAATACACAGCCCTACTAGCCAGCAAAGCTGGGCCATAACAAAGGTTCATCAGTGGCTTTGGCCGTGCTCTCTTTAGATGGGGCGCTCTCTACCCTCATCACTCTTAAAGCAATGTCGGCCGGCACAGGAATCTGTAAGCTTGGGCGGTGGAGCTGGGGACGCCTGAGCATGTCAGCTGTTCAAAAAGAACCGGGGGTTGGCTTCACATGTATCGGAGGAGACGTGTTAAGCCCTTACCCTCCTAGTGTTGGGAGCATTGCAAGTGTGTTCTCATGCCATACCTAGATAACAAACTCTTACCATACACTCAGTCTTTCCATTGCTCAAAATACATTTTAATATTTCTTCTTACACAAGAAACAGAAACTCTTTCATTAGCCTGTGATATTTCTACCCTTACCTTCCTCTCTGTCCCTCTCAGTTGTCTTCACAAAGTCAGGGAGCTCAGTCAACGTAATGGGACTCAGCCCATCAGCCAAACCCCCTGAAACAAAGCACAACAGTCTTTTTTTAGTTTGTACCATATCAGTACGCCGTTACTAATTCTGTACCCCTTTAAGAGTAAGCATAGATAACTCTACCACTAGTTCAAAATAAGCTTTGGAGCTTTGGATATACATTGGAGTGCTTGCAAAATGGTGAAATGGGGAGAGACTATGATGCATAAAAACAAAACACAACAAACACAGAAAACAGTACTGCTCTATGTTCATCACCTTACCTTCATGGTAAGTCAAGCGCAGCCTGTTCACACACAATTACAGTAATACTGAAGAAACATGCCCATACACTTAAAAAACCCCTGTACCATGTGATCCAAAAACCAGGGAAACTTAAGATGTCCCCAAAAGCATCTTCGTGCTAATATGATTCCTAAAGTGTAGAACAAGTATCACTCTGTACACTCTCTTTTTCACTCTCTTAACATTAAGATGCTTTTAGGAAATTGGCCCAGAATGAAAACAGAGATTGGGAGTGATTATCAAAGCATGCAGCTTTGAACACTTAAATTCTTAATAGACTGGATGGCAGAAATGAGCATTACTGCAACAGTGGCAATTCTGGCATACACAGACATTTTACAGAGTTTATGATATTTTCTGTGGCAGTTTCTATGATCAGGTATGACAGTGACAACAGACAAAAAATAATATAATAATTACATTTCAGGTAAACGTTAAAATATAGCAATTAACAATACAATACATTTAAGGTTTAACTGTTAAAAATGGCTTGAAGGTGTAATTACCCTTTCCCCTTTGGGGTCTATGAATATGCCAGCGCATCAAATTTGTTGTTTCGCAATGTTTCTATTAATAGCTTTGCGACAATACAGCACATATACATTTCCTGAATCTGAAGAAGGGTTGAAAAACTAACTGGTGGATTTGTGTATTAGTCATTTGGCGCTCATCTGTAAATGGTGAATTTCTTGGGTTCGTTCATGTTTTGTGTCAAACTGACCAATGGATACTCAGGAAATCATTAAGGACTTGATCTAAAAGCTGAGAGCAGAGACTGATTTTGATAAAACATGTGGGTATTATGTTATCCGCAAATGCCTTTAAAGGTAAACATGCAAAAATTGAGAAAATGTCCTTCGACTGTAGAGGATTATGGTTAAAAAGGTCAAATAACAAACTGGAGCTGCTACATACCTTTGCTGCTGAGATTTATGGACATGCCTTTTTTAAGCTCTTTGATTGGCTCTTGGTTTGCCTGGGAAAATTCAATAATTGGAAGGAAAAAAAAATTAATAAAAAACTGAAACAATCATAACTGTAGATGAATAACCCAGACTCATTCATTTAATATAATAATTATACCTTAGTTGAAGGAAACGTAGTGCTGGTGGTTTGTACAGTGTGCTCAAGCTCCTCTGAGAGCGAAGGGAGAGGAGAGGACCCTGAGGGCGTGGAGGCAGATGGAGTCCACTTTCCATCCACTGTGGAATAAGAAGACATTACTCAGCATTAAGCTCCAGCAAACATAGCCTCAGGACACAGATGCAGAGAGCCTCACATTGACTAATCTATCTGACTTTTTACCCTGAGGAAATGTAACCGATCATGAAAGACCACTCCCGCTCAACTATGAGGCAAAACACTGCCTTTTTAGGAGCTGTCTGACCTGGTGTGCTGGGGACCCGTCCCGAGAGGTGCGAGGCACTGTGTGAGAGATCAGTGACTGTGGTGGGGGACATTCCTCTAGAGCTGGGAGGGGTGCTCATTCCACAGACAGAAGAAGGGCTCCACAAGACCTCCTTCATCCCTGAGGACGTCACCTCAGTACCCTGTCATCATATTAAAAAAATAAATACAATCATCCATTAGACACAGTCAAATCTCAGATTGCAGTTACTAGGGTTACATAGAAGTCACGGTTTGGCTCACATCACGGTTAGGAAATTGTATTTTTATAGGAGTTCGTCACAATGGGGGGTTGGGGGGGGGTGGGGTGTTTAACTTGCTAGTGGCTTACAGCTTAAGGCATGGGTCCTAAGCTTTTTCATGCCAAGACCCACCTGTACCCACTTTTATTTAGTACACATTTTTTCCCACATTACATATAAAACATTTTTGTTACATAGTAGAGCGAGCAACACATAAATCACTCTCTCTCTCTCTCTCTCTCTCTACCATCTAAAATGATCCTCATACTATAAACCTGTTGATAAACTGGTGTATCAGTTTACCTGCAGACTCGTCGTCTGTGGGCTGAGGCATGCATGCTGGCTGACTGTGAGATGGGGTAAAGAAAGGGAGAGGGACTGGCGAACTGTGGCCATTGAGTTGAAAGAAGACCTTCCTGTAAAAAAGACACACATTCAGAACACATCAAGACATCTATGACCAATTTCAGTGATCTAAACACTTTGAAATTTCTACAACTTCAGAAAGATGTAGGGGGGGAGTGAAAAAAGGGTTGGATTAGGATTCGTTTTAACCATGGCTGCTGAGGTCGGAGAAGGACTTGCTGTGGTCAACAGGGCGCCGCGGCACGTGATCAGGCAAGGACGAGTAGCCTTCCTCGCAAGAAGCCTCCTTCGGGTCCAGGGAAACTTTGGCACATTCAATCACAATGTCGTGGGTTTCAAACCTCTTCCACCTAGACATTACAGATACCATGAAGTAAAACAGTGAATAACAAAAGAACAAGAACAAATACATGCATTCTTAGACATGGACAGGAATGAAACTCACCTAATGGGGTCCAGTTCATAGTCTTTGGTTCCAGTGACAAGCTCTGGATGTATCCGCACATGTTCAAGCATTGGCTAATTAAAAAAAGAAAAGAAAAAAAAGTAATCCAATATTCTGCCCCTCTTAAAGCTTAAGAGCAGTATACGTGGAGCATGAACCCAAACAGCATCAAATATTAACTGTATATCAAAGATCACACTGGAACTAGGCAGCTGCAGCCTCACCTTAACCACCTCCTCAAAAGTGTCCACATTTTCCTTCATGCTATAATGTGCCCGCAGGTAGGACACAAAGTTGCAAGGGTACATGCCATAGAGACGGTGGAAAAGTGAATACACGCTGGCATGAAGGTGAACTGCATACACTCCCTGAGCATGGCCTAGAGAAAACACATGCAAAATGGTCATATTAAGACTTAATTACAGAAGGTAAATAGGTAAACTGCATATAGAGTAATGATGTTTTGACCACAGATAGGGAGCTCAAGCTTGGCTCACAAAGAAACTAGGGTGCTCTAGCATTAGCGGACACTATCATTGTGCTAGTTTTTACAGTCTCTTCTCTCCAATGTACGCTCCCTCAGCTGACTACCAAACTGGAGCTAAAGACACATCAGAAGGAAAACATCAGCTGGAGAAAACTAAACACAGGGAACAGACAAGTGGGAGCAAGGCTAAAAGCTAACTGGCTACAATCGCTTCAGCTTGTTAAAAGCACATCACACTGAGAGGACACAACCAGAGGACAGCAGCACTATCCACTTTGACTCTGGAATGATTACAGTGTTTATACTACAGCGTTATATGTGCTGCCACTGTGAGCTCATGAGTAAAAGGATCTGCATGTTTCATTCTGACGCAAAATTACAGGTTGTTTAATGACATCTGAGCATTTCGCCCATCATACACAAGCCTAAAATACTCAATCAACAAAAAACGTGCATATTCATATAGTTTTGGCATGCTTGAATAAAATTACCTGGGTTTCTCTGATTCCAAGCTGCCAGACGTCCAAAGATATCGAAAAACTCAAACAGGAGTTGTTTGCTGGTCTGCTGTATCATGGGTAGGAGGATGATCAACACCAGCGCTCCAGTAATGAGAACCACAATATCTGACTCAGTCTGTTGTAGTAACAGTGTGTAACAAGAAGGAAAAAAAGACATTATTAAAAACATACTGAATCATACGGTCAAAAGACCAATTTTAAACCTTAGCATGAGTCAAAGAGCTTTTTTCATTACACAGAAGCAAGTTTAAAAGAATCTAATAAAATATAAAAGCATTGAGACACTCCGTAATACAGTATTCATTTCTGTACTTGTGTAACCCATGTTCCCCTCTATTGCCCTCCATATCTACCACATTATCCATTTTCAAAAACTCCCAGTTCAGAGTTAGTTCCGCCCGGCTGGCCTTTCGCCCAGTACCTTGAGGCATTTGAGCAGTGAAGCGAGCAGAGGGAAGCGAGCGATCTTGTGGATCCACGGTGGCTGCTTGCGAACAACATGGCCGAGGAGAGTGAGGGTCGGTAGTCTGCAGCCCTGCTTGGCCATACACTCGTTCATCTTGTCTAAAAGGTGCTTTAGGGAGACAGAAAACACACAATGATTAATGAGAGGTTATGACGTCAAAGGTAACGAAGCAAACCAGAATTTCTTGGCTCAAAATGTCAAATTCTATCTCTCCATCCAAGAAGAGCTTGAAGGCACAGAACACTATTTCGCACCTCTGATACAGTGCATGCTAACTCCTCCATGCTGTCGACCCACAAGGGAGTGCAAATGCTTTCCTCACCTTGTCATGAGGCTCCCTGATGGAGGACAGGATGTCCGCAGCCTGAGGAGAGCTGGTGTCCAAATAATAATCCACAAGGCCATTGAGGAGCACTGATCCTTTATCTAGCACACATATTGAGAGGACATACAAATAAGCACTTAAACATCTACTTGTCCAAAAATATCTGTTGTAGAAGTACAGCAGCACAGAAATAAAATATCTGCAAGGTACAAAATATATGTATCTGCAAAATGGCAGATTTACAGCAGAGGGAAAACCTTCAGTGTAAAAAGATTTTAGTCCAAGTAATTTTGAAGCATTTATATTGGTGCCTTTACTATGAAAGTCTGATAAAATGGCAAGGACAACTTTCAGATTAAAATTCTGTCAAAAAGTAAAAAACTGCACAAATGGAAACTACATATCCCTTCTTTGTAAATCTAGTTACTTGAAGGTTGAATCAACTTTTAACATGTAACTTCGCACAGAGCTTGTATTTCAATAGAACAGCCCTGTCTATTAAATGTGATGCTCTGGAGTAGCACTGAATGAGCCTAAAGCCACCATGCCTAAGACCAAGTGTCAGCTCAAGGGGTTAAAAGATCCTTAGCTTTGGGCTGTGGAGCAGGGGAACTGCATTCTCTGGAGTAATGGCGCACCATCCAATTTTTTTAGGATGAGTCCTGTCCCCTGGGCTTGTGGTGGCTTAGTGGTTAAAGCACTGGGCTATTGATGATAGGGTGACAAGCTCCCGCTGTTGGGCCCTTGAGCAAGGCCCTTCACCCTCCCTGCTCTCTGGGCGCAGCAGCAATGGCTGCCCACCGCTCCGGGCATGTGTGTGTGTGTGTGTTCACTGCACGGATGGGTTAAAAGCACAAATGGCAAATTTGGTTGTCTTATCTTAAATACTGTCGTCTTTCTAAAAAGCTGCATCAAATTCCCCCATTATTAACGCTGATTTCATAAGAAACGCTGCACAGGAAACTTCTGAACACAACATGTGGGAGACAAAGTTGAAGAGTGACAAACCTGCGCTAAGGTTGTCCTGTAACAGACTTCTGACCTGCTCCAGGTCGTGTAAATCTGTGGACTCCAACAGGGGGAGGAGGTCGAACACGTTTGGCTGCTCCTTGGCCATGGCAGTGCTGGGCAGAGGGCAGGACTACAGGCTTTGTCACAGTGGATTTTAAGGCTCTGCTGTGTCAACATGGAGGGCCTGGTGGGAAAAACACATAAGAAAACATAAAGGTTTCTGTATGAGAGGAAAGTCAGCATGGATAAGGGTGATTGTGGCAAGTTAGCGAACAGCAAAGGCTGCTGCTGAATCTTAAATAAACAAACCAGGACGAGCAGCCTGCATGTAGCTGCTGCTATCTGTCCTAGATGATGATCAAACGTTACTTTACGTCTCTCTTTGCACAGTGCACCAACTATTACTGCATACACGTACAACTGAACCAATAAGGGCATTAACAGTAGGAACGCTATCCAATTTTAATGGTCTTTCATTGGTAAGAGTGGACAACGTTGTGCATAGCACGACTGACAGCCAGCCAGCCAGCTCTCAATCACAGCTAACCTCAGCTAGCGAGCCAGCACAAAAGCAATCGGTTTAGCTCATGCTAACGGCGATGACACGTCCCTACCCGCTTCTTTTACAACCCCCAAACACATATCGTGTCTAACGAGCTCGATTAAAAACGCCGATCTGGTTTAAAAACACTTTATTTGCGTTAGTTACCCTTTAAAAAGTCTGGACCTTACGCGCTGCCGCCATCTTGGCCACCTCACGACCCAACCGGGCTGACTGCGCGGACGAGAGAAAAAATAGTCCGCCGCGATGGGGTCCCGGGGCAAAATGACGCCACCCCCCCGACCACTGTGATGTTGTTGGTGACCACCAGCGGGACACTAACAGAGTCCTCGGCCACACTGTCGCAGGATCATTGCCATTTGCAATGGGAAGCTGTGAGTAGCCGCACGACTGCAACCAGCTTAGCGTGGAGCGTGACAGGAGCTCAGTGCGCATGCGCGGTGCAAAAACAAATGACGTCACTCATGTTTATTCATCACTGTCAGGTAGTCCGAGCCTTAGCTTTTATTATCAATATTAAACATTTCACGAGTCTGAATGCCTTGAGAAGTGTAAAATAAATAATTATACTGTATTTGCCGTTGGGCCATATTATAATAAGTCAAATATTATTGGTAAATAAAAAATACATATTTTATATATATTTGTTGGTATTAAAGCAACTAAACAAGCTTTTTCTTTCTCCTTTCTACTTATTTTTTATTTTGTGAGGATAAAGTACAGCTAATTATAATCATTGTAAAATATATAAGTATATATTCTGCTTATTCTATGAACATTTAAACATAAAAATTAAAACACAGCCATAACATTAGTACCACCTACTTAATATTGAGTAGGCCCCCCTTGTGTTGTGCTGCCACAACATATCTGATCATTTAAGGCACAGACTCCACGAAGCCTTTGAAGGTGTTCCGTGGTGTCTAGCACCAAGACTTTGTGAGTCTAGCACCAAGACGTCTTGTAAGGTTGGGAGGTGGGGCCTCCATGGATCAGATCAGATTGCCCTGTCGCCGGTTCACCTGTTGATTCTTCATGAGAGGTTCACTTATGATAGGTATTGAATACTGTATACCAGAACATATATGGTGTATATGTATGTATTTTTACATAATTGTTGTGTCGCCAAAAATAATCTTTGTTGTTAAAAGAAATCTCTGGTCTCTGGTGTTAATGCTCTAAACATTCTAGGATTTCCAGCTGATAACTTAATTCCCAAAACACATTAGTCATGGCAGACCATTTGGCCTCCAGCGATGCACACATTAAATATGTGATCTGTTTAGTAATTAGGCTTCTTAAAGTGGTGGGTCCCAGTGGCTGGTTTTAAGAACCACACTGAATTTGCGGGTAACAACTCGGAGACGACTTGATGATAATGAACTGCTGTCAAGGCCCTATTAGGCCCCTTAGTTTCCATTTAGGTGAAAGAAATGCAGTAATTGCTTTTTCTATCTCAGAAGGGTGTTTTTTAAGCTGTCGCAAGGCAAGCTAAAACACATGTATTATGGAAGGATGTTTTGATTGCCAAGCTTACAGTTACAGACAATGAGTGTCATAACTTATAGTCCCAATGTGAGAAATTACTATGTATGAAAAAGCATAAAGAGGCAGCAAAGCTGGTATTAGCTGGTATTTGGTGCAAAGCTGGTATGATTTAATAATATTTCACAGCTACTTACTGTGTAGTTCATCTTCTGCGCCACATGTAGTTTCCTTTGATGGTATTGCTGTTGTTTTTATATATGAACATACAGCCAATGTGACTATATTTTACATCATTTGTAATGTGCTATGTCAAGTGCTACATATGCATTATTCACTTTCATAACTGTGTATTTTTATATATAACACTGAGAAAGAACAGTCTTTTAACATTGCATGTTGACATATTTTTAACATATAGGCAATTTATTAAAGGGTCCAAATCGGAAGAGTATGTAAACGTTGTTAGTAAACAAAGTTTCAGGGCAGCAAGTTCTCACCCCAATCCATGCAGTCCATCTAGACCACTAAAATTAAGCAGCTAGAACAGCGCTGTGTTGAATTCAACACATTTACATACAGTATGTCCACTAATAAAGGCTACAGCAGTACAGCCTCTCCCCAGTATTTGAACACAGACTTTTGTTTTTAACCAAAGTAAGGGAAAGCAATAAGAACAGAACTTGTCAGTTGGAAAGTTGGAGTCTTGTATGTGAATTATGACTGTTTGTAATACATAAAATCACATACTGTACCCTTAATTGTACTACAGGAAAAATAAATACAAGACAGGTGTAGAAAATGGGCCTTTTGGACCATTGATTATTAGCTGTGCTCAGAAGCTTATCTTATACAGATAGTCAAAATAAGGTGATGCACTGTGGTTTTAAAGGCTCTAATTGACCGCAGTTTCCCTCCTGGGATCAGTAAAGTATATTCTATGCATCCCCATAAGCAACATTCATTACATGGTAAAGTTTGGGACTGTGCTATGGAGACATTGCATGCTTGGGAATGTCTTTTTGTCTAAGAAGTTCTTCTTAAAATATATTAGGAAAATTCTTTGGAAATGTCTCTGGAAATGTGAAGATGTGATGATGTAATCCCCCTAATGAAAGATTTATAATGTATTGATTATACTGTAAGTTCTGTACCGGTCAGTAACGTGTATGTTGTTTTTTTGTATTTTTATGCAATATCATCTGAATACATGACTCAGAAAACGGTATACTCAAAAAAACATGCAGCATCTGGCTATAATTAACCAATGGAGACCATCAATAGCAATATGATTACTGTAATACTTGAGGCAGTATACAGACAGGGAAAGGGGAAATTCCATAGCAGTAGGCCATAATCCTGGTCCTGGACAATTGCCCTGTATGTTGTAGTGTCATTCCTGTTCTAACACCCAGTCCTTTTCAGGAAGGGCTTGCTTTTCAGTTCCAGGTGTGCTGAGAGCAGTTCTACTCCAGGACCAGGTTTTAGAACTGCTGTCCTACAGAATGGACAACAGTCACTACTTAAATGCTTTTAAAGATTAGTTCTTCACCAATATCCTTTTAGAATCCTGAGAGGTGTCTAAAGGTGACGTTTCTTTAGGGCCTGTTCAATTGTGCTGTGTTCTAGTGTCCCTGTTTTCTAAGCCGTGCTGAAAGATCCCAAAGCACCAGCTAAGAAGATCTTCCAGTATAGCATGATATGACCACAGTGAACGTAAACATGTAGATATTTGACCTTTTGAAAGCTTTTAGAAGGTCATGCAGCACCTCACCATTTTCTAGCAAGGTTCATCTCACCTGGCACACGTTCTTTTGTGGTGCACCTGTTGGAGCTTCCACCTGTAGTAGATACACACTTTCTCCAAGCATATCATGCTGGGGAACAGTGCTGCCAACTACCTCATTGGCACTAACTTCTTGGACGACCATTGTTTCCTGGCAAGGACTCCCTTCCAATTAATCAGGGATGCAAGAACATCAAACCATATGCTTCAAACGGCTTTTGTTCCATCTGAGAGCACTAAGTAATGTGCATTGTGTAAAGCCAAGTCTATTTTTAAGAGGCATTGTGATGTTCTTCCTAATGGAGATCTGATTGCTTCGTCTTTATCTAAAGGGAAGACATTAGGGAGCTGTAGGCAGGGTGGGCCAAGGAAAGACTGCAGAGTACACCTCTGTACTATAGACTTTAACTAAATGAATGAAGTAGGTCATTTGCTCTTATGCTGCTAGGTTCATGGCCCTGGTGAACGTCATGGTGAACTTCAGTTTACATTTAATAATGAGATTATTTACAGTAGAATAAACCATTACTCTCCCATCCAGCTAACACAGTGCTCTATCTTATATTGAGCGCCTAATGTTCATGCTTACCATTAAGAAATTATATGGCCCAGTAATTCTGGCTATGCTTGATGCTTTATGGGAAGCACGGAAGTACTTGTGTATGTTTAACTAGCCCTCTAGACTGGCTTCCCAGCCGGGATGGAGGCGGCTCACTCTGGCTATGTGATTCCCTCTTGCACCGGCATTGCCAGAACTAGGCGTACAACTCCAGCACTCATCCTGTTTTGTTCTTTTTGACCTTGTTCTCCTGTTCTCCTGAGTCACTCCTCAATATAAATTCTCATCACATGGAAGCCCAACCAAAGAGATAAAGCAAGCTACCAACTGGCCTGTTTTACTGGTCTAGGAAACATAAACAGTATGTGAGCATCTGCAAGGTCAGAAGTAATGCTAGTAATTTGAGTATCTGAGGATTGAAGTGGTTATTGGATCACAGCTTATAGGAGTCTCTCTACAACAATCCGTTAGAAAGAAGTTCTCTAAGGCTCCGGTTGGTAACTGTAGATACTGTAAACTGCGTATTTAATCAAGGAGAAGGGAGGTCCAGGCTTCCATTCCTAACTTCTACTAACTTCCAGGTATACCGTTAAAAATAATGCAGTTTCAGTGTTACAGAAGAACCACTATTGGTTCAATGCAACCAAGGGAAACAGGGATTTGTGGGAAGTGTGAGGTTCTTTTTTTTATTTGTTTATTAAATTTTCCCCATTTTTAGCACAATGAAAGCCTAATAAAGCATGCCTCCTACAGAGACATCCACATAATAAGACATACATTCCCAATACAGAAGCACAGTACTGACGCTCTCCTCTTATTTACTGCTTTAAAATGCTTGTAATAACATTCTTCCTCTTCCATCCCTGAGGCCACACGATCCTTGTTTTTTCATCAGTGCCGCTGTTTATTTATTCATGTTAGCATTCAAATTTTATATTGCTTTATGTCTCACCATCACGCAGCAGGCCCATGCGGGTCTTGCTTACACTGTCTATCCATGAGGTGGAGCTGTTCCTCTACAGCTGCTGCCTTCCCCACGCCCCCCTCCTCCACCTCTCCACCCCCCCTTCCAATCTCACACAGCAGCACCACATTAATCCTACTAGCATCTAACTGTCAACCAAACAACAGTGTCCAATTGGTATAGAGCATCTGAAAAGATTACACTGTGATTACACACAGAGTGCCCCCAAATCCGTGCTGAGAGCATCCTCTGCTTTTTTTCTGCACCACGACGGCCAATAAGAAAGACTGGGCTTCATTCACAATCTGAGTCCGATGAGTCATGTAATTATGTAATTTCATGACATCTAAAGACACCCCGTCTAATGAATGCATTTAGCTACTTTAATGTGCGTCTAGTCCTAGTAGAGAGGTATTGCCAATAGAAAAGGAATCATAGCAATGCTCCAAAATCTGGTAGAAAGTCTTCCCAGGACAGTAGAGACAGTTATTCCAACAAAAGCAAGATAACACCTTTGATTTAGGATCAAACAATGAATGAGCAGGTGTCCCAATACTTTTGTCCATATAGGGCATACATATAGTTCTCATCCAACACCTGGTTTGGTAAATCAGTGCTTAATGATGGTAAATCAGGTGAGCTGGTGATGGAATTAAACAGGACTGGTTAGGGGCGTCCAGGAGAAATCTAGAACAAGCTTTGTTCTTCAGACTAGCTCACAAGATCTCAACTACTTTCATCAGAATGAGAAATTTGTGTTCTTTGTTATTGTATTTTGGTTTAATTGCATCTGTTCTAATGTGATCTGGAGTTTTTACAAGGGAAATCGGTCTTATTGGTTTTAAATAATGTGTACTCTGCACAGTACTGTATAAATATGTCTACTTCATAAACTAGGGATGTCCCAATTGCCATGCAGTAATAGATATCCTTTCCTTGGTGCTTCAGATTGTTTCCTTTTTAAAAATGCAGTTTATGTGTCGGTGATCTAATTGTGGTGAAAACAAAACAAAACATCCAATCAAATCAAGTTATGTCAGGTTCATAATACATTCCTTTAGCACAGAGAGTAGCAGCAGTGCTTTATTAAAGAGCCCATATAATGGAAAACTGAAATCTTCTAGCTTTGTTTTTTAATAAAAAAGCTTGATGTGGTGCAGATCACCACATCAAGATCATAAAATCATAGAATCATAAAATATTTTTAGTTTGGAGTCCAGGTCGGCTTTCCTGTGGTCTGCATGGGAAGCCGGGCCCCACCTTGGTGTGGTGAGTAATTGAATAAAGGGAGGAGATGGGCTGGAGGTGGGTGCAAAGTTTGTCCGAAACTGAGATTAACTAAGGGGGCTTGAGGGCCAGGCAGAGGAGTTTGGGGCATGGTCCTTCTCCACAAGTTCCATATACTGTATGAAGATTAGGCTGCAGAAACAGCCAGCATGAATTTATTGCTTTTTATGAGGTCATAAAAAACAACATATTTACATATGCTTCTGCCTGGACTGCTTTCTGAATGGTCATCAATTCTATCTATCCATCCATCTTTTTGGGTCTAGCCGGAATCATTGGGTGTAAGGCAGGAATAAGCCCAGGACAGTGCGGCAGTCCATCACAAGGTACCAGGCACATCCAGGCACCTTGTGATGGACTTGTGATGAATGACATAAAATGAATTGCGACTGGTTTTGGCATTTAAATCATTTGAATAATGAATTAGAATTTGGATGAATTCTAATTATTCTAGCTGTAATAAAACCACACAAGCACCATAAATGGACCTCAAGAATATAAGTATATATAGGAGAAGAAAAACTTTCAGTGGAATTTAGTCATTTTAGATTTTTATTTCTATTGGTCCATTATTCATGACATTTCAACATTTCAACACTCAGATTCCAATTATGTCATTTTGTCAATATAAAAAAACTGGAGCTAGGAGGATTTTACATGACATGATGAGTTGATACACTATATGTACAAAAGTATTCAGACACTCCTTTTAATGACTGAGATCAGCTACTTTATGGTGCACCCATTACTTATACAGACATTTAGTTGCTCCTGCACGATAGAAAAGCATTGCCAATATAACAGAATGCTCTGGAGCAGCCATGCATGAGTCTAAAGTCACCATGCCATATGCCATCTGGTACATAGAAGGGTATAAAGCCCCGCAGCACTGGGCTGTGGAGCAGTGGAACTGACTGCTCTAGAGTGCTGGAGCTCCAGCCAATACCTCTTGCATAAGTTCGAGGGTCATTTTTGATATATAACTGATCATCTGTTATGAGGACCTAACCTCACTAATGCTCCCATGGCCGAATGCCATCAAATCCTCACAGCAATGTTCCAAAACCAAAAAGAGTAGAGGCTGTTACAGAACAAACTCCCATTATCACCCTTGATTTTAAAAGCACTACTAGAGGTTTAGGTGTCTACAAACTTTTGGATATGTATAGTGTATGTGTATATCACCATACATATTAGAAAAATGTAGAAAATGGCAAATGGGATGTGACCATTTGATCAATACAAGCAATACTATTGTGATGACATGATCAGAAAATGTAGTACCATGATATATTACATCATAATCTATCATAATATCAAACTTTATCGATACTGTCCAGCACTATTGTGATGTATCATTACTACTGGTTAACAGCTGCAGTAACTACCTGTCTTTTGTATTGCCTGAGGCACGACGCCTTTGGCTCTTCTGATTATCAGCAAGAGCAGTCCACACGGTGTGGTCTCTTAAAAGTTGCATGCTCACGAAATGTGCTGGAGTTTGCAGTCCAATTCTTTAAGTAGCCTCTTTAGAGCTATGGAAATGTGTGCTTGTGTCAGGGGCGATAAGAGGTACGCTCAGCCGAGCGGCCTTACACTTTCCAGCCCTGTCAGAGGAGGTACGGAGCTATGTGTGACTGTTTTGTGTTGCCCGCCACAGCCACGAGAAATAGAATAGTTAAAGAGACGAATTGGAATAGGAATAATTAAAGAGTCAGAATGCAGCTGCAGTTTTGCATAGGGGTGGTGCTGCTTAATTATGCATGTCATGCACATACACTACAAAAGAAGTCCTGTACAGTAAAAAAATGAAAATCACAAAACATTTTTCGGCTTCCTTTGTGCCATGTTTGTGCTTTACGCATAATTTGGACCAGACTCTAATGGGCTCTTTAAGTTATCCAGGAGAGGCGGAGTACCCACTGCTTCTCTTACTGCTCTCATTTATATGCTAATCTCTCTAATCAGAGGGGCTCTGAATTTTAAGGGTTTTTCAGTTTAACATTAAAAAGGTGCAAAACGGAAAGCTCTGCACCCTGGAATGGTACGGACCTCACATGTTAGACAGGGCATGTGCATGTTCAGTGGGGATGGGATGGGATGGGTTGAGATGTCGCAGGAAAATCATGCAAGGAGCAGTGGAGCACACACACCAGGGTGTGTGTGCGTGCGACTCTGCAGCGTGATCCGAGCTGACACTTTGAGAGCCGAGACCTAGTTTGAAAACGACTCTGCTCGTATCATTTATTGAGAGCCTGGAGCATCTCGGCCCGGGATTTGGAGTCGTTGGCTCCTGCCGTGTCTCCTGGAGAGGGCCCCTCGCACATTGTGCTGAGCAATCTAATGATTCCGGTTCGTCCAACTGGAGCGCACAAACGGCCTCCTTCCATAATGTGTGGGAGACCAGGCTGAGCGGATAATGGGCTGGAAGGAAAAAGTTAAACGGCTTGTCCTGGAAAGAGACTGAGCTTTATTTGATGTGCGCAAGTGTGCATTCCTCAGCCTCTCTAACCGACCCTTTGCTCTGCTTGCATCTGATGTCATGCCTTCAACATAACCCAACCCCTCCCCCTGCACCATCACCACCACCACCACCAGCACCAACCCTACCCCCTTCCCAGTGTATGTGACTAACATGCCTAACATGCAGTACACAAGGCAGCATGTATGTGTGCACATATGACTAATCTGCCCTCAATATGTGCATTTTGCCTGCGTGCAAAGAAGGAAAAGTATTCCCCATTGTAAATCCCATCCATGCTGTTATCAATCAGTAATGATTCCCTATGCAGTGAGGGAATTGGAGGGGCTTTTGGACACGGAATGGCAGTCATTCTTCATAGATTATCTCTGCAGGCAGGAAATGCAGGCTGAAGGGCTCAAGGTGGCTCCCGTAAAGGTCGAGCTTTGCGCTCCGGCTGGCTGAATGTGCAGGCACATATATGTGCATCTATACATGCATGTCCATAAATATTTTTGCTGATTTGAACTTTTTCACATAATGCAAATCCAACAGTTGTCCTTTACATTGTGTCCATATTTCATGATAAGTTGGGCTAAAAAAAAAAGCATGGCACACACACAAGAGATGCTGTTTAAAAAGAGAAGGAGAGGTTATAAAAATTCCAGCCATGTCTGACTTCAACAGCAGATTTTCTCTCTTTTCGTGGCCATGGGCGATGTGGTCCCACCAGCCAGTAATGATGTAATCAAAATGCAACCGTTTCCCTCTCCTTGACTGAAACCTTACAGATGATTCTCCCACTTTCCTGTGTTTCGCATTCAGAAAATGCACAGAAAATGTCTATGCAGTGTTGTTCAAAACCCCCCGTCCCTTCCAACCAGATGCACAGCATCGGCTCCCTTATGAGGATCACAAGCACTTCTTATAATTGTAAGTTATGCTGTCTGAGATGGGAAAAAAAGAGAGAGGGTAGGAGAGAGAAAGAGAGACAGAGAGAGTGAGGGGAGACTTGCACCTCCAGCTAGAGATGCTTGTTTCCTTGGCAACGGGGGTCTCGCTGAGTTTCCCCCATCGTGCTGCTGCCGCTGCTGCTGCCGCTTGTGCTCCTCTCTGTCTGTTGCACTGAGTGATGGATGGAGCAAAAGCTGCCATTGATTATTCCTAAGAGGACGCATCCCTCTGTGCTTTTCTCTGTGCTGTAAAACAAGCTCTGCTCTCCATCCATAACGCCTGTAATGGCTCAAAAAAATAAAACAAATGTGGTTAAGAAAGACCGTAGCTCACAGCGCAGAGCTGTCAGAGGGGATGAAGACGCAGACACATGACGGATGAAAAGCTGTTCTGAGAAGCACGAGCTGGTGCAAACAAGCGTTAATGGAAGCTGGTTTAAATAATGGAGGAATATCATATCCAGCTATGACTGAATGTAAAATCTTGATTTGAGGATGGACCCGGGTTTACTTTATTGCCTGTTGGTCCATGGGACTAGGCTAGCAGTTGCTATGGAATTAAAGTGAATGTATTAACGGTTAAAGGGGAAGTCCACAGATGTCTCGGAAGTTCTGAATAATTCAGACGCAAAGACGTAAACAAAGCTGTTCATAGTGGCTTGATGTGAAATACGCTGTTCTGTGAAACTTACCCAGTCAGAATTGTTCACAATGGTGGTGATAGAAATCAAAGGCTGCTTTCACCTTTTAAAAATAAAGGTGCTACAAGGTTCTTTAAGCGATGCCTTGAAAGATCCATAGGTCCATTGAGCTTATGACTGAAGTTATTCACATTCTCACATCTCTATTACAAACATACACTGTGTAGATAAAAGTATTTGGACACCTGCTCATTCAAAATCAAAGAGTTTATCCTGCTTTTGTTGGAGGAACTATCTAGCCTGTCCAGGGGAGGTCAGTGGTTAGTGAGGTCAGAATGATAGGTGATCACCACCCCACCTCATCCCCAACTCTGTAACTCACCCCAAATCCCCTCATCTTTCCAGAAAATCAGTTTCACTGCTCCTCAGCTCAATGCTGGGGGGCTTTATACCCCTCTTGCCCATGTCTGGCATTAGGCATGGTGCCAATAGGCTCATGTATATCTGCTCCTAAGAGTCCTATTCTATTGGCAATCATTCTCAACAAGGACTAGACAAGCTGTGTGTGTATGCATTTGCACATCTGTGTCAGCAATGCAACTTAAAGTAGCTCATTGCATTCATTAGAAAGGGTGTCCACAAACATTGGGACATTTTCCAAGTTCCAAGACACACGCAGGCGTCTTTGCCTGGTGAAATGGTTCTCTACAATGTAAAACCTTTTATATAAGGTTCTTTAAAGAACCTTTTTTCTAAACAATTGTTCTATTTAGCACCAAACAAAGTAAATGAACCTCTTCAGTACTACATAGAATCATTTTTGATTAGAGTTGGAATGGAATTGGCTGCAGTATTAGCAACTACTCTTCTGGAAGCTAACGTAGATGTGATCATTAATGCATTAATGAGGACAGCTACTGATATTGGATGGTTAATCTGACTCATCACAAAGGTATTGGATAGAGCTCCATCACTCCAGAGCACAGCAGTCCACTGCTCCACAGCTCAATGCTATCCATTTACTCAATGCTTGGCACTGGACATGGTGACCTAGGCTCATGTGCAGCTGCTGCAGGGCATCCCATTCTCTCAGCAGTGCTTTACTATTGAAATGATATGCTCTGTGTGAGCAATGGTTGCACCTTAAAGCAGTTGGGTTCAGTGATTACAAAGGGTGTCTGGATACTTTTGGGATACTTACTGTGTTTAAAGAAGTCTCAGAAGATGTGTAGATTCACTGGGCTAATGAAATGGTCATAGCTGTGCTACACTGTGACCTCTGCTTCCATTTACTACCGTTGTAGAAAAAATCAAAATGTCTAAAATTTTCTCTACAATTAATAATTTCACGCTAAACCACTCTTAACAAAATAACTGAAATCCAAATTACTGAATTATCAATATTTCGTAATTCGGTGGAGTATATGAAATCTACTGTATGTTTTACTGTATATTGCTGGTGTTTCACTGTTATCAGCACTGCATATAAACCCTCAGATGACACGTGCAGATTCACTCATCTACACTGGGCTCTATCTGTGTAACATTGTGACCCCTGGTTTCATTCACTACCATTGCAAAAAAAATGTAATAGTCTGTAATTTTCTGTGCAATGAGTCATTTCACACCAAACCACTCTGAGCGACTTTACTGACGTCTAAGTGACTGAATCATGAAAATATGACGATTCAGTGGAGTTCCCCTTTAATGGAGGAAAACTACTGTATGTTTATGGAGAAAAAAGGAGGAATTTATCTAACGTGGCTGGCGGCGCGTGAGGTAGGAAAGCTTATGGGCTCAGTCAGCCTCCCCTGTGACACGTTCATGCAAATATTTCCGAGCCTGTTCGAGCGTTTGAGGCGTAATGAGGGCGGGAGCGCGCGTCAGTGCGCGGGCACGGCGGCGATCAGCACCAAGGACAGCGACGCGCTCCTGAGAAAGCGCTTTTTCTTTATTATTATGATTCTTTTTTTGCTTAAACCGACAGAAAACGAGCAGCCTTCGACTTTTCCTCCCTTTTCCATCTTTCTTTGCATTGCTTATCTGTAAGTACAGCTTGAGGAGTGAATGAATGGATGAATTCATGAGGGGAATATCAACAGGAGCGCGCGTCATTAACGCCAGCCTGGCTTAACAGGCTGCTACGGGCTCTCTCATTTAAAACAACAACACAAACAGCAGCTTTGCACGGAAACTGGACCATGCTCGTGCCCCAGCACCACGGGTCAGCGTAAGACCGGTCCAGTGGTCTCGCTTCCAGCTCAAGGTTGAGGTGCGTAAGCCGCTACGGATCGATCCGGCTCAACAGGGCTCCCCTCTGCGTGAGTCCCGCAAGACTGTGTTCCGAGGCACGAACACAAGGGAGCAAACAAACAAACAAACAAACAAACAAACAAACAGACAAACATGCGTCTGGTGCTCTTCGCCTTCCTCGTCTCGTGCTCGTGCGCGCGGGGCGGCTGCGAGCCCAAGATCGTGAACATCGGCGCTGTGCTGAGCCAGAAGCGCTACGAGCAGGTGTTCAAGGACGCGGTCAGCCAGGCCAACAACATCTACGGCAGAGACAAGTTCAAGATGAACGCGATCTCGGTCACCCACAAGCCCAACGCCATCCAGATGGCACTGTCCGTGTGCGAGGACCTCATCTCCAACCAGGTAGGACAGAGCTGACCCTGCATCCCCCCATCCCTGACCACTCCGGGCTGAGCTGAACTCCCTCCCAGCCTCCAGCGTAAACACGCTGTTCAAAAACAGCCGCTGTTATCTAGAACAGAAGAGTCGTCGTCTACCTGTGGGTTCTGTGTGCAGCAGGAAAATTCCCTTAAATAACAGAGCCGTGATTTTCCAGAATGTTCCTCATAACAACAGTCTTACTGTATTCCATACAACCTTAAAAAGGTGGTTCCTCGAGGGTTCTACACAGAACCATAACAATTTAAAGAACCATTTGTATGGTTCAGTGTTTCTTCCCCGGTCTGTGCAGCTGTATGTGGTGTATGGAACCATGTTTAACCAGGCAAAGAACCATTTAAGCATGCAAACGGTTCTTTAAGTGGATACTGTTCCACATAGAACCACTTTATTCACTAAAGAACCACTGAAGAACCAATGGTTAACTTAGGATCGTATACATTTGAAACGGTTCTAATACAGCATAGAAGGGTTCCACAAACAATCCCTCCTCAATACTATGTAGAACCCCTTTCTGCTAAGAGTGTTTACTTTAAGGGTTCTTTAATAAACATGAGGTGCTATATAGAACCATGGCAACTCGAAGCACCAATTGAATGCATACATGGTTATTTGCCTGGTTAAATGATCTACCTGTTGTACATGGCTGATTTTCAATGGTTGTTTAATAAAGGCACTGGTTCTATATAGAACCATCACAACCCGAAGAACCATTTGAATGCATAAGGGGTTCTTTATCTGGTCAAGTAGTTTATATCTACCTTTTATTCATGGCTCTTTAAGGAACCTTTTCATGTAGAAAATGAGATTTTTTTCTCTATTATGGACAACCTGGTTCCTTAAAATGGATCTATATAGCACTAAAAAGGTTCCACTGTTGTTTTAATGCCAAGAACCTTTTTTGGTACTATAAAGAATCCCTCTTTACTAAGAATGTACACTCCTAAAATGGTTCTTCAAAGGGTTAATTACTAAAGGCAATGGTTTTGTATAGTACCGTGACAACTCAAAGAACCATTTGAATGCATTAGGGGTTCTTTACTTGGGCAAATGTATTTTCTTCTACATTGATCTTTAAAGAACCCTTAAAAAGGTTCTGTATAGCACCAAAGAAATGTTCCACCATTGTTACAAGGCCAAGAACCTTGGTACTATACAAACCCTTTCTTACTGATAGTAACCAATCCTGAATGGTCCTTCAAATGTTTGTTAATAAAGGCAGTTTATAGACCTTTCCAGAACCACAAAACCCAAAGATGGAGGTTCTTTCTTTCCTTGCTCACACGTTTTTTCTTTCTTCCTGTTGTGCATGGGGCAAAGTGGCTCGATATAGCACCAAATTAGGGTTCCACCATTGTTACATGTCCAAAAATATTTTGTGGTGCTAGAAAAACCCTTTCTTACTAATAGTAACCACTCTTGTTTCACACAATGGTTCTTTAATGGTTCTATAGTAAGGACAATGGACAAGCTTCAAAATTATTTGAATGCATATGTTGTTAAATGCCAATGTTTTTCTAGTACATTGTTCTTTAAAGAACCAATCTATATAGCACCAAAAAAAGGGTTCCACCATTGTTACAAGACCATGCTTCTTTCCTTAAAGTTGAGAATGAAAGCCATTTTGACTAAATGAATTCATTCATTGTAGACGTCTGAAGCTCAAGTCTACGTGATGGATCTGTTCTCTTTGTTGGAACCACTTTTCCAATTACAGTCAGCCGTTTCCGGTGGTGTGTCAGACAACTGGCTGTGTGTTTAGAGATTATTTTGGTTCCGACAGGCGATTAGTGTTCCGCATGGCCTGTCTCCTGACTACAAGTACACACCCTATCTCGGGACACTCAACAGGATTCCCAGGGGCATGGTGCTCACTAGCACAGTGCGTTCAAATGGTTTAAAAATCTGTCCTCTTAGCAAAAAGGGTTCTAGACTGTACAAAGAAAAGTGCTTTATGGTGGTTTTACAAAAAAAGCACCTTCTGGTACTACCTAGAACCCATTTATATGTGGAGTGCAGGCTAAGATGTGTGCCATATGCAGTATTCTTTATGGCACATATACTGTACAATATATGTCCAAATGTTTGCAGACGCCCCTTCTAATGAATGCATTCAGCTACATTACGTTGAACCTATTGCTGACACAGATGTGCAAATACACACACACACACACACACACACACACACACACACACACACACATCTTGTCGAATACCTGTAGAGAAGTACTGCCTATTAAATAGGACTCTCTAGAGCAGATGAAAATGGACCTATTGGCACATGCCTAATGCCGGATGTGAGCTATAGGGGGAATAAAGCCCCCCAGCATTGAGCCGTGGAACAGTATAACTGTGTTCTCTGGAATGATGATGGTGCCTCATCCGGGATTTTTTGGGATGAGTTGTGGATTTGAGGATATGACAGTAGAGACAGTTACTCCAACAAAGCAGTATGTTTTTTGTATATCCCTGCTTCTGGAAGAAAGAATGAATGAACAGGTGTCCTGATACTTTTGTCTATATAGTGTGTGGTGCACTGGTTCTTTTCTCTGATAATAAAAAACCTGTTGTATATGGTTCTTTAAAGTGAGCGCTACTCTGAGCCCAAAGAGGAACAGTAGTGGCTGCAGAGATGACTGGCTGGAGGAGTGTGATTGAGTGGTTTTTGGTTGGGTGGGGGTGTGGGAATTAGGTGTGTATGATCTCAGTGGTCCATCATGGCAGTACATGGCCATTGTTGTTGGTCAAACACTAGCTGCACTATAGAGGAGTCGAGCACCTTTGAATGGAGAACGTAAAACGAGGCCAACATGGCGTCGCCCCGCGGATAACAGCTGCTTTGTTCTAGTGGGGAGAGCACAGGCAGAGTATTACACCGAGATGGAGAGAGAGAGATTACAGAGTCCAACGCAGCAGCCGCGGATTATCATACACACACTCTCACTCACACAGTCATGCACACACACTCCCATAGGCTCCACATACAGGACTACACATTCACTCATGATTTGTGTTCCTGTCTTTGTTGGGTTCTATGGACTTTTGTGTTACTGTGAGTAAAAGCTTCTGCTGGTGCACGTAACCCAACACAACCACCAGGAACCAAAACCTCAGGATTTTTAACTCATTAAAAAGCCCAGGAACGAACGATGGGTCCAAACAGTTATTATAGATTTTAAGGGTTCATCTTCAGGTTCTAGATAGTACAAAAAAGAGTTCCATATATGACAACTTAATCTAGAAATAAGGGCTAGATAGTAGTAAGAACTAGATAGATACTTTTGGGTGTCTTATAGAACCATATAGGCTTTCTATAATAAATAAGAGCTGCTCAACCAGGTAATGGGTTCTAGACAGTACCAAATGAGATGCCTTTGGGTGTCTTATAGAACCATATAGGTTTTCCATCCTAGAGAAGAGCTACTCAACCAGGCAACGGGTTCTAGATAGTGCCAAATAAGATGCCTTTGGGTGTCTTATAGAACCATATAGGCTTTCTATAATAAATAAGAGCTGTTCAACCAGGCAACAATTTCTAGATAGTACCAAATAAAATGCCTTTGGGTGTCTTATAGAACCATATAGGTTTTCCATCATAGGGAAGAGCTACTCAACCAGGCAACGGGTTCTAGATAGTACCAAATAAAATGCCTTTGGGTGTCTTATAGAACCATATAGGCTTTCTATAATAAATAAGAGCTGCTCAACCAGGTAATGGGTTCTAGATAGTACCAAATAAAATGCCTTTGGGTGTCTTATAGAACCATATAGGCTTTCTATAATAAATAAGAGCTGCTCAACCAGGCAATGGGTTCTAGATAGTACCAAATAAGATGCTTTTGGGTATCCTATAGAACTATACAGGTTTTCCATCATAAAAAAGAGCTACTCATGCAGGCAATGGGTTCTAGATATTACCAAGAAAATTGCTTTTTGGTGTCTTATAGAACGGTATAGGTTTTCCATCATAACAAAGAGCTACTCATCCAGGCAATGGGTTCTAGGTTTATTATAGCTGAGGTTTTAAGGGCTTCCAATAAAGCTTTTGTTTACAAGCCTTAACTCGTCATGTGGACCAGCCAAATGTCCCCAGGATGATGAGAAAGCATTTTGACATTGCGGGGACATTTGGCTGGTCCACATGAGGGGGGAAACAGCTTGTAAACATTTTTTTTCGAAAAGTAAAATAACAAATGTTCCCACAATGCCAAAATATGTCTCATCATCCTGAGGACATGTGGTCCTCACAGAGAGATAAATACATGGTACACACGCTGTAACAGGGTACTGTTGGTAGCAGTGTAGACAGATTAGGCCTACATAGACTTAATTGGTGGGGGGGTCAAAGGGGGGTCAAAGGGACTTCTTCCCTCTGGAAAAGTGTCATCCCTCTTTCCACCCATTTTGTTATACTATCACAAAAGATGTCTACTACTGATACTGATCACTGCTTCCAGCTAACACTGGCCCTATGTCCCCAGGTTTATGCAATTTTGGTGAGTCATCCGCCTCAGTCCAACGACCACCTGACCCCCACCCCGGTGTCCTACACAGCCGGATTCTACCGCATCCCGGTGGTGGGGCTCACCACACGCATGTCCATCTACTCTGACAAGGTGAGTGTTTGCATGAGCCTCAGTGCTCGCTGCTGGGCACAATTTGAAATTCCGCCTCCATCCTGGTCTCCTTGTCACTGATGCTATCTGTCCTTGTCAGCTGTCAGCACAGTTATCTTTTTAAATGAGGCCCTCTAAGAGTTTTGCATGTCAAATACTGCCCAGTCATTTTCTTTTGAATGTGGTTTTGAAACAGTTAACAGCCAAAAGTAAGACAGAGTGTCGTCACTTATAACATAAAGCTTGAAAAATAGCGATGGGACATGCTTTCGAATCAGTGATTCAATTAAATGAACACATGATTCAACCGATTCATGTTAGTTCCTAGGAGGGCGTTGCTGTGGAGCGCATCCAACTGATTCTACGTGATGGAGCAAGGTTAAATAAATGCCAGTGTACAAAATACAAACAGGTTTTATGCCGGATAAGTAACCAAAACAGTTGTTACAAAGCTTTGTATTTTATATTCCGTGTAAATAAATTATGCTGGCTGCACTACGCCTTCGTTAAAGTAGCTAGCACTAGCTATAGCTAACGCAAACTGGCGAAAACTATTCGGAGACGACTTAAGCTTGAACATTTAATCTTAGTGAAATGTCTGGAATATGCTTTACGTCACGTTTGTATATTTATCTTATTCAAGAGAATTAAAATAGGTCATTTCTAATTTTGGTATTTTTGAGTAATGCTATACGACGTAGATTCAACGGAGTCGGTTCGACCGAACGATTCGTTCACGAGTCAGAAATCACTGACTCGTGACTGAAAAAGGGGTTATCCCCGGCTGGCTGGACGCTTAGTTTAAGTCAGGAGTTTTAGCTACTCTTATAAATACACTCTGTCTTTTTTTCCAAGATTACTTGAAGTTGCATTTTAAAAAGTAAGATCATACAAGAGAATATACTATTTTTAACATTATAATATGAATATTATATTATAATAGGTTATATAGGTTTTCCATCATAACAAAGAGCTACTCATCCAGGTAATGGGTTCTAGATAGTACAAAGAAAATTGCTTTTTGCTGCTTTATAGATCCATATATGACGGGCATCCCCTTCATAGGGATGAACTGTTTGATTATATTATAATATATAATATATAATGGAAAAGGATCACAAGCAGAGTGAATATTTTAACGAACAAACGGAAATCAGGCAGTAAAAACTGTGATCTGCTTACCAGTCAAATATGGGTCACACTTTCTCTTTAACCTTTAAGATTTTAGTGTATATGGTTGTTTCGAGATGTCTCTAGATTAGGTTCAGCTAAGCTAATAGTCATGGATCAAAAATGTCATGGTCACTCCAGCTCACCCCAAATGTACTGGATGGAGCTTCATCACTCAATGCCTATAGTTACTCACTAGCTGACACTTGACATTGGGCATGGTGACCTTAGAGTGATCCTTTCCACTGCCATTGTTTTTCTAGGGACATTAATTATGAAAGAGAGGTGCACCTTAATGTAAATATCTGAATTGACTAATTAGACGGTGTGTCTGGACACAGTGCACAATACAGTAGCATGTTTGATGTTTTCCCATGTGGGGTGTTGACAGAGGAAAAGGAGGTGTCTGGAGCTGCGGGTGAATTAATTACAGATAAAGTAATTAAAAGGCTCTAGACTGTTACTGCCCGCAGGGCTTTCTTGGTGCCTCTTGAGAAATACCTGCGTCTCTCTCTCCCTCCCTTTTTCATTTACAGAGTATACATCTCTCGTTTCTGCGCACGGTGCCCCCATACTCCCACCAGGCCCAGGTGTGGTTCGACA
The DNA here is from genome assembly GCF_030463535.1 of Salminus brasiliensis. Classification (NCBI taxonomy): domain Eukaryota; kingdom Metazoa; phylum Chordata; class Actinopteri; order Characiformes; family Bryconidae; genus Salminus; species Salminus brasiliensis. Next base: position 8,147,405 of record NC_132897.1, on the reverse strand, counting down.
TGATGCGCGAGTTCCGCTGGAACCACATCATCCTGATAGTCAGCGATGACCACGAGGGCCGAGCGGCCCAGAAGAGGTTGGAAACCCTCCTGGAGGAGAGGGAGACGAAGGTGAGACGCGGGGAGCCACACATATGTGTTTGTGAGTGTGTGTGTGTGTGTGTGTGTGTGTGTGTGTGTGGGTTTGTGTATGTGTCAACGTGTATCTGTAATCAGCACCTCAGAGGTCCTCTCAGTGTATGTTAACTGTTTCCTTTTTTGTTGTGTAAACACATTTCTTTCCATTGGCTAACATTATTTATGCCAGAGGCATCAACAGCGTCTTAAGTGGTTTTTTATCTGCAGAACTTTGTACTTTTTCTACTCATCTCACATTGCTTTTTGCCATAGTCAGAGTTCTCCTACGTGTCTCTCGATCCACGAACAGGAGCAAAATGAGGGACTTAACCTGGGGCTGTGCAAAAAATCAATGGCAGGGACATGCGGGTATTTAATTACAGCTAAAGAGGGCTAGAGAGATCTGTGGGTGTTGTGTGTGGGAGGGATTTGTCGCCAAACCTTTCCTCAATCTGCAAAAAACTAGGGCTGATGTCTGCTGTCTATCAGCCTGAGAATGAATAACCTAGTGTATTCATTCCTAGTTTAAATTGCACCACCACTGTGGGACTGATCGCCGACATTTCGCCTACTCAGTTTTGGGTCTGCAGGCCTGGTTGGTGCTGTAGTAGCTTCCTGTTTTAGAAACAGGTTGCATATTTGCAAGGCCCCCCTGAATATATTTGGAATAACCTCATTGTCATTGTAATGTCATTTGCAGCAACGGCAGCCTCAAGGCCTGCTCGTTTTAAATGCTGCAATCTCCCTCTGTTCTGAAAAAAGACCCATCAGCGAAGCCAAAGCCTCATAAAACAGAGCAGCCTGCCAGCTTTTACTGTCGCATTTTTACAAGGCTCTGACTGTGCCATGATTGAGTCAAGGTTGTCAGGTTATTTTATGATACAAATAATGAGGAGTTATGATTAATTAGAAATGTATTGATCTGTTTTCACGTGCAATCATGTAAATTGTGTAAAACTATAATTAGTGTTTTCTGCAAACATTTCTGCATTTCTACTTCAGCTTGTCATGTTCAGTCATGTGAAATTTGGGACAAATTGGGACATCCTGTGAAAACCTTTGTTTTTATAAACAGATGGACATTTGATCATACTTTGAACAATATTGGGAAATGGATGCACATTAATATGAAGAATTGTGTAAAATAGAATTTAATTAATGAACTGATAATAGAATGCAATCTACAGTGAGGCAAAGTTAGAACACCCTCACATTTAGTACTACTTAAAAGGTCTAAAATTAGAATCAGGTGCATCATATCAGCTGCAGATGATTAGAACATCATTAGATATAATTTAATAAACCTCTTATTTAAACCTAAAACATTTAGTTTGGTTGGCTGTTGATTGTTGTAAATGGTATCACCATGGCCAGATCTATATATTTCTCTGAGGCCTTCAGAAAGAAGGTTGGAGATGCATATGCATCAGGAAAGGGATTTCGAGAGTCAGAGCCCAGATCTAAATCCTATTGAGTTGCTCTGGGGTGATTTATAATAAAAGGTCTCAGAACAATTAAAAGCCATCTGTTCCAATGTCTGCAAAATCATTTACAAGTGGAGAACATTTAAAACAACTGCCAACATGGCCAGGTCAGACTATCCTAGCAATGTTAGCCCAAGAGCAGACCATGAGATGCGTAAAGAGGTCTCCAACAATCCTAAAATGTAATCACGGAACATACAGGTAGTTCTTGCCACAGTTGATGTCAAAGTATAGCCTCTACCATCAGAAAGAGACCAGACATGTTTAATTGTTATCGGAGGTCTGCACAGAGTTAAACAACATCAGGGTAAGACAAGGTAACATTTGCCAAAGAACCCCTAGACAAAGACAAGGACTTCTGAATCCATTATTTGGGTACAGTAACAGTAAAGACTCACATTGGTTTGGCACAAACCAAACTCTGCATTTGAGCACAAGAACCTCATACCAACTGGGATTGGAGGTGGAAATGTTATGGTTTGGGGCAGCTTGGGCTGGCTTTCTCATAGAATCCACTATCAGTTCTCGATCGTATCAGAAGGTGTTTGAGGAAAATGTGAGACCATCTTTCCATAAACTGAAGTTGAAGTGGAAGTGGACCATGCAACATTACAATGACCCAAAACTTTCCAGTAAAAAAAAGACATAGTGAGTTCTGCATGGACCAAGTCAGAGCCCAGATCTTAATCCTATTGAGATGCTCTGGGGTGATTTATAATGGGTTGTGCATGCAAGAAGCCTCTTAAATATAACATACCTGAAAGAATTCTGCATGGAGGATTAGGAAAAACCTCCCAGTTTACGTCAGTTATAGGAAACATCTAATTGAGATTATTTCAACCAAATGGGGTAAATACCAGCAATTGGGGCATCGCGTGTAAATAAATTGTTATAGTTTATAAAGGTAATGCAATATCACCTTTATTTATACAGTTATTGTTTGAAAGATCAAAGATCAAAGAAAGATCAAAATTGATCTGTATATTTTCCATATTTCTTAATAAAGACCTAAATATTTAATTGGGTGTCCTAATTATTTCACATGATTGTTTTATACATGTTAGAGAAAAGCTCTGATATTAGTATTATTATACATTGCTTTGCTGTTTAATGTGCTTTTAAATCCAAAAGAAAAGACGTCTTGGCGTTTAAATGATGTAACAAAGCCTGAAATTGATCACAGCTTCTAACCACAAATGGGATGGATGTGTTCCAGCAGCCCGTCACTCTCAGAAAGGCTTCATCATTTTCGGGTTAGAAGGAGCAGGGCATGAGGCCAGATTTGAACACTGTCTAAAGCCAAATTCTACAGCACTGATTAGTAGTCAATAGTCAGTGTTATCACTAACTCAAAATTCATCATGCCTTTGCACACGTCACATTTGCATCCCCCTGTACTGTACCGACTCTTCTAAGCATAAAGTGGAGATTAAATGCAGTAGACAGACAGCGCAACTTCAGCTCTGAATATGTGTGTGTGCACAGATTTCCTCCCTCGAAATCTTCTGTTTACTTTGTAAGTCATGAAACAAGCTGACTCACTGAGGACAGTTACGACAGGGAGACTGATTGGAGCCATGAAATGTGGAATAGATTATGTCTGTAACTGAAAAATGTGGTTTATCCTGATGAAGCACTCTGAATTTTCTCTCTAGTTTAGGCCATATGTCTCGTTTTTGCAGATCCCGTGGTGGTGATAAGTTATGCTTGAAGGGCGCCGGTAGATGCAGCTTCTCTGTGTTTCGCTGTAGACTTTAAAACGTGGAGATGGATACGGCTGCTGACACCTGCACCATTTTTACTATTCATTTAGGCTTGCAGAGGCTTTTAATAAGCAGAAGTGCTTTTTAAAAATGCATCCCAACTAAATAGACTACACACGACTATATATTATTAAGGGTATCAAACCATGGAACTCCTAAAAGTCCAGAAGTGTCTCTTTTTGCTATCCATTTTTTATTTAAAAAAATCTTAACTGCAGGTGAAACAAGGCAAAAATGACAATTCTGTCCGATTTATTTTGCAGGACTATTACTGGAGGGGTGGAGGAGGGCTAGGGGCTCAGGCAAAATGTCAGAGTAGCATGTGACATTCCTAGTGGAATGAAGGATTGGCTGGAGTTGTCTTCCTGTTTACTGTGGTCTTGATCTTTTTGCAAGCCCCATGGTTATAGTTTCCCAATTTGAAGCAGAAAAGTGGAGATTTGTTGGAATGCTTTACTGCACACCATTTATACCTGTTTATAATATTCTTCTGTGTCTGCATATTTTCTCTGTGCACATTATTCATCAGAGTAAAAACAGGAACTATGAAAACCTCGACCAACTGTCCTATGACAACAAGCGAGGACCCAAGGTATATTTGCATGGTCAATGCACGCCGCCCAACAGTTATCTGAACGTAGCAACTAGAAGCCAGTCCAAAAAAAAAAAAAAAGAATGAAAAAAAAGAAAAAAATCAGCAAACAGATTCCAGAGATTCCTTATCCTGCTAGCACGTCTATTTATGTTTGGGTTATTTTTATGATTTCAATCAAGAATGGGTTATTCTTTTTAATTTTTTATTTTAGAACGTATAATTTCAACAAAAGAATCGCCCCCTTTTACCTCCCACTTTTTTATTTTTGTGTAACGAAATGCATGTACTGAAGCCAGCAAGATTTGCAAGTCTATTCTTTTGACACAGTGCGTGGAGATCTGGTCGTGTGGGACAGGCACAGATCCAGATGTTACTCCCACCTTTCTGCAGCATTTCTGCCTTTTTTTTTTTTTTTTACTTTTTCCTTTGGGAAAGAAGCCACCACCACCACCCTGCTCCCTTTCCTCCACCCGGTTTTTGCTTTCCGGTTGCATCAATCTTCTTCTCCCTTTTCCTCTAACATGCACGCTCTTCCTTGGAGTCTTGTTTCCCTTCAGTTTGCATGCTGACAAAAATGCAGAACTTTTTTGCTCCTCCAAGCTTAATTTTTTTTTTTTCATGTTAAGCAGATTGTCACGGAAACTTTTTTTATTCCATTTTTCCCGATCCCTTTCAAAAAAAAAAAAAAAAAAAGAAGCAGCGAGAGCGCTGAACAGAGAGCATGGTTCAGGGTGGTGATGAGTCAACCACTCGGCTAATGTTGTGTCCTAATCCCAGGCAGAGAAAGTGCTCCTGTTCAGCCAAGACACAAATCTGACTGCTCTGCTCCAGGAGGCCAAGGAGCTGGAGGCCAGAGTCATCATCCTGTCTGCCAGGTGAGCTCATCCACCCTGTGGACTAAAGCATTATAAACACCAGCGTGTGGAGTAAATGAAACCGTACGAGAGCTGAATTGCTAACTAGGTCTGCCAATGTGGATGCACTGGTGCGCTTTCCCATTGTTTGGAAGTTGTATACACGCATAAAACTGGCAAAGCGTAGCCATATTGTTGCTGTCATGCCAAAACCTTGTATCTCCAAAGAAGCATCTTTACATCTTTACGTCAGTGTAAAAAGGTTTTATTCAAAGTTTGAAGCATTTCTTCATTTATTCATCTCCATTCATCATGACATTTTGATACAATGTAAAGAATAACCAGATTCACATTATATCAAAAAGTGAAAAACGGCATAAATGTAGATGCAGCGTTTTTCAGGACAGTGGTGATTGGGTGTATAGCTGTAATACTAAGCCATTGTTTTCAATATTATGTATTATGATGTTTTTTTTACCACATCCTGTTTTTTAAAGATGCTAAATGGAGCCACAAATGATTCTTTGCAGAGATGCCAAAAAAGGAACAACTTTTAGGCCACTACAGAAACTTTTAAAATATCTGTCTTTAAAACAAATCTTTATTTTTAAACTATAATTTTACTTTTGGGGAGTTGGGATGAGGTTAGCATCCTGACCTCACTAGCTCTCTTGTCGCTGAATGCAATCAAATCCCTATAGCAGTGCTGGACAGCAGATACAGTTACTAAAGCAGGGTTGACTCTTTTTTTATACCTTTGATTTTGGAAGAAACAAAGAATGAGCAGGTGTCCCAATCCTTTTGTTTATATAGTGTATTTTCTATTCTCATTAAACTGATATTAAAATCACTAATTTGATTCAGAAATGGACAGAACATGGTGTAGAGACTCTAAACCTAAACCACCACATTAATGAGAATTGCTGCTACAATTTGTGCACCAAGGATCAAAGTGTGTGTTTATTTACTAGCTTTGGGAAAGGCCATTGATTACAGGTTGTTCAATGATAGTAACCTACATTTTTGTAGGCAAGGGACCAGAAGCAGAGGCTCACCAAATGTCAAATTGTGTGTGTGAGGAGGCGCTTTCGCCATTTTTAGCCCAGCAATCAACTTGACATTGGAGGCTTTTTCTCTGCGTGATGCCAGCACTAACAACCTCTATCCAATCACAGCGAAGACGAGGCCGCAGCCATTTACAAAGCAGCGCGCCAGCTCAATATGACAGGCTCTGGTTACGTGTGGCTGGTCGGAGAAAGGGAGATGTCTGGTAAAGCACTGAGTGAAGCTCCAGATGGTATGTACTTTTCCTCCACTCCATTCCTCTTTCTCTTCCTTTCTCTCTCTCTCTCTCTCTCTCTCTCTCTCTCTCTCTCTCTCTCCTTTCTTCTCTCTCTCGCACAGACTGTGTAACAGATTGGACGTGTTGGCCTTAGCGCTTTTTATATGATTACAGTTTGCAATCCACATCGGCGACTCAGTGTCTGTGGTGTACTTGGGTGTTTAAACGTTTAAACATCTAGATGTTTAAAGGTTTTAAACACTGTGATCTTTCTGCTCATTGTATTGTGTGCTCTATGTCTAACGTTTAATTTGTTTCATCTTTTAAGTGTGTGTCCTTTCTTTCAGTAGACTACAATTGATGCAATAGAGAGTTGTGGTAATCCATATTGCTTTGAATGCGTGTACATTTTTACGGTTTGGCTGGTCATGAGTTTATTTATAAGTGGTGCTTTGCTACCTCCACATTGAAGTGTGAATACGATGGTAAGCTACAACCGCTACAATTTCTTTCTGTCCCGGCTTCTTTACGCACATCCATGTAATCTTCACATCAGTGTGCTTTCAGTGCTCACCCTGTCCTAAACCCCCCCGCCCCTCTACCTCCGCCCATAACTTACGATGTCCCTCTTGTCTGACCTTCAGGCACTTTGTTACTATTGATAACTCTCTGTGCACGTCTCTTGTTTTTTTTTTGTTGTTTTTTTTCTTTGTAACGACTGCTGTTGTCTTGGACTGAGAATCTTTTGTGAAGTTTTGTGAAGCATTGCCCAACACCATGTAATGTTGTCAACTGGGCAGGCTTGCTCGGCCTCCAGCTAATCAATGGCAAGAATGAGTCCGCGCACATCTACGATGCGGTGGCAGTGGTGGCCCAGTCCATCCAGGAGCTCTTTGAGAAGGAGAATATCACGGAGCCTCCACGAGGCTGCGTGGGCAATACAAACATCTGGAAGACTGGCCCGCTCTTCAAACGGTGAGGCCAGAGAGTTCGCTCTATCGCACTGCAACTACCGCTCTGCTACCACCATCCATCCGCTCTCATGCATTACCATACATTACCGCTGGCACTGGCGAGGGTGGGAGCTATCACACTGCAAATATTGGAATAAACAAGTGGTGTGCAAGGCGAATGAATTAATAATGTAATTGTAAACATGCCCTGCGATTTTATAAAGCAGTTCTAAGGGGGGTTGGAACAAGAACCATTTGATCCAATGATGCACCAAGCCTGTTAAGTTGTAGATTACACTGGGAACGTGAAATTTCAAATCCAGTCTGAATCCTGTCTCGAACCCAAAAGCTGGCATGCTTGTGTTCTTCACAGTGTCATATCCAGTTCAGGTCACCTTCTTTTCTCTGCCTGTGTACTGTCAGCACGCTTTCTTCCCACCTATCTCCTGCACTATTCTCTTCTCCATCTCCGTTTCCCACGCACCTGTTCTATTCTGCTTGAAAAAGGGGGAAAAAGAAACCCTCTGCCATTACTTCCCATCAGTGTCAGTGTCACTGTTCGCTATTGAAATGGGGAGAGAGGGCGAAGGTTTCTGTGCAGTCTCTCACTCGACCCCCTCCGGTGTGCTAGAGTGCTGATGTCATCCAAGTATCCAGATGGCCTAACAGGCCGCGTGGAGTTTAATGACGATGGGGACAGGAGGTTCGCCCACTATAGCATCCTCAACTACCAGAAGACTCGGCTGGTCCAAGTGGGCGTCTACAATGGCTCACAAGTGCGTAAACACCTCAGTCCTTTTTCAGATCAGTAACATACTGCAGCTCGACCCTTAGAGCCTTTAGAAAAGACTGAAAAAGATTGTCAGAATTTCTGCGATCATCTTGGCCTCTGTTTAGAATCACAATTTGACACTTATAACCCTTCAGAAAAGGCTGAGAAACCTCTCTTTAACAAATCTTCTGCAGGTTGTGATGAATACTCAGAGGAAGATCATTTGGCCAGGAGGAGAGACTGAGAAGCCAAGAGGCTATCAGATGTCAACAAGACTGAAGGTGTTTATTCATTATTTCCTTCCAGATCGTTCACAGTTTTGCTAATTTTCTCACATTTATTTTGGCACGACTAATTGCCTGTGGAAAAACTCAAGCCTTATGTGTCTGCTAGATTGTCACTATTCATCAAGAGCCCTTTGTGTATGTGAAACCGACCCTGCGAGACGGAACATGCAAGGAGGAATACACTGTGAATGGAGTCCTGATCAAAAAAGTGATCTGCACTGGCCCAAACGAGACCATTCCTGGTAACAGTGGGAAAATGCTTGCATTGATAAATCTACACTGTGGGACAGAAGTTTTGAGACACCTGGAATTTCTAAGAGCATGTTTAGTTTGTTGGTGGCAGTAATCTAATATATTAAAGCAGCATTGGGTATCAAGTTTACCATAAAATAACAGTGTCAGTATAATTTTGATGATCTATTGACTGTAATAGGGACACTGGCGTCTGTCACAGCCACTCCAGGCTGGAATGCTGCTACTACGCTGTGAGACTTACGTAATGCGGCGTAACACAAGTCATACTTGTGCAAAATCCTGCAATATTGCTGTACTGGCTCAATCTACATGCTTGCGTGAATTGGATTCATGGCAGTGATGTAAAAGTCAGTTATACTCCCCAGCTGTAGGGGGAGCCCAGGAGCAAAAAATACCAGTTTTAGCATAATGCTAAATAGAGAACAGTTTAGACCTTTTAACAGAGAACTGGTATAGAGGAAATTACTAGTTAGAAATGTCTTCCAGGTTTGTCGGACACTAGAGGCCGCTCCCGAGCCAGTCGAAAAAGAATGGGCTAATGTGGAGCATTTAAGCAAAATCATAGTTTATAAATGTACAGCAATTTTTTTACATTTTAAAATATTTAAAACATTTATTTTAAATGTTTCAGCACTGCAGATATATATTTTTAAAGCTTTACAACTCCAGTTATCAACTGTAATAATGATGTCAGTGAGTGTGAATGGCTTTACAGAAGCTGCCATTAGCAGACAGGGAGTATACGCTGATTTATTTTTTTTCATACATTTTCGTATTTTTTTTCGTACATTTATGTACATTTATACAGGTTTTTTTTCTCATTCTAGCGAGGGTAATAGGAAGTGACCAGGCTCTTCAAAACCGGGTGTGCTTGGGAATCTTCTTTGTAAAAAATGCAAAAATGGAGAGAATACCACACATTTCACTCTATTGTTGTTATAATATTCTATAATATTATCAGATTAGCGGCGCATCAGCATGCTTTTGATGCTGTTATTTAAAGTTAACAGTGTTACATAATGTTGCTTTAAATAAAATGTAACAATAAAATTAGAAAACAACGTGTCCCAAAACCTTCTAATACACAGCGTACAGTATGCGTTTTGTTAAGAGGTATTTGTAATTGTGTTGGATCAGCACTACATTTACTGTCTTACCTTGGCTCCTCCATAGGTCGGCCCATAGTGCCTCAGTGCTGCTATGGATTCTGCATCGACCTCTTGATCAAGCTTGCGATGACAATGAACTTCACCTACGAGGTGCATCTAGTGGCTGATGGCAAATTTGGCACTCAGGAGCGTGTGAGTAATATCAGCACTTTATTGATTTTGTCCACGCCCAGAGCTTCTTGTCTCTTTCCAAGGTCACATAGTGGAGAATCATAACACGTCGGCTTCTCTGGATATCTATGGCTCGCAGAACCGTAGCTCGCAGGTGTAATTACGGTTCCTTGGCAGTGCTGGGGAACATTTCGAGCATGACAAATTACTGAGTGTGATTTCCCCCTATGTTATTAGGTGAATAACAGCAACAAGAAGGAGTGGAATGGCATGATGGGAGAGCTCCTGGGTGGCCTGGCAGACATGATCGTGGCTCCACTCACAATCAACAATGAACGAGCCCAGTACATAGAGTTTTCCAAACCATTTAAGTACCAAGGGCTAACCATCCTTGTCAAAAAGGTAGGGCTCCTCTGAGATCTTCCTGAAAATTACTGAGGCTGATTAAAGCAGACAGCACATCATTTACAGCAGCCAAAGATCAGAGGCATCACATACATTTAGTTAAGGATTAAACAGAGATGCAGTCACAAGAAAGTCCAGAATTGGGGTCAGATTCATTTAAACATTGTTGCAAAAAGTAATTGAGTTTTAGGTAATTTGCTGAAAACTCCCCAGAGAACAGAGTGGTAGATTTTCTGCCCAGAAATGTTATACAGTTCCTCTAGTTAATTAAAATTCCCCTATCTGAGCATATTTGACCACCAAGGACTCTTGTAAACCCTTTGTTATGGCTTTTGGCTAAAATCTAATAATACACCTACAGTAAAAACAAGCCTCACTACAAAACATGCTAGCTGCTCCATATGGTGGCACATTTGCCAGTGTGGGTGGTGTGTGTTGGAGCTGTGAGTAATACTGTGTTGTTGACTGCAGGAAATACCACGCAGTACGCTGGACTCGTTCATGCAGCCCTTTCAGAGCACTCTGTGGTTACTGGTGGGTCTATCGGTCCATGTTGTGGCGGTGATGCTCTACCTATTAGACCGTTTCAGGTAATATAATCCCTACATTATGTCTCAACTCCTGGACCATGGAATTAATTTTTGGTAGTAGGAACCAGCCACCAGTGGTACAGATTGAGTAGGGTCAGTAATTTGGTTTGGGACAATGGGTCCCTCTGTGCTGGTTGCCACAGTCACTTCTTCAGTTGTTATTGCCTTTATAGCTCATTTGAAGCCTGTGTAGTGATTTTACAACTGGGTTAATGTGCACTGATCACCTGGTTCCGGTTAAATCTCCTGCAGAGTTTTGAATCAGCTGGGGAGGTACATAACTGATAACTGATCTGTTGGCACCATGCCTAATGCCTAACCTAAGAGGGGTATAAATTGAATGATGATGCTGCCAATACCTTCAGGATAAGTTGAGAGTTGGGGGGTTAATCCCCTTTTGTACACATAGAACAATTCTGTTCTGCAAAAACCTTCTATATCTATACTTGCCATTTTTACTTTTTGTCATAATGTGGTTCATGCAGTTGTTTTTACATTGCTTTCCACTGAAAGCTAGGTTGTTTTTTGCGTCTTTCAAAATGAATAAAGAGTTCTGAGTGGTCCAATGGACTAAGGCATGGCTACTATGATTCGAGGATCGCTGGTCTGAATCCCGGGTCATGCAGCTAGCCATCAGCAGCTGGAGTCAGAGAGAACACAGTTGACCCCTGCTCTCTCAGAAGTGGGTTGATGGCACCTTGTCCCTATATCACCTCTAGGGTGATGTTGGTCAGCACAGGCATCTGTAAGCTGTTGTATCAGAGCTGGGGAGCCATGCTCTGCACTACTTAGCAATGCTGCAGTTTAAAAAGAGGCGTTGGGCACGTGTTGGATGTGTTGGAGGGGATGTGCTAGTCTTCACCCTGAATGGGGATTGGATAATTGGTCTTCTGAATTGGGTAAAATTAGAAATAGATTATTTTGAAAAATGATAAAAGAAGAAATGAAAAATAAAATGAGGAATATTCAGTTTTCCATGATGTGGGTCCTGTAAAAATGTCAAAGAACTGTATATCTTAACCAAGAGCCTTGTATTGTAAAACTTTAGGTTCATATATGTGGAGCCACCTCTGTTATATGTGCCAACTTTCCTAATGACATTGCTGACATACGGATTGCCAACATCTATGGGAACTACTGAACATGTACAAGAAGACTCTTTAAAGACACATCTGATTTGTGCTGGATGTCTTTTTTCCCTTTTGGCTGGAGTTTGCTATAGTAAAGTTTTTGCTCTGCAGCCCATTTGGAAGGTTTAAAGTGAATAGTGAAGAGGAAGAAGAAGATGCCCTCACCTTATCCTCGGCTATGTGGTTCTCCTGGGGTGTACTACTGAACTCCGGTATTGGAGAAGGTACAAGACAGCAAAGAGAATTATTTACACAATCATCATGTCTGTCTGATGAGAGTGCTCACCCAATGTATGATTGATTTAGTTGCAGTCGACTTCTCCTCCCTCTCCCTCTCACACTCCCTCAATCTCTCTCTTGCCCTGTGTTTGCAGGTGCCCCACGGAGCTTTTCAGCGAGGATTTTAGGTATGGTGTGGGCAGGTTTTGCTATGATTATAGTTGCATCTTATACTGCCAATTTGGCAGCCTTCCTAGTGCTGGATCGGCCTGAGGAGCGCATTACCGGCATCAACGACCCTAGGGTGAGATTACTGAGCTCAGACCGGCATCGCATACCATGAATCCGCACAGAAAACAAACACATTGCACGAACGCTGCTCACAGATCTCATGTTCTTGCAGGATATAGTATGAGGGCAGGCAATTAAGTCGGTCAGGGACGCAACAGACCTCTTTCATGTCAGTGTATTTTTAGACGTCTTTCTCTCACCATGGAAAACCTTTAACTACTACAACAATCATTGAGCATGAATATCAAGGGAGAATGAATGGTATATTTCAAGCAAAGTACATTTTTAAATTCAAACACTTTGTAGTATATTGGAAAATGTCATTAGCATAATTGAGCATTAAACAAGGTGAACTGAGGCATGGTGAAGATGTTTTACACAGCAAATGAGTAAATTGCACAGCAGTGGTAGAGCTCTGTGGTATCTCTTCACCAAGCTGGATTCTGGGACATCAGTGCATGTTTTTTAGGACATGCTTACCTTGGCCTGCCCTATTCTCTTTGAGTGCCTCGCCCTTAGCACTACTATTCCATGTAGACACTAAAAAAAAGCCTGCCTATGGATTTGCAAGCCCCTCCTGAAACTAGAGGACTTGAATTATTTACATATTTTGTGTGAACTGTCACTTCAGTGATTGCGCGTCTTGTGAGCTCACTAGGACAGCTCCTGCTGTGCTATTGTCTTGCAGCTGCGAAACCCATCAGACAAGTTCATCTACGCCACAGTCAAACAGAGCTCTGTGGACATTTACTTCCGCCGTCAAGTTGAGCTGAGCACCATGTACCGCCACATGGAAAAGCACAACTACGAAAGCGCAGCGGAAGCCATCCAGGCCGTGCGAGACGGGTCAGTCACACTTCCATTCCAGTGCTAACATTTCTGTCGACAGAGTAGATCCTAAAACATAAAGATTTCACAATGGTTCTAGGAAATACTGTTAACCCCTTAACGCAGCAAGGCTTATTACACACTAAGGCATATTATTCAGTAATATACAGACTTTCTCTGATAATAGAGGTTTTTAAAAAACACTTGAATAAGGGGTTAATTAGTATAGAATCTACACTGATCAAGAAGCTCTTAATCATTAGAGGTGGTGTTTCTTGAAATTTCACTAATGCCCCTTTAAAGAGCCATCCACTAAAAGCTTGTTTATACTGTAAGAAATAAACTTGAAAGAATGTTGTCAATATTGAATTTTCTTCGTTTAAATTAGATTCCACTTGCCATGATACCAGGTGTTGTAGTGTATTGTAGTATAAGGGTGTTCGCAGTACTTGCATTTGTTTCTTTGTCTTGACATCATGTGAATGGGAGACGAGCACAAAGTACATAATGAATAAAACAGATACCTTTTGTCACATTTAGGTCAGAAGACAATAAAACCATTTTGTCAACATGAGCTACAGGGACTGAGAGCAAACCTTTGGTTGTTTGTGACATTAATAGCAATTCAATTGCAACGTTCCAAAGCCCAGTTTGATAAAACAGGCATCAAAGGAATATGTACTGTACAATGCACTGCCATGTTTCACCAGCCAGTGCTACGGGCGACAGATTCTCCTCTGAGTGAGCAAACAGGAGGCAGAATGTGGATAAGGCAGTGCTTAGTCCTATTCAGTACAGCTCATATTGATGCAGAATACAAAGCAGGATAAGGAGTTGCACTTCAAAAGGGGACCTTCATGAATCACTGTGTCGTACAAAGCACAGACAGGGACTGATGGCAGAGGGCCAGTGCGGTTAGGAGTCTGTGTGAGGGGAGAAAAAGAAACACATTCACATCAAATGAAGTTCTAAAGTTTTCACCCACTGACTGAACAAGGCCCGGCTTAATTGGGCTTAGAAAAATCCTGGCAGTAGTCTCAACCCAAAAAAGAAGCCAACGATTCTCACTCACTTTCTTGCTCAACAAATCCAGTCTCAGCTGGGGATCTGGAATTCAAAGCTGCGTTAACTCGCTCCTCTCCCTGCTTTAGCAAACTCCACGCTTTTATCTGGGATTCAGCCGTGTTGGAGTTTGAAGCCTCGCAGAAGTGTGACCTGGTCACCACGGGCGAGCTGTTCTTCCGCTCTGGGTTCGGAATCGGCATGCGCAAAGACAGCCCATGGAAGCAAAACGTTTCCCTGGCCATTCTCAGGTAATGCAGCCCTACATCGGTCTGAAGTCGTCTCTGTTTACAGTTTCTTCTTCTGACTTGTGGCCTCAAATAATCCGGTTTAGCATGACAGAATTTCTGAGCGTGTTCTCTGACTCAACAGCTCACACGAGAATGGTTTCATGGAGGACCTGGATAAAACCTGGGTGAGATACCAGGAATGTGACTCCAGGAGCAATGCCCCAGCCACGCTCACCTTTGAGAATATGGCAGGTATGGCCCATGTCTGATAGGAATAGCCTCTGATGTACATTGGATGGAGTGATTAAGCATATTGAGCAGACGTTGCTATAACCATGAGCTCCGTACAATACTGTGCAGATGTTTTAGGCATCTCAGAAATCGATAGTTCGAATCCTGGATCATGCTGCTTACCAGCAGCACCCGGAGTCCGAGAGAGCACAATTGGCCTTGCTCTCTCAGGGGTGGGTCGATGGCACCTTTACTCACCACATCATTCATACTGTGATGTTGGTCAGCACAGCCATCTGTTAGCTGTTGTATCTGAGCCGGGGATCCGACACATTCCTCTGAGCGCATTGGCTGCCTAGCGATGCTGCATAAGCGACTGGCTTCACATGTGTCATAAGAGATGTGCTAGTCTTCACTCTCCTATTGTTGAGGGCATTGCTAGTGAAAGAGGGAGTTCACATGAACGGAAATTGGGTAAATGGCCTATTATATTGGATAAAAACTAGGGTAAAATGGAAAATAAAAATAATGAAAAAAGAAATAAGATTTCAGTTTTTTAAAGAAAGTAGAAAGTTTTGTGAGCTAAAGCTCAATTCCATTCATATTTTATTCATTCCTGACTTGACTTTTTTAATGTTGAAATAATGCACCATCCATTTCACAGGCGTGTTTATGTTGGTGGCTGGTGGCATTGTCGCCGGGATCTTCCTCATCTTCATTGAGATCGCATACAAGCGTCACAAAGATGCTCGTAGGAAGCAGATGCAGCTGGCCTTTGCGGCAGTTAATGTTTGGAGGAAGAACCTACAGGTACGGCTGTCTGCTCCTTCTCTCTTCCTACAGGATAACGGACTGCATGGGCCTCTGGCAGGCTGTTTATTGCTGCTACCTGCTATGTTTTAACACTAAGTGGGCACAAATGGTTGGTTTCCTCCAGTCTAGTCAGTTAGAAGGCATCATTTAAAGACCATTTTACTCAATGAGTGCAGCCAGCAGTAGCCAGATGCATGTTCAGCTCTTGACCTTTGCAGTAGGATGTAGGCCAAAGGTCAAGTGTTTACCTTTAACCTCAAATGGCTATGCAAAAATGCATGTAATCTTCATCATACTGATCATAGATAACTATGTATTTACACTGCCCATCAAAAGTTGGGGGACGCCCTGCTTTTTTTGAAATTTTGCAACTTCAGGTTTTTTCAGGAGTCTTTCTTTGTTTGTCCTAAATAAGAATTTCGTTGATGTCATGCAAAAGCCTTGCATCTCCATTTTTGCTGTTTTCCACTTATTGTGAATCTATCAGTTGTTCTCTACCTTCTGTCAAAATCTGATGATTAATGGACCAACCGAAATGCTCCAAACTGACTTGGAATCAAATATTTTTTACATTGACTACCATTGATACTAAAGAAGGTATTTTCTTCTCCTATAAAGTTAGCATTTTTGAGATCCAAGATTTTTGTTTGACAGTGATGATTTGATAGTTGTCCATGCAAGTAGGACAAACAGCAAATGTGTTTTTTAGGGTTTGTTAGTTGCAAAACAACAAACAAAGCATGCTTATTTATTAAAAACCTGAAAAGCTAGGTATCCCCAAACTTCTGAAAAGCAGTGTACGTATGCTGTGTTTAAAATCAAATGATAATAAAACAGTGAGTGAATGCTGTGTTCATCCACAGTAGAATATCACAGAGCAGGGCAACTCTTGTTGTGCAGATTTGGGCTTTTGGCTGTAATATGGTTACATCATGATTAAGGTCATATGAGTGGTTCACTGCAGATCCATGCTAAGGATCAATTCCTTCCACGTCTTCCACTATCCAATCAGAGTGCGCAGCATGAAGAAACTGCTTCTCCATTTTCCCCTACTAAATCTCCACTAAGCAGAGCAATACACACATACATACACACACAACTCCAGCAGGCTGTGGTGCTGTGCTGGGGTTGAGACAGATGCACGCTGGGCAGTGCTCTAACTGAAAGGCCATGCTAGCTGAATGTCTCAGTGGGATTCCAGCAGGGATCAGAGGATGTTTCTGTCTGTGTTCAGATCACTGTCCCCTTACTGCTGGCCTTAGGCTGGGTCAGTACATGCTGGGTCACTGGCCTACACAACAGCACAAGGCTGGTGAAAACTAGCATGGTCCGCCCTTCTCAGACGAAAAGCCCAGCTGTGTTTCTATGTAGGTACAATAAAGGCACCACAAGTAATCAATTTCAGTGTAAATCAGAAGCAGTGCTTCTGAATGTGGGCTTGCATACGTGACCCTGAAAATGATATTTATCAAAAGTTTGGAATTATGTAAAAAAAGTGTTGGATGGATCACCATCATCCCTGAGAACACAGTTCCACTTCTCCACAGCTCAATGCCTAGGGGCTTTATACCCCTACATCCTACGCCTGACATTAAGAATGATGCCAATAGGTTAATGTATATCTGCTCCAGAGAGTCCTATTCTATTGGCAGTACTTCTCTACAAGGACAAGACAAACATTTGGGCATTAACTTGTTCTTTACTTGTTTTAGGTTTATTTACAAAGTGTTTTATTCTATTCTCAGATAATGTTGCTTAATTCAGGAAATAACAGATAATTTAGCCAAATTATCTGCCACTGGAATAGGAAACCTTCAATAGATAAAATTAGAAATATTTGATATTCAGATCAGATTTAAGGGGATTTCACTTGCTAAGATATAATTGTTTGCAGTGTAGCTGTTTAATATTTCCAATGTGGGAAACAAATATCAGTCATATCAGAACATAATGACCACCTATCTAATAGGGGGAATGACCACCTTTAGGTTCCGATGACACTAGCTAGCTAGTGAGACATACCTGGACTAGGTATTAGGTGATGGAAGGTGGTCATTATAGAGGTTAAATGGTCCGCAGTGGGATGTTGATTGCTTGGTACTACTCAGAGTTGTTGTTTTCCTCTGGCATCAATGGCCTGCACTACTGCAGCTCTAGAACATCCTATGAAGTTAGCGTTTTCTAAGATGCTACCACTCTTCGCCTGGTACTGGGGCGCTGCCAGGGATTTTGAAAAAAAGATTTTACATGGGGGCCCCACAACTCTAACCATTTAATACATTTTTAGGGCCCTGGCAGGTCCTGACAGGTCCTTAGAATCATCCTAACGACGATTTCTTTGCACTCTGCCACAACTGACTTGTGACTTGCTCACTTACTTATACATGCAGCAAACCCTGTCATGTGGCATCTGTGACGTCCCAGGCCGGGTTCATTCCAAACCAGGGGTGGTCATGATATTCTAATATGACTCTCACAGTAAGGGTGGTAGCGTCTTGGAAACGCTAACTTTGTGGGATGTTCTAGACCCGTCATAGTGAAGGTGTACTGAGAATGGACTTTTCACACATTGAGTGCCTCTCAAGGCATAACAGTGGTGCCCCACGGACCACTTATGTCAGAGGGGAACGACGACTTCGGTGAGTGGTACAAAGCAATTGACCCGCCACTGTGGACGCCAAAGTTAACCTTTTTAACAAACATCTTCTTAACAAACACCACCAAACACCTAATACAACTAATGCATGTCCATGACACAACGTCTTGCTTGTGTCATTTGAGCCGAGGGTTGTTATTCTTACTACCTAGGTGGACATAGTATTCTGATATGACTGCTATCCTAATTATTTTTGATTTGTGAAAGTACATTGAAATTGCTATTTTATTGAGTACCATCTGCTAAAAAATAGTTGATTCCAAACTTTTAAACATTAAAATGCTTTTAAAGCCCTACCATTAACACTGTCACCGTCACATGAGCCGCCTGATATAGCACTTACTCCCTATGCATTAAACATTAGGCAAAACTAATCAAATCTGCACTGCAGCAATGCTTGCAATTTTGTCTCAATGTCTTTCACAAATAAATACCAAACAGTGTGTGTATTTATCTTCCTCACATCTGAGATGTTTTGGCCGGAAGGCACGCCTACTGGTGTCCAAAGACACTGTGGCACGGTTACTACGCCCACGCATTCAACCCACATAGAGTCACAGGGCCGACTCTGATGAGGATGTATAATTAGAGTGAATCACTGCTGTTGGCCCTCAAGCAAATCTGGATTGTGTTTCTTTTTCCCACCGTTTGATCAGCTAGAGGAAAAAGGGAACAAATATAAACAATACGTTGATCATGTGTTCACATTAATAGGCGTGATTCAGTATACCCATATAAAGGCTAAAGCAACACACGTGTTGAAACACTGCTGGTGATTTCCTGGCACTGATGAATAATTTGCCCTCGAAAGCCAAAATCAATCATGCCATGCAAAGCCTAATGCTCATCCCCATGGTGCGTATGCTGCAGGCCAGCGATACTAGCCGCCTCACACACTGTGGCTTTCTGAATGCATGACTGGTTGGATCTGCCCTGGATGCATTTGCACTTCAAACAATGCAGACCAGGTGCAGATCGAGAATCCATGAGCTCCGAGCTGGCTGTCTGGCTCCAAGACGCTGGCTCATCGGAGGGGTTTCAAATGCTACGGATGAAAGCATGGACGCTCCGAAAGGATGAGAATGGCCACGCTTTCTCCACATCCAAGTTCTTCCACTAACCACTGAAGAAGAAAAAACATGCACAAAAAAAAATGTCATTCCATGGTTGAAATGTTGCTGTGCATAACTTCTGTGCTGAAATGTGATGGAGACGTCCTGCTATGCTGCCTGAGAGAAAGAAAGAAATAACAACATATGTACCACCCTATGAAGTCAGAAATATGCTGGCCCTACTGCATTGTAAAACGCACTTTATTCTGCAGGTCAGTTTAAAGATTCTTTATTAATTGGCCACTGTTTAAGCATGACATGACTTTAAGCATTACGTTGAATGCTTAGGAAATTAAACTTTGAAAATGACTGTAAAATAAAGTGCACTCAAAATGCTGACCCTTCAATCTGGTTCACCCCTTTATCAAAGTGAGTGTACACTAGATGGCATCAGGGTCTAATTGGGAGGCCCGAATCCGGTTCTAAGTCTATAAAGGACGGTGCTGGCCAAGGTCAACTGTCATGTCATGTACATTTTGCATTTCCTTTTTTGGTTCCATGTACTGCATGTCCTCTGGTTGAAGTCACCTCCCCTCCTCCCTGGTATTATCTTGCCCCGTCTCACACCCTCCTTTGCTCTCCCAGCCATTATACTCACCCCCCCCCCCCCTCCTCCCCGAGTATAATGCTAAGGGATCGTGTTGAGTTTGGATTTCGATTACTTCTTGATTGGTTATTCACTTTTTTTTCTCTCTTCATGAAACAGTCGAACCACTCCTACCTTTCTCAAAAAAAGAAAAAGCAGCTTCTTTCTCTCTTGATTGCTTTCATTTTGCTCATTTCCTTTGCTGATGCTTTTTGCTTTCCATTACAAAGAAGTAAGAACTGGAGATGGCCCTAATTTCTTTGTATCACGCCATCCTCAGTAGTCCTCTCCCCCTCTAGAGCCTCAGGATTGTATAAGTATATATGAGTAGACTTTTGTAAGTATCTCTCTCTCTATGCATAGTGCTTGCCAGTGTCCTTTTTGCTCTGTAGAACCCTGAGGGTGCATGAAAGCACTGTTGTGATTCAAAGCCAGGATGGAGATGTAGAGTGAACAGTAGATGATTTTCTGCTGATGACATAAAAAAAAAAAGAAAAGAAAGATAAAGAAAAAATGTCCTCAGCCAGTTGAATGTAGACATGTAGACACTGAGCATGAGTAGTATTAGGAGAAGTAGCATGATAGTGGTAGTAGTAGTAGAAGATGGGTGGGTGGTGATGATTGGAGAACCAAGCACACTCCTCCAGAGAACGCAAATAATTGTTCTACATAATACTGTATATTTATTTTAGGATAGGAAAAGTGGTAGAGCAGAGCCCGACCCCAAAAAGAAAGCCTCTTTTAGGTCCATCAGTACCAACCTGGCCTCCAACATCAAGAGACGTAGGTCCTCCAAAGACACGGTAAGGAGATGAAGAATATGACATCCTGCCCTGTACCTCTTTCTCTCTCTCTTGCTCTATCTCTATCTCTCTCTCACTCTCCCGCTTCTCCTTAAGCTTGCCCTGTTTCTCTCTCTCTCTCTCTCTCTCCCCCTTTTTTTCCTTTCTCTCTTTTCTGTCACCCTCATCTTTCCCTCGCGAAGCGACGTCTCATCTCAGACTCTATTCACCCTCACACATGGAGTTGCGGTCATGGCCACATGTCTGTCAGTCAGCCCATCAGTGCTCCATCCAGACATCTGTTGGGAAAGCCCGATCAGGGACGTAGCCGCTAGGTGCAGGGAGCATGCTGACGAGGGCTGGGGGTTAGGGCCGAGAATGGGTTGGGGATGGTGGTGGGGGGGTGGGATTTGTTATGTGGGTACGAAAAGGGGGCAAGGTAGTCTCTCCCTGAAAGCCTGTGCTGGACTTTCTCCCGTGCCTAAACTGGATGGGACTTTAATTTTGACGCTCTTGACATTTTTATTTTGTTCTTTCTGTATATGTGTGCGTTGTCTTCCCCCTTCACTGCTCAGTCTCAGTCATTTATATATATATATCTTTAAAAAAACTCCTATTTCCATGTTTTTTCACCTCCCTTCTATTGTCCCATTTTATGTGGTTGGTGTCACACACAAAGTCACTTTGCTTGTATGCCTCACACTCAATGCACGGTTAATAAGCTAAGGAGAAACCAAAAAAAAGCAGAGAAGATGAAACTAAGCAAGGCTAAAATAACCTTGGTTGTTCCCTTAAGCAGGCCATGCAGGGTCCAATACGGTCTCCAAGCTTTATTTTTAACCTTCAAACGCTTCCTTTGCAGCTCCACCAACTCGAGTACGTCTTCCGTTTCATTTCCAGGAAAGGTTCCTACGGAGGATGATGATGATTTCTCGGGGTCTGGTGCTGATGCAGTGTTGAATGCATTGCTATGAATGCTAGTACTCCCTGTAGGACCCGCTGGCGCCTGCACCTGCCCACAGTCTTTTATCCTCCCACAGGTTCAGCCAGTGCCAGCTCGCACATGAAAGAGCAGCAAGCTCTGGGGAATCAACACAAACACTCCTGAAAGTGACTATTTTTAATGCAGGCGAATGGAATGTATAATTGCATTACCTTGTTCCCTTTCAGGTGACATGCTCTCAAGTTTCCAGGATTGCTTTTCTGAAGCATGTTCTGACCCAAATCATTCACATGTGAAATTATGCCAGCCTTTCTTTTGCCATCAAGACATCTGACATGAACAATAACACTCTAGAAATCTAGAACACTCCGACAAGTCCTGCCCTTTCAGCTGACTCCTTCTGAAACGTCCCGAATCCTTTCCGTCTGAGAGTAGAATTCAGTTAGTCAGATAAGAAGAATAAGAAGATCCATCACCCCCACCCCCACCATTTAGATACAAGGAGGTTTGAGATGCACGGCAGATGACAAGCCAGGAGAGCACTTTTTGTTTTGTTTATCCTTACAGAGCTTAATATGTCCTGTCATATCCAGACAGGCTTATCGTTTTGGCCACAAACATATAGGCCTTCAATGTGGCTTGTAGAAAGAAGCTCTGCAGACATTACGAATCAGACAGCCCAAAAAAGAACGGTCTCTTTGAACTGATGTTTACCCATCTCAGTCCTAATCATCCTTTTCTTTTATATCAGTGTGTTTTTTATAAATGGATTTAAATGGAGTTGTAAATGTCAGTGTCTACGCCACATGCCACACTGCCTTCTCTCTTCCTCTACCAGCATGACTCCTGTGGTTGTTGTAGAGTTAGACCTTTCGTGCTGTTCGCCTGTCTGTCGACAGGGGGCGATGTAGGCTGTGATTCGGAAAGCTCATGCTACCCACAAACATTGCTGTTGTCAGTGAGGCTAACCCTCAGCCAAGTCGCCTTGCTTGAATTTACTCAATGAGATGCTGGCCAGCTGTTAGCGGATGCAGAGGCAAAAAAATGCTTGAAAAAATTAATTCTGGATTGTGAACCTTCTTATAACATCAAGACTGAGATATAAGACTGAGATATTTGAAGTACAGGAAAATAATAATCTGAACTGATATTATGTTCATCTTTAATTGGCTTTCAGCGAGATGTGAAGCATGCAATGGACTGAGTTGGAATTTCAGGCCTCAGCGCTGCGCAAGCTGCAGCCCTCGTATGTCATTAGGACAGTTACTATGGTGATAATACTTCTAGGTCAGGTAAATTATTAGCCATGGGCTGAGAGACTTTAGCTCTGGCGTTTATGCCATTAGGGCTTTCTCTGAGAGACGTTTCCTGGCCAAGATGTATGGGCTTCATTAATGAGGCCCCCTGTTCAATTTTAGACGTATACTGTACATGAAAGCTGCCTAACGATGAAGAGTGTGGCTGCAGCGAAGCCTGAAAATGCTCCTCTGCAATGACTCGGTGACCCTGTGCACTCCGTTGATTAGACTGCAAAGTCCAGAGAAGCCTCGCCTCCGTCCTTTGCATGTTAGAAGCTCATTTGCTCCGAACACGGCTGAGTGTGGACGGGGGATTTGCCTCACTCATAACAGCTACATAGCCAAATGTCAATGGGTTATACATGCAGCGTGTTATGCTTCTCTTGTACTCTTGTTCTCTTGTAAAAATTACCATTCTTGTTGTTTTTCTTTTGTTTGTGTTCCCCTTCGTCTATAGCCATATCCCACGGACATTACCGGCCAGCTCAACCTTTCAGACCCCTCTGTGAGCACAGTGGTGTGAAGGCAAGCGAGGAAGCGAGCAAGAGAGGTAGAATGAGAGCGAGAGAACGAGAGAAAGACAGAGAGAGACTTTGTGGACTAGAAGCAGAGGAGATGGTTGGGAGGGGTTGACTGACATTGAGCCAAACCCGCTGATCCCTAGCTGCTGCTGCTACTGCCCCGCCATCTGAGCCAACGACATGCTCATTTGAACAACAACAAAAAAAAAAAAACAGACAAAATGCTGAAATCCATCTCGCATCCCCTTCACACACTCCCCACCCCCACCCCCGGGCCTCTGTGAAAACATGCGCTGGACACTAACATCACACATGGACAAAACTGTGCCAAAAAACCCACAGGAACCGCACTGCCACATTACGCCAACAAGCAAACAAACACCCAGACCATCCTCGTTTTTCTATGCTTTCAGCATAGAATTTTTAATTTGGACTCTGGAGAGCACGTACACATGTTCACAGCTATAGCAAGCTTAATCTGTCATCCCACACTGTGTTCCCATGACACAAAGTGTCTCAACATTTATCTCGACATATAGGCTTAGATTCCCCTTTGATCATACATACACACAGCATTCGTCTTTCTACCTCCACGTATTCCCACGCATTTAAGATACAGTATATGTAGCTATTTTG
Organism: Salminus brasiliensis; assembly: GCF_030463535.1. Lineage (NCBI taxonomy): Eukaryota > Metazoa > Chordata > Actinopteri > Characiformes > Bryconidae > Salminus > Salminus brasiliensis. The sequence goes on along the minus strand of NC_132897.1, from coordinate 8,123,431 downwards.
AGCACTTACTTTTGCAAATATTTCACATATATATACATGTATGTGTTTCGTTGGTGAGGACATTTTGTTATTGCACATATAGACAATAGCTCTGACTGCTATTTGTATTATTAGACTAGGCAATAGTTGTACATGTAGGGTAGATGGAGCAGTACTGTAAATAATGCTGTAGCTGCAATGGAGTTTGGCACATTTTGGGTCCTTGTTGCACTTTGCTGTATCCCACAGTGTCCAACATATAGATCTCTCTCTCTCTCCACTGCCTTCTCCGAAACACTGAATCCTAATGTGGTCCGGATCACCTTAGACTACAATACTGTGTGGACACTTGATTGTTTTTCTTTTTTATTTATTTATTTATTTATTAATTGATTGATTTATTCTTTCTTTTTTGGCTTTTGTATGTATTTTTTCATGAACTCAGATCTTTCTTAAGACAATGACAAGCTGATCTACGAGTACGAAGGGGTCTTTCTGGAAAGCCAAGTGCGAAATGTAGCAGAACTTTGTTTTTGTTTTGTTTTGTATCGAACAACTGAGCGTTCTGACTCAAACCAATGAAAGGAACCCTAACATACAAAAACGTGGCGTAGATATAATGATATGGCTATTATTACGGGTTGTTTTGAGTGGCATTTTTTGCTTTTTCTGATTTTCCCTGCTTGAAATTTCCTGTAATGATTTCAGCATCATTATCTGAAGTGTGGTAGCATGCCTCCTTCTGCTACCAGTAGGGTACCTTTCATTCTCAAACATCAATTGTATTAAGATATGTAATCAGTGTAGTATTATCTTTGTAAGTAACACTCATTATATATATATATGTATATATATATATATATATATATATATATATATATATATATATATATATATATATAATGTGTGTGTGTGAGTTACACCAGTGTATATTTCCCTCATTCTTTGTTACCAGCTTCTTCTCTCTGGGCTAGCTAAATGGTCACCTGCAAAAAGAGATCTTATGCATTGATGCATTGTGGAAATGGTCTTTTTCTGTGGCTTGTAACAGTGCACTGATGAATGATAGTACCGATAATTAGAACACTGTATCGCACTTTTGTCTTAAAACAATCAGTCTGAGGGCTTTGATAACTGATGTGAGAAGCTACGAATGTGACCTACGAACCTGTTACGTTCTGAAACTATTTTGTACGCTGAAAATATTAAATGGGAGCAAATTGTTGTTTTTTAGACAGCTGATGATGTTCTGCTGTTCTGCAGTGTCGTCTGGTAGAGGTCATTTCAAGTGGATCTATGTACGTCGTCAGTAGTGTTGGCTCTTGGGTTTACAAAGCTTTGACATTTGAACATCAAATGAGCGGGTGAAATTCTTGTAATGCTTCAAGCATTTGAGTATAGTATTTAACTGTGGCTCAGTGAAAATGACCTGAATAGATCAAGATGTTTTCATTCTGTAAAAGTAAACATTTTATCGCATAACGCTGATTAAAAAAATTATAATTTAAAAGTGTATTTATTGTGACTACTATGATGAAAATAGGATAGCTAGGATAGTGGGATGTCGTTCAGTGGGTGCTACTGTGTGAAAAGTGCAAAAGCAGTGCTCAAGGTCATCCAAGAAAGATGTTCATGTGACAAGGGACAGACCTTGGACAAACATAACCTGCGTAACCTGTCCGATCCACTGTTGTACACGAACATTGTGATTTTTTCTGTATCTCCGGGGCTATAAATATATTTTACTATAGGTAAACAAAGCTCTTGTTATGTTTTCTACCACCAAACGTGCTTTTGAAGGTCATTCCTACCGTGTGACATGAACAGACAATTTAAGATATATGTTAAAAATGTATAAATCTATACTCTTATGTGCCAATAAAATATACGAGATGGAAAAACACTGACCTGTGAATTATGCATAGTTCTTGTAGGATGATAACGTAGCTCACTGGTTTGACTGTTCCCTCAGATTTGATGAGGGACGGGTTTCAGTGCGAGCACAAATCAATATTATATTTAATTCATGCCAAGGTTCTTTTGAAACTTCTGGAAGTTTGATGCCTGAGGCGAGTGGAACAGTATTTTCTGAGCGTTAGGTAAACAGGAGAGTAGGATTTCCAACAAAGTCGAATGCAAAAGTCAGTTGGCAATAATATGCGAGTAGGCCGCTGGAGCTGACCTTTAGCACATGAAATGGTTTATGCATATTCAGTGTCTGAATGTTACAAACTCTGAACTGAATAAATTGCAAAACCATTTGTGTTTGCAGTATCTGACTGTTTTATTTAAAGTGCACTTTGACCGCTGTGCCCGAGCACTTAAATTTTTTTCTGTTGATATGTATAAAAAAAGGTTTTTTACGTTCTTCAGCTGGTAAGTTTTTATTCATTTCACTAGAAAGTGCACAGACACTCAAAAGTATGTGGGCTGCTTCTAACCATCATCCAAGTGATCAAAACCTTATCTATTTTCAGCCTGTTTTGTAGTGGGGGTAATTTAGAACAAGAGGGCAGAATGCTATTTGTTTAGCTGTCACAATTCATAAAGCATTGATCTGAGTGAAGCACAAAATAACTGACTAGGTCTTCTTCAGTGTTCTGTGGTCATCTATTAATACAGAGGGGACTGACATATTCAGTACTCAAACAGGCCAATTTTGCCCTCATTTAATGTTCAGCTAATATTTTGAAATGTAAATAAGGAACTTTAGAGGCCAATGTCGCTCAAAGTAGGTATGTTTTGCACTTACTTCGTATTGCACATTTAATTATAATGTTTAACTGGAAAGCATAACCAAGACAGGGCTGTAGAATGGGCCAATTACTCATTCTTGATCAATATATGTCCAAATGTTTGGGGACACACCTTCTAATGAATACATTCAGCTACTTTAAGTTGTACTCATTTATGACACAGATGTGCCGTTGTCTAGACCCCATAGAGAAGGACTGCCAATAGATAAACATGAACCTATTGGCACCATGCCTTATGCCAGGAGTGATGTACAATCCAGTAATATTACTATACCATGTCAGTCCACTTGTTTCTTTCACTTTCAGTTACTGCGCTGTATCTCACAGCTCATCCAGACAAATGTGTCCTTTAGCCTCCTGAGACCTGGACTTTTGCGTCTTGTGCATTTTTATTTCTTTAATTTAGGATTAGTAGGACCTAACAAGTATACAATCTAAACTTAGTCTTTGTAAAAAAACAAACAAAAAAAACTAACAATGTCCAAAGAGTCAAAGTTTTTAAAAATTAAGTATATTGGTAATGTCCCCATATGAGGACGCAGGTTCTTAAAAGGTTAAGGGTGGCTCAAGAGCGAATTAGACTTCCTGACTGTAGGGGGAGCCAAGGAGCAAGAAAAGCCAATTGTCCATAGTGTCGCTTTAAAGGGAAATCAGCGTGTTTCATTCATACATCAGATAAAAACTTAAAATACTTAATAAATGCATTGCAATGCTTTTATACAGAATCATGACAACTTAAATAATTATATCATTATAAATGTTTTTTCACAAAAATGTATATGCCTCATTCCTTGCCCAAACACAAACCATCAAGAGCCTTTGGTCAAGACTCCCAACACTGTAAATGTACATTTCATTTCCGTATATCACGAAACCTGGTTGCTGATTACATTACAACTGTTTGTAATGTCAGAGAGAGCATACAGTTTAAAGCAGTTCCAAGAATGATAAACGTGTTTCATAAGATGGACAAGGTCACTATCTGGCAGAGCTGATGGGTTGCAGCCAATGGGTTGCAGCACTGCAAACCGAGGGGTGGAGTTGCTGTGGGTCTATTTGTTTTGAATAGTCCAAACATCCGAGACCTTGGGTCAGGGAGCGGACACAACCTGTGACGCCTCCCTGCTCTTCAGACCAGTCAAAGAAACCTCCATCTGCTGCATCTCTACCAGGATCAAGCTTAAACTCCATGTGCCATTGACGGGAAACAGTAGTGAGGTAGGGCTTCCTCATTTGTGCCAACACTCTGAAGTTACTACGATGCATCTACCCATCATTTAATTAATCAAAACCTCATCTATCTTCAGACTGTTGTCAATGAGCTAGTTATGAACAAACTGTTAGACTGCTGTTTGCTTGGGTTGGACTGTGTTGAGACTGAAAGTTTGTAGATGCTGAAGTTAAAGCTGTGGAGTAAGTCAGCAGTGTGAAATGGCCAGCGTAAACTGTGTGGGCTGCTTCCTTCTTTGGCAATATGGTAGAGTGACTCAGTGTACAGGTTGACAAAGAGACACTCAAGTGGTCCTGAACTGTCTCTCAGGCAACGCCTGCACTGACAACCTTTGGGTGAGAACTAGAAAAACCATGAATGACACACACACACACACACACATGCACATAAAACTATAAAGAGAAAAAGCAGATGGTTGGTTTGGCCAGTCTTTTGCAACAGTTAGAACAGCTTAGGCCTCTGGCTACTGTTACTGTTGAGTGTTTAAACTGATTTCAGATGGTTATCAGGTGAATTTGCTGTGTAGATGCACTTGGTTGGTTTACAAATACTAACTGTAGCTCATCCCTACCACAGGACCACTGCAGACCAGGTATTATGTGGGTGTCAGTGACACTATCGTGGCTGTGGCATGTTAGTGTAGTTGGAGCTGGTGATCCCAGAGAAGACACTGTGCAGTGGGAACAAACCTTTCTTAGGCCCTGTCCATATGTATCCAGATGCTGTTACTGTAAAGGGATTTGCCTGCGTTTTGGCCCCCCGTCCACATGAAAACACTGTTTATTGGTCACTGAAAATTGAGCTTTTCAAAATCGGAGGGCGGGAAATCTCAGTTTTTCAAAAGCACCTAAATGTGTGTGGTCTTAGGCCTTAGGCTCCTCCAGCATGAAGTCCAGCTTGGTGTTAAAGTCCAGCTTAGATCCTTGATAAAGTGTATCTGGCACAGCATAGAGATTTGGTCTTTCTACCTATATCTTAAAGACCTTACCCTTGGGGATCAATTGAGACCATTGATTCATTTATCCTTCAATCCATATGTTTGTCCAATTTGTGTTAGCTACCCTCTAGACCTTCATTTGTGGTCCATTTCTGACCACAGCACCATTGTTGGCTGGTTATTATCGGTGTGTGGACTGTTCTGAACTAAGCATTGACATTTAAGTGTGTACAAATCCTAGAAATGCTGGTGTGACTGATACACTCATACCACAACCATGCTTCTGTAGAAGTACCTACATGGTACTCCTGTATGGTAAATGGTCTGTTAAAATAGCCAGTGAATGTAGACAGTATGGTGTACTGTGTATCCCTAATAAACCGGCAACTTGCTGTACATCAGTGCACAATGTGAGTGTGGACAATTTTTCATTTTTTTTTATTTTCTTTTTTTATTTATTTTTTTACATCATCTCTTATTGTGGTTTTCAGGTCTCATGCTCGTAATTGGATCCTCACCGGCCATTCTGTCACTTAGTTTCTCCACAGGTCGGCAGTATCCATCTGGTGAAACCTGCAGTATGTGCATGGCAGACACTGGAGGTGTCCCTGTAAGTGTACCTCATCCCTCCGAGCCCCTGTCAAAACGATGGCTGTGGAGGTGCAAACATGTCAGCGGCCAGATCTGCCAGAGAGGACCTCATCTGGACAAACAGCGCCTCCTGCTGGTGGGCCTGGTGCTGGTGGCTCTGTGTGTCATGGTCCTGCTTCTACTGTGGAACTATCATTGCTTCCTAGTCACAAGAGTGTGTCAGGGCCAAGAGGACGGCTTCGTTCACTTTGCCGAAGAGGAGAAGGAGGTGGAAGGGGGGCCTTCTTTTTCAAATGAACAAGCTTGAGGGGAGGCCAGTTGTTCGTGAAAAGACTCATTTTAAACAGGGTCAGAAAAAGAGAGCAAGAGAGAGAAAGAGAGAGAGAGAGAAACATAAAATCCGACTCACTACTTGACTAAGCCGACCAAATGGCCCAAGGCTGTTACTGTACCCAGATGCAAAAAAAACACATGGACACATTTTACAGCATTGATGAGCATCGGTTTCAGAAGTGCCGGATTGGATATTGGAGGAAAGAAATAATGACCCCGATCTAGTCTCAAACAGCACACACTTACACTGTGTGGTGTGATGTGTTTTCCTGTGGTTTGAGCAGTTTGAGCATGATAACCCACTTTTCTCTTGGAAAGGAGAGCTTTAAAAGCTTAGTATTTTTTAAGAAAAATTATTGTTGGGTTTTCGTTACAAATGTTGTAGCTCACAGATCATCATTAAATAGTAGAGTGAGCATCACAGTGAACATCACACTCTTTCTACAAGTTACGATGGTCTTAACACTACTATGCCTTTGGGAAACTTGCTGCTTATCAGTAATGGCTGATATTCCAGGGTTTTTTATATTAGTTTTGGTAATGGACATTTTTAAAACATCTTTTTAAAAAGGTTTTTAAAAAGTTGTAAAATCTTATTACATTTTGTTTTGCAAGAATACTTGCATATAGTTTTTCCCCCCCATATAAGTAGTCATAAACAGAATGAGAGTTTTCTCTTAAATGGGTCACTGGCAAATCAAATGTAGACAATGAGCCAAGACAAGTTTGTTTCTTTGATTTTGCCCTGCAGCTTTCATAAAAAACAGTGGAAAGCACCTTATCTTACCTAAAAATGAGATGTTCCATTACTCTCCGACAGGGAACCCTCAGGGCATTCCCATGCCTAGATAGACGCAGTCAGGCATGTCAAGGCCTAATGTGTTACATTAACCACCAACACAATTAGAAAGTGCGGAATCCACAAACTTTGACTTGATGAACAATGGGTGGGACCAATTTCCTGAAAAGAATGGATACATCACACCGTGGAAAACTCCATTCCACAGGCCGCCTAAGGGAACTGCAGTTGATTAAATACTGTCAGTTGGATCACTCTGCAAAGTACCGTTTGTGGTGTTACATAAACCTTTTTATAAAAAAAAAGAAAAAAAAAGGTTCTCTATAGAACCATCTATAAAATGTGGTAGAAATCCATAGAACCCTTTACCCAGCCATAGAACCCTTTAAGCATCAAAATTGTTATTATTGTTATTATTATTATTATTGGACAAATTATTATTAGTGTATCTCTCTCAAACTCCACCCAGCTAGAACACATACACACACAGTTCCTTAGCAAGCAGAGGAATAACCTCCCTAGCCCTAAAGCCACTCAGATGGCCCAGTTAGGGTCCTTATAAGCAGGCCTGAGAGGCCTCAGAGACACATTGCCAGCCCAAGAAACGCCACAGCCTCGATGTAGACTTACTCCGGTGTGCAAGGCTGTAGGGTGTCCCATTACTTTAATTTTCCCCAACAAGGGTGTTCTCGAGCGCCCCCCATTGAGTGCTTGATGAGCCTTTCTCATAAGTCTGCATCTGATCACACTTGAGGGCAGTTACCCATGTTCCACTGCGATCCAGTGACATTCCCTGCATAAACATGAGGCAGTGTCCCAATTCTGCTCCAAACTCTCAGATGCCTTGATCGCTCACTCCCCTTTCACCCACCCTTCAACAACTTCATGAAAGTGCACTTTCAGAAGGGGCTTAGGGCGAGAATTCAGACAGTGCCCAATTCCACAGCTCGGCCACATTCTGAAAAGGTGCTGCAGGCCCAGTATGGGCTACTGCTAGACAGGCCCCTGAAACTGCAGTGGGCCATATTCTGAAATTGCAGCATGATTTAAATGGAGGCTGCCTGCATTAAGCTCACACCTGCAGGCAGTCTGCATTAAACAGTGGGCCAGTGGGGACATGTTTGCTGGGGAGGTAGTGCTATCTGAAATGGAAATGTATTAATCTGCTACATGTAAGGTAAAATATGTTGGAAGCCTTATACATGAAGTGTCTTTTACAAGCTTTGAATCAGTCAGTGGTTAATGTAGAATGGCCAACAAGCTTCAATGAATTGCTGCTAGCTACAGTAGCAGTAGCCACTGCTGACATTCCACAGGGGGCGGCAGATATTAGTAGTTGGTGTGGCGCAACAGATAACGCCACTACCTGCCACTGAGCTACCACACCATGTGGGAGACCAGGGTTCAAATCCCGGTCTGGGTGACTATGCTGCGCTACACCAATAAGAGTCCTTGGGCAAGACTCCTAACACTACATTGGCCCTCCTCTGTAATACGAGTAACCTTGTATGTTGCTCTGGATAAGAGTGTCAGCTAAATGCCATAAATGTAAATATTAGCATTACGATAGACGGGTGTTTTATGGCCTAGGTCTAACAGTCATGGTTTGCCTCTGTTAGTCTCTGAGTCCTGGTGCAAAAACAAAGAAGCAATCTTGAGACACCAAACTTGTCTTGGCTGCATTTGTGCACATGTAATATTTCAGTGGATCTTTTCGTTTATGAACATGACAGCTGGCTCTCTCACGCCACTCTGGCTCTCAACATCTCAGCTTGGGTACCACACCACATCCTGCATGGTTTTAAGCAGGAAGCTACATACATTACTGTGCATGCAGATCACGATCATTGCTTGCAAAAGAGGAGACTCTGAGAACCACCCGAGAACATGTTGAGATGTGACGAGCCTGGAGCATATTACACTTCAGCAAATGAGAATAAAGGATGAATAACCATTGGGTGTCACTCTAAAAGTGACCTACACAATCTATTGAGTAGTTTCTTTTCTTGTTATTGTCTCCATATGTTTTATATTTCACAAACGGCTGCTGTAGCAGCTCCCCATGTTCCCTTTCTTTCGTTCTCTCTTTCTTCAGGCCGACATAAAGGGAAGAATAGCAAACCTGGCCTCTAATCCCAGTCTTTGATGCTCACAAATGGTTGTGTTTCCACTTGAAGCAGCAGCACAGTAACTAACAGCCCTTGCCTGCACTCCAGTGTTTTTGCAGAACCTCGACTGCCATGCCCACATTATGGTGTGCCTTAGTACACACCTTAGCGCGAGCGCACACACACACACACATACCCACACATACATACATACACACACACACACAGGCAGGCAGGCAGACTGTCCCAGTCCCGGCTGAGCTGACTTGTACAACAGGTCAAGAACTAGCACGCCGCATGGCTAACCAACAGCACTGTCGCCTGGTAGTCCCGCTCGCAGTGTTATTGCTGGGAGTTGTAGGCATTCTTCTGCTCGCCATTAACACTGAAGACATCGAGGAGCCTCCGCAGCACATGGTAATTCCTCTTCTCCAAGTGTGATCTAATGTAATGACTGGGACACGGTAGGGGCTATAGTAATAGTCGGAATAGGGCTCATGGCACGGACGCTTTTCGCCCCTGTTAACAGGCTCATACAGCTAGATAGAGCTAGGCTGCTTATACGGGCTGGCTGGCTGGCTGACTGACTGGCTGAGTGAGTGAGTGCGGCTTCCTGCACCAGCTGTACTGTAGCCTGGAGAACGTCTTGACCAGATTTCCGCTGTTTTTTTTAGACCCTCCTCGCCGTGTAATGCATATTTAAGCTGCTGCAAGCACGATTTAATTTTAATCTCTCCAAAATATCCCAGAAGTGCTGTGAAAGACGTGAGGTGATTTCAACAAGTACGATTTAACCATTTCATGCCTGTCTCTCAACAGTGGTGCATTTGCTCTGGGGCACTTTCTCTAAGCTGGCTTGAACACAAGTCAGGAGCTGATCAAACTTTTGTTAAATGAAAAAAAAACAAAAAAAAAAACTTAAATATGGCTTTTAAAAAGTGTGAGTTCATCACCTGCAATTTTACTTTTGTAAATAAAAGGAAGTAAATGAGAATAAAATGTGAAAAGCAGAAAAGGGCATTTCTATGTGTTTATTGAAGGAATTACTGCAGCATATTTCCATTAGAGACCAAACTGGAAAATACTATTGCATATATCTCTTACGTTTTTGGACATAATTGGGTTATTTTATGTCTTTCTGAACTATATCTAATTCAAAATGAAAGTACAGTTTAACTCAGTGGTCCTACCCACTTCAGAGCAATTTAACCTGACATTTGGCAGGAAAGTTACATTATTATTTACATATTACATATATTTTTATCATATTATGCTCAACATTGACATTTAACTGTGGCTAAAAAAAAAAACAAATAAAGGAATAAGAAAGATTAACACATGAAAACCTTCCTATGGTATATCTGCCAAATTTCTGCCACAGTTCTGACCAGTCAGAACATGTAATGTTGCATTTCTCCCTTAAATGTGCTTCTCAAAAAGTCTCAAAAAGAGCCATGTGGGCAGAATATTGCCTAATATTTTGTTTAATATGATGAAATCAAATTTTTTCTATTAGATGCCGGTATAATAAGGTATAACCCTGCTGACGCTTGTGTCAGGGCTTTTTTAGCATGTCCTTTTAGATGTGCCATAAATGCATAAAGCACTTGCCCATGCAAACAAGGGTTAATTACATTCAATATTCAAATGCGAGATATGTAAACTCCACTCGCATGAGAAGAAGGCGTCTTTGTTTGGTGTACTCCCTGTTAGCTCGCTAAGTGCCTCACTTCTGTCCTCTGGTCTTCATCCTGTATGTTTGAATGATGCTGCTGCCCTAGATTTCTCCACATTGGCAAGTTTCCACTATCCTGGCGAGGAGTGGGGAGAGGAGTGGAGTGGAGTGGAGTGGTGGGGAGGGGAGGCAAGAGGAGGGAGGGGGGGGTGAATAATGGATGGACATTAGTTAATATATTTATTTAAATGACTCTGCATTCAAGCCTCATCAAGTTGAATCACTTCATTTCTCTCAACTGGAAAGGCTTTGTAAATGGCCTCTTTAACCACACGGTTGAATTCAGGACAGTCGGAGAGCTCTTTCTCCTTGTCCTACCACTGCTTTTAAAAAGACCCAAAGCAAAACAGTAGGCCTTGCTGCTTGACCGATGGGACAGAATGTGTTGCCTCTGGCACTGTGTGTTTTGAGTGTATAAAGAAAGAACACCCCACCCTGACTCTACTGTTGTGCCCTTCTGATGTGAAGTCAGCTGTGTTTAAAAAGTAGTGCTACGGTTTTCATGGAAGCCAACTGTTTGTGTTTGTTTGTCAAATGTGTATGTGCAGTTCAGATTGACTGAGTATGAAGACCACAACACAAGAAAGCAGCACCACCAGAAAGGGAGTGGCACAGGTTGTTTTGCCACAAACATTAAGCTTCACATAGAGTCATTCTCATTAGTCCATTTCAAAGTGCTGTTATTGTATAAACCCCTAGCCTTTCATATATATATATATATATATATATATATATATATATATATATATATATATATGTGTATATATGTATGTATGTATGTATGTATGTATGTGTGTGTGTGTGTGTGTGTGTGTGTGTGTGTGTGTGTGTGTGTATAAATGTAAGCATCTGATCTCAACTATCATTTTCTCTTTATACTACCAACAGTCTGTATTTTTATTTATATTTAATGACTGTATATGTGGTATAATTCTGCATATTTACAGAACCTTGCCTAGTGTAGAGAAAATGTGTCTGTTACCCTATGTGTCTCTATTTTGGAGTTTACAGTTATAATTAACAGACTTTACAGTTATAACTACTATAACTACTACATCCAGTAGACGTGCTAAAAAGCGTGTGTGTGTGTGTGTGTGTGTGTGTGTGTGTGTGTGTGTGCAATTTGAGTACTTAAAATGACCTATTCTTTATTAAATATGGTCAGTACTACATAATCGCCTAAAGAGCATTAATTATATGGCTTTATCTATTAGAAAGTACTGGAAATGTGCTGTTTGTGTATTTTGTGAGGTTTCAAAAATCATCTTACTGCCATCTTGATTGTAATGAAATTACAATGTAATGGACGTTGGCCATAACAAATCCTGATCATTGCATTCTTAAGAGATGTGTATGGGGTTGCATTGGATGTTATATTTTCTGCAATATTGCCCACTCTTATTATTATCATCATCATTTTAGTGTAAAATAGGATGCTTGAAATTGACTTTACACCCTTGAAATATGTCGGCTATTTGATGATTAATTGTTCTGTTATGCTAGAAGATATTGTTGTATTATGTTTTATATGTAATGACTAAAACCCGGCGTTGTGAATAGAGAAGATATGAAGGGTTTAGAAATGTAAGCCCTTCATGTAGTCAATGTGAAAGTATTCAGTGGTGAAATATAAACTTAACAGAGGACGAATCTTATCTCCATCCAGTGATCTTTAACTGTGCTGAATATGCTGAATATGTCAGGCATTCATCATCCACATCATTGAAATGAAAGTGTAGAGAAAGTATCGGGCAGAGAAACTTCATGCAGCCTGGAAGTGAAACTGAGAAAAGTCATGATAAATTATGAGCACTGTAGCGAAGTGGAAAGAATGGCCTACTGTCCTACATTTACCCTGCGTTCCTGCAGTCAGTCCACCTGAAGTGAACACAGGGGAAGTGTATGGGTAAATAGAAGACAGGTGATCACTGGTGCGCCGATGTACGCTAAGCCAGAGGGAATCCTTGCGCAAATTCGGTTGAAGGGTGGAGAGCGGGTCTAAAACGAGAACCTTGTTGCCACTGCCCTAGTTGCATGTATTGTCTTGCCCATGTTATCCTGCAACCATGCTGAGAGAAACCCCAGCATGCTATTTCAGCCCTACCCTGGAAGCAAAACACACACTGTGTAATTTGTTGAAGCTATTTTACTAATTAAAGTCACCCATAACACTGAGCTCTATGGATCCGTTCTGGGGTTACTAAGGAGACCACGACTGAAAAACTCGTCTTGGTGGAAACTGTAAATATTACTTGCCTAGGTGATCTTATCATGTAAGCTTTTTGACACAGAGAGAGGTTTGTGTCAGATGCCACAGCAAGGCAAAACCAGTTGCACTGCAGGTGTCTGAGGTACAGCAAATCTTCACGCTGTCAGCTTTAATGATCTTGGCAGCTTCACTGTGTGTCAGGTAGTTTCCCACAGTTTGCTCATTTACACAATGTCTGTGTGCTTTTTTAGTATGGCATCGTCCTGGACGCTGGGTCCTCTCATACGGCAATGTTCATCTACAAATGGCCTGCAGACAAACAGAATGGCACGGGCATCGTCAGCCAGCACAGCGAGTGCCATGTGAAGGGTGAGTGTGTGTGTGTGTGTCTGCGCATGTGCGTTTTTGGTGGTAGGTACTGACCACTGCATACCAGACAAAAAAAAAACAAAAAAAAAACATAAAACCTGCCTGCCTGGTTGGAGATGTTCTGACCCAGTCGTCTAGCCATAACAGTGCAGGGGCAGGGGTGGCTCAGCGGTTAGAGCGCCGGGCTATCGATAACAGGGTTGTGGGTTTGATACTCGGGCTCGGCAAGTTGCCACTGTTGGGCCCTTGAGCAAGGCCCTTTACCCTCTCTGCTCCCCGGGTGCTGGAGTTGGATGTGTACTCACACACACTCCTAGTTCACTAGTGTGTGTGAGTGTGTGTTCACTACCACAGATGGGTTAAATGCGGAGGACACATTTCGCTGTGCAGTGTACACTGTACAGTGACTTGACCTTTACCTTTACAGTTTGGCCCTTGTCTACTAAGTGGCTCAGATCCTTATGCTTACCTACTTTTCTTGCTTTTAAAAAATCACCTTCAACCAATTTCCGAAAAAGATCAAGGTAATCGGAAAACTGCTAGTTTCAGGTCATGCTGAGGTTAAGTGTGTTATGCTTGTTGAAAAGTTGTGCTGAGACATTAAAAAGTCATTTAGAACTTTCACTTCATTTAAAGTTGGTTGCACACAATGAACACAGTTCTTCCTCTTCAGTAGTAACAAGCATACGGTTTACAGAACTCAGTAGATATGGAAAGTGCTGCTTTCTGAGTGTGCTTCCTCTTCTTTCTCTGGAAATGCCTTCAGGGTGCCAACTCAGGCTGTTCCTTGGGCAATGCAGTTTGGGTTATAGTCACGCAAGTCTTGATAACGGGAAAACCACAAAGCTCTGGCATATGCTTGACACTGTCTGTGCCCCCTGATTATTTGCTGACAAGTGATGTTTAGCGGAAGCATCTGGCATGTAGGAGTGTGTCTCTTTTCCTAGAACTTGTGAACTTCTCAGTAGCCCTGAAAGAGGCATCATTGGGGGCAAATATTGGTCAGTGATGATAACTAAGAGATTGCACTGCATGTCCTCAAAATATAGATTTTCACTTTTTATTTTATTTTTTGTTCAGAAATACTAACTGTATATTTGGAAATTGCAATTTTATGTATAATAAACCAGGTTTCAGAAAATTGCTTAAAGTTAAGCATAATGAAATGCATAATTTTGTTGAATAATATGGAAGAATGCAGCCCAATATGATTATTGTCCATATGGCCCAGCCCTAACCCCATATGTTCTCTGTTTTAACGGTTGAGCTCTACGGTACCTAAGTGCTGAAAGGGTGAGGAAACGATCTTCTTGAGGTGTCGTAGTCTTCTTGGGTCGCCTACCTCGCAGCCTGTCTCTGACCTCCCCCATTATATGGAACTTGACCTTTAATTTGGAGATGGTACCAGGGCTCACTCCAAATAATGCCGCAGCTTGTTTTTGCGGAACGCCAGCTTGAAGTTGCCCCATTGCACGGGCCCTATCCAGACGGGCCCTATCTAGTCATACATGGCATGCCAAGTTTTGGAGCAGACACCTACTGACCACTGTAGCAGGGCCCATTGCTTACTTGTGCTGCCAATCAGGTGCCAGTTATGGGGTATCAGAAGCTCAAAACAGTCAGTAGCAACAGCAAAATAAGCTGTTTGGCAATTACAGGCAATTTGTCATGGGCGCAACCCACATACTAAGCTCTGCTGCTCATCCCACAAATGCCCATGTTCCTTACAAATGTGTCACCATTTAAAAGGGAAATTAACAGGCAGCATTGCTACAACAAAGAAATAATCTGCCAAACACAAATTTCTCTACTTTTGTGTTTATGTTTATATAAATAAAATATATCTATTAAAAAATACAATTGTAAATACATTAAGTAAAGTAAATAAATCATTCTTAATTTCTACATATTTGAATGAATTTAGAAATGCACACCAAATTCATGCTTACATATCTTTACAGTCAATATAGCAAAATATGCTGTAGGTTGTGCGTCAGCAGGCAATGTTTTTCTTTTTTCTGTAGGTGGAGGAATATCCAGCTATGCGGGCAGTAAAGGAGGAGCTGCCCATAGCCTGGTGGAATGCATGGAACATGCCATACGAGAGATTCCCAAAGCGAGACATCAGCTTACACCTGTCTACCTTGGAGCTACAGCTGGCATGAGACTGCTGAAGTTAGTTACACAGCTTGCAGCTCACATCTCAAATATTCGAAAATGACTAATGTATGGAGCAACTCGTATCAAAAACAAAACTGATTGTATCACAGTAGCTTAACAGTAGCTTAATGTAGCCCAAGATGTCCAATATTAGCTTGTTTGGCTTCTGGTTTTTTAATCCAGCTAAGCAGAAGCATATGTCATCAGTTGTTTGAAGACTAGCTAATTGATTAAACAAGTGGAATCAAGAATCTGCTGGTTGTTTACAATGAAAACCGGCCATTAGCAGATGAGATTGGACACCCCTGATGTAGCCTAACTGTAGTGTTTCGGTAGTTACAAATCCGTCATTCTAGGTAAGCATATTTTCCAAGGTACTCATTTAAATGTAATGTAATTGACTAAATGTTCCTCCTGTAGGGTGGTGTTGAGCATGCCCCTTTTAGATGGTCATCTTTAGACAAATGTTGCTGTTGAACAAAGCAATACATATCATATCAGCTGATATTTGGTGTTTGTAACACAAAAGAAAGTGTTTGTGCAGTCGTTTTTGTACCAATTTACAAATTCTGAAGATGCATGGTTGTGTATACTCTACAGCATTTCTCATCCCCAAGAATCAGATGATATTTTGAAGGAAGTTGGGGAAAAGCTGAAGTCCTACCCATTTAACTTCAAAGGGGCCACCATCTTAACTGGGCAAGAAGAAGGAGCATATGGCTGGATCACCGTTAACTACCTGTTAGAAAACTTTATTAAGGTAAAGTCCACAACTTTTAATGAATAATTTTCTCATTACTTGGGTTGGAGAACAGATGTCTCATACTGTTTGTGAGGTTATATAATAAGCAGTTTGATTTGAAAGGTTTTTTGTGTGAAAGTTTAGGCACCTTCAGCCAAATGATTACATTTGTGTAATTCATTATAAGTCCAAGCTTTTAAACCACAAACACTCATCAGACTACTTAAAAACAGAAGTGATCCGTGACCACAAGGCAGGGGTAGGCTGTTAGAAGCAGAGTGCAAAAACAACAGCAGTTTAAAGAAAAAAAAACCTTTCAGAGAGAACCGTTCATATGCTAATAGTAAAGCCAGACAACCTCATATGGCTGCCAAGAACCTGCAAGAAGGTTTAGTTAAGTGGGAGTGCACCATTACACTGTGCAGTGTTGCTTGCATAATCATAATCAAGCATAAGCTTCAAGGAAGAGTCATAAGAAGATAACCTCGCCTGTGACCTCTTTACAGTCAGCATTAGAAATATGCTACACAATATCTAGACAAGCCAGATGCATGCTGTAGACTGATGAATAAGTGGGGCGTCAACAGGGAGTCCACTCAAGAGAAATGAAGAGAAATGAAGTCAGAGTAGGACTCAAATAATAAACCTAATAAAATAGTATTAAAAGAAATCAGCAAAAGTGTGTTTTGTAACTCTATTTTGTAAAAAGAAAACCTTGGCAGCTGTGAAGCATGGGAGTGGGGTTGGTTTGCTCTCACTGGCATTGGCAGTAGTTTAGGGAAGAATGGAGTCCTCAAAATACCAGCAAATCCTGGATTAAAAAAAACATTAAACCTGTTAAATCTGTTAAAAGGATACCTTTTCTGTATCCAAAGCGTACCTTAAAATCCACCATTAACTACCTATAGAGATCTTTCGGAATAGCCCTCACAATCCCATTAAACAGGCTGTGCAGCAAGACGACCCAAAAAATTAAAGGGTACTAAAAAAAAGAAAAAAAAAAGAGTTGACCCTGCTTTTGTGGAAGTAACTGTCTCTGCTGTCCAGGGAAGAAGGCTTTCTACTAGATTTTGGATCACTGCTGAAACAAGAATCTTAGGTCAGGTGTGTTAGGTCAGGTGTGTTAGGTCAGGATGTTGAATGATCCTCCACCACACTTCACTTCCAACTTCCCAATTGATCCCAAAGGTATTAGATAGAGCACCACCATCATTCTAGAGAACACAGTTCCACTGCTCCACATCTTAGTGCTGGGAGGCTTTATACCCCTCTGGCCTACACCTAGCAGTAGGCTTGGAGCCAATATGTTCATGTTTATCTGCTCCAGAGAGTCCTATTCTATTGCCGGTGCTTCTCTACAGGGAGCTGTGTGCGTCCATTTGTATGTCTCTGTCAGCAACGGGTGCAACTTAAAGTAGCTGAATGCATTTATTAGAAGGGGTGTCCACAAACATTTGGACATTTAATGCAGCTTACTGCAGTTCAGCCTCGCTCTTTCATGTTAAAGTTCGAAGGAGTGTTTTGGACCATACTGCTTTTTCAGTGATGCATAATACATGACCAAGACCAAGATCCGAGACAACCAATCAAACCACAGTTTATTTACTTACATTCAAACTACATAAATGCTATTCATGGACCTCAAGGAAAAAAATATGAAAAGGGAATATGGCAATTTAACACTTTGAGCCTATATATTACAACATGAATTGTTTGGAAATTGTCCCTAAATTGTCATTTAGCACTACTCGTTTGCCTGTTCTCTCTCTGACCTTGCTCTCCCTCTCTCACCAGTATGGTTTTGTAGGCCGCTGGCTGTCCCCAGGCAAGAAGACGGTTGGTGCACTAGATTTCGGCGGAGCCTCCACGCAGATTACCTTTGAGACCAAGGATCAAGTTGAGAATGCGGGCAACCTGATGGAGCTGCGGCTGTACGGCCGAGACTATCGCATCTACACTCAGAGCTTTTTATGTTATGGCAGGGACCAGATGTTACGCAAGCTGCTGGCTCAGTTGGTTGAGGTAAACACATGGATGTGGGTATAGCACAGCTGTTGGTGACACCTGTAAACATAGTAAATAATAGCCAAAAATTTAAAACATGCCATGGGAAAATAGAGGGCATATTTGAATTATATACGAATAGTATTAAAATGATCGTTCAGACAGAAATCTGATTTCCACTATTTTCTGCTTACCCTATATCTAACTGATCAGTGGAGACATATTTGGGGTGTGCTGTTTGCCTCTTTAGTTTTGCGCTGGTTACTGTAGCTGTTCAGTATTGGCATAGCAAAAGCCACCTGTTAGCATTGTGTGAAGCAGCTATTCATGCTATATATACATAGACTCTAGACTTGTCTTGGATGATCTTCTGTCATTTATCTCTAGTATTTCAGTACAGCTACATTCTACTATGTCTGCAGCCTTTTTTACAGTCATAAAGTGTAAAAAACGTGTGTAAGATTGACATGGTTTAAGGCAAATGAGTGATTCACTCAGACTATGTTGAGATCAGCATATACCCACAGTCTCACAGCTTTTAGGAGTGGGAGAAAAAATCAGTTTTCCATTTATCCAGAATGTAATTGATCAGTTGAGACCTACTTGGTATGTGTTTAATTGGAAGACTCTTCAGTTTTGGGCTGGTTAATGTAGCTAACTAGTTTGGACGGTAGTATCCACCGGTTAGCGTTGTGTAGCCTGTCAAACAGCTATGTTTACCCCATACTTAGAATAGCCAACTAGATTAGATAACTCTGGTGTCCATAGTTTGGACAAAAGTATTGGGACATTCATTGTTCCTTTGGAAACAGCAACCACCTTAACTGTCCAGGGAAGGCTTTCTACTAGATATTTGAGCATTGCTGTGAGGATTTCATGACATTCAGTGAACTTCAATGCCGCACCCTCACCCAACTCTCTGATTCATGCCAAATGTATGAAATGGAGCACCATCATCATTCCAGTGAACACTGCTCCACAGCTCAATGCTGGGGGTTGGGGCTTTATACCCCTCTAGTCCACGCCTGACATGGTGCCAGTTGGTTCATCTGCTTCAGAGAGTCCTATTCTGTTGGCGGTACTTCTCTACTGGGACTAGACAAGCTGTGTGTGTGCATTTGCACATCTGTGTCATTAATGGGTGCAACTTAAAGTAGCTGAATGCATTTATTGTAAGGGGTGTCCACAAACATTTCGACATATAGTGTATGTGACTATTGGGGCTAAGAAAATGATAAGAAGCCTAAACTTACCCAGAACAAGTCATTAGACTTTTCCCTAAAACAACTTGTAAGTAGTCTGAAATAGACTTGTGTCTCTGACACAGTTTGACCATTGAGTCATACAGTGTCAGAGGCGTGTTTTGGTATGGCTTAAGGCAAATGAGTGATGGTTTGCAAATTGCACATTGCAACTGGCTAGCCTAGTTGCTTTAGTGCAACAAAGTAGGCACTGACTGACAGACCAACAGTTTAAGGTTAGCATAGCTGTGAAATCCCACAGTCTCACACATTACTCATGTTTCTCTCAGCTTTTTTTTTCTTGTTGCAGTCTCGTAGTGAATGGAAATCTTGTGAGATTTCACACTCGCAAAACAAGCAAACAAACAAAAGTTTGGTTTGACAGAATGCTGCCACACTGCAGAGTGCCTGCCAGCACTGGGCTCAGCTACTTATTTGGATTGCACGATACAGCATTATTGGCCAACACAGCCCCCTCAAAATCAAGGCCTAGAGTGTGTTGATTCCACATTCATTCATTTACACTGGTTACCTCAATTGATGCTAAGCACAATTGACATGATCAGTGTCTTAACAGTCCAGATATACCAGATTGTGGTTGGTGTTGTGCAACTGATAACACCAGTACCTGCCAGTTAGCTGCCACACCATGTGGGAGACTGGAGTTTGAGTCCCAGTCTGGGTGGCTATGCTGCGCTTCACCAATAAGATACCTTGGACAAGACTCCTAACACTACATTGACCCACCTCTGTAATACAAGTCGCTTTGGATAAGAGCAGCAGCGAAATGCCATAAATGTAATGTAAATATACAACAATTTCTCCCAAAGGGAGTTTAAATGAGAGTGTATTGAAAAGTCAAAAGTACAGAAGCTGTAGTTCCCTGTAAAAACAGCAGGTTCAGATATATACAGATCAGCCATAACAGTAACTGACAGCTAAAGTGAAAAACCTTGATTATCTTCATCTACAGTGGCATCTACCAAGGGGTGGATATGCCATGCAGCAAGTCAACAGTGAGTTCTTGAAGGTGATGTTAGAATCAAGACAATTGGCCAGCATAAGGATCTGAGCCACTTTGAGAAGAGCCAAATTGTGGCGGCTAGACAACAGGGTCAGGACATCTCCAGAACACCATTTATTCTGTTATACTGTGGTCAGTACCTACCAAAAGTGGTCCAAGAAAGGACAACCAGAATTAGTGTCAGGGTCATGGGCACCTAAGACTCACTGATGTGAGCCATGGAGGCTCCACCTCACAACTTGCAGGACTTAAAGGATTTGCTGCTAATGTCTTGGTGCCAGATACAACAGGGTGCATTCAGAGGTCTCGTAGAGTCCATGCTTCAAATGGTCAAGTCTGTTGTGGCTGCACAAGTAGGACCTACGTATGTGGTGTTAATGCTATGGTCAATCAGTGTATGTTTAAAGCTTGCTATATAGGCTGTTGTTGAGGGACATACTTTGATTATATAGACAAGACCTCTTGCTAGATATGTTTAGAGTGAAGCAATGAAAGTTGCTTGAATTACTGGGTTATAATCAGGTCATTTTATATTAAGTATGAATGTTTTTTGCATAGGTAACTAGTGTCTTTCTCTCCTTCTTTTCCTCAGACGCAAGGCTCGGATGGTCCTATAACCCATCCTTGCTATCCAGCAGATTACCAAGTGTCCATCAACCTGGACACCGTGTTTGATTCCCCATGTACGGCAGACCGTAAACCTAATCCCTACAATGGTAATAAAGAGCTTCAAATACAAGGCTCTGGAAACTACCACCACTGCTTGGGAAATATGTCCAGTATCTTCTCTTTTCAGTCCTGCTCCTACTCCAAGTGCTCCTTTAATGGGGTCTTTCAGCCCAATGTCAGTGGCAACTTCATGGTGAGTACTTTCTGTGATTTTGGAAATGTTATATGTAATGACTGGGACAAGGCTTGGCAATTGCCTCCCTTCGACTGGAAAAACGCAGCACGAACGCTTTCCTCCCTCAAGCCCCGGGAAACGCTAATGTCTCCGCTGGTCTTTTCAGTCCAGGGCTCAAAACAATATTAACTTCTGCTAAAGTCTGCGGGAATGCACAAGCAGTGGTGATGTTAAGCGACACTGACAAGCGGAACAGTATTAGCTCAAAGCAGCTCTGAAGTTTAGGCACGCGGGATCCTTGGGCACACTGCATATGTCATCATAGTTCTTATGTGATTATGCAATCTTGCTTTTTGATTCTGTGTGTCTGTCTGGCCCTGTTCCCATCCTTTATTTTCTCTGCCCCTTTTTCCCCCCCTCAGCCCTCGTTCTCTAGTTTTTGGTCACTCAAATTTTTCTAGTTTGGTACCTGTCTGTTTGTGGTTTTTACTGTTCTCTGTTCCCTTGTCTTATGTCTTTCCCTGTCTTTCTATCTGAGTTTCACGATCCCGCGACAATACTCATATGTGCAGTTTGGTGTGTTGCTTATAAAATATTTCCTCTTCAGCAAAAAGGTTTAAGTGTTGCTCATTGAATGTGAAAGAAACTAAAGGATAATGTCTAAACTAACAGCCATTAAAACCTGCCACTGCACTACGTAACTGCGTAACACTACGAACACTGCGTTACCCGCGTCAAATTTGTGTACAATCCTGTAATCTTACTCTACTGCATCAGTCCACACGGTTCCTTCACTTCCACTTGTCTACAAATGCACATGTGCAGCTGTTCCTGAGGGGGAGCTCACAGCACAATTAGCTGAAGGCTTCGGAGTTTACCACAGCTGCTAAGACAACCCAGTTGAGCTAGGACAGCCCAGTATAGATGGAACGCAGCATTAGTTCTCCCCTGTGAGCTTGCTGTTGTAAACAAAATGAAGCAGTGTCTGCTATAAATACAGTCGTCAGCTCTCTCTCACAGCTCAGTCCATCTGAACAAAGGGAAATGCACTTTTTGAAACAGTTATTTTAAAAGTATATACCCTTTCTTTTATTGTATATGTGTGTGTATATTTATTTAGTTATTTTTTTAATCCTTTTGGTGGCTTTAATAAAGGATCATTTTGAAGCAGATCAACTCCATAGTGAGGCTAAACTACTGCCACCTTACTGCAGGGTTTTTTTCTACGTCATTTCACAAAACATTGTTTACAATGTTTGAAGCTTAATTAATTAATTTATATCTGTTTACCTTGATCTGAGCTGCTGTTATTCGTTTTGCAAGATTTGCGTTGTAAGAATTCAATAAATATACACAAAATTGTCTTTTGAAAAGTCATACACAAAAGTAAAGTAAATATACATGCAAAAGAGAAAAAACAATAAATATATCTTAGTTATGGACCTAAAAGGGAAATGCTAACTTCACTGTGTGTGATGAATAAAAGTCTCTCTTTCTCTCTTTGCATTACAGGCATTTTCTGCCTTTTACTACATTCATTCATTCCTGCAGCATACCACTGGCATTGCTGTCACTTCCCCCAAGCTCCTGGAGGAGGCAGCCATCACCGTCTGCAACATGAGCTTCCAGGAGGTACTGCGCTGCTGTGCTAATTCTGTCCCTGCTATTCTGAGATGGGCTTCTCTATATTTCAGCATTACATTGCTAATACCTTCATCTCAGACTTATGAAGAAAGAAGCTATTTAGTCAGTGCTGCTGACTGTCTAATGGCCCATGCATCTATTTAAAAGGCCCATAAATATTCCTTGTGTTTACCAAAAAGTAAAGGATTCTGGGTGTGTTTTAAGCATATTGTATGTGTGTGTGTGTGTGTGTGTGTGTGTGTGTGTGTGTGTGTGTGTGTATATATATATTTAGCAATACTGTGTATACAGTGCAGTCTGGTAGCCTTCAAAGAAGTAGACCTACATTAATATGTAGGTCTGTATCCTAATATTTCTTGGTAAATAAATCAAACAAAAAATTACATTTTATTTTATGTTTTGACTTTGGGACATTTAACTTATGTTTTACCTCCTTTGGGACATGGGATGTTTGTGTGACTGTGCCTTGAATACAAACAAATCATCACAGTCATGGGAAAATCTTGAATCTCTATTTTTTCCCCCAATTTTTACACTTTTTGATATAACGTGGCTGTTTAATCTGGCAGTTGTTTTTTACACTGTGTCCTAACTTGATGAGAAGTGGGTCATGGTTTTGGGGTAAACTGGAAACCCTTTATTGTGTCTTAACTCTAAAACAAAAGGCAGTTGGAAATAAAAAGCTACTTTTCATATGCATGTGTTTCTCTCTGGTTCTGTCTACCATGCTATTGCCAGATTAATGCTTTTCCCAATTCCCAATTGGTTTGATTTGAAAATGCAGTGTGAATGGGCAGAGCTAAACTGACTGGCTAAATAGGTTGTGTGTCAATGTGTTGGTTTTTATGGCATAACAAAAGCAATGAAGTGGCTTCAGAAAGAAAATGGGTGTTCCATAGTATGAGCTCCGTTGAGATGGGTGCTCCTAATAACCTTATCTAAAGTCCCTTGATGAATGGAACCTGGCAGTGAAAGAACAGACACATTTAGACCGAGCTGAATTTAGAATTTGAAGTTCATTGTGTTATTAATTTTAAATGCACTCTTCCTTTTAGCAGAGGAAATCAGTTTGAGCTCCATTGATTTGATTGGCAGCTTCTTGATGTCCTGAGTTCTTTCTCTCTATTTCTCAATTAAAGATGCTGATGAAGGTTCCAGATCAGAAGACCCGTCTGCAGGACTACTGTGCAGCCACAGTCTTCATGCAGACGCTGTTAGTTCATGGCTACGGCTTTGATAGGCACTCTTTTCCACAGATCTCATTCCAAAAGAAGGTACAGTACCCACACTCCTGAGTGAAACATCATAATGTGCAAAATTGTTACTTCTGGTTCTCTCCTGTTCTGTCATTTACGAACTGACCTATCTGTGCTGCACCCACAGATGTATTCCTGTTGTAATTGTAAGGTTGGACAAGCATTTTAATATTTTTGGTTGAAATTCTTATTTACCTGAAGGAGCTCATAACTGTAAAATTAAAAAATTTGAGTATATATGAGTAATTTCAATTTATCTGTATTTCTTTTATTATTCTTTTATTTCTTTCTTAGAGTGAAGTAGAGTGCCAGGGACATAAACACTGTCCTTTACAGACATAAACACTTAAAACATAAATCTACACATAAATATACACACATACCCACCTGCCAACACATGGAGGGGGGTTCAGATGGGGGTCATAACATGTCTTTAAGTGTGTCCATTACTGTCCATTACAACTTTGAGTCCAACAAGTCCAAGTTCTGGTTGAGAGAGAGTGAGGGGTGTTTCCAGCAAACCACAACCATTTCCTTAGCTGCAGTGAGTCTGGCCAGGATGGCTCATCTCTTACATTTAGATGTAGTGTGGTCAGAAAAGTCATTAAGCAACAGATTAGGTAAGGAAGTTGGCACCATCTCAGAAACCAAAGTAGGTAAGTTGTAAGTGACTTTAATGCATTTACAGGTGGACTCTCTTAAAACATGTGAAGAAAAGTGCCACAGGCCTTTGATGAACGTTAAGTTCAAGAAGGACATAGACAACCATTTGTGTTAGACACAGACAGAATTGATTCATTTGCCTCTGGCTTTAACACATCCGTGCAGTGAACACACACAAAGTGGACAGTGTGGCGCCTGGGAGGCGTAGAGGATTAATGGCCTTGTTCAAGTTCCCAACAGTGGCAGCTTGCTGAGCCTGGGTATCGAACCCACAAGCCTGTCATCAATAGCCTGGTGCTCTAAACCCTGAGCCCCGACAGCCCCTTAAGTAAGGGCTGTGTATGTAATTCCAATGATATCACTGATTGTCAGTTTTACGAGAGCATCCTGAATATTCGTCCACACGACATCCCACTCCATCATCATTCAAGCCTGGGCAGTCCTGCTTCCAAAGTTTGCCCAAAGGGAGTGGAAATAAGAAGATTGTAGTACAAAGCGATGTTATCAATGTTCTTTTGAGATAAAATGAGTAGGTAATGCCTGCTGTAATGGGAGTCCATCTGCTTTAAGAGCTGACCTTAGCTGCAAGTAAGAGGAAAAAAGAAAAAGGGGACTGAGGGAGATTAATAGTATTTTTTATTAGCATCGAAAATATCTTCCAAATTATTTATTCCCCCTTCGGCCCAAGGAGTGGCAGTGATGGGCCTTTCTCCAAATACCAGGCTCTGTTATTAAATAAAGGTGGACTGTTAAGCCAAATGCAGTAAATCTTACACAGTTTTTCATTTTCCTTCATGTCTGAGCGGGGTAAGATATAACTGACCCCAGCTGCAGTTGACATTGCTTACTACTAAGTTTAACAAAGGTGTGCAATGTTTAGTGAAGGAAGTTCAACTTACAGAGGGTCACAGAGTCATGCTAGGATTAATCACTTGGTTAAACATCTATGCATGATGTTTCTTTGGTATATCTAATCACTTGAAATCTGAGGAGGAGTGGAGTGGCTTATTTTTCAAGGAAGGAAAAAAAATATAGTGAGGTAGTGAGATAGTATAAGGGAATATTGGATGCTATGGCCGTAGGAAATGAAAGCAAAAGGATTTGAGTGCAGTTAGATTCTGCTGTTGAATAATTGGCAACCTATGGGCAGTTCTGCATTTGTAGTGAGAGAAGGAGTGGAAGGACAGGTTTGATAGGATGTTGCTGATAGCCAGCTTAAGGCCGAATCCTGACTGTTCTAAAACTGCTTATTTATAAATTATACGAGATGAGATTGCATGTATCAAAGAAGACTTGTTAAGTTCCTAGCCTCCTAGTGTCAGAAGCATTTCTAGCAGTTCTAGGGGCAGTTACGAGCGGTGGGTTAACGGGCAGTAATACGTTGGGAATAATTGGGAACACTTATCATTTTTTAAAACTGGTTGATGTATCCCTAAAACTGTCAAACCTTAACAAATCCCTTTTGTAGGCAAATTAAACTAAACTGAAGCAACACTAGTCAAGATTGACAGCTGGTCATCCACATCTAGCCCAAGATTTCCTGCTTCTCCAGTTGGAATAATAAACTCTGTGTTCTTTAGCAACTCTAAACCAATAACGGGATTTGTGCTAACAATCCGTAAAGCTTGTCCACCTTCACAACAGTTGCCACATTTGTGAGCGGAACATAGATACGTCACCTGGTCCCTACTTCTCAAATCTATCATAATCCTGATGAGAGATGTCTTTTGGTTTTTCAGGCAGGCGAAACCTCAGTTGGCTGGGCTCTGGGTTACATGCTAAAACTAAGCAGCCTCCTGCCATCTGAGAGTGTGGCCCTGAGGAAGGCTTTGACTTCAGGAGCCTGGAACACGCTCATCTTCCTCTTCGCGGTTTCCCTCTTTGTTGCACTCGTGTCTGTTGTTCTGCTCATGTTCCGCAAGAAGAAAGGGAGTGATGGTGGACTTTAATAGCAGCTGTAGCGGCACTGTGATGTACATTAATGCACTGAACTGGAGAAATGGGGCAAAGTTGGAGAGAATTGGTACGTCAGATGAAAAAAGGGTGTGTGTGGGGGGGGGGGATAACAAGGATTCTGCTTCATAAAATATAAATAAACTAATACTGACTTTTAAAACAGGCATAAAATATGGCAGATCTCGTCAGGATGCGCACAACCTTGTTTGCGACTCTGTAATTGCTTACTTTAGTGATACTGATAAGTGCATTTATTAGGCTTTGTTATTCTCTGTAACAGCCTGGAGGCAAGTTTTAGAAGTTAGAAAGATAGTAACTGGTGTTACACATTTGACAAGAATTTGTTTACAGTACTTATTTTAATTACTTCTTTTCAGTTTAATGTTTTGTATATGTGAAGAATTGAATTCAGGGATGTGTTTTATACACTGAAGATCAAAAAGTTGATAACCTATAAAATCTAAAGACATGGTAATACTTGTGAAGAATAAAAAAAAAGGATTTTCATAAGCCTGTGGATTTTTTATTCATTTTTTTAAGAAAATGTCTTCAATGAAAATGTCTTGGAACAAGTTGGAAAACCCCCTGTAGTGTAAACTAATGTGAAGTATTTTAGGGTTTATAGTATTAAATTAGTATTAGATAAACAGTGAGATTTGATAATGAATTAGTAGTAGTATACTACTAAGTATACTAGTAAGTAGTATAAACATGTGTTTTTGTAATGAATTAAGTGCAGTAGTGTAAGCAAGTATTTTATGGATTAGGTACAAGATAATATAATGTGAACTAGTGGGATCATTGTAGGGAATTATAGGCATTTGCATGAATAAGTGAATTCTGTTAGGGATTAAGTGAAATAAAATAAACGAGTGTTTTATGCAAGTTGAGTAGAGTGTAAAATACTTTATAGATCACAAATGTAAAATTTAAATGTATTAAATTCATTGGTGTTAACAGCTGTTCAGTGGTGAGATGTAGCATTTCCTAATCAGTTTAGACCAATAAATGCAAGAAGGTGAAGTAGTGTATATTATTTTTGTTGTTGTAAACTAGTACCCGGCAATGGACTGGCGCCCTGTCCAGGGGTATTAGTGCCTTGTGCCTCCCTGACTAGGAAGAAGCAGATAACAAGATGACAGGATGGATGGATGAAGTTATTATTATTTTTAATGGATTGAGTTCAGTGGTGGTAAGCAGCATGTTTTCTAAACAATTCATCTAAATTATTTGATATTTTAAGGATTAAACCAATAATATTAACGTGTGGTATTTTTATGGATTAAATTCAGTAATGTTAACTAGTGTGATTTTGTGTATGTAATATATATATATATATATATATATATATATATATATATATATATATATATATATATATATATATATATATAAATTATATTTTATATATTATAATTATTAATATATTAACTAGTGCCAGTTTTAGTGAATTCAGTCGATAGAGATTTTAGGCCCAAGTCTGTGGATCCTATTTGGATGAACCTTAGTGTTAGTACTAGATTAAACTGTGAATAGCGCGTTTAATCGGCTTGATTCACTCCAATGGTGTTCATTGATATGTTTTTTTTTATTATTATTAATTAGTGCCACCATTGTCAACTAATGTGAATTTTATTCATATCCTGTGGATGTGGATCGCGCCCAGTGATCTTAGCTAGCTAGGTCCATTTGCAGAAGCCTAGGAACTTTTCTCAACGAGGAACCATTTATCCAGGCGCCATCGCTGCGACCCGGTCGGTTTATGAAGCTGTTCAGGAAGTGTGCGAATGGAGATAACTCTGAACAGAAATAAAAATAACATTACAGGTGTTTATTAAACTTTTCTCAGCGCTGATTCAGACGCTGCTGCTACAAACACATCGGCAAAATGTTTGCGGGCTTGCCGGAGTTGGGGATATCTAATGGCGAGGATCTGAAGGAAACTCTGACGAACTGCACAGAACCGCTGAAAGCCATCGACCAGTTTCAGGTCCATAAAAGTCCTTTAATCTGCAGCTCATATTAACGCTTACCGTATCCGTTCAAGTGATCCGCATTAAGGTCCAAAAAGGTCTGCTTTTGACTCAGTTTTCTAATATCTAACATGCCCTCGCATTTATTTTGGCCCGTTGTTTGGCTCTCTGGGAGGTTGCACCTAATCGCTTAACGTGAGCCACCGATTTCTGGCCTCTGTGTTCAGCAGTTTTTATAATAATGAGATCCACAGATCATATAAGCCCATTTCGGCTACTTTAAGTTGCACCCATTGCTGACACAGATGTGCAAATGCACGCACACAGCTTGTCTAGTCCCTGTAGAGAAATACAACCAATAGAATAGGACCCTCTGGAGCAGATACACATGAACCTGTTGGCACCATGCTGCCTAATACCAGGCGAGGGCTACATGTGTATGAAGCAAGAACTGTGTTCTCTGGATGATGGTTGGGGTTGGTGCTCCATCCAATACTTTTAGGATGAGGAGGGGTGCTGACCATCCAACATACTCCTCTTACTAACACTCTTGTTGCTGAATACAGTCAGATCCTCACAGCAATGCTGCAGACTCTAGTAGAAAGCCTTCTTCCCTGGACAGCAGAGACAGTTACTCCAACAGATCGGGATAAACAGCTCTTTTTTATGAATCAGCAGGTGTCTCAGTACTTTTGTCAATATAGTTAATATTCATATTTCTTATGTTTGCTGTTGCACTCTGTTCTGCCACATGCTGATTGATGCTGACTGCATTTTATTGGATGGTACTGAGCAATTGCAAAGTTGAATCTAATTTTTCTGTGGCAGGCTATTTTAGATCTACAGATCTGTACAGCCATTCTTACTAGGCATTTTGTCAGGATGACATATCCATGATGCAATTTTGACTAGTCATATGTTACCATTAATTTATGTGGAATCTCGCTTTCTCTTATGTGTAATTATGTTTTTACTAGTAAAAGCATCCAGTTACAGACAAAAAATGGCATGTAAAAACTGTAATTCCAGATCTCATATAATTCTGATTAGGAAAAAGTCCAGGTCCACAAATCCATAATGGATGTTGACTCATTCTAATATGCAATTAAGATACAAAATGTACAAAATAGATCACTAAAACACATCTACTATTCAGTTTTGACTACTAAGAGTAAAATTATTGCTGTTTCAAAATATAACTTGTCCTATTTGTAAAGAAATCATTGCAATATCTTTATCTGTATTCTAAAATCATCAAGGAATGTGTTTCTTTTTAATGGGTTCATAAAGAGAAGAAAAAATGTAACAGAAATCAATGCTTTATTTTTATATTACGTACTTGTCTATTTGGTAGTATAGAGTATTCCTGCTCAGCAGTACGTCAGAATGTTGGTCCAATACATTCTCTTATAAAGTTGCTGTTGTAGTAAAAAATATGCCTCCTTAAAATACTTTTTTTTCTATGAGTTTTTATTACTTATATATGTGCTTATAATTACATATAGATGGAGAATGGCATTCTGTTGCCTACCTTGCAGTCTGCATTGCCTTTCCTGGATCTTCACGGTACACCTCGCCTGGAGTTCCACCAGTCGGTATTCGACGAGCTTCGGGACAAGCTCATGGAGCGAGTTGCTGTCATTGCAGAAGGCAAAGAGGAGGACAGGTGAGAGATGAAACCTGAAGGGTTTACTTATTTCTTAGCTTTTAACAAACGCCTAATAATATATTAATTCCAACTTAGGTACACTAAGCTGGAAGAACTTCTTGAGAAGAGCTTCCCACTGGTCAAGATGCCTTCCATACAGCCAGTTGTAATGCAAGTCATGAAACACTTGCCAAAGGTAAGAGAAATGTGCCTTTTCTATGTATCCATGTTGTTGGTTGGTTGGTTGGTTGATGTATGTGCATGATTTGATTTCTCCTGTTTTGTCCATCCCGACACACAGGTGCCAGAGAAGAAACTGAAGCAGGTGATGGCTGATAAGGAGCTATATAAAGTTTGTGCAGTAGAGGTGAAGAGGCAAATCTGGCAGGACAACCAGGCTCTGTTTGGGGATGAGGTCTCTCCTCTGCTGAAGCAGTACATTGTGGAGAAGGAGGCTGCACTCTTTAGCAGTGACCTCTCCATCCTGCACAACTTTTTCAGTCCTTCACCCAAGACCAGGCGGCAGGGAGAGGTAATGCGGTCATACTGAGAGCTTAAACACTTCATGTTACTGATGACCACTTTTCAGTCTTAAATTACTCATTAGTAAAGTGTTAAGTAATTACTTTATACTGTTATATACTGTTTATACTGTATACTGTATATACTGTCAGACTTGCAGGTGCTGTATACAATTCTGGAGAATGACTCTTGATATTTGAGCTCATCATCAAAACAAACACATCCCTCCTTTCAGTGTTTGTTAAGAAGTGCTACCCCCCAAATTCGTGCACATGCTTTGCCACTGGGCTTGCAGACAGTCTTGCCATTATGGCAAGTTATTCGATTTATGGTTATTAATAGCTAGGTTGTTGTATTCAAATTGTTGCCGAAACTGCTGCTGCTAGGCAAACCAGTTTTTATCACAGAGATTATATATCACAAACATGTACAAACAGGACAAACCAATACTGAGCTATTTGTAAGCTATTACCGCGATGATAGAGATCATCATCCAAAAGAGTTTACACGTGTCTTCACCTAATAAGAACTTAATATTCTGCTTTTCATCGTCATATATTTTCTTATTCCCCTGTTTCTCGACCATCTCTGCCTGACAGTGTGTACAGTTCATCACATAGCACAGACCAGATACACAGCCTCCCTTGCCCCTTCCCTTCCCCATCCTGTGCACGAGCACTGAGTCTGAGCCACTTTGTTTGTGTCCCCCATTTACAGAACTGATAAGGTCAGGATAATATAAATAAAAAATATTAAAAAAAGCTTTTAATGTATCATTTATTTGGTATAGATGTTTATAAAAAAAGCCACTTAAAGTTTGTGATTTAGTAATACGGCACTGATATACCCCCACTATTCAGCTATGGAGAGGTTTTTTTATTAATATGTGGCCTTTAAAATATATTGCTTACAAAGTGTGACTAAACTATTTGCATATAGGTGTACAGTAAAAACTGTAGCTTTTCCAAGCCAGTACATGAGTGCATACTGTACATTATCAGGTGGTCCAGAAGCTCACTCAGATGATTGGGAAGAATGTGAAGCTATATGACATGGTGCTGCAGTTCCTGAGGACCTTGTTCTTGCGCACACGCAATGTACACTACTGCACTCTACGTGCTGAACTCCTAATGTCCCTACATGACCTGGATATCAGTGAGATTTGCTCTGTTGACCCCTGCCACAAGGTAAGACACCATTCTCATCAGCCATATTGGCTGTCTCCGACCTACCCTGCTGCTGGTAGCTGTGAAAAGTTAATATGGCCAGCTGCATGCAGATGCTGCTGTTGATATGTTGGACTTTTTATGCTGTCTATTAGATGTGCTTTTTAGCTACAGCACCTTTTCAGGCTTTAATGCAGCTTCTGCTTTTATTTTATATCTGTCCTCTTGCAGTTCACCTGGTGCTTGGATGCTTGCATCAGGGAGAAGTTTGTGGATGCTAAACGGGCCCGTGAGTTGCAAGGCTTCTTAGATGGTGTAAAGAAAGGACAAGAGCAAGTGCTGGGGTATGAGAACTTAACTTCATAAGGTCTAAGTACTTAAGAGCTTTATTATTGCACTATAATCATGAGGTTTGCGTTTTTGTGTTTTACAGAGACCTGTCTATGATTCTGTGTGACCCTTTTGCCAGTAACACACTGGTGCTGAGCACAGTGAGGAACCTGCAGGAGCTGCTCAGCCAAGATGCCTTGCCAAGAGTAAGAGCTCCAGAGTTCGTCAAGCATTATGTGTACAGTTTTTCTTGGGGGAACCCGAGCTCCAACTGGTCCTAGAGGTCACCACTGAAAAGCAAAACTACAGTGCAGTGTCTTGTGTCTTGTTTGATGTGTGGAAATTGCAGTTTGGAATTGTATGGAAGAGTACGGTCATACGGGTCTACTAGCAGTGGCAAAAATCCCAGTCTACAGCAAATTCAGCAAAGCCAGTTTCAGTCACAAGCTGTATGAATGTAGACTTTGATACACCTACAAAATCAGCTCTTTCCTTCGAACTGTTGCCTTTGGTACGCCCAAATACAATCGCTCCCAGTCACGCACCCCACAGGTATTTAAAGCCTAATCATCCAAGTTACTACCACCTTAAACACGCAAGGTGATTACTTTTTTGAGGGAGCTTATATTGTAAATTTGGTTATTTGAATCTGAGTGGAAAAAAAGAGATGGCATGTAAATGAAATCAGCAGAATTTGCTGGACCAGGTTTTGGAGGGTTAGTTTTAAGTAGTCTGAGCATGATGGCCCACTTTTTGATGTCCATATCAACTGTAGTATTTTAATTGGAAATGCTAAAATGAAATGTATTAAATTGGTA
This sequence comes from Salminus brasiliensis, assembly GCF_030463535.1. NCBI lineage: Eukaryota > Metazoa > Chordata > Actinopteri > Characiformes > Bryconidae > Salminus > Salminus brasiliensis. The sequence continues at coordinate 8,090,393 of NC_132897.1, read as the reverse complement.
TTTACTCCAGATTTTATAGAAAAGGTGATATTGTGCCATCTCTGGTGAAGAGTAGTAGATCTTCACATACCACAGTTTTTAACTATTGGTTTATTAACTGAGCTCACTGTGTACTGTGTCTATGTATGAACAGGACAGCCCAGACCTACTCCTGCTCCTCAGAATGCTCTCTCTTGGCCAGGGAGCCTGGGATATGATCGACAGCCAGGTTTTCAAAGAGCCACGACTGGTAAGATCTTCACCTGCCATGTACTACATGATGTTCTCCAACACCTTGGGTGTTTTGTTGAGGAAGAAACTGACATATTAGCACTTCTGTGCTGCTTCTCAGGAACTGGAGGTTGTAACACGTTTCTTGCCAGCCATGATGTCGATAGTGGTGGACGACTACACTTTCACTGTGGAACAGAAGCTCCCTAGTGAAGAAAAGAGCTCCCTCACCTATCCGAACACCCTGCCTGAGACTTTCACAAGGTACATGTCGTACAGCCTGAGATGTTTGAAAGCCACACACACACACACACACACACACACACACACACACACACACACACACACACACACACATATCCAGCCCAATATTGGGTACCCACACTTGTCTCTGGTAATTCATTCACACCCAGCTCAGCCCTTTTACCAGGGAATATGTCTTACCTTTACCAAATACACTGATGCCACCAACCAGTTGTTGAGATGTAGACTATTTTGAGTCAGTTCATGACCTTCTTTGTGTTCTCTCTAGATATCTGCAGGACAACCGAGTAGCATGCGAGATGGGCCTTTATTATGTACTTCATATTGCTAAACAGAGGAATAAGAATGCTCTGCAGAGGCTACTGCCTTCTCTGGGTAAGCCAATTGTTATAATGGTAATGTGCTGTTTATACACTATATATGCAAAGGTTTGTAGACATCTGCTTATCCAATATCCACTTTACTGCAGTGGAAGCATCTGTACTGCTCTGGGAAGGCTGTACACTAGATATTGTGACGTTGCTGTTAGGCTTTAATTGCATTCAGCCATCAGAGCTTTAGTAAGGTCTCTGGTACTGATGTTGTGTAATTAGCTCTGGATCACAAACCCCACTCCACCCCTCCAACCCTTTAGACAACCCTGTTCCACCACCACCACAATGTTTGGTGGTTTGTTTTGGTGACTTCAGGCTCATGTATGACTCCTACAAAGGGTCCCATTCTTTTGGCAGTGATTTTTCTGTGTAGATTATACTCCTCTGAAGCTGGATTCCCTATTTAGAAGGTGTCTACAGACATTTGGAGGTTTATAGTATATTTACAGGGCATGTTTTCCCTCTTATCTCAGCCATTATAAGAGAGAGTGCAAAACTGATACCAGTCCCCTCCGTTGGGGATATTATAAACACCACTGTCGCCCCCCAGTGGCAGTATGGTTGATGGGTGTGCACATCTCTTGCAGTGGAGACCTACAATGACATGGCATTTGGAGACATTTTCCTCCATCTTCTGATGGGCCACCTGACCCTTCTGTCTGATGAGTTCGGCACAGAGGAATTCTGTACAGCTGTTTTTGACAACTTCCTCCTCACTTCTTACTCCAGGTCAGTATGAATTTAGTTATAAGTGAGTTAGTGAGTCACTGCACTTGTGAAGTACTTCTCTGGATATGTATGGGTGACTCAGCTCTGTCACTATAAACACCTCCAGCTATAAAATGTGTCTGCAGACACTATATGGCAGTACAATCAACGCTTCAGCTGTTTTGAGGACAGAACCAGAATAAGAATGAGATGAATTGCAGAATAGCTGAATAATTTGCACTCCAATATTCTGTGCATTTTTAAGGACACTGCATCTCTGAAATTAGTTTACATACCCTTCGGGAGATAAACTTGCAATTTAAGCTTGATTTTATTAAACCGCTGAACCATAATATCCCCTATTCCCCTTTCTCTGAATGTAAAAACCGATGTTGGAGCCAACTTAGTTAATGCCTACATCATGTGGTGGTGTTTTTTTGTTTTGCCTATAATAATTCCTAGCAAGGAGAATGTGCACAGACACACACTGCGCTTGCTAAACCATCTCCATCAGAAGGTGCACCAGTCCGCTATGGAAACCCTGATGAAGACCCTTGAACCACCCAAACAAGTAAGTACAATGCAATAAATAAGCATAATTATTATTTATACTCTGTGGTGAGCAAAACATACATTTAATATATTGTATAATATATAGAAAAAAATAATATATTTCTAAAGCTTAGTCATGTCTCTTTCCCTTTTTAGCTCACTCAGCCGCTAACCAAAAGTCAAGTTGTCACCTTATGTATGTCATAACATGTAAAGCCACTAGGGGTCCCCCTTGTCCTAGAGAGTTTATTTTTTGCATTATCATGAATTCTAATTTATTTGGGTAGTGCTGTTCTTCATTTATCTGACTTTGTCACATAGCAGCTCCACAGAACTACAGTATCCACCTCCCTAAAGAGCAAGCTTAAGGCTGCAGTGGCTCTATATGGTATATTCTACACATTACATATTAATTCTGCTCTATTTGTGTCCACAGAGCAGTGAGCAGGTGAAGGAGCTTTACACACAGCTGACAGAAAAGCTAGAGGCCTCTAAGCGGAGTCCACCTGAGCCTGAGGAAGCTCCGGGCCTGGACCTAGGCCTCCACCCCGTTACAGTCCCCACCACGGCCTCCACACCTACCACTCCTCTTTGAGGATGCATCCAAGGAGGAATAGCAATTCCTGCTTTTCATATGGACTACAGTCACGTAGAGACTGATCGAGAAGCAGCACTACGTGGCATCTGTTTAAGCCACACTGGTGCACTCTGGTGGATGCTTAGTTTGTTGGAGTTTCTTTTAGTCTGTATTCTCTCCAAAGGTTATTTCAGTAGCCTTTCCTGCTTTAAAACAGCAGCTTTCAGGGCCAGTGGCCTTTTTTCTTTTGTATGATTGACTGTTTTATTAAAATGTGGTCTTGTTAAACTGTTGTATCTTTTCGGAAAGTGCTGTACTTTCTTATGTACAGCCCTGTTATTGTGACTGGCTGAGGATTAATGTAGATTCAAACCCTGTTTTTGTAGCCACCCTGTTGTAAATACATTTATTTAGAAAATGAATAAAAAATGTTTTTTTGCTGATAAAGAGCAACCTGTATTCAAGTCTGTCTCCTGACATTTCTTGTGGTGGAAAGGGTTCCCCGTAGTGCTGAAGGCATGTGGACTGACCCATTTAGAGGCATTATACACAGGTTGTGTATCTAGAGACCCCTCTTCTTCTCTGCTAGGCTCAGAACCGGTGTTTTTCTCTAGACTGTGGCTATCAGGTAGAGGTAGAAACCTGAGTGAGACGCTCGGGCTACTCCAGTGTCACTTTCACCCTATGGGCATTCATTTGTCCACACAGTGGGGTTAGTTTGAGGTTTTTGAAACGAGTGTATAATCTAATCAAGGTTAGAATGAAATGTGTGTGGTAATGCAGGCTTTCTTATTCTTGATATGGATAAAATTGGACTAATGGGTGTCCTGAAAGCACTAGTTCCTTTTAAAGGTTGGTGTGGTGTGTTGGAGCAGGTAAAACACTGCAGTATTCTATGATTTAGGCTCTGGAATCACTTTTGCTAATCGCCATTTCAGCTGTATTTTCTAGCGAACATGAAGGCCTCACTCTAACGTAGTAACAGCACTGGTTTAATGTATAACAAACGGACGGTTTTCTAGGTGTGAGGTAGGTACTTTACATAAAAACGGTCCCTGGCAACATAAGCAGGAACTGAAACATACACATGGTAATGGAAGAAGTAGCATTAGAAACTGGAAGGCGTGTGAACGGCCACGAATGTGAAGTACTCTGGATTCTGTTCCTGTAATTCTGACTCTAAAGGTTTAGTGCATTTGACTCAAACCACTGTTAATTAACTTCATTAACATCTTATCATGAACACACGTTACAAAAAAGTACCCATTAATGTTTAGCAGATCTCTGAGCTCTCACCTGTGCTGATCCTTGAAAGACCTCCGATGTGACTCCTGAAGGAGCACCGGATTGACACGTCTGAACACAGAAGATCTGCATTTGTCCTGCTGACCTCTGATTTTCATCTTCATCTGATTTCACAGATTTGTATTTCTTCTGTTCAGTAATCCTTGGCCACATTGTAAACATAAGCCACCCTCAATGTATTTAGTGTTTAGATATAGGTTGGATGCAGAAATAATTAAGAACACAGTATAGTCACTAGGGGCACATCTTCAGTATATGTGTTCAGTACTTTAATTTAGGCAACACACACTATATTGCCAAAAGTATTCGCTCGCCTGCCTTCGCACACATATGAACTTGAGTGACATCCCATTCCTAATCCATAGGGTTTAATATGATGTCAGGCCACCCATTTGCAGCTATAACAGCTTCAACTCTTCTGGGAAGGCTTTCCACAAGGTTTAGGAGTGGGTTTATGGGAATTTTTTAACGTTTTTCCAGAAGCACATTTGTGAGGTCGACACTGATGTTGGGCGAGAAGGTCTGGTTCGCAGTCTCCACTCTAATTCATCCCAAAGGTGTTCTATCGGGTTGAGGTCAGGACTTTGTGCAGACCAGTCAAGTCCTTCTACACCAAACTCACTCATCCATGTCTTTATGGACCTTGCTTTGTGCACTGTTGCGCAGTGATGTTGGAACAGGAAGGGGTCGAACCCAACTCCTGAAAAACAACTCCACACCATAATCCCCCCTCCACCAAACTTTACACCTGGCACAATGCAGTCAGACAAGTACTGTTCACCTGGCAACCGCCAAAATCAGACTAGCCCATCGGATTGCCAGACGGAAAAGCGTGATTTGCCACTCCAGAGCACACGTCTCCACGGCTCTAGATTTCAGTGGCAGCGTGCTTTACATTACTGCATCTGGTACTTTCTATGCACTGTTCTTGAGCTAACCTGAAGGCCACATGAAGTTTGCAGGTCTGTCTGGCGACCTCTGCATACATACCTCGGCTGATTCTGCTCTGTCATTTTACGTGACCAACCACTTTGTGGCTGAGTTGTTGTCGTTCCGAATCACTTCCACTTTGTTATAATACCACTGACAGTTGACTGTGGAATATTTAGTAGTGAGAAAATTTTATGACTGGACTTGTTGCCCAGGTGGCATCCTATCACGAGCTCCTGAGAGCGACCCATCCTTTCACAAATGTTTGTAAAAGCAGTCTGCATGCCTAAGTGCTTGGTTTCATACACTTATGGAACTCTAAACTCTAAGCTTTTTGTTTGTTCTTCATTACATTGCTTGTACCTTGAGGGGTGTGTACTATACCTGTACAGCACCCTTTTGTTTCAGGCAGTGTAGGAAAGTCCACGGTTTGCCAGGCTTACCTGAGATAATGCTGACACTCTGCAAAATGCTTGGCCCTTGCTGGAAAACTGGCTTCAGAGGTTTCGGGTTACTGATAAAGACGTTATTGAGAGAATGTTCATCAGGGCATTATTTCATGAAACGCTCACACTGACCTACTTTCTAGCGTTCTTCTAAACTCATATGACATCATTGCTACTAGAGGTTTTGTCTTTCCATAGGTTTACTTCTGCAATATTGCACCACTGAGAATTTTGCACTAATCCCACTGCACATGGGTTGTGTGCTTCACTGTGGTCACAGGTGGTCATCACTCAGAGCCGGAAAATGGAAGTGATGTTGAGATTGTACCATGACATGGTTTTCCTATCTTCCTATTTCTCTCTGTCAGGCCAAACCAAAATAAACAAACACGCACAACACGGCGTACCCTCTGGTACTGTTCCTGAGAAGGATGTGCGTGGTGTATTTGCCTCCCCGTAGTCTGAGACATTCAGTCTTCCTGCTGGTCTGTGATGCACCATTACCCTGAAAACCACGCCATTCATTTTTTAGTTCCTTTACAGTCATTTGGATGAACCTCTGTTGTCTGTTTCCAGTTTATGTCCAATTAATGTAAATGAAATGTAATGTGTTCTTTATTAATTAATAAATAAATGACTGAATCATTATGTATTTATTAAATAAGCAAATATAGTAGGTCAGTTTTACAAGTCAAAGTTCCCTCTCTCTGGATGAAGCAGTACAATTTTGAAAGTCCAGCAACAGAGCAGAGCCACTACATCCTACATCCACGTCCTTGCTCTATGCATCCACTGCCTGTCCTGGAAGTTTTACAGAAGTAAGGAAAATTCACAGAAGTAAAAATGTTGGTTTAGATATGACTGATGACCAAGCTGGACTGGTTCTGTCATCAGATACATTTTGGCCAACAGTTTGATACCTTAGACCAACAGAGAGCTGAGCTACCTTAGCTAGCGTTCTTGTTTCTAGGCCTGGACCACAGCAAAGGAAGAGGCTCAGAGGGGTGTTTAACCTGGATTGAATGTGAAAAGGATCTATTCAGAGGCATAATCAGTAAAGAAACCTCAAACATCAACATTGATTGGTTGATCTGAATTCTTTGTTGAAAGTTTCTAGGAAAACCAAAAAAAACAACAACTTTACTGTACATCTGGAGGCCAATTACGAAATTATACAGCACTGTGAAAAATGCACCCATTAAAAGAATATTTAAATGCAATTAATGTAATGAATGAATATTAAAATTAAACATCTTACTTTTTATAACTCTAAATAAACAGATGCAATTCATTAAGATGTAGTTTAATGAATTCTTGTCCATATCACATAAAGAAATTCATTCATTTTGACGTATTTTCAGCTTGTCGACGGACAACCCTTTTGGTTAATTTTTGAGGGCTAAAATGTAAAGAAAGAAGGTAAGTGAGCTGTAACCATGGCAACGGGGTGTTCATCATTATTACAGCACTCATCACATCACGATAAGTGGCTGCCCACTTATCCGGCCTGACCTGTTAGAAGACTGATCGCTGGGGTCCCTTTTACCTGCGTCAGACCAGCTGCCACCCACCATACTGACCACCAGGCTCCCCTTCCACCTGTGTCAGACTAGCTGCCCACCCTCCTGCCACTGCTACCTGACTAATGTTAAAAATGACATGGACTCTGCCACTATTATTATTACCCCCATTCATCATCAGTACTCTCATTACTCTCACTGCCAATAGGAGGCAGTTTTTCCAACAAACGCAGGCATCCACATACTTTTGTGCATATAGTGTAGTAACACCTAGGCAACCACCTGAAACACCATAGCAACTGTATGAGCCTAAGAAATGCCTGGAAGTGAGATCCCCTCAAGCTGCACAACCTGCGTTTTCTCCAGGAAATGCAATTTTCTAGTTACATAATTTGAATAATTGTGCAACGACACTTATAATAATAATTTTGCCATTTAAACTAAATCTGTAACAAAACCGATGTGTGAGCCCACATAGGCCCTGTATAATTAGTGCAGACATTATCAGCTTAATCTCTAGACCTTTCTTTGAAAGATGTCAATTCTTGGTCTTGTGCTTGGAGGCGTTTTCAAGACTATTTATGAACATTAGAGGAACCTTACCACTCAGGAAGTTGTTTAGAGGTTTTACTTGCAAGTAGAGGATGGTTAGGGTTTGGTGAGGCTTAACCTACAGCAACTCCACTTCTCTTCAGAGGCCACACAGACTGTAAGTTCAGATTTACATATGATATATTGTCTATTATCTTCTAATATGAAATGATTATCTTCTGTAGGCAAATGCAGACTGCATTGTGTGTGGCCAGATGTAATTAAGCCTACAATGGCTGCAGATACATTTTTCAAAGGGGAAATGGATCTATTTACAGACTTTAGCTTGTTATGATACCTTGTTCAAAATAATATGACTCTATGTAGCATAGTATGCTAAGGTTGAATGCACAGCAGTGTCTATTTGGGATTGATAACTTGAGTTGCCTTAAGATCATTCCTGTAATACAGGTCTAAATGTATGTCAATGTTAAGATAGGCTCAGAATAGTCCACGGTTGCTCCTATTTGTGATCAAAAACATGAATTGTCATTAGCCTCATCCAGTAATAAATGTATCCTGGATGTGTGTGAGATGACAGTGTTGTAAACAGTACCGTTCAGCATTGTTCTGTGCTCTGTTAACACTTTCTTTTTGCTGAAATTTGCCTCCTGTAGATGAACAGCACAGATCTTTCCTCCACTTCTTTGTGAAACATGACTGGAGATAGCTCTAACAACTCCATTTTGCTGAACTCAATGAAAGAGAATAGCAGTGTCTCCTGTCCAGTAGTATCCCAGCATATCTCCATTGCTGTGCTCCTCTGCCTGGTTCTCCTGCTTGGCCTCCTCCTCAACATCTTCAGCGTGTGGGTCTTCCTGCGGCGCATGCCTAAATGGAAGGCTGGAACCATTCTTCAATTCCACCTGGCCATCAGTGACGCCATCATATGCCCACTGGCTCCATTTATTATGGTTTACTTTGCTCTGGGAGGAAACTGGGCTTTCGGGAGCCTCATGTGCCGGGTCAAAATCGCCCTGTTGACCACTCACTTCTATGGGAGTATCCTCTTTCTTACTCTCATAAGCGTCCACCGTTACGTATCTGTGGTCTACCACAGTCAGGACTCCTGCTTGAAACAAAAGGACTTTGTCAAGAGGCTTTGTGCAGGAGTTTGGCTTTTTGTGCTAATAAAGGGAGTAGTGTGTTTCAGTCTCCTGGATATAAGCACTGTGGGGAACCACACAGTATGCCTTAGCATCCACCAGGGAGAGAACATTGAGGTGTATTTTGCCATGAACTTCGTTCTGCTCATTCCCGGCTTCCTGGTCCCATTCACCATTTCACTGTTCTGCTACATCCGTCTGGCAAGGTCTTTGTCTAGCATCAACATCTGCCACCAAAAGGGCAAGCAGATAAAGAGTAAATCACAGAAAATGGTGGCCATTTGTCTGGTCATATTCGGTCTGTGTTTCCTGCCCATGAATGTGGTCCGCACCATGATCGTAGTGGTCAAGAAGTACTTTTCCAGCAACTGTGACCTTCTCCTGCAGGTGGAGACTGCTTACTACGCGTCGTGGGTCCTGTCTTCAGCCAACTGCTGTCTCGATCCACTCATCTACTGTTTTTCCTCTGAGAACTTCACAAAAGCTGTCCGCAGTTCGCTTAGGAAAATTGGGGCCAGGATCCAAACACCTCAAGAGGACTGTGCCGAGACAGTTAGTAGGGAAAATAACACAGTCGCTCACTAGGTCCTACATTTGATTACATACGTGCACATGGGGCATTAACAGCTGGAGGGACATTAGAACTGACTAATTAGGTTTCCAGTTTGGAAACCAACTTAGTCACTCAATTACTTAGTCCAAATGTTTGTTGACACCCTCTAATTCAATGTTTCTTCAGTGGTATCTAAAAAGAACTTGTCCTTTTCTTTGCTATATTAAACTTCTCCTTCTACTCTTCTGTGACAGCGTTTGGAACATTGTTGTAAGGATTTCACTGGTGCTCCTTTACACAATGAAATTATCCTCATTATCTTTGCCATAGTGTGTTTAAACACACACACACACACACACACACACACACACACACACACCTATATATATATATATATATATATATATATATATATATTTATTTATATTTATATGCTTAATTTAATTGCAGTTAGGGCAATTTTTACTTACTTGGGAACAATTCAAATGAACACACAAATCAATATTGAGCTTTTTACAACAGCATACCAGCACATATCATTCATTTTGCTGCTCTGCTGTGGCTGATAAGAAAAGTATCAGTCATCACCTCAATGTAAAAAGTTCTGAAATTGCCTGTAATATCTTGCTGCTTTTACTTTCACTTTGTTTTATACTGAAATCAGATGCTTTGATGGAAGGTATTGTAACATTTGATAGCTTGTTCATATTACACATTTTGTGTTTTGTTTTTTTTTTATTTATTTTTTAAGTAGTCCACACTTCTGCATGTAAAGTATTTATAGCGACTTCCAATGCACAGTAATTCTGTCTTTCATAATCTACAAAAATAAAAGAAATGTAAATGGTCTTTGTGGCCTGTGGAAAAGTTTGGGCACTTTACAGAGTTACTTAGTAGAACTTAATAGCAGTCCGATTGTTTTTTGAGCTCTATTCCTAAAATGGGTCATTTTGTTGCACAGCTTCATATGTTCTATGATGTTTAGTGTGAGCTCCATTGCGAAAGTTTCAGTTTGTGTCACTTCAGGTCTATGGTGGTTTTGAGGTATGTTGTAAAAGACATCCTGGCATTGGCCTTTACACAGATGGTTTGACATTTGCAGGTATTTTGTGTAATCAGTAAAATCATAAAATGTGTTTCCTTTGTTCCTCCAAATGTAACTTTGCTGTTCGTGACCATTGAGTTCTGCTTGGCTTCAGTGAGACATCAGTCCACAGCTTTTGTTTCCAAGGTCTTATGACTCTTCTGTGAAATTATATTTGTGCAAGCAATGCTGCACAGTGGAACGGTGGACCACCACTTCTGACTCCTGATCATGCAGCTTTCACACAGGCAAAGGGGGTTTTGATATGCCTGTCTTACCGCTATACAAGCATTTCCTGACCTCCGCGGTTCCCTGAACTACTATTTCTTAATGGCAGTCTTCACTGTAAAAACCACAGGCTGTAAGAGCTTGGGTACAAATGATCTTCTAATAGCTTTCCCCTACCACATGGCCATGGTTTACTTTAATTTTCAGATCTTTAGACACTTGTGTAGAGGAGCACATGCTAGATGCTAAACCTATAAAAATATGATCGTGCTGTCATACCTGCTATATCTACATTTATTTAATTTTTCAGTGTCACTGTAATAGCTAAGCTGGACAAAAGTATTGGGACACATGTAATGGTATTAAAAACAGTTTACCCTGCTTTTGTTGGAGTAACTATCTCTACTGTCCAGGGAAGGTTTTTTGCTAGATGTTTGAGGAGCATTGATGTGAGGATTTGATTGCATTCAGTGACAAGAGTGTTAGTGAGATCAGGATGTTGGATGATCACCACCTCACCTAATTCCCAACTCACCAACTCATTCCAAACATATTGGCTGGAGCACCATCATCAACCCATAAAACACAGTCTCACTGCCCCACAGCTCAATGCTGGGAGGCTTTATACCCCTCTAGCATTAGGCCTGGGCCAATAGGTTCATGTTTATCTGCTCCAGAGTTCTGCTTCTACTGGCAGAATGTCTCTAAAGGTACTAGACAAGCTGTCTGTGTGTGTGTGTGTGCATTGGGTGCAGCTTATTAGAAGGGGTGTCCACAAACATTTGAACATTTAGTGAACATGAAAATATAATAGACCAAAAAAGTCTCAACTGTCATCATCCTGTTCAAATGGTGATGATGTCTTTCTCACTTGGTTATCGCAGTGCTCTTGAGAAAAAGGGTGCAAAGGCTAAAAAGGAAATCCTATTTATGCCGCCAGTGCAGTCTGCTAAAGTGACACTAGCGCTGTGTTTCTGCACAGTGCTTAACTTGCGCAGATGTGCACATCTGGAGATGGTTCATTACACATGTTGCTGTAAGTGCACTTTTTTGTCCTTATTGTGCAACGTAGCTTGAAAATGACATGTCATGTGGACGAATACGTTGGCGTTTCTCTTGGTTTAGCTGTTTCAGAGGACAGTATCTCATATACATGAATATGTGTTATGACATTAGAAAGGCTAAAGAGTTTTGCTGTTTTTGTTTTCAGCTTTTGACTTGCAAAAAAAAAAAAAAAAAAAAAAAAAGAGAAAGAGAAAGAACTGCCCTGCAACTTCTTCTTCCTCTTCCCCCCCTGATCTCCATCTGGTATTGGTGTTAGAATACATCCACATTCTCAAACTCCTCTCAAAATGAACATCTCAGTTCCTACCACAGCCACCGCCCTGGAGAACAGCAGTAAAGGCTTTGAACCACACTGTCCACCAGAAGCTCAGCATGTGTTCCTCACCGTGCTCCTCTGCCTGGTCTACCTGCTGGGCCTCCTCCTCAATGGCTACAGCCTCTGGGTCTTCACCTGCAAGATGGCCAAATGGAGGACCGGCACGGTTCTGCAGTTCAATCTGGCCATCAGCGATGCCATTGCTTGTCCTGCCACACCGCTGATGGCTGCCTACTTTGCCAATGGGAGCAACTGGGAGTTTGGACGTTTTGCATGCCAGCTGAAGATAGCCTTGCTTAGTGCTCACTTCTACGGTAGCATCATGTTCCTCACCCTCATCAGCATTCATCGCTACGTGATGGTGGTCCAAATCAAACAAGCTTCTCCCATGAAAAGGAAAAGCTTTGTGAAGAAGCTGTGTGTTGGAGTGTGGTGTTTTTTGTTGGTAAAGGCCATCATCTACGGCATCCTCCTACCTGTTACGAATGAAGAAGGCCACAAGCAGTGCCTTTCCATACACCAGAAGAATCTTACAGACGCGTACTTTGTCATCAACTTCTTACTCTTCATTTTTGGCTTCATCATACCTTTCGCCATATCTGTGGCTTGCTATAGCCGCCTGGCCAGATCACTTTCCCGCCTCAAGGTGGACTCTGCTCAAAGCCAGGCAATCAAGGTGAAGTCCATGAGGATGATAGGAGTATGTCTGATCATCTTTGGCCTGTGCTTTCTTCCTCTCAACGTTGTGCGGACTGTTGGAGTTGTGGTTAAGAAGTACTATCCCACCCAATGTCAGCTTCTTCTAGGACTGGAAACAGCATACTATGCATCCTATATCCTGGGAGGAATCAACTGTTGCTTGGACCCCCTTATCTACTTCTTTGGGTCGCATCATTTCAGTAGAGCGTTGAGAAAATCCCTATCAAGAAAAAAGATTCATGAACAGGAAAGAAACACCAGAAGTGAGTCTGAAACAGTAAGCTACTCTGCTAAAAGAAGTGCTGTTTATACAATATCTACCTGAATGGAAATCCACTGTTCTTCATTTGCTAATTTTGTTTTTGTATTATTTGATCAATGCACTTTTATTCGAGAGTTTATTTAGTAACTAATCATCTATCTGTGTGCTTTATGGTCATATTTTAAACGTTTGTAGCATTTTTCAGTTTTGTGTAGCTGCTTTGTTGGTTGTTATGATCACTGATGCTTACCAGGTTAGAGATGGTCTTTCTCTAGCTGGGATGACCATCTTCAAATTTCATGAATGACTTATTTTATTCTATTGTATTTTATTTTTAATTAATTTTTATTTAATTTAAAAGAGCAGATGAGTGATTTGTATCTTTTTGATCTTTTTAATGGCTACTTAAATTATAAATAAAATAAGTAAAATATTAGCTTATGTGTGCAGTAAAATTTAAAAAAGATATGGTTGCAAAACACTCATTTCAAGCAACTGTTACAGTTATATGAAAAGGAGAACTCTGATGTTCCCTTCAGATTACTTGGTTTCCCTTTTTAATGTCCTGTATCCAGTCCGTATAGTACTGTCTAATAGTTAAAGTCTTTTTAAAAGTCTTTGGCTTGGTGGCAAACCAAGACTCTGGAAACACTTTATTAGTGTTTAAGGAGCTTCTTCACACATTTCTTTTACCAAAATGATTATTTAAAGAACCATGCACCGAAAGGTTTTTGGGGAACTGAATGTGGGGCTTCTGCTCCGTACCTGTGGTTTTAAAACAGTAATATGAGGCCTTTGTATATGTGTAACATTTTGGTCAGTGATTTATCACATAAAACTATTTTAAGTCAAGGATTTCAACACTCCCTCAAGGTGCTATAAGGCCTTTAGCAGATACGCCACTGTAGTTCACCTTACTGTAAAAGTGGAATTGTTTAAAATCTGTTAAATCTAAACTGATTTTTTCCTAAGAAAAATATGTTTTATTAGTATTTAATTGATTGTTGTTTAATTGTGTTTAGCTGAGAATTTACTAAACCTTACAAATGAACCTGACCAGGGTGGATAGATAGGAGCTTGAGGTCTTTTTTTAATTTTAGAAATTTTCCTGCATGAAACATATTGCCTAAATGTATGCATTTTCTTTTCACATTATGAGATGGTCAGATATGTTCAGTAAAACAGTCATAGCATATTGTCGCTGTCACACAGAAAAATGTGTGTCGCCAAAATAACAATTTTACAGAGGAAAAAAACTTACATTTCAAAGGAAGTAAAAAAAGAAATTGTAGAGCATTTCTATTGGGCCATGCAATATAAAGAACAATTGCCAGATTTAGAATCAGAATCAGAATCTCTTTATTTCACCAAGTATGTTACACATACAAGAAATTTGTCTTGGTGAGAGCAACACGTATGACAAGTAACAAAAAAACACAGAACACATTTGACATATTTGACATTTATGACAAATATAGAAAAAAGGGAGGCTAGGTTTTAAAACTGGCTATATATATATATATATATATATATATTTTTTTTTTTTTTTTTGTATAATTTATCATTTTTTAATTGAACTGATAAAACATTTTTTACTACATAGTTAAGACAGTCATCACAATAAAAACATTTTTATTTCTCTAATTATGTTGGATAATGAAAAATTAGTATAATTACTTTAAATGAACAGATCATTTTACCTTTTACATTTTTACAAATACATTTACCTTCTTAACATTTGCTTTTATCAGACTATTGTTTTTTAGTTTCTTTATACTGCTAGTGTTTTGTTTTTCTTGTCTTAGAAATCTTGAGTTGTATGTAAATGTCAGAAGTTATTACCCACCTCTGTTTACAACTGTTATAAGTGTTTTGGTGCTGCAAAGACGTGAGTATGTAGGCGTGTCAAAATGTGATGTATGCAATAAAGTGGGCGTGTCAACAAGGTTTCGAAACGCCCACCACTCCGGCCTGCATACCGGCCTGGTTTGAACGCTCCAGCCTTCAGCTCCACCTGCCGCGCCAGGTGAACGTCGTGACGTAACGATGACGGGCAGAAACTCAGGTAGGGCAATTTCCTCTCTGAGGCCAGCCGAGCAGATCAGCCGACCGTCCGCGGTGGCTGGAAGCTGGACAGCAAAAGGAAGGAGATGGGGAAACTTCAGGAGTTTGAGATCACTCTGAAAGACAACAAGGTGGTTTATAGTCCGGGCGAGTCGATCTCCGGCACTGTGAAAATCATCACTGCCCAGCATATCCAGTGCAAAGGTAAGACACCTAGGCCATTTATCGCGTAGCCATGAAGGAGCGAGGTGTTTACGTTCCCACTAGATGTTTTTATTTTACCCTAACATCCAGAAAGTAGTCCTTAATCGAGGCTATGGGTCCCAATTTAGGTGGGATAATGGATTAATATTATTCTACAGGTAAACAACACTGTGTGTGTGTGTGTGTGTGTGTGTGTGTGTGTGTGTGTGTGTGTGTGTTTGTTGACATTGTTTCCATAAAGCATAACTACTGGCTGTCCTCTACCTGAAGAAGCCAACCATGTCTCTCTGTCACTGAGCTCAGTTGAGTTCAGTCGAAATCAGAGGTTTACCCTAACCACGACACTATATAATCCTAGCTGAGATAAAAAAAAAAGATCAAGCCTGTGACCCTGTTTCCATGCTCTGAAGACAGTGTTGGGCCTATGTTCTCTTTAGGATGCTGTAACGTCTCATACATACATACATTTTTAAAAAGGGACCATTTGCCCTACGTGGAAAAATAACAAAGGCCTATCAGAAAAGAATGTGGATGTGCTGTTCAGCCAGTTGCTCTGTAGTGTTCATTGTTTTTCCAAGTGGTGTGTGTTCAGCCCTCAAGCAACACAGAAACCGGTCTGCATGGTTAATGATTCATGTGATACCTTAAACTATCTGATAATCAGTCTTGATGGTCTACTTTTAAAACTTATCTAAATACAATACACACTCAGTGTTCTCCTTTGTTCTTCAGACTTCTACATACTAAGGCATTTCAAACCCCGCCACCTGTTTTTAAGTCTTTTGGTCTGTTTGGTAGGAGACAGTTTTCTCATTATAGTGGTCTCCTGCTCAGTGGTTGTTGAATGGTTTAGCTAGATCAGCCCCATTATTCTTCGTGAAAATAGGACAGTGGGTGGTACTAATGGGACAGGTGGCAAGATATGCTTATGTGGCTTGAACCTAGGGCTGGGTGATATGGTCAAAATACGATATTTAAAGACATTTTTCATGATACAAAAACTTTGTCATGATGGATATAATCGCTCAATACATCGTTAGCAACAGATTCTTAAAAACTACTATTTAGATAGTCTCCTGTAATGAGTACAGTGATTTTTATTTTGCTGCACTTTATCTAATTAAACTACAAACTAAATTACACTGTTTGTTTATTAAGCACTAACAATATCCTCAATATGCTTACAAAAGCTTAATGTGTATCACAATACGATACAATATCGTCATATTGCCCAGCTCTACTTTAACCTGACAGTCAAACTAGTCACTAGACATACTTCAACACTGTGAATATCCGTTGTGTATTATAAAGGAAGGCCAAGGAAGCCTAATTTTAAGACAGTTACGTGTGTGTGTGTGTGTGTGTGTGTGTATATGTATGTATGTATGTGTGTGTATATGTGTATGTGTGTGTGTATATATATATAATGCATATAACTGTAAAATGGTGACTTTACAGGAGAAGGCAAAAATGTTTGAATTAAAACTTTCATTTTCTTTTTTAGAAATTGCATTTCTATTGGTCAGTTAATCCATAATTACTTGCACAGTGTACAGAGCAGCTACAGGATTCAAACCATGGAGAAAACTAAAAACATTTATTAACATGATACTGGTCCATTCATAGGGAGTTGTTCACATAATGTCAAGGGCAATTTCCTATATGATGATATGCAAATGTAAAACTGAATGTGCAGCGATGTACATTATCTGTAGAGGCAACAGATTTCAGCCTCGTTGTATTTGAATATTCCATTATTGTTAATGACAAAGCACAGAGATCAGCCATTCCTGTAACAAAGATCTCAGCTGGAGAGCCACCTGTGCAGTCAGACCTGACAAGGCATGAGCAGCCCCCCAGCTGGCCTTATGCAGTCTCAGGACTTACAATACTGCCATTGTTGCACCTTTTGCTTGACCCTCATTTGGATCGAAGGCCCCAGCATTTGAACTGCTTCTCTTTGTTGTATGGAAATAATGGTTCAGACCAAATACACCAATTATCTATAACATTAAAACCACTGTCGCGTGACTTGAATAACATTGGTTACATATGGAACTACATATTAGGAAGCAGGGAATACTAAGTTTTTGAAGATGATGTATTGGAAGCAGGATCTGAGCAATTTTGACACAGGCCAAAATGGGATGGCTAGTCAACTGGGTCAGAGCATCTCCAAAACATCAGGCAGGTCTTGTGGGGGGGTTCCTGGTGTGCAGTTGTCAGTACCTACTAATAATGGTTGAAGGACAGTGAAGTCATGGGCGTCCAAGGCTCGTTGATGTGATCCCCGGAGGCCCCACCTCCCAGCTTACAGGATTTAAAGGATCTGCTGCTAACATGTTGATGTCACAGGGCACCTTTAGAGGTCTTGTGGGGTCCATGTCTCACTGGGTCAGAGCTGTGTTGGTGGCATGAGGGGGACCTATACATTACCTATACTAAACTATATTTAAAAACCCTATTCAGTCATTCATGTGCTCCTCTTTTGCTGCTGTATTGTGGGAGAATATGAGCTGAACTTGAAATGAAAGCTTGTTTTCACAATGTTTGGACACTACTGAGTCACTGTGTTACTGTCTCTGTTAGCGCTGTGGAAAAACAGGATTGTTGACATTCCTGGTGCGGCACACAATACCAGAATGAAATTGAATCGTCGAAACATGAAATGAACAAGGTCGCTGTTCAGCCTGTGCATTCAAACGCTTCAGTCCATGCTTCTGAGTATTTGTAGGCCTCAGTGGTTCTGCAGTATCTAAGCTTCAAGGTTTGACCTCTGGGAGCTCCTTCTTTTGGTATAACCTTGATGGGTGATCTGCATGAAGCCAAGTGTAAACACGGTCATATTTCACTTTGACATCACCAGAAAAACAAGTGGTTGAATCTTCTGTAAATAAAAAAGACTTTCTGTATTATGATGTTATTTTCTCAATAACTGAACATATTTTCCTGCTGAATTCTTGGTTGCGTTTCCAGATCCTTTACTCTTGATTTTATTACAGCTTTGTAATCATAGATTTTAGTTTTTTTTATGAATAATATTTACTTCATATGGTTTCAGTTTTGTGATAACATAAATTTTATTCTTATTAAAATATAAAATACATTTAATACATTTAAATAAAACTCAGTTGTCTTTCCACAGAGTACACAGAAATTTATGCATAGTAAAAAAAACAAAAACAAAAAAACAACAGGAAAAGCTTCAACTAAACTAAGAGAGCAGAATAACAGTTACATATGATAAAATATAAATAACAGATGACTGAAATATGAATCTAAAGTATTGCAGAGAAAATTGCACATATACATTAAAAGTTCATAAAGAAATGTAATTATGTTTTGAACTGAGCCATTAACTTCATTATTCTCTATATAATACCTAGTGTATGATGAGATCCATGAGATCTAGACTAAATATACACCTAAATACACCCTACGGTGCCCTGCTGGTGACGTCCCACATGAATGGCCACGACGTAGAAAGATGAGATCTGTTCTCACGCCTTAAGTCGTGGCCATATTTTTTTTGTGAGATGTCAACAGTGGGGCTCCATACTGATCAGCCAGAAACAGTGGTATGGTGAGGTGAATAACACTGATTATCTTGTAACAGTGGCTCATGTCAAGGGGTGGGATCTACATCTTAGGCATCTTTATGTTGGTGTGTTGGAAGCAAGCAAAATGGGCAGTCTGAGCCACTTGGACCCCGTTTATATCTGGTCACTTCATGTGACTAGTATCTGGATTGTATTTGTCTCTGCATCTTGGGTGTGTTTACACTTGCATTATCCAGATATAATCCTGATACTCAAGATAAATGAAATACCAGTTGTAAACAGAGTCTTTGACAAAGGTAGGTCTTGTGGAGTGTTTCCGGCATGCAAGTGAAAAAGGACGGCCAGTGATCCAGCAGCAAGGTCATGGGTGCGTAGTGCTCACTGATACACATGAAGAACTAGAAGGCTAGGCCATCTGCTCTGATTCCACAGAAAAGCTACTGTAGCACAGACTGTTGATAAGGGTAATGCTGGCTTATCTTGTGAAGGCCATGCCTCTGTGCTGTTTTGAGGGGATCCTACACACTATTGGGCAAATGCTTTTTAATGTTTTGGCTGATCGATGCAAGATATTTCCATATTTGTCTACTATGGTGAGCAGAAATGTACCTCTATGCTACCCTTTTTTTGTCAGAGAGGGAGACTTGCATTACATTAGGTGCTGTGTCAGGTTTCATGAGAAGCAGATTCACACAAACTAAAAGGTTGTCAGTAAGTTCATCAGTTAAACATGGCAGTCATCCGGTGTTATTCTGGAAAAGCTTCTGCGCTATTGTACCCTTTGTAGATGTGGTCATGTGATTAGCCCCATGTTACCACAATGGCATTTACTTGTTGATCTACACCAGCCATCAAAGTTTGGCGGTACACTGAATCAACACTGATGTTGGCTACAGCTAAAATGTGTGAAAATGAGCCTTTTGGAAACAGTAGGTGTGAAATAAAATGAGTTTATTCCCTCATTGCTTCACCACAACTAAAGATAAGTGAAAGACTCTGCTAGACGCTGAGGCTTTGATGCATTACTCTGGAAATGATCGGTTATGTGTGTGTGTATTCCTCCTAAATTCTAATGAAGTATATACGTAACCATCTGTGCTTCTCTCATTTACATTCTGCTCACTTACAGCGATCAAGGTGAACTGCCAGGGTTACTGTGGTGTGACCAACAAGGCGAACGACACAGCCTGGTCAGAAGAAGAGCAGTACTTCAGCAGCTCTCTCTCAGTGGCAGATAAAGGTACTCATGACAGAGCATTCATTCATCCTCCTCTCTATTTTCCACCTGAAAGTAAAGTTGATTTATTTATTTATTTATTTATTTTTTAACTGGTTTATCATGACCCAAGCTATTTTAAGCACGTCATAACATCACCTAACCTTTTCACAAGTCCCTAGGTGGTACAGTCCCACCGTTTCATTCAGCTTTGAACATGCAACTATCAGCTCTAAATCAACTAGGTAATCTAATCTAAGATTCCCCAGCACACAGCATCTCTCTAAAGCACTGCCAAGACAGTTGACGTAATGTCGTAAGTCATACTGGTCACAAACTGGTGCCCTGCCCATTTAAGCTCTGTGTTTTTATTCTCAAAATACACTCACTCCTTTGATGTTTTTTCTTTGGCATCTGCTAAAAAAAAAATGCAAAAATGTTCCGCTTTGTCAATCGTGCTTAACCACCCCATCACACAATGTCTGTAGAACATTTCTGCCATCAGAATATCGTGATTCATGGCGTTGTAAACAAACACTGCTGTTTTCCTCTAGCTTCATCCTGGAACTTTGTGTTCCACTTTAAATGGTGCTGACGTTATGATGTTATTTCTACCTTTAAAATAAAGAAATGTACAAAAACTGGTTATAATAATAACAAATGGTAACTAATAATGAAGTCTAGGTTGAATGTAAATGAGTGTCTATTGAATAGAACCCTACACCTAAACCTAACCCTAATCCTGACCTTTGAATCAACCCTAAATCCTAAACCTAAAAGATTAAGGTTAAGGTTAGGGTTACGGTTGAATGTAGGGGTATTAATAGAGAATAATTTACATTAAGATTAAAGTTCATTTGCATGAAAGAGACATTTAGATTTACATGTACAGCATTTTGCAGACGATCTTCTCCAGAGCTACTTACAAAAGTGCTTCACTGTTTACTCAAAAAATCTCCTTAGCTAGTTTTTAAAAGGCTAGGATCCAAAAGATACCTCTAAGCTTAGATACTACTAACAACAAAAGTCAGTTTGAGAACCGCGAGTGACTTTGCTGTTAAGACCAAAAAAAGCCTGGATGCTTGTCTTCCATGGATCTTAAGGGATGGCGGCTTAAGCCGAGCAGTACTTCAAGCTTAAAGGGCTCTTGATACCGATGGACTTCTGAGCATTGCCATCAAGTATGGAGGGGCTGGTCCATTCTTGGCTTTGTAGGCCAGCATCAGGGTTTTGAATCTGAGTTAGGCTGAACTTAGAAACATTTAAGACAACCCTTTCCGCTGTATTCTGAGTCACCAGATGTCAATGATCCAACATGTCATAATATAACTATGATAATAACGCAATCCGTGTTTTGATATATCAAGATATTGTGCAGCCCTGTTCAGGAACCTTTTCTAATTCTGTGTCTCACTCGGAAATATGTCATGGTATGCAATGAAAATGTCGACTTTAAATGTTGACTTTATTATAATATGTAATATACAGGATGTATCCTGGCACCCGGATGTCACTGCTATTGTCTGTGGCACTGGGCACCAATACTAGTTTGTAGGTTAAGTTCTAGGGTATTAATTTGATACGTGACAATATGTGAAATATCACCGCAGCATTCCCTCTCAACTTGAAACCTGTAATACAACAGTATTAGTTCATGATTTTGATCTTTGATCATTTTCCCACATATATTTTGCATTTATGTGGTTTCTGTTCAGCAGTCAGATGATGACCACTTCCCCTGACTGTTCGGAGATGAAGATGCAGTCGCAGTAACCGCTCTCTTTCGTTCACTGAAAAACCACACGTTACTGTTGTCAGTCATGGTGACACAGCCTTTATGCAGGCTATGGGGCACACTCGGTCAAGTGAGAGTGGATGTTATGTAATCAAATGAGTGCCGTGTGTGCAGGAAACAGAAATCATGATGCATGAGGAATTCTGGGAGGATTTGTTTAATAAATATACAATACAAGCAAGAGTCTCTGAGCTAGCTGAGTGTCGTCTCTCGGTGCCTGCTCTTAAAGTTTACCCATGTAACTCTTCACTGGCTTCCTGTAGCTGCTCGTCAGATTCAAGACCCTGACGCTGGCCTACAAAGTACAGCTCAGATGTACAGCCCACCATCCTTTAAGAAGTATGGAAGACGAGCATCTAGACTTTTCTCTGTCCTACAGCTTTCTGTCTTCAGTATCATGTTGACTTTTGTGTTCAGAAGTATGGAGGCTTGAGGTATCTCATGATTCTTGACAGTTAACACTGGCTAGGGAATTTTTGAGTGAACAGCGAAGCGCTTTCGTAACATCCTCTGGATAAGAGCTACTGCTAAATGTCGTAAATGTAAATGATGGTGGGGGTGATGGCAGTAGGAGGTGAAACATGATGTTATCGATTGATCAAATTTTCCATATTTCTGCTGGTGGTCGATGATGTAGTAAGGAATCAGAAGATTTCAGAGGTGGAGAGAAGTTGTTACATTTTGTTGTAAGGTTATAGGGAAACAATCATTTTGTCTAGTAACTGACATGATATAATTAATCATCTGGTTAATATGTCAATTTTAATTTGAGGTTGACTTAAAAATGCAGTCTGCAGTCTGATTGTGTATTTTCTGGTAGTTTTACACTTGATTACACGTGATTACAAATACTGGATTTGTCTGATAAGATTCTGTCATCCTGATCATGTAGCATGTTCCTACCCAGTACTGCAGGTTTGTATGGAGATGAGCCTTATGAGATGGCCTTTGTCTTGAGTATTGGAGGTTGATGTTGGACTTTTTCTGCTGGTTTAAGAGCTTGACAGTCAATCTGCATTTATTTTCAGTCGGAAATACAGTGATGGTAACCCTCATTTTCAATGCTGCCAGGCATTTACAACTTAAAGGGATTGAAAAATAAATAATAATAATAATAATAAATGGCAAAAACTTTAAGATTTAATTAAAGTATAAAACAAAAGCTATTAAGGTTTCAACACAAAATAATAAGTAACTAAAATGATGATGCTAAATTAAGAAACTAAGTTAAATAAAAAGGTAAAAAAAAAACTCAGCTGTTATCAGCTGTCTGAAGGTGGCTAGAAACTAAAAGTTTCAACTAGTGAGCTAAGTTTTAGAGGCTCCTGTAGTGAATTCCAGCTTACTGGTGCACTGCAGCTAAAAGCAGATTTTCCCAGTTCTGTTCGAAAACTTGAGGAACCTGACCGGTAATCCAGGATCCATGCATGAGCTATAAGATTGCATATCTCAAAGCAAAGTGATTGAATCAAGTGGTCTGACCGCACTGGCCCATGAAAGGTCTCAAGAACAATTGTATAAAGAACATGTTCTTTTCACTGGAAGGCAGTGGCTCCACCCACTGTTCTGTGGTTTGTGTGTACATTGCAGGTGTGTATTAAAGTAAATAGGTGTGATGTTAGATATTGTTCTATTCGTGTGTATGTGATTTATTTATTTATTTTTTCCCCATTCCCCTAGGCACTCTGAAACAGGGCGAACACAGTTTCCCTTTCAAATTTCTCCTACCAGGTGAGATTGTACAGTGATGACCTCACATATCCACACCTGATCTCTGCATTCTTACACACACAGACACACCCAGGTCAGTCTGTGTGTTTATTACCCTGGGAAACAGAGCGTTTAAACCACACAATACAATGGTTTCCATTTTCGCTTCAATCTTATCATCTTATGGCCGTGATAGATTTGGTTCAGGGCTCAACGATGAGACTAACATAGGTATATAACTATATACATGGTCTTTGCTGGCAGTGTTTACTGGTTTCAAGGCTAACACTTGTTATTTTGCTAGCTATACTAGTTAAAGCTTCCTTGGGGAAAAAAAGTATATTATTTAAATTATTTTAAAAGCACTGTGCAGAGGTTTTGGCACATAGGTACGTTATGTAAAAGCATTTACATCAGAAATTTGTAGTGTATATATCAACAATAGAGTAGCAGTTTTCTTACTGTATAATAGAGTAAGGCAAACGTCCCACTTACCACATTTTCCCATTGGAAAATCTCTGTTCTAACATACCTGCGCAGCTTTTTACATTTTCACAAATGAAAGAATGCAGTTTACAAAGGACTCATACAGACAGATATAGTAAAGGGAATTTAAATGTTGAACCTGTTTTAAAAGCGCCGCAGGTACATAACTGCGCGTAAACGCAGAACAAATGTAAGCAAAAATTGGTTAATTTGAGGAAGTTGGCCAAGACCAATATTACAGGCCTCGTTTCAGGGCATAAATTAAGCCTGAATGTGGTCTAATTTGCACGGCCATTAGCGATTGAAAAGTCTTTGTTGACCTGAAGTTGCTTAAAGGACCTAAAACATTGTATTTAACTATATTTGTGTGTACGTTGTTGGGTTCATACAGCACATATACACAGATCAGCAATAGCATTAGCACCAATGACCGGTGATGTGAAAACCATTTGATTTGAAAACCATCTTTATCTACAGTGGCATCTGTTGGGCAGCAAGTGAGGGTTCTTGAGGGTGATGTGTTAAAAGCAGGAAAAAAGGGCTAGCATAGGAATATGAACAACTTTGACAGGAGCCAAACTGTGATGGCCAGACGACTGGGTCAGAACATCTCCAAAATACCAGGCAGATCTTATATATGTTTTTCTGGTAGGTAGTGGTCCAAAAAACCACCCAGCACCAGGGTAATGGGCACCCAAGGGTCATTGATTCGATCAGTGGAGGACCCACCTCACCGTTTTCAGGGCTTAAAGGATCTGTTGCTAATGTTAGTCTTGGTGCCAGATACCACAGGATGCATTCAGAGGTCTTGTCTAGTCCATCCTCGAATGCCCAGATCTGTTGTGGCTGCACAAGGGGGACTGACTCAATATTGGGCATAATGATGTAATATCTGATCACCTATGGGGGAACTGGTTGGGCCACCTTGGGCAGTAACGACTACAATCAAACATTTAAAGTAATAGGACACATGTCTTACAAAAAGTTCCATGTTTAAACCATTATGCCAAAGGTCTTGGGGGTTAATTAGTTAGTTGGCAATTGCAAGACAAGCCTCTGTGTGTTTTGGTCAGCATACTAGAAGAGGTTAAAAGAACAGCCGCAGTGTCTGCATGTAGTCCTTGCAGTCTTATGAAAGACTGCTCTTTCTTAGCAACATGATCCATAAACAGAAACTGGTGCGGTGTCTTTGCGTGGTAACTGAAACCTCCTCCAGCTGTTCCTGTTTTAGGTTGTGTCTGCCAAGAGAGACCTACGGTATACTGTAAATGAAACCTATGCTTTAGAATGTTATAATACTCTGCAGCAAATGATGCCATTTGTTCCTTTTCTTTGGACCATGTCATTTGCTTAATAATGGTTTGGATTAGAAAGGCTTCTAGATTATTTCGTTGGTAAATCACAAATTGGTTCAGATTTGACATCACCTAATTAAAGGAATGCACTTTTTGGAAGATATGCATCTGATCAACGTTTCTGTTTTCCAGCCACCGCTCCAACGTCTTATGAAGGGCCCCATGGAAGGATCATGTACAGAATTAGAGCCTTTATCGACACTGCTCGCTTCGCTAAAGACTACCAGATAGAGAAACCCTTCTACATGCTGAACAACATCGACCTCAATGAAGTGCCAGACATACATGTTAGTCCACTGCAGCAATATCATTCATTCCTGACTAACTGTATATTGTCACTGACATGCAAAAACCTTGTATCTCCAGAACAGCAACTTTACAGGGAAAAGAAATGTTTTTATTATGTCAAATACACAATATGTCCAAATGTTTGTGGACATCCGTTTTAATTAATGCATTCAGCTACTTTAGGTATGCGTTGCTGACACAGATGTGCAAATGCCACAGACACACACACACACCTTGTCTAGTCCCTGTAGAATGACATGGCAAGACAACCATATTCACCATTTGTGTTGGACACAGCTGGAGTTTGGCCTCCATCTTTAACCCATCCGTGAAGTGAACACACACATGCACACTAGTGATCAAACAGTGACCGTGAGCACAGGTGCTTGGAGCAGTGGGCAGCCTGGTGCAATGGGCATTGTTGCGCTGAATGATGAGTTTGGGATGATCATCCAACATCCTGACCTCACCAACACTATTGTTGCTGAATGCAATCCAATCCTCATGGCATTACACCAAAATCTATTACAAAGCCTTCTCTGGACCCTGTACAGGTTTCTTTCTTTCTTTCTTTTTTTTGGTAATACCCTTGATTTTTGGAAGAAACCGTGAATTAGCAGGTGTCTCAATTCTTTTGTCCATGTAGTGTGTCAATTGAACATGTTCACATTGTGTTTCACAGAAGCCAAATTCATCATCTGTATCGAAGAACTTCTCCTACAAGCTGGTGAAGAATGGGACAGTGGTGCTGCAGGCTAAAACTGACCTTCGAGGTTATACTCCAAGTCAGGTTATCAAAGTGTCCGCTGAGATTGACAACAAATCAGGAAAGTCCACAGGCCATGTGGTGGCTAGTCTAATGCAGGTGACCATTTTAGTAGTTTCATGACTGTGTAATGATGACTGTGGCATCTGTTGTACTGTTTGCCCTGTTGTATCCTAACCTGTATTTTTACCTTCTGTTAGAAAGTGACGTATAACACAAAGAGGCCGACACATGACCTGAGAACGATAGCGGAAGTTGAGGGAGCTGGAGTGAAGGGAGGGAAACAGACGGAGTGGAAAGGGCAGATCATTGTGCCTTCTCTGCCCCAGTGCTCTCTGGCTGGCTGTAACCTCATCAAGATCAACTACTTCATTCAGGTGAATGTAATGCCATTGCTAAGTGTTCATTTGTTGACTTTTTTGTTCAAGTGAATGGAATATCTTCTTACAGTATTTGGCTTTGTTACCCCAAATATCCTTAATTTATTGCTTCTCATTCCTTTATATTGAGTAGTGCACTGTGGCTGAGCTAGGCTTTTAGTATGGGCCACAAATGTGATCAAACCCACCTCTAGAAAAAATGCTCCTGCCGTTTTCCACTTTTGAAAACTGATTGAAAGCTGGTTGGGCTACTTTGTTCTCTGTAGCGAAAGTTCACGCAAATTACATGTGGTATTTCCTGCTTCCTTTCAGCCAATCAGATTATTCCTATTTCATCTTGTCCTAGATCACTCACGGTGTCTCTGCCCTTCTCTTTTACGAGCGCACATTAACTATCTCATGTCTCGCAGGTCTCTCTGAAGTACCCGGAAATGTTACTGACTCTTCCCATACACATTGGAAACATAGCTGTTGACCCCAGCCGCCGCACTCCGTCCAGACCGCATGCAGCTCCACGCTTGACACCGCCTGCTACTCCCGGTTCTCCTAAAGGCCAGCCCTCATCTCGCTCTGCTTCCACCAGCACACCTCCTCAACCGGCCCCCAAGCCCGCCCCTCGCCCACGGCCTCGCAGTGCCTACCTCGCCCCCAGCGCCCCTCCACCAGAGCCGGACATGATGGATGCAGGCAATCGCCACAGTGAGGAGATCCCCAACAGGATTCACTCTCAGCAGCAGGCCGGTGGTCCTGAGGCTGCCGTGTCCCCCAACGCCTTCAGCTACGCTCCAGGCCTCACTTTCTCTCAGAGTCAGGGCACCAACAACAGCAATGCCTCAGCACCCCCCTTCTGCGTATCCACAGGGGGCACAATTCCTTTCTTCACGGATGGGAACACTGCACCTGTCCCAACCACCTGCCCTCTTGTCCTGCCTCCGGATTACAGGAGTTCGTCCTATCCACATGGTGAGTTCCAGTGGCCCACTGGCTTATGTTATATAAGTGGACACAATAACATGTCTCAGTCATGTCTCATGTCTCAATAATAGCTGAGACAGTGATAGGTGATTGTCCTGGACTGATCCCTTTTGATTGATTGATTAAAAACTTGTACAGCTACAGATGGGCTACAGTTAGTAAATGTATTCCTACAGTGTGTACCTGTGTGGGACCATTTAAAATGGCCAATGAGTGAGTACCAAGCTACATTTGCCATGTCTGTAGTTTGTGGTCAGGGGCGCTGCCAAGCAAGGGCCTCATGGGCCCCATATAAACATATTACACTGGGTCCCACAACTTGAACAATTCTGCCAAAATACCCTGTCAGTCACAGGCCCTTAAAATTTCTAGAATTAATCACATAACATGCATACTATACATATTAATTCCATAGAAATTGCTGAATAATTTTAGTAGTTAATCGTAGGGACGCACTTAACCCATGATTTAGTGTGATTCAAGA